>NC_053394.1:436621232-437345565 GCF_905171765.1 Bufo bufo | reverse complement strand
AGAATAGGTCAGACATTACTAGTGGCTTTTTCATAGGGATTAGTATTCCCACATAGAAGAATAGGCCAGACATTACTAGTGGCTTCTTCATAGGGATTAGTATTCCCACATAGAATGGGCCAGACATTACTAGTGGCTTCTTTATAGGGATAAGCGCTGCATCATAGAACACTAGGCCAGACATTACTGGTTGCTTTATAGGAATTGGCATTCCCACATAGAATAGGTCAGACATTATGAGTGGCTTCGTTATAGGGATCAGCCCTTGCACATAGAATAGGCCAGATATTACTAGTCAGTTCTCCATAGGGATCGGCGATTGCACATAGAATAGGCCAGACATTACTAGTGGCTTCTTCATAGGGATTAGAATTCCCACATAGAAGAATACGCCAGACATTACTAGTGGCTTCTTTATAGGGATTCGTATTCCCACATAGAAGAATAGGCCAGACATTACTAATGGCATCTTTATAGGGATTAGAATTCCCACATAGAAGAATAGGCCAGACATTACTAATCGTTAATTTCTAACGATAATTTGTTGTCCCTTAGTCCTAACAGTGGCACAAATGGGGGGTATTCTGCCCCTGTGGACTGGTTAGGACAGGTGGAAGTTTAATGAACAATAAAAAAAACACTGGCATGCACACGCCCTCCCTGCCCCAATAAAGAGGGGTGTGACCCTCCAACCCATGTGTAATTACAAGTAGACAAACATAATCATTAATAACATATGGGGGGGGGGGGGGAATTTGTGTGCCACTGTTAGACTAAGGGAAAACAAATTATCGTTAGAAATTAACGATTCCCTTACGTCCTAACCAGTGGCACAGATGGGGATTTAGCAAGTAGAAACCCCCATGGGAGGGTCCTCATGCCTGGAAGAAGATAACACTGTCCGGCCAAATGAGGAATAACTATGTATTCTAGTATCCACTCTATAGTGTGAGATAAAAGTGGAGTGAGAACTCCAAGAAGCTGACTTACAGATCACGTCCAATGGGATCGAGCTTCTCTCTGCAAAAGAAGTGGCCACTGCTCGAGTAGAGTGGGCCCTTACAAATTCAGGGGGCTCCGAGCCCTGAGACATATAAGACTCCCGAATTGCCTCTTTAAGCCAGCGACTGATGGAGAGCTTAGAGGCTTTCCTCCCCTTATGGGTACCGGAAAAAAGGATAAGGAGGTTTTCATCCTTCCTAAATACCTTGGAGCGTTCCAGGTAAATCCTAAGACATCTCGCAATATCGAGGGTATGGAGCCCTCTTTCCTCAGAGGAGGGGGGTGGAGCCAACGTTGGTAGGGAGATCACCTGATTGATATTGTCAAAGGAAGGAACCTTTGGGATAAAGGTAGGTAAAAATTTTAGAAGTACCCGATCCTGTAGGAACTTCGTATATGGCTCAAAGGCAGAAAAAGCCTGGAGTTCCCCAACTTACTTTGCAGAGGTAACAGCTAACAAGAAGGTGATCTTCCAGGTCAGGAACCTGAATCCCGCCTCCTCTAGGGGCTCAAAGGGGGGAGATGATAACCCCCTGAGCACGATCAATAGATCCCAAACAGGGATAGGTCTGATTACTGTAGGCTTTAATCTTGGGGCTCCCTTCAGGAGCCTCTTGATAAGGGGGTCTTGAGAAATAGCTCTGTTGAGACAAGCAGAGATTGCTGAAATCTGCACTTTAAGGGTAGCTGGTGATAGCCCCCCTGTCCAGACCGTCCTGAAGAAATTGGAGGATGAAAAGATCTTCCAGATTCTGGAGTAGGCCTTATTGGTAGCTTCTGATCTGGAGTGCTCCAGGGTTCTCAAGACAGACCCCGATAGCCCTTATATCCCTGGAAGGGACTGATCAACCTCCAGGCCGTCAGGTTGAACATTTGAAGATTTGAGGAGACCTGGGTGCCCCCCCCGACACCAGTACTCTCTCTGGGGGAAGCCTCAGCAATTGACCCCGACTCATCTGTAAGAGTTGGGTAAACCAAGCTCTTTTCGGCCAGTATGGGATAATGGCGATTACTGACGCTTGGTCCTGCCTGATCTTCATCAAGACCCTTGGTATCAAGGAAATTGGAGGGAAGATGTAGGCCAGCCTGAACCTCCATGGGATTGACAGTGCATCTATTGCCACCGGGTTGTCCTCCCTGTAAAGGGAGCAATACCTCTCCACCTTGGTGTTGAACCTCGTTGCCATGAGATCGATCTCTGGCATGCCCCACCTGAGCGTTATCTCCTTGAAGACCTCTGGATGAAGTGACCATTCTCCGGTTGGAAGACCTCGGCTCAGGCGATCCGCAATCACATTGTGAACTCCGCGAATGTGAACGGCTGATAAGTGGGTGAGGTTCAGTTCTGCCCAATCCAAAATCACCCCTATCTCTCTCAGGAGACTGTGACCTCGTGCCTCCCTGCTTGTTGATATACAGTACAGCGGTCATGCTGTCTGACTGTACCTTCACTGCCTTCCCTCGAATGACGGGAGCAAAATGAAGAAGAGCTATTCTGATTGCTCTGATCTCCAGGAGATTCGATGACAATAACCTCTCCTGAGGTGTCCAAGTTCCCTGGACTGTCTTGTCCTGACGATGCGCACCCCAGCCTACTAGGGATGCGTCTGAAGTAAGTATGATCCAAGAGGGCTGGATCAGGGACTTGCCGTCCGTGAGGTGGGACCACCACCTCAGAGAGGATTGGACTTTGTAAGGCAGGGAGAGCACGGAATTGAGTCCCACCGGACTGTGATTCCACTTGGCTAATACTTCCGACTGGAGCGGACGTAGGTGCCATAATGCCCAAGGTACCGCCTCTGCGGTTGAAGACATTAGTCCCAACATCCTCATCCACGTTCGAATCATTACCTGTTTTGGTACAGAGAGAGAGAACGGGCTGTCTGTTGCACGGATTGCCTTCTTTCGGGAGTGAGATGAATTGTCATCCTGACTGAATCCACCATGAACCCCAGGAACCTTACCGAGGTGGCTGGTTGTAGTTGGGATTTGTCCTAACTGATGTAGGAATGTAACAGCCTGTTGGATGTGTTGGGACAGGATCGCTTGGGAAGGAGCTCTGAGGAGCCAGTCGTCCAGGTATGGAACTATGCTCAGGCCCTGAAGCCTTAGTGCGGCCACCACAGAGACCACTACTTTGGTGAAAGTGTGTGGGGCTGAAGAAATCCCAAACGGGAGGGCCACAAACTGAAAATGTTTTAGGACCCCCCCCCCCCCCCCGATGTTTACCGCGATCCTTAAGAATCTTCTGGACCCAGGATGGATGGGAATATGGAGATGAGCATCCTTGAGGTCTAAGGTTGCCAAGAAATCTCCCGGCATAAGAAGATTGGTCACTGACTGGATAGTTTCCATATGGAACTTCTTCTGTTTTATGAAACGGTTGAAGAACCTCAGATCTATAATCATCCTCCAACCACCGGTACTCTTGGCTACCAGGAAAACTGGGGAGTAGATACCTGTTCTCCTCTCTTGGAGAGGAACCTCTTCTAAGGCCCCCTTCTGGAAGTATTCTAGCACGTAGCTTTCTAGAATCTTCTGCTTGTTGCTGGGAAGAAGCCTTGTTTGGACAAACTTGTCCAGAGGCAAACTGCTCAAGTCTACAAGGTAGCCCTGAGAAATTACACGCAGGACCCAACTGTCCTGGATATGATCCTGCCAACAAGGTAGAAAGTGCTGTAGGCGACCGCCTACGGGAATGTGGGGAGAAGGGAGCCCGAGATCTCCAGTCAAACCGGCTAAATACCAAGAGCCTCGAGGAGGCCCGCAATCAGAGTGCCGAGGACTTCGTGGGGGGTTTAGAACCCCGAGAGGATCTCCCTCCTCTACGGGAACCCCAATTCCTCTGGGGTCTGGGTTGCGGTTCCGCTCTGGAACTATACCCCTTGCCCCGACCACGAAAGGACTGCTGGGGAAGGGACTTGCCCTTCTTGTCCGACAGCCCCTCCATTATGTGGTCAAGCTCTGCACCAAAGAGTTTGCCGGGTTCATATGCCATGACACAGAGGTTATGTTTTGAGGTCGTATCGGCCTTCCAAGGTTTCAACCAAAGCGGACGCCTGCCCGCGGTTGAAAGAGCCATGGACTTGGATGCCAGCTTCAATTGTTGTGGAGCTGCGTCACACAAGAAGTCAATGGCAAGGCTGGCCGTCTTACATGAGGCCAGAATGTCGTCCCTAGAGACCCCTTGGTCCAGGTCAGACTGGATTTGGGAAAATCTAGATTTTAGAAAATTCGCCACTTCGGACGAGGAAATTGTGACTGAGGCGGAGGCCGAGGAATAAGCGCGCCTAAGGGCGCAGTCCGCCTTCCGGTCCATTGGGTCCAGCAAACTTGACCCGTCGTCTGAAGGGATCAGGGTCCTTCTGGATAATTTTGCGATCGCCATGTCCACTTTGGGAACAGGCCCCCAGGACGATACCTGATCCTCTTTAACCGGAAACACCGCCTTGAACCTTTTGGTCAACACTGGACCTTTCTCTGGCTTTCTCCACTCTGTTTTCATCAGAGACAGGAGAGAATCATCTGCTTTAAAGGCCCTAGGCCCCCTAGAGGCAGAGGATGAGGCTTCCCCCGGATCAACGTCCTGGTCCCCCGACCGGACGGATTTTAGTAGCCGCTGGGCCTTCTCCAGCGGAAAAAAATATGCGAATCCATCCTCCTCATCCAAGGAGGAAGAGGCTGAACCCTCTCTCGCCTCCTGACCCCCCGAGACCTCCATCGCACGATGGGGGGAGGAGGGACGATGACGTTTGGAGACCAGGGTTCAGCTCCTGTATGGAGGCGTTGACCTGGCTCATGTTGGACTCCATGTACCCCTTCACCCAATCGACCACGTCGTTGGACAGATGGCTCCAGTCTTGGCCCTACAGGATGGGCACCGGGAGAAATCGTAAGAGTCCTCCAGGACGATCTGACAGTCATGGCACTGCGGACTTCCTGCTGGGCTCTTGCTCCCCGTCACCGGTAGACGACATGGCTGAAAATTAAAAGAGACATGAATTTAGCAAAATTCAAGAAAACAGAGCTTAATCGCAAGCTTCAGGATCTTTACCCAGAAGATCCTAGCAAGCTCTTTTCAGCACACAGAGGTTAGCAAACACTCTAGCACCAAACCACACTCAAGGTTAACAGCAAGCTGCGCTCCAGGAGACTGAACCTGGAGCTTCATCCAGTTTAAATAGGGTTGTTGGCGCCAAAAAGAAAGCCCCGCCCACAAAAGGGGCGGGGTAAACCTCTAAGTTTGTATCTTTAAAACTAAAAGAAAAAACTCTATATCATGGACCCAGAGAGGGACCCTGAAACATTTAAAGGCCCCCCGCGGCCCTATAACATCAAAATACACCTCCGGCCGACGATCCGATCGGCCGGAGCGAAACCCGGAAGTGACGTCACCTGAAGTCACTTCCGCAGGATGGCGGCGCCCAGCCGAACATGCCACCGCCACTCCAGCTCCGTAAATGAGGTAAGCCCCACAGTGACAGGGCTCTGTACAAGGGAGCCAAAAAACAGCAAAGGCCGGAGGACATCCTCAGGCCGCATCGGAGGAGCGGCCCAGTTCCCAAGGGATTAAATAAAAAAGGGGAAAGACACTCTCTCCACCGCAAGGATTGAGGAGTGCACCACCCGTCCCGTCCGCAGTTTGGAGGGTCACACCCCTCTTTATTGGGGGCAGGGAGGGCGTGTGCATGCCAGTGTTTTTTTTTATTGTTTCATTAAACTTCCACCTGTCCTAACCAGTCCACAGGGGCAGAATACCCCCCTTTGTGCCACTGGTTAGGACGTAAGGGAATAGGCCAGATATTACTAGTCGGTTCTCCATAGGGATCGGCGATTGCACATAGAATAGGCCAGACATTACTAGTGGCTTCTTCATAGGGATTAGCATTCCCACATAGAATAGGCCAGACATTATGAGTGGCGCTCCCACATAGAATAGGCCAGGCATTACTAGTGGCTTCTTTATAGGGATTAGTACTCCCACATAGAATAGGCCAGACATTACTAGTGGCTTCTTCATAGGGATTAGCATTCCCACATCGAATAGGCCAGACATTACTAGTGGCTTCTTTATCGGGCTCGGCGCTCCCACATAGAATTATGGGAAATCCTGGTCTGAATGCTATGGGAGGGGCTCTGCATGCATCTCTGGGGCCCCCAAGACCATTTCCTCCGCCCCCTGATTTAACCCTTTCCCCGGTTGCAGCTTCTTCCAGATTAAGGTGGACATCCCCGCGGAGTGCCGGATCTACCCCATGGACTCTGAGGAGGAGGAGGGGGGCCCGCTGGCCTGTAAGGACTCCATCCAGGAGGTGATCTGCCCCTGGGAGAACATCCTGGAAGAGGGGAAGGCCGGATAAGCGGCGCCCGGAGCCACCCAGATAACCAAGTGCATTAGGATCCGCAGCGATCGCCTCCACCATTAACCAGTTCACTGCCGGCGGGGGTCGGAGCTCCTCTGTCACTGAAGCACAGCAGTATTAGCCAAAACCCCCTGCCCTCCACCCTGGCCGCTGCTTCGGGGGTGACTAGGGTCTAGCATGGTGTAGCCCATCAGTCCTCCTCTGTTCAGTGTCACTTGTGTTGCCTCAGTGTGATCCGGGCGATATCGGGGGCGGGCACCCCAGTATCTGCAGATCCCACCTCATCATCTACCTCCAATGTATGGCTACCCGGGGGCCCCCAGCGCCAGGGGCCATGGTAAAGCTGAGGAGCAACCTCATGTGCTGTACTCCAGTCACTGCCAGAGCTGCATGTACAATTCTGCAGTTACATCATGTCATACTCCAGTCACTGCCAGAGCTGCATGTACAATTCTGCAGTTACATCATGTCATACTCCAGTCACTGCCAGAGCTGCATGTACAATTCTGCAGTTTGCTCATGCTCCAGTTACATCCAGAGCTGGTGGCAGTATTATGCGCTGTTGCATCTCTAGTGCAGCACAGTGCAATGCATTATGGGAGTTCTGTCACAATGTAGCGGTGGTTCCTGGGTGTCAGGGATCAGCACTCCAGCTGTAGTGAAACTACAACTCCCAGCAGGAACACTTACTCAGCTGTATAGATGTGAAAGGGAGTTGTAGTTTAAGAACAGTCAGAGGTTGCTGATTCCTGCGGTATATGGAGAACAGAAGGTGATGTAAGACTGACTGCAGCTCTGGATGTGACCAGAGTAGGAGACATCGAACAGCAGCTGCAGCTCTGGATGTGATTGCAGTGATTTGTCACCAAATTATGAAGATTCTCCCCATATGTTGACAAAACCATCCCTGTGCAGGGGTGCGGTATAGAGGTGAGGTGCGTATAGAGGTGAGGTGCAGGGGTGCGGTATAGAGATGAGGTGCGGTATAGAGGAGGGGTGCAGGAGTGCGGTATAGAGGTGGGGTGCGGTATAGAGGTGGGGTGCAGTAGTGCGGTATAGAGGTGGGGTGCAGGGATGCGGTATAGAGGAGGGGTGCGGTATAGAGGTGAGGTGCAGGAGTGCGGTATAGAGGTGGGGTGCAGGGGTGCGGTATAGAGGTGGGGTGCAGGGGTGCGGTATAGAGGTGGGGTGCAGGGGTGTGGTATAGAGGTGGGGTGCAGGGGTGCGGTATAGAGGTGAGGTGAGGTTCAGGGGTGCGGTATAGAGGTGGGGTGCGGTATAGAGGTGAGGTGCAGGGGTGTGGTATAGAGATGAGGTAGGGTGCGGTATAGAGATGAGGTGCGGTATAGAGGTGAGGTGGGGTGCGGTATAGAGATGAGGTGCGGTATAGAGGTGGGGTGCAGGATAGAGGTGGGGTGCAGGAGTGCGGTATAGAGGTGGGGTGCAGGGGTGCGGTATAGAGGTGGGGTGCAGGAGTGCGGTATAGAGGTGGGGTGCAGGGGTGCGGTATAGAGGTGGGGTGCAGGAGTGCGGTATAGAGGTGGGGTGCAGGGGTGCGGTATAGAGGTGAGGTGCAGGGGTGCGGTATAGAGGTGAGGTGCAGGAGTGCGGTATAGAGGTGGGGTGCAGGGGTGCGGTATAGAGGTGGGGTGCAGGAGTGCGGTATAGAGGTGAGGTGCAGGGGTGCGGTATAGAGGTGAGGTGCAGGAGTGCGGTATAGAGGTGAGGTGCAGTGCAGGAGTGCGGTATAGAGGAGGTTCTGGGGTTCGGTATAGAGGTGGGGTTCAGGGGAGTGCTATAGAGGTGAGGTGCAGGAGTGCGGTATAGAGGAGGTGCAGAGGTGCGGTATAGAGGTGGGGTGCGGTATAGAGGTGGGGTACAGGGGTGCGGTATAGAGATGAGGTGCAGGGGTGCGGTATAGAGGTGGGGTACAGGGGTGCGGTATAGAGATAAGGTGCAGGGGTGCGGTATAGAGGTGGGGTGCAGGGGTGCGGTATAGAGTGAGGTGCAGGGGTGCGGTATAGAGTGAGGTGCAGGGGTGCGGTATAGAGTGAGGTGCAGGGGTGCGGTATAGAGATGGGGTGCGGTATCGAGGTGGGGTGCGGTATAGAGGTGAGGTGCAGGGGTGCAGTATAGAGGTGGGGTGCGGTATAGAGGTGGGGTGCAGGGGTGCGGTATAGAGGAGGGGTGCGGTATAGAGGTGAGGTGCAGGGGTGCGGTATAGAGTGAGGTGCAGGAGTGCGGTATAGAGTGAGGTGCAGGGGTGCGGTATAGAGGTGGGGTGCAGTATAGAGGAGAGGTGAGGTATAGAGGTGAGGTTCAGTATAGAGCAGGGGTGCGGTATAGAGGTGAGGTTCAGGGGTTCAGTATAGAGCAGGGGTGCGGTATAGAGGTGAGGTTCAGGGGTGCGGTATAGAGGTGAGGTTCAGGGGTCCGGTATAGAGGTGGGGTGCAGGAGTGCGGTATAGAGGAGAGGTGCGGTATAGAGGTGAGGTGCAGGAGTGCGGTATAGAGGTGGGGTGCAGGAGTGCGGTATAGAGGAGAGGTGCGGTATAGAGGTGAGGTTCAGGGGTGCGGTATAGAGGTGGGGTGCAGGAGTGCGGTATAGAGGAGAGGTGCGGTATAGAGGTGAGGTGCAGGAGTGCGGTATAGAGGTGAGGTGCGGTATAGAGGTGAGATGCGGTATAGAGGTGAGGTTCGGTATAGAGGTGAGGTTCGGTATAGAGGTGAGGTGCGGTATAGAGGTGAGGTGCGGTATAGAGGAGAGGTGTGGTATAGAGGTGAGGTTCAGTATAGAGGTGAGGTGCGGTATAGAGGTGAGGTTCAGGGGTGCGGTATAGAGGTGGGGTGCAGGGGTGCGGTATAGAGTGAGGTGCAGGGGTGTGGTATAGAGGTGGGGTGCGGTATAGAGGAGAGGTGCGGTATAGAGGTGAGGTGCAGGAGTGCGGTATAGAGGTGAGGTTCAGTATAGAGGTGAGGTGCGGTATAGAGGTGAGGTGCAGGGGTGCGGTATAGAGTGAGGTGCAGGGGTGTGGTATAGAGGTGGGGTGCGGTATAGAGGTGAGGTGCGGTATAGAGGAGAGGTGCGGTATAGAGGTGAGGTGCAGGAGTGCGGTATAGAGGTGAGGTGCGGTATAGAGGTGAGGTGCGGTATAGAGGTGAGGTGCAGGAGTGCGGTATAGAGGTGAGGTTCAGGGGTGCGGTATAGAGGTGGGGTGCGGTATAGAGTGAGGTGCAGGGGTGCGGTATAGAGGTGGGGTGCGGTATAGAGGTGAGGTTCAGGGGTGCGGTATAGAGGTGAGGTTCAGGGGTGCGGTATAGAGGTGGGGTGCAGGGGTGCGGTATAGAGGTGAGGTTCAGGGGTGCGGTATAGAGGTGGGGTGCAGGGGTGCGGTATAGAGTGAGGTGCAGGGGTGCGGTATAGAGGTGGGGTGCGGTATAGTTATTATTGATGTCTGGTGCAGCTCAGGCTGAGACATTGTGCACCAAAACTCAGCAGTAAGACGTTTGCGCCTTGCCCTGTCGTTCTCACCCTGCCACACTCACTCCGTCGTCTTTCCCCTGCCACCCTCGCCCCGTCGGCCTCACCATGCCATCCTCGCCCCGTCATCCTCGCCCGCCGTCCTGCCCTTCCGATGCGTTTTGTGTGACAACCTGTGTCTGATGCCTTACTGTAATGTACAATAAAGATGGCTGCAGCCTCCCCGATTCCTGTGTGTGCTCTGCAGAACATTGCACTGTTTACCTCTATGCAGAACATTGCACCGCTCGCCTCCCTGCAGAACATTACACAGCTCACTTACCTGCAGAACATTTCTCAGATCACCTAATGTCTGACATTGCACTGCTCACCTCCCTGCAGAACATTGCACTGCTCACCTCCCTGCAGAACATTGCACTGCTCGCCTCCCTGCAGAACATTGCACTGCTCGCCTCCCTGCAGAACATTGCACTGCTTGCCTCCCTGCAGATCATTGCACTGCTCGCCTCCCTGCAGAACATTACAGCACTCACCCCTCTGCAGAACATTACACAGTTCACCTCCCTTCAGTGCAATGCACCGCTCACATTTCTGCAGAACATTACTCCACTCAGCAGTACATTGCTGTCTCCTGACAGATACACAGTGTTATATCCTGCAGATTATTACACCACTGACCTCTAGAGATCTGCAGAACATCGCTCTGTCCTCCTGACAGATACATAGTGATATATTCTGCAGATTATTACACCTCTGACCTCTAGAGATCTGCAGAACATCACTCTGTCCTCTCTACCTCCTGACAGATACATAGTGATATATCCTGCAGATTATTACACCACTGACCTCTAGAGATCTGCAGAACATCGCTCTGTCCTCTCTACCTCCTGACAGATGCATAGTGATATATCCTGCAGATTATTACACCACTGAGTCTAGAGAGTTGCAGATTATTACCCTCTGAGCACTTTAGATTCCTGCAGAACATCTCTCTGTCCCTGTACATTGCTCTTTTCTGCAGATTATTACCCCTTGAGGTCTGTAGATCCCCGCTCTGCCCCTGTATACGACTATGTTCTGCAGATTATTACTCTCTAGATCCCTGCAGAACATCGCCCTGCCCCTGTACACTGCTAGGTTCTGCAGATGTGGAGGGGGTTAATGGTCTGCTACCCAGAACCCTCCGGTCGGACTCTCTGTATCTCAGAACCACGCAGCGCGCCTCTTTGAAGGCGAATGAACAAAGCCGGGACGGGCAGACAGATCCGTCTTCAAACCCTCTTTGTCTGCGATCAATGGGGCGCATTTGTTAGTTTGTTTACCGGATCCGTCCGCCGGCAGCATCAAGGCTCGGCTATATACCTAGCGAGCGGCGGGGGGCGCAGACATCCCCTCCCCGCTCACACTGCGCTCCTGCCTTGACATTTGACAATCTCCTCTATTCAGAGACTAGATAAAAGCCGGCGCGGGGCTGAGTTCTCTGCCTTCAGTCGCTCGTGCTGTGCTGGATCCACCTGTACCAAGTCGCCCGCCGCGGAGTGGGCCGGAATACAATGCGCCGATATAATGCGCGGGGACGGCGAAGGTTAACGATGGGGAAAGTGAACTCTCCTGCCGGGCGCTTAAGAAACCGAAGGAAAAAGTTCTCCCGCTGATTTGGAAGAGGAACAAAGAGTCGTGTGTGAAAGCAGCAGTCGCGACCTTCGCCCTCGGGCGAGCGGGGCTCCGGAGCACCTGCCTTTGAGTTCTGGGCGGCTGAAGGAAAAGAGTTTTATCTACTAAGAGAACACGGAGGCTTCCTGCACAATCAGCTCAACTCCGATAACGAGTGGCGAGTGCTGATCACACTGGCGTCAGAGCCCGTATTGCCGCTTATCTGCCCCCCGGTCCTTGTCCCTTCTCTCTGTGTGGACGATACTGAACAGCACACAGCATCACAGTGTTACAGGACGGGGAGTAAGCGCCAGAGCTGCATACAGCAGGGGCTGTTGGGAAGTGTCAGGCTATGCTGCAGCGAGCACAGGATACTGGGTAATGTCAGGCAATGCTGCAGCGAGCACAGGATACTGGGTAATGTCAGGCTATGCTGCAGCGAGCACAGGATACTGGGTAATGTCAGGCAATGCTGCAGTGAGCACAGGATACTGGATAATGTCAGGCAATGCTGCAGCGAGCACAGGATACTGGGTAATGTCAGGCTATGCTGCAGCGAGCACAGGATACTGGGTAATGTTAGGCAATGCTGCAGCGAGCACAGGATACTGGGTAATGTCAGGCAATGCTGCAGCGAGCACAGGATACTGGGTAATGTCAGGCTATGCTGCAGCGAGCACAGGATACTGGGTAATGTCAGGCTATGCTGCAGCGAGCACAAGATACTGGGTAATGTCAGGCTATGCTGCAGCGAGCACAGGATACTGGGTAATGTCAGGCTATGCTGCAGAAAGTACAGGATACTGGATAATGTCAGGCAATGCTGCAGCAAGCACAGGATACTGGGTAATGTCAGGCAATGCTGCAGAAAGTACAGGATACTGGATAATGTCAGGCAATGCTGCAGCGAGCACAGGATACTGGGTAATGTCAGGCTATGCTGCAGCGAGCACAGGATACTGGGTAATGTCAGGCAATGCTGCAGAAAGTACAGGGTTTTAGGTAATGACAAAGTTAGAGGTAGGTGGAGAGTCCTTAAATATTATTTTATGGATTTATGTCACAAGCTTAGGGCAAGGACCTCAAAGGTAGTATTTTCAGAAATACTACCTGTACCACAAGCCACATAGGAAAGGCAGCGGGAGATTAGGGAGGGGAACAAGTGGCTCCAGAACTGGTGCAGGAAGGAGGGGTTTGGGTTCCTGGAGAACTGGGCCGACTTCTCTATCGGCTACAGGCTCTATCGTAAGGACGGGCTGCACCTCAATGGGGAAGGGGCAGCTGTGCTGGGGAAGAAGATGACTAGAAGATTGGAGGAGTGTTTAAACTGGGGACTGGGGGGGAGGGTAATTACACTATAGGAGGGGAAGATAGTGCAGATAGAGACCGGGGGCAGGTAGTGGGACTGGGGGAGAAATGGAAGGAGGGACTAGAACAGTTCAGAAGGAAAAGTGTAGGGTAAAAAATATACATAAACCTCTCAAATGTATGTATACTAATGCCAGAAGCCTGACTAATAAAACTGGGGAGCTGGAATTAGTGATGTGTGAGGAGGACTATGACAGTGGGAATAACTGAGACATGGCTGGATGATAGCTATGACAGTGGGAATAACTGAGACATGGCTGGATGAAAGCTATGACAGTGGGAATAACTGAGACATGGCTGGATGATAGCTATGACAGTGGGAATAACTGAGACATGGCTGGATGAAAGCTATGACAGTGGGAATAACTGAGACATGGCTGGATGATAGCTATGACAGTGGGAATAACTGAGACATGGCTGGATGATAGCTATGACAGTGGGAATAACTGAGACACGGCTGGATGATGGCTATGACAGTGGGAATAACTGAGACACGGCTGGATGATGGCTATGACAGTGGGAATAACTGAGACATGGCTGGATGATAGCTATGACAATGGGAATAACTGAGACACGGCTGGATGATAGCTATTACAGTGGGAATAACTGAGACACGGCTGGATGATAGCTATGACAGTGGGAATAACTGAGACATGGCTGGAGGATAGCTATGACAGTGGGAATAACTGAGGCATGGCTGGAGGATAGCTATGACAGTGGGAATAACTGAGACATGGCTGGATGATAGCTATGACAATGGGAATAACTGAGACACGGCTGGATGATAGCTATTACAGTGGGAATAACTGAGACACGGCTGGATGATAGCTATGACAGTGGGAATAACTGAGACACGGCTGGATGATAGCTATTACAGTGGGAATAACTGAGACATGGCTGGATGATAGCTATGACAATGGGAATAACTGAGACACGGCTGGATGATAGCTATTACAGTGGGAATAACTGAGACACGGCTGGATGATAGCTATGACAGTGGGAATAACTGAGACATGGCTGGATGATAGCTATGACAGTGGGAATAACTGAGACATGGCTGGATGATAGCTATGACATAGTGGGAATAACTGAGACACGGCTGGATGATAGCTATGACAGTGGGAATAACTGAGACATGGCTGGATGATAGCTATGACATAGTGGGAATAACTGAGACACGGCTGGATGATAGCTATGACAGTGGGAATAACTGAGACACGGCTGGATGATAGCTATGACAGTGGGAATAACTGAGACATGGCTGGATGATAGCTATGACATAGTGGGAATAACTGAGACATGGCTGGATGATAGCTATGACAGTGGGAATAACTGAGACACGGCTGGATGATAGCTATGACAGTGGGAATAATGGAGACACGGCTGGATGATAGCTATGACTGTGGGAATAACTGAGGCATGGCTGGATGATAGCTATGACAGTGGGAATAACTGAGACATGGCTGGATGATAGCTATGACAGTGGTAATAACTGAGACACGGCTGGATGATAGCTATGACAGTGGGAATAACTGAGACATGGCTGGATGATAGCTATGACTGTGGGAATAACTGAGAACATGGCTGGATGATAGCTATGACAGTGGTAATAACTGAGACACGGCTGGATGATAGCTATGACAGTGGGAATAACTGAGACATGGCTGGATGATAGCTATGACTGTGGGAATAACTGAAACACGGCTGGATGATAGCTATGACAGTGGGAATAACTGAGACATGGCTGGATGATAACTATGACAGTGGGAATAACTGAGACACGGCTGGATGATAGCTATGACAGTGGGAATAACTGAGACATGGCTGGATGATAGCTATGACAGTGGGAATAACTGAGACATGGCTGGATGATAGCTATGACATAGTGGGAAAAACTGAGACATGGCTGGATGATAGCTATGACAGTGGGAATAACTGAGACACGGCTGGATGATAGCTATGACAGTGGGAATAACTGAGACATGGCTGGATGATAGCTATGACAGTGGTAATAACTGAGACACGGCTGGATGATAGCTATGACAGTGGGAATAACTGAGACATGGCTGGATGATAGCTATGACTGTGGGAATAACTGAGAACATGGCTGGATGATAGCTATGACAGTGGTAATAACTGAGACACGGCTGGATGATAGCTATGACAGTGGGAATAACTGAGACATGGCTGGATGATAGCTATGACTGTGGGAATAACTGAAACACGGCTGGATGATAGCTATGACAGTGGGAATAACTGAGACATGGCTGGATGATAACTATGACAGTGGGAATAACTGAGACACGGCTGGATGATAGCTATGACAGTGGGAATAACTGAGACATGGCTGGATGATAGCTATGACAGTGGGAATAACTGAGACACGGCTGGATGATAGCTATGACATAGTGGGAAAAACTGAGACATGGCTGGATGATAGCTATGACAGTGGGAATAACTGAGACACGGCTGGATGATAGCTATGACAGTTGGAATAACTGAGACACGGCTGGATGATAGCTATGACAGTGGGAATAACTGAGACATGGCTGGATGATAGCTATGACAGTGGGAATAACTGAGACATGGCTGGATGATAGCTATGACAGTGGGAATAACTGAGACATGGCTGGATGATAGCTATGACAGTGGGAATAACTGAGACACGGCTGGATGATAACTATGACTGGGCAGTTAATGTACAAGGTTACAGTCTGTTTAGAAAGGATCGTCAAAACCAGAGGGGGGGGGGGGGGGGGGCTCTCCTTTATGTAAAGTCTTGTCTAAAGCCCACACTCCGTGAAGATATAAGTGAGGGACATGAACATGTGGAGTCACTGTGGGTAGAGATACATGGAGCTAAAAACAACAATAAATTACTAATAGGAGTTTATTATAAACCACCTAATAGACCGGAGTCCACAGAAAATCTACTACTAAACGAGATAGACGAGGCGGCAAATCATAATGAGGTGGTTATTATGGGGGAACTCCGCAGATATAGACTGGGAAACTGAGACCTGTACATCTCATAGAGGAAACAGGTTCGTGGCTATAACCAAAGACAATGACCTCTCCCAACTGGTTCAGGACCCGACTAGAGGGACGGCCATACTGGACTTGGTATTAACCAATAGACCTGACAGAACAACAGACGTGCAGGTCGGGGGACACCTGGGAAATAGTGACCATAAAGTAATATCCTTCCAATTATCATTCAAAAGAGCGTTTCTACAGGGAGGAACAAAAATACCAAACTTCAAAAAAGCTAAATTCAGCCAACTAAGAGAGGCCATAGCCCTAACTAACTGGGACAAAGTCCTCAAAAATAAAAATACAGCCACAAAATGGGATATTTTTAAAAGCATCCTAAAATCTCATTGTGAGAGGTACAGACCGTATGGGAATAAAGGGTTAAGGAACAAAAAGAAACCAATGTGGATAAACAGAACTGTAAAGAAAGCAATAAATGACAAAAAGAAAGCATATAAATCACTAAAACAGGAGGGTAGCGAGGAAGCACTGAAAAACTATAAGGAAAAAAATAGAACATGTAAAAAACAAATAAAAGCGGCCAAACTAGAGACCGAGAGATTAATTGCCAAAGAGAGTAAAACTAACCCTAAAATGTTCTTCAATTATATAAATGTTAAAAAATATAAATCTGAAGGTGTCGGCCCTTTACAGAGTAATGAGGGGGGAGTCGCAGAGAGCAACGAGGAGAAAGCAAAGCTATAAAATATTTTTTTCTCCAATGTATTCACTGAGGAAAATAAACTGTCGGATGAAATGCAGAATGCAAAAGTAAATTCCCCATTAAAAGTGTCCTGTCTGACCCAGGAAGAAGTACAACAGCGACTTAAAAAGATTAAAATAGACAAATCGCCAGGACCAGATGGCATACACCCCCGTATCCTAAGGGAATTAAGTAATGTCATAGTCCGACCCTTATTTCTGATATTTAAAGGGGTTATCCCATTCTAGACAATGGGGGCCTATCGCTAGGATATGCCCCCATTGTCTGATAGGTGCGGGTCCCACCTCTGGGACTCGCACCTACAAGGAGAACGGAGTGGAGAAAGTTGAGGAGGGCGCACTGCGCATGCACAGCCGCCCTCCATTCATTTTTCTGGAGCCGCCAAAAATAGCCAAGCGCTGGCTCGGCTATTTCCGTCGGCCCCATAGAAATAAATGGGAGCGGTGGCCGCGCATGCGCGGTGCGCTCATATTCACTTCAATGGGAGAGGCGGGGAGATGCGCCTGGTGGTGGACGGACCCCGGAAAACCTGGGGTCCTCCAGCCACAACTCTCCCCGGCTCCTTTCTCCTTGTAGGTGCGGGTCCCAGAGGTGGGACCTGCACCTATCAGACAATGGGAGCACATCCTAGCGATATGCCCTCATTGTTTAAGATGGGATAACCCCTTTAAGGACTCTATACTGACAGGGAATGTCCCACAGGATTGGCGCATAACAAATGTGGTGCCAATATTCAAAAAAGGGTCCAAAAACAGAGCCTGGAAACTATAGGCCGGTAAGTGTAACATCTGTCGTGGGTAAACTGAAGGTTTTCTGAGAGATGCTATGTTAGAGCATCTTAACGGAAATAAGCAAATAACGCCATATCAGCATGGCTTCGTGAGGGATCGGTCATGCCAAACTAATGTAATCAGTTTCTATGAGGAGGTAAGTTCTAGACTTGACAGCGGCGAATCAATGGATGTCGTATATCTGGACTTCTCCAAAGCATTGGACACTGTACCACATAAAAGGTTAGTATATAAAATGAGAATGCTCGGACTGGGAGAAAACGTCTGTATGTGGGTAAGTAATTGGCTGAGGGATAGAAAACAGAGGGTGGTTATTAGTGGTACACACTCAGATTGGGTCACTGTCACTAGTGGGGTACATCAGGGGTCAGTACTGGAGGGGTCACTGTCACTAGTGGGGTACCTCAGGGGTCAGTACTGGAGGGGTCACTGTCACTAGTGGGGTACCTCAAGGGTCAGTACTGGAGGGGTCACTGTCACTAGTGGGGTACCTCAGGGGTCAGCATTGGAGGGGTCACTGTCACTAGTGGGGTACCTCAGGGGTCAGTACTGGAGGGGACACTGTCACTAGTGGGGTACCTCAGGGGTCAGTACTGGAGGGGTCACTGTCACTAGTGGGGTACCTGAGGGGTCAGTATTGGGCCATATTCTCCAATATATTTATTAATTATCTTGTAGAAGGCTTGCACAGTAAAGTATCAATTTTTGCAGATGACACTAAACTGTGTAAAGTAATTAACACTACAGAGGACAGTATACTGTATATATACTACAGAGGACAGTATACTGTATATATACATACTACAGAGGACAGTATACTGTATATATACTACAGAGGACAGTATACTGTATATATATACTACAGAGGACAGTATACTGTATATATATATATACTACAGAGGACAGTATACTGTGTATACACTACAGAGGACAGTATACTGTATATATACTACAGAGGACAGTATACTGTATATATACACTACAGAGGACAGTATACTGTATATATACTACAGAGGACAGTATACTGTATATATATACTACAGAGGACAGTATACTGTATATATACTACAGAGGACAGTATACTGTATATATACTACAGAGGACAGTATACTGTATATATACTACAGAGGACAGTATACTGTATATACACTACAGAGGACAGTATACTGTATATATATACTACAGAGGACAGTATACTGTATATATACTACAGAGGACAGTATACTGTATATATATACTACAGAGGATAGTATACTGTATATATACACTACAGAGGACAGTATACTGTATATACACTACAGAGGACAGTATACTGTATATATATACTACAGAGGACAGTATACTGTATATACACTACAGAGGTCAGTATACTGTGTATGTACACTACAGAGGACAGTATACTGTATATATATACTACAGAGGACAGTATACTGTATATATATACTACAGAGGACAATATACTGTATATATATACTACAGAGCACAGTATACTGTATATATACACTACAGAGGACAGTATACGGTATATATACACTACAGAGGACAGTATACTGTATGTATACTACAGAGGACAGTATACTGTATGTATACTACAGAGGACAGTATACTGTATATATATACTACAGAGGACAGTATACTACTACAGAGGGATCTGGATAGACTGGAGGCTTAGGCAGATAAGTGGCAGATGAGGTTTAACACTGACAAATGTAAGGTTATGCACATGGGAAGGAATAATGCAAGTCACCCGTACATACTAAATGGTAAAACACTCGGTAACACTGACATGGAAAAGGACTTGGGAATTTTAATAAACAGCAAACTAAGCTGTAGAAACCAGTGTCAGGCAGCTGCTGCCAAGGCCAAAAAGATAATGGGTTGCATCAAAAGGGGCATAGATGCCGGTGATGAGAACATAGTCCTACCACTTTACACATCACTAGTCAGACCACACATGGAGTACTGTGTACAGTTCTGGGCTCCTGTGAACAAGGCAGACATAGCAGAGCTGGAGAGGGTCCAGAGGAGGGCAACTAAAGTAATTACGGAAAAGGTTTGTACACAAACATAGAAGAGGACTCTTTACGGTAAGAGCAGTGAGACTATGGACTCTTTACGGTAAGAGCAGTGAGACTATGGACTCTTTACTGTAAGAGCAGTGAGACTATGGACTCTTTACTGTAAGAGCAGTGAGACTATGGACTCTGTACTGTAAGAGCAGTGAGACTATGGACTCTATACTGTAAGAGCAGTGAGACTATGGACTCTTTACTGTAAGAGCAGTGAGACTATGGACTCTATACTGTAAGAGCAGTGAGACTATGGACTATATACTGTAAGAGCAGTGAGACTATGGACTCTTTACTGTAAGAGCAGTGAGACTATGGACTCTTTACTGTAAGAGCAGTGAGACTATGGACTCTATACGGTAAGAGCAGTGAGACTATGGACTCTATACTGTAAGAGCAGTGAGACTATGGACTCTATACTGTAAGAGCAGTGAGACTATGGACTCTTTACTGTAAGAGCAGTGAGACTATGGACTCTATACTGTAAGAGCAGTGAGACTATGGACTCTATACTGTAAGAGCAGTGAGACTATGGACTCTTTACTGTAAGAGCAGTGAGACTATGGACTCTGTACTGTAAGATCAGTGAGACTATGGACTCTATACTGTAAGAGCAGTGAGACTATGGACTATTTACTGTAAGAGCAGTGAGACTATGGACTCTTTACTGTAAGAGCAGTGAGACTATGGACTCTTTACGGTAAGAGCAGTGAGACTATGGACTCTATACTGTAAGAGCAGTGAGACTATGGACTCTTTACTGTAAGAGCAGTGAGACTATGGACTCTATACTGTAAGAGCAGTGAGACTATGGACTCTATACTGTAAGAGCAGTGAGACTATGGACTCTTTACTGTAAGAGCAGTGAGACTATGGAGTCTTTACTGTAAGAGCAGTGAGACTATGGACTCTTTACTGTAAGAGCAGTGAGACTATGGACTCTATACTGTAAGAGCAGTGAGACTATGGACTCTATACTGTAAGAGCAGTGAGACTATGGACTCTATACTGTAAGAGCAGGGAGACTATGGACTCTATACGGTAAGAGCAGTGAGACTATGGACTCTATACTGTAAGATCAGTGAGACTATGGACTCTTTACTGTAAGAGCAGTGAGACTATGGACTCTATACTGTAAGAGCAGTGAGACTATGGACTCTTTACGGTAAGAGCGGTGAGACTATGGACTCTTTACTGTAAGAGCAGTGAGACTATGGACTCTTTACGGTAAGAGCAGTGAGACTATGGACTCTATACTGTAAGAGCAGTGAGACTATGGACTCTGTACTGTAAGAGCAGTGAGACTATGGACTCTATACTGTAAGAGCAGTGAGACTATGGACTCTTTACGGTAAGAGCAGTGAGACTATGGAGCTCTCTCCCTGAGGAGGTGGTGATGGTGAGTACAATAAAGGAATTCAAGAGGGGCCTGGATGTGTTTCTGGAGCGTAATAATATTACAGGCTATAGCTACTAGAGAGGGGTCGTTGATCCAGGGAGTTATTCTAATTGGATTCGGGAAGGATTTTTTTCTACCTCACAGGGTTTTTTTTCCTTCCCCTGGATCAACTTGCAGGACAACAGGCCGAACTGGATGGACAAATGTGTTTTTTCCGGCCTTATATACTATGTTACTATGCAAGGCTATGCTGCAGAAAGCCCAGTGTTTTAGGTAATGTAAGGCAATGCTGCAGGAAGCACAGTATTGTAGATAATATCATACTATGCTGCACCCAGCACAAGATTTGGGTATTGTCAGGTTATATTGCAAAAATGACAAGATTCTGGGTAATATGAGACTATGCTGCAGAAATAAGAATTATGGGTAAAATGAGACAATGCTGCAGAAAGCACATAATTCTAGGTAATGTCAGGCTATGCTGCATAAAACAGGATCCTGTGTAAAGTGGAGCTGTGTTGTAGAAAGCACTGGTTTCTGGGTAATGTGAGTCCATGCTGCAGAAAGCACATAATTCTAGTTAGTGTCAGGATATGCTGCAGAAAGTGTAGGGTAATGGGTAATGCCAGGCAATGCTGCAAAAAGCACAGGATTCTAGGTAAAGTGAGGCTATTCTAGAGAAAGTGCAGTTTTCTGAGTCATGTCATGCTATGCTACAGAAAGCACATTATTCTCAATAATGTCAGGCTATGCTGCAGAAAGCACAGGATTTTAGGTTATGTGAGTCAATGCTGCAGAAAGCACAGGATTTTAGGTTATGTGAGGCTATGCTGCAGAAAGCACAGGAATCTGGGTAATGTGATGCTATTTATCCCAATAATAGAATCTAGCCGGCACTATCTGAAACTGGTCCTGAGCTTCTCTGCCAGGGATGGTGGTTCCAAATGGTGCTCAGTGTAACAATGAAGAAACTTCAAACTACTCCATGTGTAGAAAGATCTTGGTCCTCACCAATATAGAAATTTGTGGTCTTTATGATCTCCATAGCCTTGAGAAAGTGTCTGCGTATCCAAAGCGGCCGTTGGCCATCCTGCATCTTGAATTACCTGTGTTTTTTTTACCTGCTATGGAGCTAATAAAGAGCACAAGTTTATATACTGATGATGAGTGCTGTGATCTTTCTACACATTATGTAGTGTGAGGCTATGCTGCAGAAAGCACAAGATTCTGAGCAATGTCAGTCAATTCTGCATAATGCACAGGATTCTGTGTAATGTTAGACTATGCTGTAAAAAGCACCAGCTTTTAGGTAATATGAGGCTATGCTGCAAAAAGTAATGTGAGGCTATGCTGCAGAAAGCACAGGATTCTGGGTAATGTTGTGCAATGTAGTAGAAAACACAGGATACTGGGTAATGTTAGGTTCTGTTGCAGAAAGTACATCATTCTGTGTAATGTGAGGCTATGCTTCAAAAAACACAGGATTCTGGGCAATGTGAAGCTATACTGCAGAAAGCACAGGATTCTGGGCAATGTGAAGCTATACTGCAGAAAGCACAGGATTCTGGGCAATGTGAAGCTATACTGCAGAAAGCACAGGATTCTGGGTGATGTGACATTATGTGGCAGAAAACATGAGATTCTGGCTTAGCTGAGACTATGCTGCAGAAAGCACAGGATTCTTAGTAAGGTGAGGTTGCACTCCAGGAAGCACAGGATTCTGGGCAATGTGAAGCTATACTGCAGAAAGCACAGGATTCTGGGTGATGTGACATTATGTGGCAGAAAACATGAGATTCTGGCTTAGCTGAGACTATGCTGCAGAAAGCACAGGATTCTTAGTAAGGTGAGGTTGCACTCCAGGAAGCACAGGATTCTGGGTAAATTGAGGCTATTTTCATGCTTAGGACTCATGAGTAGGAGCATGGCGATCTGTGCTGCTAATATGCCACAAAATGTGAGTGCAGCTGACCCTCCAAGTCCAATGCCATGCAGCTGTAGGGATCCCTCAGCGCTCAAAAGTCTTGGAATTGCTCCATCTGGAGGGAAAGTCGGATTATGGGGGGGGCTAGAAAACTGAGGACCAAATACCCTCACTGTTTACGTGCACCTCATCCTGATAGATACTAGTTACCTGTGTAGTATTTCCTCCAGGCCGAATCAGTCAGTATCTAAGGCTACTTTCACACTAGCGGCAGGACGGATCAGACAGGCTGTTCACCCTGTCGGATCCGTCCTGCCGCTATTTCGCCGTTGCTGCGCTGGATCTCCGCCCCATCCTCATTATAGTCAATTGGGACGGAGTGGCGGCACGGCGAAATAGCGGCAGGACGGATCCAACAGGGTGAACAGCCTGTCGGATCCGTCCTGCCGCTAGTGTGAAAGTAGCCTAAAAGTGTAAGGTGGCGACCCCCCAACTAGAATTTTTACCCCCAGGTGATTTTAGGGTTAACACTGGGTGACCATCCCAGAACAGGGACTATGAAACCACCCAGCATTGATCAGGTGACCCCAGCCCCTACCAGTAGACATTGGAGGCAATGGGTTTCAGGAAAGGCTGCAGAAAGCAAAGGGTTCTGGTTAATGTAAGTCCATGCTGCAGGAAGCAAAGGGTTCTGGTTAATGTAAGTCCATGCTGCAGGAAGCAAAGGGTTCTGGTTAATGTAAGTCCATGCTGCAGGAAGCAAAGGGTTCTGGTTAATGTAAGTCCATGCTGCAGGAAGCAAAGGGTTCTGGTTAATGTAAGTCCATGCTGCAGGAAGCAAAGGGTTCTGCATACACAGGGGCTTTGGGGTAACAATGGGTTATGCCATTACCATGCTATTTTTGGATTCTGGATAACTTTGGTTCCTGGTACCTAAAGGGATATTATAAATGGTTTGTGAGGCCCTTGTACAGTTTTTTTGCATTGGGGCCCGACCTAGGCATTGCAATGGCAGTGTTTTGAGGCCTGTTCTTCCCTGCTATTGGAGAACTATCACCCACAGCATTGGTTGGAGACCACTGGTATGTATGTACAGCGCCCCCTGTGGTCACATTGTCATGAAGTCTAGTATTACATAATAAACCTGATTCTCATCGGATGGACACAGGGTCCTTCCGGCTCTTTCCTGTCACTCTGGTCCGTTGAGCGTGTCCCCATCGCAGCCACTTGTCACATCAAGAGCGACTCCTTGTTAAAAGTGGGCGACATCTGACAGACGGGGGCAGCGGTGGCGGCTTTTATCACATTAGCTTTCCGGCGGCATTAATGGAATACATTACGTGTGGCTGCGAGGAAGATTCTCCTTTCAGGGTGTTGTACAATGCAGCGAGACGCGGCATAATAAGTGGAGAGCGCAACGTCCTCGCTCTCATCCCACACGTCTTGATCTCTACCACAAACTTATGTAAAATACAATGTCTGGAACATCAGCGGGGGAGGGGAGCGCTGAATACATCACCCACCTCTGTGTGTCCACAGGGGGCGACTCCGATTTAAACGCTGATGCAGGATCCGATCGGCTGCAGGACGTGGAAAGAAAGGGTTAATGAATCATTATATGTTACAGGAGCTCACAATGTATCACTCCCATCATCCATGATAATACACCACAGCACAGGCGCTCACAATCTAATCTCTACCTCAAAAAAAAATATCACTCCCATCATCCCTGACCGCAGGAGCTCACAATGCAATCTCCAGCTCACACAATGTATCACTCCCATCATCCCTGACCGCAGGAGCTCACAATGCAATCTCCAGCTCACACAATGTATCACTCCCATCATCCCTGACCTCAGGAGCTCACAATGTATCACTCCCATCATCCCTGACCGCAGGAGCTCACAATCTAATCTCCAGCTCACACAATGTATCACTCCCATCATCCCTGACCGCAGGAGCTCACAATGAAATCTCCAGCTCACACAATGTATCACTCCCATCATCCCTGACCGCAGGAGCTCACAATGAAATCTCCAGCTCACACAATGTATCACTCCCATCATCCCTGACCGCAGGAGCTCACAATCTAATCTCCAGCTCACACAATGTATCACTCCCATCATCCCTGACCGCAGGAGCTCACAATGAAATCTCCAGCTCACACAATGTATCACTCCCATCATCCCTGACCGCAGGAGCTCACAATCTAATCTCCAGCTCACACAATGTATCACTCCCATCATCCCTGACCGCAGGAGCTCACAATGAAATCTCCAGCTCACACAATGTATCACTCCCATCATCCCTGACCGCAGGAGCTCACAATGAAATCTTCCTATCTCACACACAGTGTATCTCAGCTTTTCACAGCTGAGGGTTTGTTACAATGTATTAGTTTGGAGACTGAGCTGTTCACAGAGGATCACTTGGACTGGATATAATGTGACAAACCCTCAGCTGTATCAGTTCTGGGCAGCGTTTTCAGCATCTGAAGGTAAACATGAATGTCCCCATTCACTGAAAGCAAGCAGAGGTATTGACTGTGGTGTGGCATTAACTCAATATATGAGAACGTTCATGATTCAGTGCAGAGCTGTGGCCTTCCATAGAAGAGGTTCAGAGGACGGGTGAAGGTGAGCGGTGTGGCGGTCCTGTGGACGGCTGCAGACGTTAATAATTGATGCGACCGGCGTTTCAGATGCTCCAGGATGACACAAAGACTTTCTGCACTGATTGAGATCAAAGTGGCAGAGAATGGCGCCCCGCTGCTGCGCTGAATGAAGCCTGCGGAGCGCGCTGTCCTCGCTGTAATAATGCGCTCTTTATGTCGTTATGAAGTGTACACAACAGTCAAGACGCATCATTACCGCAGGATCAGTGCAGCGCACAACACTGCAGCACAGTCAGAGGAGGGGGCATATCAAGGATCCATTACCAGAGGACCCTACACAACCTGAGCCCCTGGAGAAAGCTGCAGTCACCCCTAGACTGACATAGCTGATAACAGGGAGCAATAGACTGTATTCTCCTGTCCTACAGTCATCCTCTCCCCTGAAATGGCTGATAACAGGGGGCAATAGACTGTATTCTCCTGTCCTACAGTCATCCTCTCCCCTGAAATGGCTGATAACAGGGAGCAATAGACTGTATTCTCCTGTCCTACAGTCATCCTCTCCTCTGAAATGGCTGATAACAGGGAGCAATAGACTGTATTCTCCTGTCCTACAGTCATCCTCTCCCCTGAAATGGCTGATAACAGGGGGCAATAGACTGTATTCTCCTGTCCTACAGTCATCCTCTCCCCTGAAATGGCTGATAACAGGGGGCAATAGTCTGTATTCTCCTGTCCTACAGTCATCCTCTCCCCTGAAATGGCTGATAACAGGGAACAATAGACTGTATTCTCCTGTCCTACAGTCATCCTCTCCCCTGAAATGGCTGATAACAGGGAGCAATAGACTGTATTCTCCTGTCCTACAGTCATCCTCTCCCCTGAAATGGCTGATAACAGGGAACAATAGACTGTATTCTCCTGTCCTACAGTCATCCTCTCCCCTGACATGGATGATACCAGGCAGCAATAGATTGTATTCTCCTGTCCTACAGTCATCCTCTCCCCTGAAATGGCTGATAACAGGGGGGCAATAGACTGTATTCTCCTGTCCTACAGTCATCCTCCCCCCTGAAATGGCTGATAACAGGGGGCAATAGACTGTATTCTCCTGTCCTACAGTCATCCTCTCCCCTGAAATGGCTGATAACAGGCAGCAATAGACTGTATTCTCCTGTCCTACAGTCATCCTCTCCCCTGAAATGTCTGATAACAGGGAGCAATAGATTGTATTCTCCTGTCCTACAGTCATCCTCTCCCCTGAAATGGCTGATAACAGGGGGCAATAGACTGTATTCTCCTGTCCTACAGTCATCCTCTCCCCTGAAATGGCTGATAACAGGGGGCAATAGACTGTATTCTCCTGTCCTACAGTCATCCTCTCCTCTGAAATGGCTGATAACAGGGGCAATAGACTGTATTCTCCTGTCCTACAGTCATCCTCTCCTCTGAAATGGCTGATAACAGGGGGCAATAGACTGTATTCTCCTGTCCTACAGTCATCCTCTCCCCTGAAATGGCTGATAACAGGGGGCAATAGACTGTATTCTCCTGTCCTACAGTCATCCTCTCCCCTGAAATGGCTGATAACAGGGAGCAATAGACTGTATTCTCCTGTCCTACAGTCATCCTCTCCCCTGAAATGGCTGATAACAGGGGGCAATAGACTGTATTCTCCTGTCCTACAGTCATCCTCTCCCCTGAAATGGCTGATAACAGGAGGCAATAGACTGTATTCTCCTGTCCTACAGTCATCCTCTCCCCTGAAATGGCTGATAACACGGAGCAATAGATTGTATTCTCCTGTCCTACAGTCATCCTCTCCCCTGAAATGGCTGATAACAGGGGGCAATAGATTGTATTCTCCTGTCCTACAGTCATCCTCTCCCCTGAAATGGCTGATAACAGGGGGCAATAGACTGTATTCTCCTGTCCTACAGTCATCCTCTCTCCTGAAATGGCTGATAACAGGGAGCAATAGACTGTATTCTCCTGTCCTACAGTCATCCTCTCCTCTGAAATGTCTGATAACAGGGGGCAATAGACTGTATTCTCCTGTCCTACAGTCATCCTCTCCCCTGAAATGGCTGATAACAGGGGGGCAATAGATTGTATTCTCCTGTCCTACAGTCATCCTCTCTCCTGACTTGGCTGATAACAGGGAGCAATAGACTGTATTCTCCTGTCCTACAGTCATCCTCTCCCCTGAAATGGCTGATAACAGGGAGCAATAGATTGTATTCTCCTGTCCTACAGTCATCCTCTCTCCTGACTTGGCTGATAACAGGGAGCAATAGACTGTATTCTCCTGTCCTACAGTCATCCTCTCCTCTGAAATGGCTGATAACAGGGAGCAATAGACTGTATTCTCCTGTCCTACAGTCATCCTCTCCCCTGAAATGGCTGATAACAGGGGGCAATAGACTGTATTCTCCTGTCCTACAGTCATCCTCTCCCCTGAAATGGCTGATAACAGGGGGCAATAGACTGTATTCTCCTGTCCTACAGTCATCCTCTCCCCTGACATGGCTGATAACAGGGGGCAATAGACTGTATTCTCCTGTCCTACAGTCATCCTCTCCCCTGAAATGGCTGATAACAGGGGGCAATAGACTGTATTCTCCTGTCCTACAGTCATCCTCTCCCCTGAAATGGCTGATAACAGGAGGCAATAGACTGTATTCTCCTGTCCTACAGTCATCCTCTCCCCTGAAATGGCTGATAACAGGGAGCAATAGACTGTATTCTCCTGTCCTACAGTCATCCTCTCCCCTGAAATGGCTGATAACAGGAGGCAATAGATTGTATTCTCCTGTCCTACAGTCATCCTCTCCCCTGAAATGGCTGATAACAGGGAGCAATATACTGTATTCTCCTGTCCTACAGTCATCCTCTCCCCTGAAATGGCTGATAACAGGAGCAATAGACTGTATTCTCTTGTCCTACAGTCATCCTCTCCCCTGAAATGGCTGATAACAGGGAGCAATAGATTGTATTCTCCTGTCCTACAGTCATCCTAATGGCTGATAACAGGGAGCAATAGACTGTATTCTCCTGTCCTACAGTCATCCTCTCCCCTGAAATGTCTGATAACAGGGGGCAATAGACTGTATTCTCCTGTCCTACAGTCATCCTCTCCCCTGAAATGGCTGATAACGGGAGGCAATAGACTGTATTCTCCTGTCCTACAGTCATCCTCTCCCCTGAAATGGCTGATAACAGGGGGCAATAGACTGTATTCTCCTGTCCTACAGTCATCCTCTCCCCTGAAATGGCTGATAACAGGGGGGCAGTAGACTGTATTCTCCTGTCCTACAGTCATCCTCTCCTCTGAAATGTCTGATAACAGGGGGCAATAGACTGTATTCTCCTGTCCTACAGTCATCCTCTCCCCTGAAATGGCTGATAACAGGGGGCAATAGATTGTATTCTCCTGTCCTACAGTCATCCTCTCCCCTGAAATGGCTGATAACAGGGGGCAATAGACTGTATTCTCCTGTCCTACAGTCATCCTCTCCCCTGAAATGGCTGATAACAGGAGGAGGCAATAGATTGTATTCTCCTGTCCTACAGTCATCCTCTCTCCTGAAATGGCTGATAACAGGGGGCAATAGACTGTATTCTCCTGTCCTACAGTCATCCTCTCCCCTGAAATGGCTGATAACCGGGGGCAATAGACTGTATTCTCCTGTCCTATAGTCATCCTCTCCCCTGAAATGGCTGATAACAGGGGGCAATAGACTGTATTCTCCTGTCCTACAGTCATCCTCTCCCCTGAAATGGCTGATAACAGGAGGCAATAGACTGTATTCTCCTGTCCTACAGTCATCCTCTCCTCTGAAATGGCTGATAACAGGGGGCAATAGATTGTATTCTCCTGTCCTACAGTCATCCTCTCCCCTGAAATGGCTGATAACAGGGAGCAATAGACTGTATTCTCCTGTCCTACAGTCATCCTCTCCCCTGAAATGGCTGATAACAGGGGGCAATAGATTGTATTCTCCTGTCCTACAGTCATCCTCTCCCCTGAAATGGCTGATAACAGGGAACAATAGACTGTATTATCCTGTCCTATAGTCATCCTCTCCTCTGAAATGGCTGATAACAGGAAGCAATAGACTGTATTCTCCTGTCCTACAGTCATCCTCTCCCCTGAAATGACTGATAACAGGGAGCAATAGATTGTATTCTCCTGTCCTACAGTCATCCTCTCCCCTGAAATGGCTGATAACAGGGGGCAATAGATTGTATTCTCCTGTCCTACAGTCATCCTCTCCCCTGAAATGGCTGATAATAGGGGGCAATAGACTGTATTCTCCTGTCCTACAGTCATCATCTCCCCTGAAATGGCTGATAACAGGGAGCAATAGACTGTATTTTCCTGTCCTACAGTCATCCTCTCCCCTGAAATGGCTGATAACAGGGGGCAATAGACTGTATTCTCCTGTCCTACAGTCATCCTCTCTCCTGAAATGGCTGATAACAGGGAGCAATAGACTGTATTCTCCTGTCCTACAGTCATCCTCTCCTCTGAAAGGGCTGATAACAGGGAGCAATAGATTGTATTCTCCTGTCCTACAGTCATCCTCTCCCCTGAAATGGCTGATAACAGGGGGCAATAGACTGTATTCTCCTGTCCTACAGTCATCCTCTCCCCTGAAATGGCTGATAACAGGGGGGCAATAGACTGTATTCTCCTGTCCTACAGTCATCCTCTCCCCTGAAATGGCTGATAACAGGGAGCAATAGACTGTATTCTCCTGTCCTACAGTCATCCTCTCCCCTGAAATGGCTGATAACAGGGGGCAATAGACTGTATTCTCCTGTCCTACAGTCATCCTCTCCCCTGAAATGGCTGATAACAGGAGGCAATAGACTGTATTCTCCTGTCCTACAGTCATCCTCCCCCCTGAAATGGTTGATAACAGGAGGCAATAGACTGTATTCTCCTGTCCTACAGTCATCCTCTCCCCTGAAATGGCTGATAACAGGGGGCAATAGACTGTATTCTCCTGTCCTACAGTCATCCTCTCCCCTGAAATGTCTGATAACAGAGGGCAATAGACTGTATTCTCCTGTCCTACAGTCATCCTCTCCCCTGAAATGGCTGATAACAGGAGGCAATAGACTGTATTCTCCTGTCCTACAGTCATCCTCTCCCCTGAAATGGCTGATAACAGGGGGCAATAGACTGTATTCTCCTGTCCTACAGTCATCCTCTCCCCTGAAATGGCTGATAACAGGAGGCAATAGATTGTATTCTCCTGTCCTACAGTCATCCTTTCCTCTGAAATGGCTGATAACAGGGAGCAATAGACTGTATTCTCCGGTCCTACAGTCATCCTCTCCCCTGAAATGGCTGATAACAGGGGGTAATAGACTGTATTCTCCTGTCCTACAGTCATCCTCTCCCCTGAAATGGCTGATAACAGGTGGCAATAGACTGTATTCTCCTGTCCTACAGTCATCCTCTCCCCTGAAATGGCTGATAACAGGGAACAATAGACTGTATTCTCCTGTCCTACAGTCATCCTCTCCCCTGAAATGGCTGATAACAGGAAGCAATAGACTGTATTCTCCTGTCCTACAGTCGTCCTCTCCCATGAAATGGCTGATAACAGGGAGCAATAGACTGTATTCTCCTGTCCTACAGTCATCCTCTCCCCTGAAATGGCTGATAACAGGGAGCAATAGACTGTATTCTCCTGTCCTACAGTCATCCTCTCCCCTGAAATGGCTGATAACAGGGGGCAATAGACTGTATTCTCCTGTACTACAGTCATCCTCTCCCCTGAAATGGCTGATAACAGGGGGCAATAGACTGTATTCTCCTGTCCTACAGTCATCCTCTCCCCTGAAATGGCTGATAACAGGGAGCAATAGTCTGTATTCTCCTGTCCTACAGTCATCCTCTCCCCTGAAATGGCTGATAACAGGGGGCAATAGATTGTATTCTCCTGTCCTAAAGTCATCCTCTCCCCTGAAATGGCTGATAACAGGGGCAATAGACTGTATTCTCCTGTCCTACAGTCATCCTCTCCCCCTGAAATGGCTGATAACAGGGAGCAATAGACTGTATTCTCCTGTCCTACAGTCATCCTCTCCCCTGAAATGGCTGATAACAGGGAGCAATAGACTGTATTCTCCTGTCCTACAGTCATCCTCTCCCCTGAAATGGCTGATAACAGGGAGCAATAGACTGTATTCTCCTGTCCTACAGTCATCCTCCCCCCTAAAATGGCTGATAACAGGGGGCAATAGACTGTATTCTCCTGTCCTACAGTCATCCTCCCCCCTGAAATGGCTGATAACAGGGGGCAATATATTGTATTCTTCTGTCCTACAGTCATCCTCTCCCCTGAAATGGCTGATAACAGGGGGCAATAGACTGTATTCTCCTGTCCTACAGTCATCCTCTCCCCTGAAATGGCTGATAACAGGGGGCAATAGACTGTATTCTCCTGTCCTACAGTCATCCTCTTCCCTGAAATGGCTGATAACAGGGGGCAATAGACTGTATTCTCCTGTCCAACAGTCATCCTCTCCCCTGAAATGGCTGATAACAGGGAGCAATAGACTGTATTCTCCTGTCCAACAGTCATCCTCTCCCCTGAAATGGCTGATAACAGGGGGCAATAGACTGTATTCTCCTGTCCTACAGTCATCCTCTTCCCTGAAATGGCTGATAACAGGAGCACTAGATTGTATTCTCCTGTCCTACAGTCATCCTCTCCCCTGAAATGGCTGATAACAGGGGGCAATAGACTGTATTCTCCTGTCCTACAGTCATCCTCTCCCCTGAAATGGCTGATAACAGGGAGCAATAGACTGTATTCTCCTGTCCTACAGTCATCCTCTCCCCTGAAATGGCTGATAACAGGGGGCAATAGACTGTATTCTCCTGTCCTACAGTCATCCTCTCCCCTGAAATGGCTGATAACAGGGGGGCAATAGACTGTATTCTCCTGTCCTACAGTAATCCTCTCCCCTGAAATGGCTGATAACAGGGAGCAATAGAATGTATTCTCCTGTCCTACAGTCATCCTCTCCCCTGAAATGGCTGATAACAGGGGGCAATAGACTGTATTCTCCTGTCCTACAGTCATCCTCTCCCCTGAAATGGCTGATAACAGGTGGCAATAGACTGTATTCTCCTGTCCTACAGTCATCCTCTCCCCTGAAATGGCTGATAACAGGGGGCAATAGACTGTATTCTCCTGTCCTACAGTCATCCTCTCCTCTGAAATGGCTGATAACAGGGGGCAATAGACTGTATTCTCCTGTCCTACAGTCATCCTCTCCCCTGAAATGGCTGATAACAGAGGGCAATAGACTGTATTCTCCTGTCCTACAGTCATCCTCTCCTCTGAAATGGCTGATAACAGGGGGCAATAGACTGTATTCTCCTGTCCTACAGTCATCCTCTTCCCTGAAATGTCTGATAACAGGGGGCAATAGACTGTATTCTCCTGTCCTACAGTCATCCTCTCCCCTGAAATGGCTGATAACAGGGAGCAATAGATTGTATTCTTCTGTCCTACAGTCATCCTCTCCTCTGAAATGGCTGATAACAGGGAGCAATAGACTGTATTCTCCTGTCCTACAGTCATCCTCTCCCCTGAAATGGCTGATAACAGGGGGCAATAGACTGTATTCTCCTGTCCTACAGTCATCCTCTCCTCTGAAATGGCTGATAACAGGGGGCAATAGACTGTATTCTCCTGTCCTACAGTCATCCTCTCCCCTGAAATGGCTGATAACAGAGGGCAATAGACTGTATTCTCCTGTCCTACAGTCATCCTCTCCTCTGAAATGGCTGATAACAGGGGGCAATAGACTGTATTCTCCTGTCCTACAGTCATCCTCCCCCCTGAAATGGCTGATAACAGGGAGCAATAGACTGTATTCTCCTGTCCTACAGTCATCCTCTCCCCTGAAATGGCTGATAACAGGGGGCAATAGATTGTATTCTCCTGTTCTACAGTCATCCTCTCTCCTGAAATGTCTGATAACGGGGGGCAATAGACTGTATTCTCCTGTCCTACAGTCATCCTCTCCCCTGAAATGGCTGATAACAGGTGGCAATAGACTGTATTCTCCTGTCCTACAGTCATCCTCTCCCCTGAAATGGCTGATAACAGGGGGCAATAGACTGTATTCTCCTGTCCTACAGTCATCCTCTCCTCTGAAATGGCTGATAACAGGGGGCAATAGACTGTATTCTCCTGTCCTACAGTCATCCTCTCCCCTGAAATGGCTGATAACAGAGGGCAATAGACTGTATTCTCCTGTCCTACAGTCATCCTCTCCTCTGAAATGGCTGATAACAGGGGGCAATAGACTGTATTCTCCTGTCCTACAGTCATCCTCTTCCCTGAAATGTCTGATAACAGGGGGCAATAGACTGTATTCTCCTGTCCTACAGTCATCCTCTCCCCTGAAATGGCTGATAACAGGGAGCAATAGATTGTATTCTTCTGTCCTACAGTCATCCTCTCCTCTGAAATGGCTGATAACAGGGAGCAATAGACTGTATTCTCCTGTCCTACAGTCATCCTCTCCCCTGAAATGGCTGATAACAGGGAGCAATAGATTGTATTCTCCTGTCCTACAGTCATCCTCTCCTCTGAAATGGCTGATAACAGGGGGCAATAGACTGTATTCTCCTGTCCTACAGTCATCCTCTTCCCTGAAATGTCTGATAACAGGGAGCAATAGACTGTATTCTCCTGTCCTACAGTCATCCTCTCCCCTGAAATGGCTGATAACAGGGGGGCAATAGACTGTATTCTCCTGTCCTACAGTCATCCTCTCCCCTGAAATGGCTGATAACAGGGGGCAATAGACTGTATTCTCCTCTCCTACAGTCATCCTCTCCCCTGAAATGGCTGATAACAGGAGGCAATAGACTGTATTCTCCTGTCCTACAGTCATCCTCTCCCCTGAAATGGCTGATAACAGGGAGCAATAGATTGTATTCTCCTGTCCTACAGTCATCCTCTCCCCTGAAATGGCTGATAACAGGGAGCAATAGATTGTATTCTCCTGTCCTACAGTCATCTTCTCCCCTGAAATGGCTGATAACAGGGGGCAATAGACTGTATTCTCCTGTCCTACAGTCATCCTCTCCCCTGAAATGGCTGATAACAGGGGGCAATAGACTGTATTCTCCTGTCCTACAGTCATCCTCTCCTCTGAAATGGCTGATAACAGGGGGCAATAGACTGTATTCTCCTGTCCTACAGTCATCCTCTCCCCTGAAATGGCTGATAACAGAGGGCAATAGACTGTATTCTCCTGTCCTACAGTCATCCTCTCCTCTGAAATGGCTGATAACAGGGGGCAATAGACTGTATTCTCCTGTCCTACAGTCATCCTCCCCCCTGAAATGGCTGATAACAGGGAGCAATAGACTGTATTCTCCTGTCCTACAGTCATCCTCTCCTCTGAAATGGCTGATAACAGGAGGCAATAGATTGTATTCTCCTGTCCTACAGTCATCCTCTCCCCTGAAATGGCTGATAACAGGGGGCAATAGACTGTATTCTCCTGTCCTACAGTCATCCTGTACCCTGAAATGGCTGATAACAGGGGGCAATAGACTGTATTCTCCTGTCCTACAGTCATCCTCTCGCCCTGTGCCCTCAGTCTGTGCGGTTTATAATATTATGATTACGTTACGGACGTTTCCCCTTAGTGGTCAGTCATGGATCACCTGCGTATCCTCCATTTCCTCTCTCAGATCAGACTCCCACAGATAGGAATCCTTATACACTGCTTTAATTTCTGGTTCTAGAATAGAATTCTAGAGCTACAGTGGAAACTGACACAACCAGGTGCAGACCTGTTACTGATATTTGCAAGGTTTTTTATTAAAGACTGCACTGCACATCATAGTGGAATAACCTGCAGTACTGGCCCATGGACACGAGGGGCGCCGTTACTCCAGGGTGCGGGTGAACCTGAGGCCCCTCTCACTGTATCTGACATGTTTAGGTTAGAATTAGTTACCACAGAAGGCAATCTGGCAATCATTGTGAACAGAATGCCAGAGCTTCAGTGAAGACTGACACAGCCATACATGCTGCATTGTTATGCGTTTATCACACCATTAATTATCACCCTGTCCTCGCACAGTTCCTTGCGCTCACTATAATACTGCTCATCCTGGGCTTCCTGGTTCATGGATAAAATACCAGAACTGCAGAAGGTTAATGCTGCCATTCAGTGTGAGGAGAGCTGTCTGACAACCCCTGTGAGCGCAGTGATGACGGTTGTCAGTGTGTAAGAGATGTGCCAGCCCTTCATCCTATGATCAGACGATCGTGTAGCGGTTTCTCTTCCATGTAAATGAGGCTGCGTCTTCCTGTCGACTGTGCTCTTTTCATCCGCTATTAAAGCTCCTGGATCCTTTAACTTCCCCCGTTTGTCCGATTGTACGTTCAGTGGCGGCGCCGCTCGTCCTGATCTTCTGCGCCGCTGCTCGTTAATGGTGTCCTTCAAAGCAGGGATATGCAGGCGCTGATTTAAAGGCTCCTTTCATTTGCGCGGTCAGAGCTCGCTGTTCACACCGCCAGATGAAACGATCCTCATCCTGATTAGTTAACCAGATGGAGAAGCCGGTGTCAGGAGGGGGAAGGGGCACAGAGGCGGTGGGGATCTGCAGGAACTACAAGTCCCAGGTGCCCTACATCTATCCCTCAATAGGTCTGCTGGTACTGTTGTATCAATAAAGAATCCTTCATGGATTGTATCATGTCCTCTGCAGAGGTGGGGCGTCAACAGGTGTGGAACTACAAGTCCCAGGTGTCCTACATGTACCCCTAATAGGTCTGGTGTTACTGCTGTAACAGTGAAGAATCCTTCATGGATTGTATCATGTCCTCTGGAGAGGTGGGGTGTCAACAGATGTGGATCTACAAGTCCCAGGTGTCCTACATGTACCCCTTAATAGGTCTGGTGTTACCGCTGTAACAGTGAAGAATCCTTCATGGATTGTATCTTGTGTTCTAGAGAGATAATACATCAACAGGTGTGGAACTACAAGTCCCAGGTGTCCTATATGTACCCCTAATAGGTCTGGTGTTACCGCTGTAACAGTGAAGAATCCTTCATGGATTGTATCTTGTGTTCTAGAGAGATAATACATCAACAGGTGTGGAACTAAAAGTCCCAGGTTCCCTATAAGTGTCTGGTGTTACTGCTTGAGCAATAAAGAATCCTTCATGGATTGTTTGAAGTCCTCAAGAGAAGTGGAAGGTCAACAGGTGTGGAACTACAAGTCCCAGGTTTCTTACCTCTCAATACCGCTAGTGTTACTACTGGAACAGTAAAGAATCCTTTAAGGATTGTATCTTGTGTTCTAGAGAGACAGGACATCAAGAGGTGTGGAACTACAAGTCCCTGATGCCTTAAATACACCCCTTACTAAGTCTGGTGTTACTGCTGGAACAGTAAAGAATCCTTCATGGATTGTATTTTGTTCTCTAGTGAGGTGGGGCGTCAACAGGTCTGTAACTACAAGTCCCAGGGTTCTTAAACATTCCTTTCAATGCCAGATCCAGTCTTACTGCTGTAACAGTAAAGAATCCTTGACGCAGGGCTCAGCATCTTATAGAGGAGCAAGTCCTGGGTTTCCTAGACTTATTGTCAGATAACAGATCCAGAATCCTACGGGAAGGTCAGTCCCGGCTGATTATAGGGCTGTAACAGTAAAGAATCCTTATAGCCGGAGAATGGAGTTACCAAAATGGATCCTCCGGCGTAGAGAGGCTGACAGCTGTAACCGTGAAGAATCCTTCCTGATGAGGGGAACAGCGGTTTGGGATGTTAATATTTTCATCTCCTCTATGGCAGTAAAATTATATTGATTTTGGTTTATAAAATAGCTAAAAAAGTATTCACGTCCGGGCCATTGGGGGGGGGGGGGGGGCGTGTAATACCTAATACTGCCACCTTCTCTGGTGATGATCTAATAACACAAAACACTACGGGTGGAAGAAATGTCATACCACCTCTGCTCACACACCGCTGCTCACATACCACCTCCGCTCACACACCGCTGCTCACACACCGCTGCTCACATACCACCTCCGCTCACACACTGCTGCTCACATACCACCACCGCTCACATACCACCACTGCTCACACACCACCACTGCTCACACACCACCGCTCACACACCACCACTGTCACTCGTACACAACCACCCATCACACTCCGCCACTCACCCACCACCGATCACACACCGCCGATGTCACGCCTTGCCCTGTGAATGTGCGGAGATCTGTCGGACTGGCTGCACATGTCTGACTTCTTTGTTTGTTTTGATTTGGGTTTGAGCTGGATCCACCTTCCCTCAGGTGCACTGGGTTTCATCGTTAGTGAGGCTATTTATCCCTCCCCCCCCCCCCCCCCCCAGTGGCCTGTGCGGGTTATAGTTCTTTCCTGGGAGCTCTTGATTTGTGGTGGATCGTCTGCTCCAGCTCTGGTCTAAGATAAGTCCTCTCCTTCATTTCCCTTTGTGTCTTTTATCGAGGCCTCTAGGGAGACACTTGCTTCCTCCTGGTTTGAAGAAGCAGGTTGCCTCTTCCCTTCTCCCTGCTGCTTAGGTTTGCCCAGGGTTTATAGATTTAGGCACGAGGGCATGTGCATATCCACCATAAGGGTATGCACATGGGCACAGCAGTATAGGGAAAGCCTTAGGGATCGCTAGGAGGTAACCCTTTTCTCCCTAGCTTTTTGGCCTAGTCGTTTGTTCTGTTTTCCCGTGTTTGGTTATTTCCCCGCTTACCTACCTATCGTGAAAGCCGAGTGGTGGCAGTGTGTGAGTGGTGGCGGTGTGTGAGTGGTGATGTTTGAGGGGCAGTGTGTGAGTAGTGGTGTATGTACAGCAGTGAGTGGTGGTGGTGTGTGAGCTGCTGAGCTGTGTATCTAATCCTATCCTGTGTGATAGTCTGCTGAGCTGTGTATCTAATCCTATCCTGTGTGATACTGTCTGCTGAGCTGTGTATCTAATCCTCTCCTGTGTGATACTGCCTGCTGAGCTGTGTATCTAATCCTGTCCTGTGTGATACTGCCTGCTGAGCTGTGTATCTAATCCTATCCTATGTGATAGTCTGCTGAGCTGTGTATCTAATCCTGTCCTGTGTGATACTGCCTGCTGAGCTGTGTATCTAATCCTATCCTGTGTGATAGTCTGCTGAGCTGTGTATCTAATCCTATCCTGTGTGATACTGTCTGCTGAGCTGTGTATCTAATCCTCTCCTGTGTGATACTGCCTGCTGAGCTGTGTATCTAATCCTGTCCTGTGTGATACTGCCTGCTGAGCTGTGTATCTAATCCTATCCTATGTGATACTGTCTGCTGAGCTGTGTATCTAATCCTATCCTGTGTGATACTGTCTGCTGAGCTGTGTATCTAATTCTATCCTGTGTGATACAGCCTGCTGAGCTGAGTATCTAATCCTATCCTGTGTGATACTGTCTGCTGAGCTGTGTATCTAATCCTATCCTGTGTGATACTGTCTGCTGAGCTGTGTATCTAATCCTATCCTGTGTGATACTGTCTGCTGAGCTGTGTATCTAATTCTATCCTGTGTGATACAGCCTGCTGAGCTGAGTATCTAATCCTATCCTGTGTGATACTGTCTGCTGAGCTGTGTATCTAATCCTGTCCTGTGTGATACAGTCGGCTAAATTGTGTATCTAATCCTCTCCTGTGTGATACAGTCTGCTGAGCCGTGTATCTAATCCTCTCCTGTGTGATACAGTCTGCTGAGCTGTGTATCTAATCCTATCCTGTGTGATACTGACTGCTGAGCTGTGTATCTAATCCTCTCCTGTGTGATACAGTCTGCTGAGCTGTGTATCTAATCCTATCCTGTGTGATACTGTCTGCTGAGCTGTGTATCTAATCCTATCCTGTGTGATACTGTCTGCTGAGCTGTGTATCTAATCCTGTGTCCTGAGGGCCCTCCCCTCTATTAACCCCCCGATTCATAGTATACCCCCCTGCAGGTCGGAGACCTTCTAATGGCCAAGAAACATGGAAGCAATGATGTCACACTGCAGATTCCTGACAACTGGAGACCAGACTCTGCGGTGTCAGGGAGACATCATGGCTTTCACATTTCTTGGCCATTAGAAGGTCTCCGGCCCCCAGTAAGAGCAGTAACTGCCGACGATGTGACCGCACTGCTGTAATGTTCCCACAATCTGTTGAAATAATCCCACGAGACGGAGAGATGCATATAGGGCGGCAGCGCCTATCGGCCAAGCAATGTATATCTCTGCACTTTAATTTGTAACCATTTTCTTTCTTCCCTATCTATACTAGTCTTAATAAAATGAAATAAACGTTATGTTTTAAATCAGACCAGAAACGGGAATCTATTAGCCTTAGGCTATTTGAACTTAAATATTTATCTCTCGGGTCCAAAGGGTCCTTGAAGCAAACTGCCGACTATGTGACCGCACTACTGTAATGTTCCCACAGGGGGCGTCACATCCGCTGATGTTAGAGATGGGCCCAGACAGCTCTGCCATAGTAGAGCACCCAGTGACAGTATCCCAGATTACACACCAGATACAACAACCCCCATTATCTGCCCCTGTGCCTCAATGCTCCACATCCTTCCAGCAGTGAGTGTGACAGTAATTACAGGATCAGTTATGAAGATGACCCCCCCCCCCCCCCCCCCCCCCCACTCCCTTTAATTCTTTCAACTGCTGCCAAAACCAGCCAGGAACTGAAACAGAATTTTTCTAATTAAAATTCCTTACATGGCGGAGATAGGGAAGAATGTAAACAGGACTAGATCCTGCCCCTTATCCATTGCCACCCCACCCCCTCAAAACCCGCCCTCTCCCGCTTCTCACTGTCTTGAAGAACTTACACTCTACAATAATGAGGAAGCCTCCAAACAAGTAATGATACATTGTATTCTCCTGTCCTACAGTCATCCTCTCCCCTGAAATGGCTGATAACAGGGAGCAATAGACTGTATTCTCCTGTCCTACAGTCATCCTCTCCCCTGAAATGGCTGATTACAGGTGGCAATAGACTGTATTCTCCTGTCCTACAGTCATCCTCTCCCCTGAAATGGCTGATAACAGGGAGCAATGGACTGTATTCTCCTGTCCTACAGTCATCCTCTCCCCTGAAATGGCTGATAACAGGGGCCAATAGACTGTATTCTCCTGTCCTACAGTCATCCTCTCCCCTGAAATGGCTGATAACAGGTGGCAATAGACTGTATTCTCCTGTCCTACAGTCATCCTCTCCCCTGAAATGGCTGATAACAGGAGGCAATAGACTGTATTCTCCTGTCCTACAGTCATCCTCTCCTCTGAAATGGCTGATAACAGGAGGCAATAGACTGTATTCTCCTGTCCTACAGTCATCCTCTCCCCTGAAATGGCTGATAACAGGAGGCAATAGACTGTATTCTCCTGTCCTACAGTCATCCTCTCCTCTGAAATGGCTGATAACAGGGGGCAATAGACTGTATTCTCCTGTCCTACAGTCATCCTCTCCTCTGAAATGGCTGATAACAGGGGGCAATAGACTGTATTCTCCTGTCCTACAGTCATCCTCTCCCCTGACATGGCTGATAACACGGAGCAATAGACTGTATTCTCCTGTCCTACAGTCATCCTCTCCTTTGAAATTGCTGATAACAGGGAGCAATAGATTGTATTCTCCTGTCCTACAGTCATCCTCTCCCCTGAAATGGCTGATAACAGGGAGCAATAGACTGTATTCTCCTGTCCTACAGTCATCCTCTCCCCTGAAATGGCTGATAACAGGGGGCAATAGACTGTATTCTCCTGTCCTACAGTCATCCTCTCCCCTGAAATGGCTGATAACAGGGAGCAATAGACTGTATTCTCCTGTCCTACAGTCATCCTCTCCCCTGTAATGGCTGATAACAGGAGGCAATAGACTATTCTCCTGTCCTACAGTCATCCTCTCCCCTGTAATGGCTGATAACAGGAGGCAATAGACTATTCTCCTCTCCTACAGTCATCCTCTCCCCTGAAATGGCTGATAACAGGGGGCAATAGACTGCATTCTCCTGTCCTACAGTCATCCTCCCCCCTGAAATGTCTGATAACAGGAAGCAATAGACTGTATTCTCCTGTCCTACAGTCATCCTCTTCCCTGAAATGGCTGATAACAGGAGGCAATAGACTGTATTCTCCTGTCCTACAGTCATCCTCTCCCCTGAAATAGCTGATAACAGGGAGCAATAGACTGTATTCTCCTGTCCTACAGTCATCCTCTCCCCTGAAATGGCTGATAACAGGGGGCAATAGACTGTATTCTCCTGTCCTACAGTCATCCTCTCCTTTGAAATAGCTGATAACAGGGAGCAATAGATTGCATTCTCCTGTCCTACAGTCATCCTGTATTCTCCTGTCCTACAGTCATCCTCTCCCCTGAAATGGCTGATAACAGGGAGCAATAGACTGTATTCTCCTGTCCTACAGTCATCCTCTCCCCTGAAATGGCTGATAACAGGGAGCAATAGATTGTATTCTCCTGTCCTACAGTCATCCTCTCCCCTGAAATGGCTGATAACAGGGGGCAATAGATTGTATTCTCCTGTCCTACAGTCATCCTCTCCCCTGGAATGGCTGATAACAGGGGGCAATAGACTGTATTCTCCTGTCCTACAGTCATCCTCTCCCCTGACATGTCTGATAACAGGGGGCAATAGACTGTATTCTCCTGTCCTACAGTCATCCTCTCCCCTGAAATGGCTGATAACAGGGGGCAATAGACTGTATTCTCCTGTCCTACAGTCATCCTCTCCCCTGAAATGGCTGATAACAGGGAGCAATAGACTGTATTCTCCTGTCCTACAGTCATCCTCTCCCCTGAAATGGCTGATAACAGGGGGCAATAGACTGTATTCTCCTGTCCTACAGTCATCCTCTCCCCTGAAATGGCTGATAACAGGGAGCAATAGACTGTATTCTCCTGTCCTACAGTCATCCTCTCCCCTGAAATGGCTGATAACAGGGAGCAATAGACTGTATTCTCCTGTCCTACAGTCATCCTCTCCCCTGAAATGGCTGATAACAGGGAGCAATAGACTGTATTCTCCTGTCCTACAGTCATCCTCTCCCCTGAAATGGCCGATAACAGGGGGCAATAGACTGTATTCTCCTGTCCTACAGTCATCCTCTCCCCTGAAATGGCTGATAACAGGGAGCAATAGACTGTATTCTCCTGTCCTACAGTCATCCTCTCCCCTGAAATGGCTGATAACAGGGAGCAATAGACTGTATTCTCCTGTCCTACAGTCATCCTCTCCCCTGAAATGGCCGATAACAGGGGGCAATAGACTGTATTCTCCTGTCCTACAGTCATCCTCTCCCCTGAAATGGCTGATAACAGGGAGCAATAGACTGTATTCTCCTGTCCTACAGTCATCCTCTCCCCCCCTGAAATGGCTGATAACAGGGAGCAATAGACTGTATTCTCCTGTCCTACAGTCATCCTCTCCCCTGAAATGTCTGATAACAGGGGGCAATAGACTGTATTCTCCTGTCCTACAGTCATCCTCTCCCCTGAAATGGCTGATAACAGGGAGCAATAGACTGTATTCTCCTGTCCTACAGTCATCCTCTCCCCTGAAATGGCTGATAACAGGGGGCAATAGATTGTATTCTCCTGTCCTACAGTCATCCTCTCCCCTGAAATGGCGGATAACAGGGAGCAATAGACTGTATTCTCCTGTCCTACAGTCATACTCTCCCCTGAAATGGCTGATAACAGGAGGCAATAGACTGTATTCTCCTGTCCTACAGTCATCCTCTCCCCTGAAATGGCCGATAACAGGGAGCAATAGATTGTAACTATTTTATCAAATTGTTTTAAAACATAACAAAATAAAACATAACCATGTGATAATAACATAAATCTTATTCGAACCATATCTTCCCTCCGAGCCAGTCCATACTGCACACAAACACCTCTCATCTCCAACACACATAATATATACACTATATACATATAATATACTATATACATCACCATCTCCCACAAAACTCAATTTTTTATTTTTTTTTATACTTAACAATATCAGAACCAAAACATATAAACTAACTAAAACTGGTCCACTGCCAAACAATAAAGAAAATAACAATAAATAAAACAATAAGTAAAACAATAAATCCATCAAGTTTTTTTATTTTATTTTTTTGTTTCCACACCCACACATGTATCTAAATTCACATGAAAAGCTGTTCTGCGCAAAGTTCAAGGGAAAACATCCCAAGCTCTGTCCCCAGCCCTTTAGTTCATCCCCAGGTCAGTCTGAGGCCAAAACAGACCCTGCAAACACTGTCACCCGAAGTCTCCCACCCAACCTAACTAACTCCCAGAATATAATATAGCATACAATATATACAACATATACGCTATATACAATAAACACAACATAATCTACAGATTATGTATGTATAGAGATGTCGCGAACATAAAATTTTCCGTTCGCGGACCGCCATAGCCTTCAATAGGCAGGTGAATTTTAAAACCCACAGGGACTCTTTCTGGCCACAATAGTGATGGAAAAGTTGTTTCAAGGGGACTAACACCTGGACTGTGGCATGCCGGAGGGGGATCCATGGCAAAACTCCCGTGGAAAATTACGTAGTTGACGCAGAGTCGGGTTTTAATCCATAAAGGGCATATATCACCTAACATTCCTAAATTGTTTGGAATAACGTGCTTTAAAACATCCAGTGTGTGTATACGATCAGGTATGATGTTGTATCGATCAGGTAGTGTAAGGGTTACGCCCGCTTCACAGTGACAGACCAAACTCCCCGTTTAACGCACCGCAAACAGTCCATTTCCACAACCGCAAACTCCCCATTTGCACAAGGTTGGATACCAAGCTAGCCATGTCCTGTTCCTTGTCCTCACTGACGTCATTAAAGGTCTCTTCCTCCACCCAGCCACGTACAACACCAAGGGTCCCCGAAAGGTGACAACAAGCCCCCTGGGACGCCTGCTGTGGTTGGTCTTCCACCTCCTCAAAGCCACCTTCCTCCTCTGACTCCTCTTCTTCAGACTCCTCTCTCTGCGTTGCCGCAGGTCCAGCAATCGGTGACGACAAGGCTGCTTCTGGTGGTGATGGTGACCACAACTCTTCCTCTTCATGCTCATCTACGGCCTGATCTTCACAGGGCACGCTCCAGAAAAAACGCATATGGGATGAGGTCGATGATGTTGCCTTGGGTTTGACTGACCAGGTTTGTCACCTCCGCAAAAGGACGCATGAGCCTACAGCCATTGTGCATGAGCGTTCAGTAACTCGGCCCAAAAATACCTAGCTCCGCAGAGGCTGTCTTTTTTTATTTTTTTTATCTAAAAAATCTGTTCTTACTAGTTTAATCCCTGTTACGTCCCCTATCAGGGGACGTGTATGGAATAGATTTTAGGAACCGGGAGATGGAAAAAGATGCTTGGTTGGTCCTCCTACTTCCAATTTGGGGCACTGCGCGTGCACGGAGCAATGTGCTGTGCGACCCTATATGAGTGGTGTCTTAACTAGTACTATTCCTATCAGTTTAATCCCTGTTATGTCCCCTATCAGGGGACGTGTATCGAATACAGTTTAGACAACCGCAAAGAGTTGTCAATAGTTGACACACTCATGACATAAATTTTATTCCTCTATGCGTCAATCTTGGTGTAGTGATGACTGTGCTCGTGCGCACGTTTGGGAGATTGCAGGCGATGGTGGTTTTTCAAACCTATGGTCGTGCTGAGGTAGTTCAGTGACCGTTAAGTGACCCAGAAAACAATGATTCTGCAGTGTGGGCCCATTGTTGGCCTAGTAGGCTTTAATGATCACCTTAGATGATCACAAAGAAAATTTATGTTTTTTCGATGCAAAATTATCCAGCCGATCGCTTTTGGTCTGTTCACAATGAAGCAACGACCTTATCATCTGGGGTGTGCCAACATTGCCATTGCCAACACACTCATAGAGGTGATCGCTTCATTGTGATACGCAAGCCCCTTCACCACAACAAGGTATGATCACGAAGGGGAATTGACACATGTATGTGCCTTTTTTTTGTTTTGTTTTTGCAGCCACAGTGCAGCACCAGAGGCCAGAAAAATTAGGCATGTACACATGCCTGAAAGACTTGGAATTGTTGCAGCCGCGGAAAAATTGATGTTTTCCAGGCAGAAAGTGCACTAGAAACATTGCGGCTTGAACCCTAGTTGGTGGCGGATAAGTCACGCAAGTCATCCGGCATGCAGAGATTAAATACAGCAGCGTGTGGACCATTTTTAGCCCAAGGCATCTCATCAGGCCTTTTTTAATCAAATGTTTCCCCCACTGTCAGTCCCTTCGGGATCCATGCCTCATTCATCTTAATAAAGGTGAGGTAATCAACACTTTTTTGACCGAGGTGACTTCTCTTCTCAGTGACAATGCCTCCTGCTGCACTGAAGGTCCTTTCTGACAGGACACTTGAAGCGGGGCAGGCCAGAAGTTCTATCGCAAACTGGGATAGCTCAGGCCACAGGTCAAGCCTGCACACCCAGTAGTCAAGGGGTTCATCGCTCCTCAGAGTGTCGATATCTGCAGTTAAGGCGAGGTAGTCTGCTACCTGTCGGTCGAGTCGTTCTGAGGGTGGACCCCGAAGGGCTGTGGCGATGCGTAGGACTGAAAAAGCTCCGCATGTCCTCCATCAACAACACGTCTGTAAAGCGTCCTGTCCTTGCCGCCATGGTCGTGGTAGGAGGAGGATTACTTTCACCTCTTCCCCAGTTAGATTCCCGTTGTGCTGGGACATCACCCTTATACGCTGTGTAAAGCATACTTTGTAACTTGTTTTGGAACTGTTGCATCCTTTCCGACTTCCGGTAATTCGGTAACATTTTAGCCACTTTCTGCTTATACCGGGGGTCTAGTAGCGTGGCCACCCAGTACAGGTCGTTCTCCTTCAGCCTTTTTATACGAGGGTCCCTCAACAGACATGACAGCATAAAAGACCCCATTTGCACAAGGTTGGATGCCGAGCTACTCATTTCCCGTTCCTCGTCCTCACTGATGTCATTGACGGTCTGTTCTTCCCCCCAGCCACGTACAACACCACGGGTCCCAGATAGGTGACAAAAACGAGCATCCTGGGATCCCTGCTGTGGTTGGTCTTCCTCCTCCTCTGACTCCTCTTCCTCAGACTCCTCTTCCAGCGTTGCCGCAGGTCCAGCAAGCGATGATAAGGCTGTTTCTGGTGGTGATGGTGACCACAACTCTTCCTCTTCACGCTCATCTACAGCCTGATCCAGCACTCTTCGCAGGGCACGCTCCAGGAAGAAAACAAATGGGATGATGTCGCTGATGGTGCCTTCGGTGCGACTGACTAGGTTTGTCCCCTACTCAAAAGGACGCATGAGCCTACAGGCATTGCGCATAAGCGTCCAGTAACGTGGCAAAAAAATACCCAGCTCCGCAGAGGCTGTCCTACCACCCCGGTCATACAAATACTCGTTGACGGCTTTTTCTTGTTGGAGCAGGCGGTCGAACATTAGGAGTGTTGGATTCCAACGTGTCGGGCTGTTGCAAATCAAGCGCCTCACTGGCATGTTTCGCCGCTGAATATCGGAAAAGTGTGCCATGGCCGTGTAGGAGCGCCTGATATGGCCACACACCTTCCTGGCCTGCTTGAGGAACACCTGTAAGCCTGGGTACTTATGCACAAAGCGTTGTACGATCAGATATAACACATGTGCCATGCACGGCACATGTGACAACTTGCCCAAATTCAATGCCGCCAATAAATCGCTTCCGTTGTCACACACCACTTTGCCGATCTCCAGTTGGTGCGGGGTCAGCCACTGATCCACCTGTGTGTTCAGGGCAGACAGGAGTGCTGGTCCGGTGTGACTCTCTGCTTTCAGGCAAGTCAACCCCAAGATAGCGTGACACTGTCGTATCCGGGATGTGGAATAGCCCCTGGGGAGCTGGGGGGGTGCAGTTGATGTGGAGCAAGACGCAGCAGCAGAAGAGGACTCAGCCGAGGAGGTTATGGAAGAGGATGGAGTAGGAGGAGTAGAGGTGGCAGCAGGCCTGCCTGCAAGTCGTGGCGGTGTTACCAACTCCGCTGCAGAGCCACGCATTCCATGCTTGGCAGCCGTGAGCAGGTTTACCCAATGCGCAGTGTAGGTGATATACCTGCCCTGACCGTGCTTTGCAGACCAGGTATCAGTGGTCAGATGGACCCTTGCCCCAACGCTGTGTGCCAGACATGCCATGACTTCCTTTTCCACAATAGAGTACAGGTTGGGGGTTGCCTTTTGTGAAAAAAATATTTGTCCGGGTACCTTCCACTGCGGTGTCCCAATAGCTACAAATTTTTTGAAGGCCTCAGACTCCACCATCTTGTATGGTAAAAGCTGGCGGGCTAAGTTCTGACAAGCCAGCTGTCAGACGCCGGCAAGGGGGTGACTTTGTGAGATTGGCTGTCACGACCGCTACCCCAGCAGCAGTCGTGTCGCACCAGACGGAGGGGAAGGGGGACCCTTATCTACGGATAGGAATCGTATGGCCACCCCTGACTAACCTTAAGCTGGCACCTGTCTGCCCTGATACCCTAGACGGGGTGTGAACCCGTGCGGCGAGCAGGATGCCTAAACCCTCAGTCACCCTAAAGCCTAGAGTGGGGAAAGGCCGATGGGAGCACTAGTCACCATCACTCATGTCTAGGAGAACAGCAGGGGAAGACAGCAACAAACAAACTATATCAGAGATAGACTTATCCAGTCACGAGCAGAGAAGGCGATCCCAATCACGACCGTCCATGCCGGACAAGAGCTCCACAGCAACACCATCAAACGATCTCCTTCAAAGGTCAGAATAGAACTGGAAGTAAGGACTATATCTGGCAATGACTGCAAGTGAAAGTGAAACTAATATAGTAGCTGGGAGTGGCAGACAGGACTCACCTGAGAAGGATGCCTACAAACTCCCAGTCAGGACAAAAAGGTTCACAAGGCAAAACCCAGATGACATACCCTGAACCACGGAGCAAACTCACAAGCTATCGCGAGTAGCAAGTCGCTGCGACCTTCTCCTCCCAGACCTGTCTGGATCAGTCACAGTCGTGACAGTACCCTCCTTTCTACGAGGGGCCCCTGGACCCTCAAGACCAGGCCTCTCCGGATGGGAGCTATGAAAAGCCCGAATGAGTCTGTCCGCTTTTATCTCTGATGCTGGAACCCACATTCTCTCTTCAGAACCATAACCTTTCCAGTGCACCAGGTACTGAAGAGAGCGGCGAACATATCGTGAATCAACAATTCTTTTCTACCTGAAACTCAAGACTGCCATCAACAACCACCGGTGGAGGCGGTAGTGGCAATGGTTCAGGAGGTTCTACATATCTCTTAAGCAGAGATCTGTGGAAGACATTATGGATCCTTAGAGTCTGAGGTAGCTCCAGACGAAAAGCCACCGGGTTAATGATCTTAATTACCCTATAAGGACCAATAGATCTCGGACCTAATTTCCACGAGGGAACCTTTAACTTGATATTTCTGGTAGACAACCACACCAAGTCATTTACCCCAAGGTCCGGACCTTCAGAGCGCTTCCTATCAGCCGCACGTTTGTATCTACCAACAATTCTCTTCAAACTTTCTTGCACACTCTGCCACACTGAAGAAAGTGAAGACGCAAATCGTTCCTCCTCGGGAATCCCAGACGGCCCCCCCTCACTAAACGTACAAAACTGAGGATGGAAACCATACGCACCAAAAAATGGTGACTTATCGGTGGATTCTTGACGACGATTATTAATGGCAAACTCGGCTAACGGTAAATAAGATGACCATTCCTCCTGATTTTCGGAAACAAAGCATCTCAAATATGTCTCTAGGTTTTGATTGGTACGTTCAGTCTGACCGTTGGACTGTGGATGGAAAGATGAAGAAAACGACAGATGAACCCCTAAACGAGAACAAAAAGCTTTCCAAAATTTAGAAACGAATTGGGTACCACGATCCGAAACAATATCGGAAGGGACCCCGTGAAGCTTCACGATGTGGTCAATAAAAACCTGCGCCAGTGTGTTAGCATTAGGCAATGCGGCAAGAGCAATAAAGTGCACCATTTTACTGAATCTGTCAACAACTACCAGAATAACAGTCTTCCCCGCTGATACTGGTAGATCCGTAATGAAATCCATTGACAGGTGCGTCCAAGGCCTGTTGGGGATGGCCAGAGGTAAAAGACGCCCTGCCGGACGAGTATGATCTACCTTAGAACGAGCACAGGTAGCACATGCAGACGCAAAATTCAACACCTCCTGGCGCCATTTAGGCCACCAGAACCGACGAGACACTAACTCAGAGGTTGCCCTACTACCTGGGTGTCCTGCCAGTGTGGAGTTATGGTGTTCTTTTAGTATCTCCAGTCGTAAATTTTCTGGCACAAACAGTTTACCCGAGGGGCAGGAGGCCGGGGCGTCCCCCTGAGCTTCCAACACCCTCCCCTCCAAACCTGAGTGTAATGCAGAGACCACCACCCCCTTTTGCAAAATGGGCTCTGGTACCTTAACATCACCCCCTCCAGGAAAACTTCGAGACAATGCATCCGCCTTAGTATTTTTTGCCCCCGGGCGATAGGTTATTACAAAATTAAACCTAGTAAAAAATAACGACCACCGAGCCTGTCTAGGGGTGAGACGTTTAGCAGACTCCAGATATAATAAGTTTTTGTGATCAGTAATCACCGTGACGGGATGAACCGCCCCCTCCAAAAAATGACGCCACTCCTCAAAGGCCAACTTAATAGCCAAAAGTTCCCTGTTGCCAATATCATAGTTCCTTTCTGCCGTAGACAATTTCTTCGAAAAGAAAGCACACGGACGCCATTCACCAGGGGACGGGCCCTGAGATAGTACCGCTCCCACCCCCACCTCTGATGCGTCAACCTCTACAATAAAAGGAAGCGAGACATCTGGCTGTACGAGAATAGGGGCCGAGGTGAATCTCTCCTTCAGAGACTCAAAGGCAGTTTTGGCTGCATGTGACCATTTGGAAAAATCGGATCCCTTTCGGGTCATGTCCGTCAGTGGTTTGACCACCAAGGAATAGTTCTTTATAAACTTTCTATAAAAATTGGCAAACCCCAGGAAGCGTTGCAATGCCTTCAGGTTCTCAGGCAGATCCCAGTCTATAATCGCCCGGACTTTCTCTAGATCCATGCGGAAACCTGAATCTGACAACACATACCCCAGAAATGGCAGTTCTTTTACGGCGAACACACATTTTTCTAACTTAGCAAACAATTTGTTGGCCCTTAATATCTGCAGCACTTGTCTCACATGGATCTTATATGTATCCAGATCCGGGGAATAGACCAGGATGTCATCAAGATATATCACAACAAATCTCCCGATAAGGTGAGTAAAAATATCGTTGACAAAATGTTGGAATACCGCAGGCGCATTAGTAAGACCAAATGGCATGACCAGATTTTCATAATGCCCTTCCGGAGTATTAAAAGCCGTCTTCCACTCATCCCCCTCTTTGATGCGAACCAGGTTATAGGCTCCTCTGAGATCCATTTTGGAGAACCATTTAGCACCAGCAACCTGATTAAAGAGGTCGGGAATGAGAGGAAGAGGATAGGGATCTCGGATAGTTATCCGGTTTAATTCCCGGAAATCCAGGCAAGGACGTAGGCCCCCATCTTTCTTTTTAACGAAAAAGAACCCTGCAGCCACGGGTGAAGAAGAGGGTCTGATGTGTCCCTTAGCCAAACTCTCCAAAATATAATCTTTCATAGCCTTCCTCTCCGGGCCGGAAAGATTGTATAACCGGGTTTTAGGTAGTTTGGCCCCAGGTAGTAGATTAATCGGGCAATCATATGGACGATGAGGTGGTAACCCCTGACAACCCTTCTCAGAGAACACATCCATAAAATCTGACAGAAAGGCAGGTAAAGATGTTACGGAGAGTGTAGAGCACCTACTACTCAAGCAGTTGTCCTTACAATGTTCACTCCACTCCACAATCTCCCCGGCCTGCCAATCCACCACTGGATTGTGAGTCACCAGCCAGGGAAGCCCCAATACCATAGGAGCCGGAAGACCGTCCAGGACATAGCAAGAGATATGCTCTTTATGGAGGTCCCCTACCTGCAGATGGATATTATGAATGATCTGAGTTAACTCTTTCTAAATAAGAGGGGAGGAGTCGATGGCAAAAACAGGAATAGTTCTGCGTATCGGTTCTGGAGTAAAACCCAGAGCCTGAGAAAACCGTGAATCCACCAAGTTGACCCCCGCCCCACTGTCCAAAAAGACGGAACAGATCTCAGTCTTATTGCCCGCCTCAACGGTAGCGGACAACAAAAACTGAGACATGCGTATGGAGGAAACGAATACGCCCAGACTGTTATCCTCCGCACAATCTGGGGACTCTAGTTTTCCCGGCGGCTCCTTTGTTTGTGGTCTCTTGGGTTCTGAGGGACAAACCTTTACAAAATGACCCCTCCCCCCACAACGAAAACAAACCTCTGACCTACAGCGGAACTTAGGAGGATTCACCCGTCTAGTGGCGCCCCCTATTTGCATTGGTTCGACTGGATCATAACAAACCGATCCCTGCCCTATAGAGGCCTCCGTAAAATTTAATAGTCTCTCCCTGAGTCGTCTGTCGATTCTTATGGACAGAGACCTAGCAGCCTCCAGAGACCCAGGGACCTCGTATACCGCCAGCGCGTCTTTTAATTTTTCAGACAACCCCTGGCAGAACTGACTCCTAAGGGCCGAGTCGTTCCATAACGTATCAGTAGCCCACCTACGGAATTCGGAACAATATAGTTCAGCAGACCGGTTCTCTTGCCGAAGTCTACGTAGCTTAGACTCAGCCAGTGAGACCCTGTCCGGGTCATCATATACGAGACTTAGGGCTTCAAAAAACTCCTCCACTGATCGTAAGGCCAGAGAGTCTGATGGTAGGGAGAAAGCCCAAGCCTGCGGATCTCCTTGCAGGAGAGAAATTACAATGCCCACCCGTTGTTCCTCACCGCCGGAGGATCTAGGGCGTAACCTGAAGAACAATTTGCAAGCTTTTCTGAAGGTTACAAATAGGTTCTCAGGAGGGAGAGACCAATCAGGTAAAGCCACTTCTGGCTCAGGAGTACCTTGGTTTCCCGTAGCAACGGTGGAACCCAAGGATTGCTGCTGCAGCACTGTTGCTTTTAATCCTGCCACTTCAAGGGATAATCCCTGTAATTGTTTCGCCAAAACCGTAACCGGATCCATAGTGGAACAGAAAAATACAAAGCAAAACGGCAAGCAAAAAAAAAAAAAAATGTCACTTTTTTTTTTTTTTTAAAGGCCAGATATACTGGCACGACCGCTACCCCAGCAGCAGTCGTGTCGCACCAGACGGAGGGGAAGGGGGACCCTTATCTACGGATAGGAATCGTATGGCCACCCCTGACTAACCCTAAGCTGGCACCTGTCTGCCCTGATACCCTAGACGGGGTGTGAACCCGTGCGGCGAGCAGGATGCCTAAACCCTCAGTCACCCTATAGCCTAGAGTGGGGAAAGGCCGATGGGAGCACTAGTCACCATCACTCATGTCTAGGAGAACAGCAGGGGAAGACAGCAACAAACAAACTATATCAGAGATAGTCTTATCCAGTCACGAGCAGAGAAGGCGATCCCAGTCACGACAGTCCACGCCGGACAAGAGCTCCACAGCAACACCATCAAACGATCTCCTTCAAAGGTCAGAATAGAACTGGAAGTAAGGACTATATCTGGCAATGACTGCAAGTGAAAGTGAAACTAATATAGTAGCTGGGAGTGGCAGACAGGACTCACCTGAGAAGGATGCCTACAAACTCCCAGTCAGGACAAAAAGGTTCACAAGGCAAAACCCAGATGACATACCCTGAACCACGGAGCAAACTCACAAGCTATCGCGAGTAGCAAGTCGCTGCGACCTTCTCCTCCCAGACCTGTCTGGATCAGTCACAGTCGTGACATTGGCTTCTTATGCTGAAACATGTCCTTGACAGACACCTGACTGTGGGCAGATGAGCAGGAACTGCTGAAGGTGAGAGGCGGAGTGGCGGGTGGTTGAGAGGGGGCAAGGAGAACAGCAGTGGTTGACGTGGCTGAAGATGCTGGACCAGGAGGAGGATGGTGGCTTTGAGGTTGTGTGCTGCTTGTACTCATCATGTGTTGATCCCATAGGCGTTTGTGATGTGCGATCATGTGCCTTCGCAAAGCAGTTGTACCTAGGTGGGTGTTGGATTTCCCACGACTCAGTTTCTTTTGGCACAGGTTGCAAATGGCATCGCTGTTATCAGAGGCAGACACACAAAAAAAATGCCACACTGCTGATCTCTGCAATGACGGCATTCTGGTGGTGGCAACAGCATGCGTTGATTGGCGTGCTGTCTGGCTGACCGTGCTCCTTGCGACGACCTCCCCCTGCTTCCAACTCGTCTTCTCCTCCTCTCTGTCTCTCCATCTGAACTTTCCACCTGTTCTTCTTCTCTTCGAGCGGACACCCACGTGACATCCACGGACACATGGTCATCATCAACCGCTTCACTTGTATCTGACAACTCAGCAAAGGAAGCAGCAGCGGGTACAACATCATCATCACACCGTACGTCCATGTGTGTAATGCTGCCTGACTGAGACATATCCCTGTTATCTACATCCTCTGGCAATAATGGTTGTGCATCACTAATTTCATCCAACTGATGTGCAAATAACTCCTCTGAGGGATCAAGTGAAGCGGCTGTGGTGCTAGTGTTGGTGGTGGCGGTGGGCGGGCGAGTGGTAACTTGAGAGGTGCCGAAGCTGAGCTGGAGGAGGATGTTGCGTCAAGGTTCCGAGCGGAAGCTGTAGAAGATTGGGTGTCCTGTGTTAGCCAGTCAACTATGTCCTCAGAACTTTTCGAGTTCAAGGTACGTGGCCTCTGAATACTGGGCATTATTCTAGGGTCAAAGGAAATCACAGCACCACGACCACGATGGCCCCTGCGGGGTGGCCTGCCTCTGCCTGTCATTTTTTTTTTTCGATTAGTGGTACCATGCGTGCAAGGTACTGTGCCATCCGATATGAGTGGTGGGCAGTGGCAGTGGGCACAGTACACGCTGTGGGCCTGACACACACGCTTGCAGGCAACTGCAATTAAATTAGTGAAAAAAAAAAAAAGCAGACTGATGTACTAGCCCTAAAAAGGGCTTTTTGGGGTGCTGTCAGGACGCTGTCCTTACAGCAGATGAGTCTTTGAGGACTGGAGTGGACACAGAACACTGGCCTAGCTAACGATTTCCCTATTAATTCAGCAGCAGCAGCAGCAGCACTCTCCCTGCTCTCACTAACACTGCAGCTTCAGAATGAATCTAAGATGGATGCTGTCCTTGCTTTTTGCTAGGAGGTGGGAGGGTCTGGGAGGGAGGGTCTGCTGATGATTGGCTGGAATGTGTCTGCTGACTGTGAGGTACAGGGTCAAAGTTTGCTCAATGATGACATATAGGGGGCGGACCGAACATCGCATATGTTCGCCCGTCGCGGCGAACAAGCTATGTTCGCCGGCGAATAGTTCGGGACATCTCTAATAATCTACAATATATACAATAATTAAAATAAGGAAATAGCAGGCACACTCATAAATGGGATTAAATATGGTAGTTTTATTTAAAATACTTAATTAAAATTAGGTAGGGATTTTTGGAGCATAAGGTGAGTGAGGAAATCTGAGCACTTGTTGTAGGTGCCAGATAAGGGGTGGCTGGTACCAGTTTTTTTTAGGATGAATCCGTGGAAAAAAATCGGTGATGTCTAATCCATTAGGATAAACGGTATATAGAGTGGTGGGAAAAAAGTGGTGAAAAAGATTAGGACATAAGAATAAAATATATAAAAATGAAATGGTGAAAAATTATATACTTTTCCAGGATGAAAAAGGTTGGAAAAATTAATAAAATGTAGTATTGGTGCTAATGACCATGTGTTGAGTCTTTTCTGGTGGGCTCCTGTGGATATAATATCCTCCCCCAGTAGCTTGTGATCAGTCTATGTCCCTTTATTAATAGATGGATGTATAGGTTGTGCTAAAAAGCAAGAAAGTGTTGTACAGTCCTGTCAAATATAATCATGCACAATATGGTCCCATGTGGGACTTTTGCTTGTGGATATAAAAGGTAGCGCTAAAAAGGAAAAAAATTGGAAAAATACCACTATCCTGTACAATGTACAATGTGGAACTTATGCTTGTGGAAAAAAGCAACAACTACCTGTGGGGGAATTGGTGTTCTGAACCTCGGTACGGCGTCCCGTACTGTCTTAGGTTCAGAGATCACTACTCCACCACGCGGTGATGTCTTCCGTCAGTGCTCCAACCAGATGTTGCTTGCGGCTCTGTTCTCCGGCTGTCGGCTCCCACGGGGTATCCGAGCGCGCGCGTTTGTTGTTAGGTGTATAGCGTGCACGTGACCTAGTGTTGGTCACGTGATCGGGATCTGCCGGGCTGGTTTGAGAGTGGCAATAAAGTTAGGGGAGCGCTTCTACTTCCAGGTTCTTCTTTGTATGCTGCTATTGCTCTATTGGCAATGTTCCTCCGTACTCCTTAAACCCGTTTCGGGACTTCACCTGCTCCCTTCATCAGTAAGTGGAGGACTTGCGGCGTCTGCCTGGAATTTATTGGCTGACCCATTACGAGTTAATTAATCAATTTTGGGTGCAGCCCATCATTTAGGGTTGATTAGAAAGTGGGTTGGTCTTTGACTGATTGATGAAGGGACCAAGTGAAGTCCCGAAACGCATTTAAGGAGTACGAAGGAAAACTACCATATTTAATCCCATTTATGAGTGTGCCTGCTATTTCCTTATTTTAAACTCTCTTTCTTTGACTGGGTGAGTCAGACCAGCAGCTCAGCACCTCAGCCAGTGGCTATGGGGCCCTACGCCACTGGGGGCCCGTCCGACAGTTTTTTTTTTTTTTTATTAACACACACAGACACTACACACAGGCAGCCCGGGGGTGGCGTAACTACTGGGGAAGCAGCTGCTTCGGGGCCCGACAGTTTATTTTCAAGTTAGTTAAATATCGATGTCTTAATGTTCAGGCCCCCTCGCTAATGTGCTCTAATCTTACTGTATTCTAAAGTCTCCTGATGTGTCTGGGATTCGAACCCACAACCTCCAATGTATCAGTGTATCAGAGGCAAAGCATTTACCCTCACAACCATAAAGGAGGCATTGCAACTGATTGAAAATTGAGAATTACATAAATATTGGAAATTGGAAAAGTTGCTGCTTAAATTTTTATAATAGCAATTTGCATCTACTCCAGAATGTTATGAAGAGTGATCATATGAATTGCATAGTCCTTCTTTGCCATGAAAATTAACTTAATCCCAAAAAATTCTTTCCACTGCATTTCATTGCTGTCATTAAAGGACCTCCTGAGATCGGTTCAGTAATCGTCTTGTTAACTCAGGTGAGAATGTTGACGAGCACAAGGCTGGAGATCATTATGTCAGGCTGATTGGATTAAAATGCCAGACTTGACATGTTAAAAGGAGGGTGATGCTTGAAATCATTGTTCTTCCATTGTTAACCATGGTGACCTGCAAAGAAACGCGTGCAGCCATCATTGCGTTGCATAAAAATGGCTTCACAGGCAAGGATATTGTGGCTACTAAGATTGCACCTCAATCAACAATTTATAGGATCATCAAGAACTTCAAGGAAAGAGGTTTAATTCTTGTTAAGAAGGCTTAAGGGCGTCCAAGAAAGTCCAGCAAGCGCCAGGATCGTCTCCTAAAGAGGATTCAGCTGCGGGATCGGAGTGCTACCAGTGCAGAGCTTGCTCAGGAATGGCAGCAGGCAGGTGTGAGCGCATCTGCACGCACAGTGAGGCGAAGACTTTTGGAAGATGGCCTGGTGTCAAAAAGGGCAGCAAAGAAGCCACTTCTCTCCAAAAAAAACATCAGGGACAGATTGATCTTCTGCAGAAAGTATGGTGAATGGACTGCTGAGGACTGGGGCAAAGTCATATTCTCTGATGAAGCCTCTTTCCGATTGTTTGGGGCATCTGGAAAAAGGCTTGTCCGGAGAAGAAAAGGTGAGCGCTACCATCAGTCCTGTGTCATGCCAACAGTAAAGCATCCTGAGACCATTCATGTGTGGGGTTGCTTCTCATCCAAGGGAGTGGGCTCACTCACAATTTTGCCCAAAAACACAGCCATGAATAAAGAATGGTACCAAAACACCCTCCAACAGCAACTTCTTCCAACAATCCAACAACAGTTTGGTGAAGAACAATGCATTTTCCAGCACGATGGAGCACCGTGCCATAAGGCAAAAGTGATAACTAAGTGGCTCGGGGACCAAAACGTTGACATTTTGGGTCCATGGCCTGGAAACTCCCCAGATCTTAATTCCATTGAGAACTTGTGGTCAATCCTCAAGAGGCGGGTGGACAAACAAAAACCCACTAATTCTGACAAACTCCAAGAAGTGATTATGAAAGAATGGGTTGATCAGTCAGGAATTGGCCCAGAAGTTGATTGAGAGCATGCCCAGTCGAATTGCAGAGGTCCTGAAAAAGAAGGGCCAACACTGCAAATACTGACTCTTTGCATAAATGTCATGTAATTGTCGATAAAAGCCTTTGAAACGTATGAAGTGCGTGTAATTATATTTTACTACATCACAGAAACAACTGAAACAAAGATCTAAAATCAGTTTAGCAGCAAACTTTGTGAAAACTAATATTTGTGTCATTCTCAAAACTTTTGGCCACGACTGTACACTTAGCCAGCTATAACAGTAGAAGTCTCATATTTTTTCAGTCAGCAGCAAGGCATATCTTATGGTCTAGAGGTTAGATGCTTTTCCTCTGATACAGAAGGTCCTGGGTTCGAATCCCAGCAGAAACCTTTTCTGAAATACAAGCACTGACTACATATATGGACATACAGGGCGGGACACAGGAAGAGGCTGCATCGCATCGCTGACATGGAGGTAAGTAGAAGTGTTTATTTTATTTTTTTTAAAACCCGACTGTTACTGCCATGGGGGGAGCGGGGGCACTTGATACTGGCACATGGGGGGACGGGGGTTGGCACCTGACCTGATACTGGCACCGGGGGGGGGGGGGGGAGGGGGTTTGGCACCTGATACTGGCCATGGATGGCACTGTTTAGGGGAGGGGGATCTGTGTATGGCACTATTTAGGGGAGGGGGGATCTGTTGATGGCACTATTTAGGGGAGGGGGATCTGTGGAGTGCACTATTTAGGGGAGGGGGGATCTGTGGATGGCACTATTTAGGGGAGGGGGGATCTGTGGATGGCACTATTTAGGGGAGGGGGATCTGTGGATGGCACTATTTAGGGGAGGGGGATCTGTTGATGGCACTATTTAGGGGAGGGGGATCTGTGGATGGCACTATTTAGGGGAGGGGGATCTGTGGATGGCACTATTTAGGGGAGGGGGATCTGTGGATGGCACTATTTAGGGGAGGGGGATCTGTGGATGGCACTATTTAGGGGAGGGAGATCTGTGGATGGCACTGTTTAGGGGAGAGGGATCTGTGGATGGCACTGTTTAGGGGAGGAGGATCTGTGGATGGCACTATTTAGGGGAGGGGGATCTGTGGATGGCACTATTTAGGGGAGGGGGATCTGTGGAAGGCACTATTTAGTGGAAGGGGATCTGTGGAAGGCACTATTTAGGGGAGGGGGATCTGTGGATGGCACTATTTAGGGGAGGGGATCTGTTGATGGCACTATTTAGGGGAGGTGGATCTGTGGATGGCACTATTTAGGGGAGGGGGATCTGTGGATGGCACTATTTAGGGGAGGGGGATCTGTGGATGGCACTATTTAGGGGAGGCGGATCTGTGGATGGCACTATTTAGGGGAGGGGGATCTGTGGATGGCACTATTTAGGGGAGGCGGATCTGTGGATGGCACAGGGGGGGGGGGGCCCATAATTTTTTTTTGCTATGGGGCCCATGCATTTCTAGCTACGCCCCTGACCTCAGCCATTCTATTGAGCAGTTAAGCCGCCTTATTTCTCTCTTTTTTTAAATATACAATAATTACTTACCATAAACCCTAAACACTGACCTTTCAGTCAGTGCACACACACCAGGCCCAGGTTCGGCCCCTGGAAGCCCTTTTTTCTTATAATTTCATTGCAAAACAAAAAGCTACAAGTGTTAGATCAGCCCATCACCAGGAGGAACTGGAGTATTAGTCCGCTAAGGCACCTCAAAGCAAAAAGCCCTCCAAAAACGAAACGGGAGGCCCTGGCAGCAATCAGCCTTCCACACTCCAGAGAGCGAACCTTCACCAGGTCACGAGGATGCTCCTACATACCTCTTCCTCAGGGAGGATTTTATGACACCTCGCGTTCCACGTGTGGTACCTAACCACTACACTAATTAAGAAAGATGTGCAGCGGTCCCTACCACCCAGGTCTCCGAACGCCCTGTAAACCCACTCTGCATAGGATAGAGCAGCCAGCCAAGGCCAAACGATGGAAGCCCCCACCCTGTGGTAAACCCCCGTATTAAAGGGGCACTGAAGCAGGAAGCGGTCCATACTCCAGCACTTTGCCACACTCCTCCCGGGGACAACTGCTTTCCTTGGGTTTCCTGTATTTCACATTGCCCCTCACATACAGCTTACCATGGAAGCAGCGCCAGGCAAAATCCCAAAATTTCATAGGGATCCTTACTGAATTCAAAAGCAACAACCCTACCTCCAGATCCAGACCTGGGCAGTCCCTGAGGGCCAGCGGGACCTGGAAATGAGAAGACAGGACCCTACTGTCAAGTAGTCTCCTTGACATGGTCCTAAATTCCCTCACTCCCAAGCCCCACCGCCGGATATTCTCCAGAGTCAGGGCAGCGTAAGCCGGGAGATGCCCATGTGGTGTACGGAGATGCTTCACTTGCCCACCTGTCTCCCATTCCTGGAAGAAAGTATGAAACCATCCCCGACAGTAGACTACCCACAAAGGAGCCCTCTCTTTACAGAGGTTTGCGATGTTTGCTTTAAGAAAGGTATTCAGCAAGAATACCACTGGGTTGACCATATCCAACCAGCCTTGTCTCCTTGTGCGGTATGTGATCTCCCTCCTGATTAGGTTCAGTCTGTTCCTCCATAAGAGCTGGAAAAACAGACTATAAACCCGCAGCCAGAGAGACTTTGGCAAGATACAGACGCTGCCCAAGTATATCAACAAAGGGATCCGGTAAGTTTTTTGCTCAGATTGATCCTTTCCCGAAGGGTTAAAGACCAACCCTTCCATTGGTCCACCTTTTGGGTGGCATCCTTCAGCCTGCTTTCCCAATTTGTCTGATGATAATCATTGGGGCCGAATTCGATGCCTAGAATCTTCGCCTTACCCTGGGGTTCTGGGAGGGTGCCCTGGAGACTAAAATCGGGCTCTCCTCCTCCCAGCTAGAGAGTTTCACATTTCTCCCGGTTGACACTGGACCCGGAAGCCTCCGAGTAGCAATTTACCTCTGACATCACCCATCCCACTATAGCTGGCCAGCTAAGACCTGTCCTAGGTTGCTAGTATAGCTTATATGTGTATACAGCTAGACCTGCCAAAAGTCTTAGGAACTGTATTATGTTTATGTGTTAAAAAAGCTGAGTTATTTACTGTGACATCATGTTTTGGATGTCATATAACGGTTATATTTTGTGTTCACAGAAGCAGAAAAAGATAATATGCCTTTAAGATTCATTTTGTAATGTAAGGTAAGCTCAGTGACACAGCAGAAACAACAGAAAGCATAGTGTTAATCTGTAGTTGCTGGGCAGAAGTCTAGACCAATCACAGCCAGCTTCTTGCACAGCAAGAGCTTTCACCAATTTCAGCCAGCCTCACAGACAGTCTGTCTGGGAATTCCCCAAGCAAGAATTGCTAGAATTATTATTCACCAGAGACAGGAGCTGAAGAGACATTCACTCCACTGAGAGCTGAGTTTTATGGGAACAAGAGGCCAAAATAGGTATTTAAAACAGTTATATAATGTTCCTATTGTTAGTATTGTGTTTAGAACGGTATACTGAACCAGTTGTGTGTTTACTTACAGTTCCACCAAACTACAATTGCTACCATACAATTGCAAATACAAATTGCAAGCATTCAGATTCCAAATTGCACACAACCATACCAGATCATACTCAACCAATCTTCAAATAGTCACTGCTAACTGCATACTGCTAGTGAACTATTAGTTAGACCTCAGATATTCCTCTCAGAGATCATAAAGTGCTTAAATAACTTAAAGTGAGAGTACAGATACTGAAGAGAGAAATATATCCACCATTTTATGTTGAATGACAAGATTGAACAGTTGAACCACCATCTTAGTCATACCGCAATTTTGTGATATCTTTTTAACACGTGTTATGTACATGGACTATCTGCTGCGGAGGTGGCAGTGTTATATATAAACAAAAGTTGAAGTTAATAAAAAAAAAATTCAAGCGTTTGGTGTGGTCTTTAAACCTACTGTTTCCATATAATTGTTAATCGCAAACACATACAACAAAGGGCTTAAAGGACATCCCTGACTAACACTGGAACCCCCCTCAAAAGAGCGGCCAATCTAACAGTTCACCAACGGGAAACTCTCTGCCCCCGCATACAAGGTTTGTTGACAGCTAACAAACCTCCCTGGCAGGCCGTACTTCAAAAGGACGGACCACAGGTACTCATGATCAACCCGGTCAAAAGCCTTAGCCTGATCCAAAGACAGCAGGTACCCCTTCCAAAGACCCGCCCTGTTTTGCTCGATGGCCTCCCGGACACTAAAGTGCTCCAACCAGGAACAGAACAGTGCTGAGTCCCCGAGAGGAGACCTGGCGCAAATTTCACCAGACGACTGAACAGTATCTTGACCAGAATCTTCCTATCCATATTGAGAAGCGCTATGTGACGCCAATTCTCAATATGGCACTGATCTTTTCCCTTTGATAAAATAATCACGGCTGACCTCCTCATTGACTTTGGCAGAGTGCCCGAGGATAGACACTCATTTAATACCTTCGTCAAGAGGGGAACCCAAAGATCCTTAAAGGCTTTATACCATTCGTATGTTAATGGCAATTTCTTGAGCCAAAGCCCCTCAATGGCCAGTCTCACTTCCTCTTCCCCGATTGGCTCTACCAAAACATCACCTCTTGGCTTAGGGACAATTTAAGCCAAGAAAGCCAACATCCTACCCCGATCCAGTTCCTTCTTACCCAAGAGATGTGAGTAAAAGGATCTGACGGCTTCCAAGATCCCTGACTCGGACCTCTTCATGGATCCCATACTGTCAATCAGTCCAGCCACATACTTACAGCTCACGGCCATCTTACAGTTTCTGTAAGGGTCAGGCGAGCGGTACTTCCCAAAATCCCTCTCAAAAACCAAAGGTCTGTCATACATTCACATGAGAGATATCCTCTCGGCTACCTCCCGTCGAGACCAGATGCTCGAGTTTCTTCTTTAGGGCCTGGTACAAATGATATTTGGCCAGACTCCTGAGGCTAGAGAGCTTATGGAAGAAACCTGCAATCAGATGTTTGAACATCTCCCACCACTCAGACTTACTACTGCAAAGGTCCATTAAAGGTACCTGACTCAGCAGAAAGTCCTCAAAAGACTGTCTGATCTCTGCCTCCTCCAGGAGTGCTGAATTCATCTTCCACAGACCTCTACCCAGAGTCTCTGCAACATTCATAGAGAACATAATCAAAACGTGGTCGGAGAACTCCGCCTCCACAGCCATTAAGGTCGAAAAGACGCCAGCCCCTTTGAAATAAAACCTATCTATTCTAGACCTGACCTGACTACCTCTAAAGTAAGTGAACACCTCGTGGCCTGGGGTGTGCCGGATGTGGACATCCACCAGGCAAGCCTCACTAACTATACTGTTCAAAGCGATCGCATCATAAGCCAGCCTCGGTTCTCTTGAACCTCCCCTATCCTGGACTCTAGTGACATTATTAAAGTCCCCTCCAAAGACCACCTGTCAACTGGTAAAAATAAAGGGCTTGATTCTCATAAGAAGACATTTACGGTCCCACTTAGTCTGAGGAATGTAGATGTATATGAGCTGAAGCTACTGTCCTCTCATGAGAACATCCAGGATCAGGCACCTCCCCATTTCTAGCTCGATTACTCGTCCGCTATACGGCTCGGCAGGCAGCAAGAGACCAATATGATGGCCCTAGCCACCATTCCCGCTTCATGAAGATCTGCCAAGCTTGACAGCCTGGTCTCTTGCAAAAATAAAACATCAGCTTCAACCCGACTGAAAAAATCGAAGGCCATAATTCTTGCCGTATCTGACTTTATGCTGGCGACATTAATACTGGCCAGCGTCAATGAGGTAAGTGCCACCATCCTTGGTGATCGAACTAGATAGCCTTCTTCTTACCACCCCCACCACCCTCAGAAGATGAAGATGACGCCCTGTCCTCCTTCTGTATTTTCAGACAAGCCGAGGTATCCATGACATCTTTGCCTGCTGGCCCTGGTTTAGCCCCCTCTCTTGAGGGCATTGCACCCTCTGAGGGAGGAGACTTGGCACCCCCTAGAGGAGCCTCCTCTACGCCCTTCGATACCCTGCCCTGACCCTCTTCCTCCAAAAAGGAGGGAAAGATGTTATGAAGGCCATGATACCGGTTGGAAAGATCAAAAAGAGGGGAGACAGTCAAGCCTTCCTCTGGTACTTGGTCCAAGGTGAGAGGTACAGATAGATCCCACTCTAGAGAAGAGCTACCTCTCTCCTTCCTCTTCTTTTTTCTCCCTGCACCCTGCTTTTTATGCTTAACCTTTAGCTACTTTTTGTAGTCCTCATCCAAACTCTTACCATATGAAGAGGACACAACTGTGGCATCTGATGTTATCTCTTCCCTTAGCAGTTTTTCGACCACCTCATCCACCTCACTGTCCCTTGGGTCCTCAGCTACAAGATCAGCCATCTGGCCAGGGGCAGGGACCATCACACCTGCCACCTGCAATGTTCCCTCTTCCCTAGCCTGGTGCTGCTCCTGTGGCCTGATCTTCTTGCTTTTCTTCCCTGGACCCTCTCCTCTTCCGCCTCCACTGTTTCCTTCACCGGCCGACACAGCCACCTGGCTGACACCTGCCGCCTTCAGGACAGTGTTGGGGAAAGAGCGTGGACATCGGCTGTACGGGTGACCAAGGTCACCACACAGGTTACACCGAATCCTGCCACAAGATGCAGCAAGATGACCCACCTCCCCGCACATGTGTGCTAAAGTGCGTGGGGCTGCCACACTTTTGTAATGCCCCAGAGTGGCATTACCACTTCTGCACCTCACTATTATCTATAATGGTCTAATATCATGTAATCTGTGTATTTATTCCAAGTCCTTCACAATGTGCATTTCCCATTTTGCAGCTGTTTATGCTCATGTGTAATATGCCTGGTTCACCAGCAGGTGGCAGCATCAATGGCAGAACTACAGGTACAGAAAATTGAGCTTTCCTTCCATTCTGTGGTGTGGTGGGCGTTTCCCACTTGCTGCAGGAAGGGTGGAGACCAGTTCTAGTCAGTCTAGTTGACCCCCTGACAAAGGGAAGGTATGAAGCAGGTGTCCCTGTTGGACATGCCTTGCCCAGGCCAGCTGGAGCACCTTCAGCTCAGCTGGATATGGAGGCAGAAGCTTAGAGCCTCAGGAGCCAGAAGAGAGAGACTCCCTGGTATAGCATAATTCAGAGAGAAGTTGCAGCACCCAGAGAAAACTAAATTATACAGCTATCCTGTCAGCACAGCAGAGCCAGAGAGCAACAGACATAGCAGAGAGGAGTTTGCCTTCCACAGTTAATGCCAAAGCCTGCTGGGAACCAAGGCAAAGCCTGAAACGGTTTGGAGAAACGTTTATTCGAATAAAGCTGTTTCCAACTTCATCACAAGTTCTGGACTCAATTTATTTCATCATCCCCCTCATCAACAAACCCCCTTTTTATTGCTGCGGAGCCAATGCCTAGGGTCTAGTTTATCCATGTAGGGGCACCGTGACACGTGCACAACACCTTAAGGGACATTTATGCCACCCTACACCACTCTGGCATTCCTACACCTGGGTGCCATCCACAGTATCACTAAAAGGGGCCCTGTGTCCTTGTTGCTTCACTGCAACTGGCCTCACGAAAACAAGTACTCTTTTTCCTTCCAAAAGGGCCCTGGGGGGAGGCTTGTAGCAGACCTTCGGCTGTCCCTGGTAAAAGATCAAAATCCTGTCTCTCCGTAGGAAGGTTGAAGAGGGAATGTGGGTGACAGAATTGTCTTGAACCTTCCACTTCACCTTGAAGGTCCAAGCCCTAGACCAAATACCAGGGGAAGGATCAACTTTACCATATCTACTCAGCCACAGCATGATATTAACACGAGAGTGACTCGTTACTGGTGAGCACAGTCACTCTCTTGACTGCGTTTTGGCGGGTTATCGCCTGTACGGCGAAATCCTGCCACTCTGGACCGCTCTTTGCTAGCTTGTATTTAGACCAGAAGACCTCAAGCCCCTCTAGCCTAACAAAGCTAACATCGAACATAGTAGTGCCATAGGGAAGAATCAGGGCAAAGATATCCTTTGCCACGAAACCCATCCCGAGGAGGAGCTCGACCACCCTCCCCCTAGGGGAACATGCCTCATTGCCTCTCCATCGGAGACAGACAACGTTTCTACGGCCACCACCTGCTCCAGTTGTGGGCAGAGACCATACATTCTCTTCCCTCATTTGCTCTCGGAAAGCAGAGAGCCCATGTCTGTCTGTCCAAAAGGACAAATTGATCTGCTCACCCTCTACCTCTATTGAATCTTTCCCTTGTCTAAGCGCCTCCAAGAGGCGTTGTTACAAGTCACCGTGACCAGAACCAGTAAGCAAAGATGTAGCGGCAGACCCCAGAGCGGAGACACTTGCATAGCTCCTTTTAGGAGCTGGAGCCGCTGCTGGGGGGGTAGATGGACCAGACCCGGCCTCATTAACCTCCATCTCCACCCCCTCTCCTGAAGTTCCATCACCATCATCCACACTTCCAGCCGCTGCAGTCACACATACTGCCCCATTCACACTGCCTGCGACTTTGGCTGCGGTTTTTGCAGGCTGCACACCCTTCACTCCGTCACCTTTCTTCCCTGTTGGCCTCACGCCAGTCGCACCTTCAGCGGCTGTATTCACAGCACCATTCGCACTGCCTGCGTTATCTGATGCAGTTGTTGCAGGAGGCGCCCCATTCATACCGTCACCATTTTTCATTCCAACACTCAATCCCTCACTCCCTGGACTGTCTGGAGCTTGAACCATCACGGGGGCGGCCATAGTGCTGCCGGTTAACCCTTTCTGGGCCATAACAGCACTATAACCAGCCTGTGGCCGGCGCAGCACTATGAAGTGCCTTTTGCGTTCTGGCATTAGAAGAATTTTGATATCTCTGACTTTTAGTCTAACCAGACTGTCCATTACTCTGTAATTCATCTAGTGCCGTTCTATGGAAACAGTAGGTTTAAAGAGCACACCAAATGCTTGAAATAACTTCTTTATTAACTACAACTTTTCTTCATATATAACACTGCCGCCTCGGCAGCAGATAGTCCATGTACAAAACACGTGTTGAAAATATATCACAAAATGGCGGTATGCATAAGATGGTGGTTCAACTGTTAACTCTTGTCATTTAACATAAAATGGTGGATATATTTCTCTCTTCAGTATCTGTACTCTCACTTTATTTAAGCACTTTATGATCTCTCTGAGAGGTATATCTGAGGTCTAACTAATAGTTCACTTGTTCAACTTGGTTTGCAGTTTGCTCTATACAATTGCTTATGATCTGGTTTGGATTGTATGATTGTATGGTTGTAAATTGTATGTGAACGTTGTAGTTTGTAATTGGTGGAACTGTAAGTAAAGACACATATAACTGGTTCAGTATACAGTTCTAATCACTATATTAACAGTAGGAACATTATATAACTGTTTTAACCCCTTATTTCACAGTCTTATTTCACCTTAAGGACCAGGCCATTTTTTGCTAATCTGACCAGTGTCACTTTAAGTGCTGATAACTTTAAAACGCTTTGACTTATCCAGGCCGTTCTGAGATTCTTTTTTCATCACATATTGTACTTCATGACACTGGTAAAATGAAGTAAAAAACAACAACATTTTTATTTATAAAAAAATACCAAATTTACCAAAAATGAAGTAACAAAATTGCAAATTTCCAAGTTTCAATTTCTCTACTTCTATAATACATAGTAATAACTACAAAAATAGTTATTACTTTACATTCCCCATATGTCTACTTCATGTTTGGATCAATTTGGCAATGATATTTTATTTTTGGGGGATGTTACAAGACTTCAAAAACCCACTTTTTAGAGACCAGTTCAGCTCTGAAGTCACTTTGTGAGGCTAACATAAAAGAAACCACCCAAAAATGACCCCATTCTAGAAACGACACCCCTCATTTACAAATGTCATTAACCCTTTAGGTGTTCCACAAGAGTTAATGGCAAATGGTGATAAAATTTCAGAATTTAGATTTCTTTGGGCAAATTTTCAATTTTTATTAATTTTTTCCAGTAACAAAGCAAGGGTTAACAGCCAAACAAAATGCTGTATTTATTGCCCCATTTCTGTAGTTTGCAGAAACACCCCATATGTGGCCGTAAACTACTGTACGGGCACACAGCGGGGCGTAGAGGGAAAGGTGCGCCGTATGGTTTTTTTGAAGGCAGATTTTGCTGGACCGGTTTTTTTACACCATGTCCCATTTGAAGCCCCCCCTGATGCACCCCTAGAGTAGAAACTCCAAAAAAGTGGCCCCATTTTAGAAACTACAGGATAGGGTGGCAGTTTTGTTGGTACTAGTTTAGGGTACATATGATTTTTGGTTGCTAGTCTATATTACACTTTTTGTGAGGCAAGGTAACAAGTAATAGCTTTTTTGGCACCGTTTTTTTTTTTTGTTGTTATTTACAACATTCATCTGACAGGTTAGATCATGGGGTATTTTTATAGAGCAGGTTGTCACGGACGCAGCGATACCTAATATGTATACAATTTTTATATTTATGTAAGTTTTACACAATGATTTCTTTTTTTTTTAAACAAAAAAATTCATGTTTTAGTGTCTCCATAGTCTGAGCCATAGTTTTTTCAGTTTTTGGGCCATTATCTTAGGTAGGGTCTCATTTTTTGTGGGATGAGATGACTGGTACTTGAGATGACTGGGTGAAAAATCAATATTTTCGGCATATTAAAGTTTCTGATCCCGCGGTCAGGGACCGCGGGGATCAGAAATTGCAGAAAGCGCAGCAAACCGCAGGTCTGAATTGACCTGCAGTTTGCTGCGATCGCCGACATGGGGGTTTCACGGGACCCCCCCGCGCATTTAGCCGAGGTGCCTGCTCCGTGAGGCGGTGATTGGAACATGTGTCCTTAATGACTCGAGAAACATGCCGTACTGATACGTCATGTGTCCTTAAGCGGTTAAATACCTATTTTGGCCTCCTGCTTCCATAAAACACAACTCTTAATGGAGTGTGTGTCTGTTCAGCTCTTCTCTCTGGTGAATAATGATTCCAGCAGCTCCTGCTAGGGGAATTTCCCACACAAGCTCTGTGTGAGTGCAGCGTGCCGGACCGCAGGGGAAAACACGTGAGGCTCACGGTGGGCTTATGGGGGTAGCGTTTTTTTGTACTCACGGTTAGCAGATGCCTCCCTGGGTCGGCAGTGCAGTGGATGGGAATACAGCACGAGATCTTCTGGGGCACTCTCCGTTGCAGGGAACACCAGCCAGATGTTGAGGTGCCCTAGTTGGTGGTAATGTTTAGGGTGCTTGTGGCTGGGTCCCTGTGTCCGTGACGCCAGCACCGTTAGGTGCAAATGTTGAGAGTAGTAATTGTAAGAATTAGGCGTCAGTAATTGTAAACCAGTTGAACATTTACTGAAGATCAATAGTCTCTGGACAGTTGGTACAGTTCATCAAGGGATGCATTTTGTATGCATAACAAGTACAAGGGTATTCTATTTTCTGGTAGTGGAAAATGTCTATGAGGAATTGTCCTTTTAGGAGTAGACTCTTGACAGGCAAAGATCTGGATAGAAATCCTATCTTTACTTCACAGCACACTGGCACTGAAGATGCTAATAATTATTTATCTATGAGTATTCCTTTAAGGGCGTCCCCCTCACGGCAGGCAAACACATCTGCTTCATTCTTTGCCAGGAAACTGTTCTAGAGCTGGTTTTAATGTTGTGATAATGACAACTTGCCTAAGTTATCTGGTTGTGTCCAGGAACTCTGTAAGCTTCCCCTGGTCACTGGTGCTAATGAGGTCTATAAGCCTTGGTTAGATGTTACCCTCAATAGTCTCCTCCCATCTCTGTGTATAGACGCTCTGGTGCTGGTCCTCTGCAGATATCTTCTCTAGGCTGGATCAGGGCCCAGAGGAAAGTACAGCCGTTACATGGTGGCCTAGGTCTGTCTCCTTCCTCCATGGCCTTGCTTCTTACTCCGACTAACATACTCCTCACAGCTAGACACACCCCCTCTTTATATATACTATGTGGCGCCAGCACCACCTAGGGGCGAATGGATGAAATGACATTGCCAGCCAGAAAATAAGGAATACAATACATTATAATTCAATAAGTACAGATATGCAGATGCTTGAAGTGTCCCTTTTTCACACACATGTGGGAAACTGCATGAGGCTGGCTGTAATTGGTCAAAACTCCTGGCCTTTGTGAGGCTAGCTAGGATTGGTCAAGACTCCTGCCCAGCAACAACTGTTTAACTCTGTGCTTTCTGTTGCGTCTGCTGTGTCATTGAGCTTACCTTACATTATATAATGAATCTAAAAGGCATATTATCTTTTTTTGCTTCTGTGAACACAATATATAACGGTTTTATGACATCCAAACATGAAGTCACTGTAAATAACTCTGCTTTTGTTTTTAACACACAAACATAAGAACTGTATTAAGGTTATTGGCAGGTTTAGCTGTATAAACACACAAGCTATATTAGCAACCTAGGACAGGTCTTAGCTGGCCAGCTACACTGCCACCAAAATTACCTATAATTCTATGTTCTTAGTGGTAGGACTTGAACATGAATTTGAGGAATTTTCCATCAGGTTCTCAACTTTTAAGTGTCTTTTTTATCACTTTCAAGTAGAACAACTAACTTCTGTATAGGACTGTAACGGATCACCTGGTACACCGACCGGGTACCTCCGTTGAATGAATGCTCCTAGTGCTTTCCGAGGACTCCAAGCACTCCACTTGACACCGTACGCACTGCAGACCCCACGAACCGCCGAAGCTTGGTTGAGGTCTCACCGTCTCCTACCCACCCTGGACCTACGACAAGGCTCCAGGCTCCAGTGGGTGGACCTCTCCTAAAACCAGAGAGCAGGAACAGCCCTTAAAAGAGCTAGTAGTTATAGCCAGGGGAGTATACACGTATAGCAATCCCCACACACATGAGACGAGGCTCTATGTTGAAGGTGAAACAGGAACTGACTGTACTTCACGTACAGCCTCTTTTATTCACAAACCAAAAACATAGTACTGCCCACAGGGGTTTGAAATACAACCAATCAGTAATTAACAACACATACAATGCAACTACAGCAACCAATCGTTCACGCCCCCAGAGGACCAGAATGAAGACTGGGACATAGGACAACATATCCCCACAATGCATCATGGTCTCCTCCCCTCTGTCTGGAGACAACCTGAAGAGCAATCCAATTATCTCTGAGGACAAAGGGAGATCGCCAATACACATGTAGATACAACAGAACAGACATCACCATTTAAACACACAATGGGACAATGGCACAATAGAAACACACCCAGCATTTTCCTCCCAAGCTGACAAGTTACAATTATTATAGATTGTTACAACTTTGTGAGTTTACATTGGCCATACATATAACTTACATTAATTCAAACAGTATAACGTGGGGACAAACCTATCCAAAATTCACTTGAATCGGTTCAGGGGTTTAAAAGTTAGTATATGGCCCATAATCCTGGGGCAAGAGGCCAGCAGCCAGTCCTCTCCAAAACCCAGTGGCGAGGTTGGTTTCGCCACACATCTCCCCCTCCCAGGGAAGACTAACCAGATACCTGACCTCACGGTCAGTACCGGAGTTAGTCTGGCAGTCCAACCACAACCCAATACTGGACCTGTTGAATCTTGGGGCCTGGCTCTGTTCTGTATGTCCCCAGCTGTTGAGTGGGCATCTGCTACTCCTCGCTTCCTTGTGGTTCTCCAGCTTGGAGCTGTAGGTACTTGGTGGGCAGAGGCCGACTGCGCTCTTCCCAGATGCCAGCTCTTCTGCTGGGGTAGCCTGTGGGAAGTCCGGCTCTGGAGAAGAGGATAGGGGAGGGCAGAGGCCGACTGCGCTCTGCCCAGATGCCAGCTCTTCCGCTGGGATGTGGTCAGGGAATCCTATCCCCAGGACCTTGTTGCAGATCGGCTGTGGAGAGGAGGAATCGCTTACCTCCTCCTCCTGGCATTCCTGCAGGGTTGGTGGGGGATCTGAACCGGCCGTCCAGTATCTCGGTAGGTCTGGTGCAGAGACCGTGGTCCCATCTGCACCATCGGAGTTAGGGGTGCTGTCCCCCTGTGGTTGGGGAGAGAGATCAGTGGATATCGCAGGCTCATCCCCTGCCCCCAGAACTCGGTTGGGAAGTACCTGGGAAGGGGAGGGCTCGCTTACCTCCTCCTCCTGGTATCCCTGCGGAGATGGCTGGAGATCTGGACCAACCGTCCAGCATCCCTGTAGGACTGGTAGAGAGACCTCGGTCCCATCTCCACCTGCCATCTGTGGGTCCTCCCAGGACCAGTCTGTGAGGTCCCTCAACAGTTGCGAGTAAGAACCACCTGCGTCCACACCTGGCAACTCCGGCTGCTGTTGAGCGTCTGGGCCAGCTGCCCAGCATCCCGGTGGAGAGACCTCGGTCCCGTCTCCACCTGCCTGTTGTGGTTCCTCACAGGACCAGTCTATGAGGACCCCTACTTCGGGTTCCTCTGGCCGCCTCAGGGGGAGACTGCTAACCTCCTCGGATGCAGCCTCTGCTCGGCTGCTGTAACACTCCTTCCGCTGGGCAATTTCGCTCTCTTTCGCCAGTCGGAATTCTCGTTCCATCCTTGCATGTCGCTTGGCTGTGACCTGGTTCCAGATGGCCTGGTATATATCCATGGACACATTACCTCCATACTGGGCCACTCGCTGCCTCACCTCGGCCAGCCAGTCATCTTCAGAGCCTTCCATACTTGTCTGCTCCAAGTCGCTGGATACCTCTGCTCCCAGGGGCGCTGTACGGATACTAGCGTTGCCCTCAATTTGTAACTCCACGAACGGTGTCTCCGAGCTGCTTCTCCTCACACTAGGACGCCATCCCACTGCTTGCCACCAATGTAACGGATCACCTGGTACACCGACCGGGTACCTCCGTTGAATGAATGCTCCTAGTGCTTTCCGAGGACTCCAAGCACTCCACTTGACACCGTACGCACTGCAGACCCCACGAACCGCCGAAGCTTGGTTGAGGTCTCACCGTCTCCTACCCACCCTGGACCTACGACAAGGCTCCAGGCTCCAGTGGGTGGACCTCTCCTAAAACCAGAGAGCAGGAACAGCCCTTAAAAGAGCTAGTAGTTATAGCCAGGGGAGTATACACGTATAGCAATCCCCACACACATGAGACGAGGCTCTATGTTGAAGGTGAAACAGGAACTGACTGTACTTCACGTACAGCCTCTTTTATTCACAAACCAAAAACATAGTACTGCCCACAGGGGTTTGAAATACAACCAATCAGTAATTAACAACACATACAATGCAACTACAGCAACCAATCGTTCACGCCCCCAGAGGACCAGAATGAAGACTGGGACATAGGACAACATATCCCCACAATGCATCATGGTCTCCTCCCCTCTGTCTGGAGACAACCTGAAGAGCAATCCAATTATCTCTGAGGACAAAGGGAGATCGCCAATACACATGTAGATACAACAGAACAGACATCACCATTTAAACACACAATGGGACAATGGCACAATAGAAACACACCCAGCATTTTCCTCCCAAGCTGACAAGTTACAATTATTATAGATTGTTACAACTTTGTGAGTTTACATTGGCCATACATATAACTTACATTAATTCAAACAGTATAACGTGGGGACAAACCTATCCAAAATTCACTTGAATCGGTTCAGGGGTTTAAAAGTTAGTATATGGCCCATAATCCTGGGGCAAGAGGCCAGCAGCCAGTCCTCTCCAAAACCCAGTGGCGAGGTTGGTTTCGCCACAAGGACGTTCCAACTTGAGTGGAGTAGTGAGACATTTTACTTTTTTGTCAAGTTTTGAGTCTCCTATTTGTAACAACACTCTTCTTACTAGTCTGTCTTCATCCTTTTGAACTTCTAAAACTTTGGCCTCAAATTTTGAGGTATGGACTCGTCCCATCCCAACTTCTTTTGCTCTGAGGATTACTGGGGCCAAGAATCCCAATGGATCAAATATAGAAGCCACTGCAGAAAGAATGGTGCGACTAGTTGCAACTTTCTCTTCAATAGATACTTCAAAGAAGAACTTGTCGTTCTCTTCATTCCATCCCAATCCAAGTACATTCTGAACTGGAAGATGATCATAATTGAGATCTACATTCTTCATTGTTGCTGCAAGTTCAGTCACTGATGGATTCCAGTACCTCTCTGTTGTTTGAGATGAATTTGTGAAGGCGCAGGTTTCCTCTTGCACATAACTCTTGGCTTTCTTTCACTAGTTTGATTGCAGATTCTGTGGACTCTAGACTTATGAGACCATCATCTACATAAAAGTTTTTCTTCAGAAAATTTGCTGCTGATGGGCAATCCTTTTCATTCTGATTAGCCAGGTACTTCATACCATAATTGGCGCAACCTGGAGACAATGCTGCTCCAAACAAGTGTACTTTCATTCTGCATTTTGCTGGCTCTGTATCTGTATCTCCATCCTCTCACCACTGGAACCTCAGGAAGTCTCTATCTTCATTCTTCACATGAAACTGGTGGAACATCTTTTCAACGTCACACATGACCACTACGGGATACTTTCTGAATATACAGAGTACTCCAGGCAGAGTGTTTGTAAGATCTGGTCCTTTTAGTAGATGATCATTCAATGCAACACCATCGTACTTTGCTGAGCAATCAAATATTACTCTAATCTTATCTGGTTTCTTTGAGTGGTAAACACATTGATGTGGGATGTACCACACTTCTCCTTTAGGCTGATTATTAACTTTCTCTGCATGTCCTTCAAGGATGCTTTCCATGAATTTCAAATCATTATTGAGTTTGGGATCTTTTCCCATCCTTTTCTTCAAACATTTCAATCTTGCTAGGGCAAGATTTCTGTTATTTGGCAGACAAGGCCGTTCTCTAAAAGGTAGGGGCATTTCAAGATGACCTTGTTGATTCTGCTGAATACTTTCTTCTAGAGTGTGTACGAACTTTATGTCTTCTTGGGATACAATCTTTTCTTTAGAACTTATGTCTACAAAGTCGGATTCAAGGATCTTGATTACTTTTGCTGGACTTACAGTTGGTAACTCTTGGACAGATGTTCGATGACACAATCCTGTCACCTGTCTTGAGTTTGCGATCTGCTGTTTTCCTCCAACACCCCATCCTAGATCAGTTTGAACAGCATAGGGTTCACCCTTTCCTCCTGTGATTACCTTTCCTGGTACCAAGGCTTCGGGACAATCGTAGCCTATCAACAGTCCAACACCAAACTCCTTCAGCGGGGACATTTCATGAGATATGACAGATAGGTGCTCCCATTCATTGGCTGTTTCACAGGTAGGTTTGCGATCTAGATCTAGATGTATATCGTCTTTTGTATAAGCTGGAGATAGATCTAATGTGAAGTTTGAAAGAAGTCCTCTAACTCTTAGTCCTTTTGACTGTTCACTAATGTGTCTCTCCCTGTCATTGTGGTGAGTTTGAGCTTCACTGGTTCTGTAGCCACTTGTAATTTCTTGCAGATTTCTTGATCAATGATGGTGACATCACTCTGGACATCCAGTAGCGCATAGACGTACACCTTCTTGTTCCTCCTTTTAGGATTTAAAATGCACACTGGTATAACCATTGATGTGCCGTTGCTTTCTTCTAACCTCACTCTGCAAGAGAATACCGATACTTTCTTTGCTTCCTTAGTATCTTAGGTATTGAGGATTTATCTTTCTTTGGACGTTCTTCATGTAGTGGTGTAGGATGGCGTCCTTTGCAAACGCTGCATGTGGCCTTTTTCTTACACATGGTCTTTTCTTAGTCATGCGAAACACAGTTGGTCATGCAGTACAAATAGTTTCTTTTCTTCTGGGGACTTCTCCTTCAATTGTTGGTACTTATGTATGGAGTGGTTCTCTCCACAGAACATAAACTTGAATGTAGTCTGAAGATTTGTCGGTTCCGTCTCTCTACTGATCCCAGTAGTGACTTTCAGTGGCGTCGCCAGGGGGGGCCACGGCCCCCCTACATCATGCTGTGCCCCCCCAAATAAAATGCCCCCCCCCCTAAGTGAGCCGCCACAGTCGGGCACAGGGAGATGAGCGCTTCCATTGCGCTCATCTCCATAGTCATCTGCCTGCCTGTGCTGTGGCGGTGCAGGGGAGGGAGAGGCGTGTCCCTTCCCCTTCCTCTGATAGGCTGCAGGCACTAGGCCGGCAGCCTATCAGAGACCAGCGTAGGCGGCGCGATGATGTCATCGCGCCGCCTGAGCCATACAGCGCGGGACATAGGCCTGCATCGCATCGCTGACATAGAGGTAAGTATGAGTTTTTAGTTTTTTTTTACAATAATGTTACTGGCACATTGGGGGGCTTATTACTGGCACATTGGGGGGCTTATTACTGGCACATGGGGGGGCTTATTACTGGCACATGGGGGGGGGCTTATTACTGGCACATGGGGGGGGGCTTATTACTGGCACATGGGGGGGGGCTTATTACTGGCACATGGGGGGGCTTATTACTGGCACATGGGGGGGCTTATTACTGGCACATGGGGGGGCTTATTACTGGCACATGGGGGGGCTTGTTACTGGCACATTGGTGGGCTTGTTACTGGCACATGGGGGGCTTATTACTGGCACATTGGGGGGGCACATTGGGGGGGCTTATTACTGGCACATTGGGGGGGCTTATTACTGGCACATTGGGGGGCTTATTACTGGCACATTGGGGGGGGCTTATTACTGACACATTGGGGGGCTTATTACTGGCACATTGGGGGGCTTATTACTGACACATGGGGGGGCACATTGGGGGGGCTTATTACTGGCACATTGGGGGGCTTATTACTGGCACATTGGGGGGGCTTATTACTGACACATTGGGGGGGCTTATTACTGGCACATGGGGGTTTATTAGTGGCACATTGGGGGGCTACTATGGAGTACTATGGAGTCATCTACGGGGGGCACTAAGAAGGGGTATTTTATACTTGCAAATTATGGGGGACACTGAGGGCATCTACTGGGGCACGATATATGGGGCATTTTATACTGGTACATTATGGGGGGCACTAGGAGGAAGGGGGGAGAGGAGCACTATGGGGGCATTTACTGGGGGCACTATATAGGGGTATTTTATACTGGCACATTATGGGGGACATTAGCTCAACTAGGGCATTACAAGGGGGTATTTTTTGCACTGTCACATTATAAGGAGAATTATTTCTACTGGGGGGGCAATATGGTGGGCTTTATTACTCCCCCATGGTATGACCCCCTAGTAGCAGCACCAGCCTCTCCCCGCTCTGCTAACCCTCTGCCCTTCCCCAAATCCTTATTATGAAATATTTCTCATTAGGATAAAACACAACATCAGATCCGCCGAGCCCCCGGCCAAAGTGTGGAAGTGGCGTCCGAGATCCCCAAGGGCCAAGCCAAGTAACTAAGTTTTCATGTGAAATATGTTTATGTTCTACACATATAGCCTACACCGTGCCACACAATATACAGTATACCTCTACACTGTGCCACACAATGTACAGTATACCTCTACACTGTGCCACACAATATACAGTATACCTCTACACTGTGCCCCACAACATACAGTATACCTCTACACTGTGCCACACAATATACAGTATACCTCTACACTGTGCCACACAATATACAGTATACCTCTACACTGTGCCACACAATATACAGTATACCTCTACACTGTGCCACACAATATACAATATACCTCTACACTGTGCCACACAATATACAGTATACCTCTACACTGTACCCCACAATATACAGTACACCTCTACACTGTGCCCCACAATATACAGTATACCTCTACACTGTGCCACACAATATACAGTATACCTCTACACTGTGCCACACAATATACAGTATACCGCTACACTGCGCCCCACAATATACAGTACACCTCTACACTGTGCCCCACAATATACAGTATACCTCTACACTGTGCACACAATATACAGTATACCTCTACACTGTGCCACACAATATACAGTATACCTCTACACTGTGCCACACATTATACAGTATACCTCTACACTGTGCCCCACAATGTACAGTATACCTCTACACTGTGCCCCACAATATACAGTATACCTCTACACTGTGCCCCACAACATACAGTATACCTCTACACTGTGCCCCACAATATACAGTATACCGCTACACTGTGCCACACAATATACAGTATACCTCTACACTGTGCCCCACAACATACAGTATACCTCTACACTGTGCCCCACAATGTACAGTATACCTCTACACTGTGCCACACAATGTACAGTATACCGCTACACTGTGCCACACAATATACAGTATACCGCTACACTGTGCCACACAATATACAGTATACCTCTACACTGTGCCCCACAACATACAGTATACCTCTACACTGTGCCACACAATATACAGTATACCTCTACACTGTGCCCCACAACATACAGTATACCTCTACACTGTGCCACACAATGTATAGTATACCTCTACACTGTGCCACACAATGTACAGTATACCTCTACACTGTGCCGCACAATGTACAGTATACCGCTACACTGTGCCCCACAATATACATTATACCTCTACACTGTGGAGTCTGTTCTATAAGCACCCTTGTTCTGTGGCGGCGGACAGAAAATAATCTGGAAGTGCCCCTCCCGAGACCAGGCTCTGGATCCGCCACTGGACCGCTCACAGGAGTGTACATTTCTTCTAAACTGTAATCCGTATGCTCTGACCTGCAGAAATCAGCACTCGCTCGGTAACAACTAACAGGCAGTACCTGTAGGCTGTAGCCTGGCCCTGTTACCGAAGCTAGCTGAGTGGTGTAAGGTTAAGGTACTAGCGGAGATGAGCGGCCGCTTAATCGTGATTTAAAGTTAGTTACTGCAGGATATGGATTACAGTTAAGGGTACTTTCACACTTGCGGTAGGACGGATCCGACATGCTGTTCACCATGTCGGATCCGTCCTTCCGCTATTTTGCCATGCCGCCGGACCGCCGCTCCATCCCCATTGACTATAATGGGGATGGGGCGGAGCTCCGGCGCAGCACAGCGGTGCACGGCGAAAGCCGCCGGACTAAAAAGTCGGACATGCAGGACTTTTTAGTCCGGCGGCTTTCGCCGTGCACCGCCGTGCTGCGCCAGAGCTCCGCCCCCGTACCCATTATAGTCAATGGGGACGGAGCGGCGGTCCGGCGGCACGGCGAAATAGAGGAAGGACGGATCCGACATGGTGAACAGCATGTCGGATCCATCCTGCCGCAAGTGTGAAAGTACCCTTAGAAATGTCAAATGTACACTCCTGTGAGTGGCGGGGAGGGGGATCTGTGGATGACACTGTCATGGGGTGGATCTGTGGATGACACATATAGCATAAGATGCTATATACGGTATGAGTCATCCACAGATCCCCCCCCCCCCCCCCATAGCAGTGTCATCCACAGATACCCCTACCTATAAAAGTGTCATCCACAGGCAGCTAGGACATGTTGAAATCTGAGTGATTTTTAAAAAAAATAAAAATTTAAACCACAGACAGCAGGACTTTTCTTCCCTGTTGCGGTTTTAGGTATTGGGTAAAGTATCGCAGCATTTCTAAGCATACTTGTGTAAATGTATCGTTGTTATAGCTGCCCCCCCCTACTTTTGTCCTGGCCCCCTAGTGTGCCCCCCAAAATTTGAAAGCTAGAGACACCACTGGTGACTTTGAACTTGCTTTCGTAGGTAACTGGACCTTTTAGCTGCTGCGTTGGTTGCAAAGCTAGTTGCTCTTGCACTTCTTATCTCTCTTGCAGGCCTTTCTTCTAAGGATTTTAAGACGTAAGATGATGTTACTGGATTACATGCTATCCGTGCTTCCTCATTGACAAACTCAGAGAACTCTTTAAAACTTGGGAAGTTCTTACCTAGATCTAACTCTTTAGTCACATAGCAATTCCATCTAGAAGCCACTTCTTCAGGTAGCTTAGTTAGCATCCTGTTGTTTTCTAGATAGTCGTTCAGTACTTCCAGTCCTTAAACATGTGGGATGGCATTGCTGCATGCTTGCAGGAAGTCACCATACTTTTGGAGTTTGAAGTGTTCTTTAGGACCTATTTTAGGTGTCCCGGTAGGTAAGATTAGGGAAGGAAACAGAACACGACAAGGCAAACAAAACAACTGAATAGTCCCCAAATGCTAGGGAACAAAGGGGTCACCTCCTAGCAATCCCTAAAACACTTTCCCTAAGCTGCTATGCCCATGTGCATATCTCGATGGTAGATATGCACATGCCCACGTACCTAAGACTATGACACACTGAACCAAACCCTCAGCTGTAGGGAAAGAGACACCCAGCTCTTTCAACAACCGAAGGAGCTAGTGTCACCCTAGAGGCCTAGTAAAAACAGACACAGAAGGAAAAAGGGAAAAGGACTTATCTAGAGATGTATTGGAGATGGCGATCCACCAAACTTCCAGAGCTCACACAAAGCAGAACTATAACCCGCAAAGGCTATAGGGAGAGGGAGGAATAAATAGCCTCACCAATTACCTAAAGAACAACACCTGGAAGGAGGTGGGATTCAGTTCAAACCCACAACAAAACAAACTGTCCGATCGAGTCACGTGCAGCAACTCTGACAGATCACCCACAGGGCAGGGCGTGACATTAGGCCAGTTATTCAATTTCTCTCTAAAAGCTCTTTGTACTAAGAAAGGATGAACATATCTTGCATTAAATTTTTTCCAAGCTTGCTTGTAGGCTTCTTCGTCTTTTCTATAGAAGTTACCTTCAAGAACTTTCTTTGCTTCCCCACCAACATATCTCTGAAGGTAGAATAACTTGTCAACTGGACTGAAGCAATGATGCTCAATGATCATTTCAAAACTTGCCTTCCACTCTATGAATTTCAGTACGTCTCCCGAAAATACAGTAGGTTCCGGAACGGGAAGTCTAGTTAGGACTGTTCTCTGTGGTCTTGCTGGGACAATGGTTGTAACATTCTCTTGAGCATTGCCGTGGCATCTAGGAATAGAATCATCCAGTTCTATTTTCTCACTTAGTTCTGAATTTGGTGAGTCCCTTTCTTCTTTTCCGGTAGAGATGGAGGGTAAATCCACACATCTTTTTCCTGACACTGGACTAGGCCTCTCTTGGTCTTTCTGAGCAAGGATGGAAGGATAATAACTTATTTCCTCACTAAGTGCTGAAGATTTCCTTCCATTCTCCTGGGAGTATGTAGGAAAGTAGGAGTCTGCTTCTTCACTTAGTACAGATTTGAACCTATGACTACTCTGATTCATATCCTCTCCGTGTACTCTGAGTCTGGCTTCTATGATCTTAACTTCTTTTTGACTTTCCAGACTTTTCAATTCAGTTTCCAAGTGATGGCGCTGTGCTTCCATTTGACAGTGCTGCGCCTCGATGGCAGCTTCCATTTCAATTTCTACTCTCTTGACAGCAAGTTGTTCAGCTAATTCCTTTTTTTTGGCTGAAGTATTTGAGGACTCTGATATATGGGTGGCACTTCTGCTAGCGAAGGAAGTCACACTTGAGATTTTGGTTCCCCCTAAGGACCTAGCATAGTCTCTCATAAAAAAGCTCATTCATTCTACTTCTTGCTTTAACTTCATAATTAGCTGCAGATGAAAGTTCTCTCATGAGCTTTACTAAATCTTTAGTGGCTGCAGTACATGCGTCCATGTTTCTTACAATATCCTGGGAAGGTGCCGTAAACTACCGCAGATTGACATATGCTGCCATAAGCTCTGATTCAGATTCTTCTACCGTCTCTACCATATCACTCAAGTTCCCTTTTATAATATCTTGCTTTAGCTTTTTACCAATGTCTTTAATGTATAATTTCCACTAAATTTTCCAGCATCTTTGAGGTCGGTTTTCTGGCACGTGATAAACGTCTTAGTTCATCTGCTTGGGCTATATTTGTTTGAGGCAAGACTAATGCTGCATCAGCCTCTTCTACCTCAGACAGGTTCCCTTGCTCTTCAACTTCTACTCTATCTATCTTTGCATCCTCTAACTGTGGCATGGTAATACTAGGCTCAGACATTTTACTTTAAATGCTATAACAATCAATGCGAATATTAAAGGACCTTTCACTTTAAATGCAATATTGACGAATGCAGAAATAAATGACTTTCACTTTAAATGCAATAGATGCAGGCAATACATGACTTTCACTTTAAATACTTTAGAGTCCATATACTACAAACTGTCCTTTATTTTTACTTTAAAGTCTCTTATTTCTGTCTCTTTATGCCAAAGCCTATATGCAATGATAAGTAATAAAAGGAAAGCTCTGGCCTTATTCTGAAGAGCAGGAACAAATGTCAGCCTTAAAGGGATTCTGTCACCAGGTTTCACCCCTGTCAGCTAAACATATGCTGATGTTCAGGGCCTCATCAGGATTCCTAATGTGGGCTTATAAATGTGATCCATAGCCTTATTTTGCTAAAAAACAGGTTTTACTAACCTGTCACTCAAAGAAATAAGGTGCCCAAGGGAATGTCAAGGGATGCAAGGTGCCGGCCGCACCCACCGCCGTTCGTGCCCAGCGCCGCCTTTCCAGACTTCTGCACCGCCTCCTAATCCTCTGTGCCGCCTTTCGCTCTCCCTCCATCCCCCCTCCTCCTGCTGTAAGATCTCGCGCGTGCGCACAGGGCTCTGCCTGATGCGCCCGTGCGGACTTCTCGATTTGGCTTCTTAAAGCGAAGTGCGCATGCGCCGGCACTTCGCTCAACCCAGGTATGACCTGCACTCTGGCGCCAGCCTCTCAGAGCCCTGTGCGCACGAGCGATATATTACAGCAGCAGGAGGAGGAGGGAGGGAGAGCGAGAGGCGGCACAGAGGATTAGGCGGCGGTGCAGAAGTCTGGAAAGGCGGCGCTGGGAACGAACGGCGGTGGGTGCGCCCGGCACCTTGCATCCCTTGACATCCCCTTGGGCACCTTATTTCTTTGAGTGACAGGTTAGTAAAACCTGTTTTTTAGCAAAATAAGGCTACGGATCACATTTAGAAGCCCACATTAGGAATCCTGATGAGGCCCTGAACATCAGCATATGTTTTGCTGACAGGGGTGAAACCTGGTGACAGAATCCCTTTAACCACCTCAGCCCCCATAGCTTAAAGGGAACCTGTCACCGGGATTTTGGGTATAGAGCTGAAGACATGGGTTGCTAGATGACCGCTAGCACATCCGCAATACCCAGTCCCCATAGCTCTGTGTGCTTTTATTGTGGAAAAAAAACGATTTGATACATATGCAAATTAACATAAGAGTCATATCTTACTTGTGTGACCAGAGAAGAGTCATATTTTCAAGCTCTGACTCATCTCAGGTTAATTTGCATATGTATCAAATCGTTTTTTTGACACAATAAAAGCACACAGAGCTATGGGGACTGGATATTGCGGATGTGCTAGCGGCCATCTAGCAACCCATGTCCTCAGCTCTATACCCAAAATCCCGGTGACAGGTTCCCTTTAAACACCCTGAAAGACCAGGCCACTTTTTACACTTCTGACCTACCCTACTTTCACCGTTTATTGCTCGGTCATGCAACTTACCACCCAAATGAATTTTACCTCCTTTTCTTCTCACTAATAGAGCTTTCATTTGGTGGTATTTCATTGCTGCTGACATTTTTACTTTTTTTGTTATTAATCGAAATTTAACAATTTTTTTGCAAAAAAATGACATTTTTCACTTTCAGTTGTAAAATTTTGCAAAAAAAAACGACATCCATATATAAATTTTGCTCTAAATTTATTGTTCTACATGTCTTTCATAAAAAAAAATGTTTGGGTAAAAGTTATAGCGTTTACAAACTATGGTACAAAAATGTGAATTTCCGCTTTTTGAAGCAGCTCTGACTTTCTGAGCACCTGTCATGTTTCCTGAGGTTCTACAATGGCCAGACAGTACAAACACCCCACAAATGACCCCATTTCGGAAAGTAGACACCCTAAGGTATTCGCTGATGGGCATAGTGAGTTCATAGAACTTTTTATTTTTTGTCACAAGTTAGCGGAAAATGATGATTTTTTTTATTTATTTATTTTTTCTTACAAAGTCTCATATTCCACTAACTTGTGACAAAAAATAAAAAATTCTAGCAACTCGCCATGCCCCTCACGGAATACCTTGGGGTGTCTTCTTTCCAAAATGGGGTCACTTGTGGGGTAGTTATACTGCCCTAGCATTCTAGGGGCCCAAATGTGTGGTAAAAAATGGCCGGTGAAATCCGAAAGGTGCTCTTTGGAATGTGGGCCCCTTTGCCCACCTAGGCTGCAAAAAAGTGTCACACATGTGGTATCTCCGTACTCGCGAGAAGTTGGGGAATGTGTTTTGGGGTGTCATTTTACATATACCTATGCTGGGTGAGATAAATATCTTGGTCAAATGCCAACTTTGTATAAAAAAATGGGAAAAGTTGTCTTTTGCCAAGATATTTCTCTCACCCAGCATGGGAATATGTAAAATGACACCCCAAAACACATTCCCCACCTTCTCCTGAGTACGGAGATACCAGATGTGTGACACTTTTTTGCAGCCTAGGTGGGCAAAGGGGCCCAAATTCCTTTTAGGAGGGCATTTTTAGACATTTGGATACCAGACTTCTTCTCACGCTTTGGGGCCCCTAAAATGCCAGGGCAGTATAAATACCCCACATGTGACCCCATTTTGGAAAGAAGACACCCCAAGGTATTCAATGAGGGGCATGGCAAGTTCATAGAAAAAAAAAAAAATTTGGCACAAGTTAGCGGAAATTGATTTTTGGGATTTTTTTTCTCACAAAGTCTCCCTTTCCGCTAACTTGGGACAAAAATTTCAATCTTTCATGGACTCAATATGCCTCTGGGCTGAAAGAAAAAAATGAACGGCACAGATTTCTTCATTCGCATCGATCAATGTGGATGAAAAAATCTCTGCCAAAAAAAGAAAAAGGAGGGGAAAGGCGTCTGCCAGGACATAGGAGCTCCGCCCAACATCCATACCCACTTAGCTCGTATGCCCTGGCAAACCAGATTTCTCCATTCACAGCAATCGATGTGGATGAATAAATCCTTGCCGGGATTTTTTTTTTTATATATACAAAGTGTTTGCCAAAGTATATGAACACCGCCACCTCCTCAGCTCATATGCCTCGGCAAATGTATCTTTTACTGCAGAGGAGAAATCTCGTCTTGCAGCGCCACATACACCGACTTGCGTGTAATCTGACAGCAGCGCAATGCTTCTGTCCGAATGCACATCAGTGCTGCAGCTAGTCGATCGGTTGGTCCAAAACAAAAAAGAAAAAACCAGGCCGCAACGCAATAAATTTATTAACTTTTGAACAGAACATAGAAACTTTTTTTAACTTTTTTAACTGAACGTTAACTTTTTTACTTACCGGTAATTTTTTTTTGTTTAGTTTTTTTTACCTTTATAGAACAAACCTCTCCTTCCCCATGGGACAATGTGCAAAGCGCAAATCGCCCAAAGATGTGGCGAAGTACGTTATGCACTTTATCCCAGGTGAAAGGAGAGGTTTGCAGCAGCTGAGAGTAAAAGGGCCCTAATAGCCCTGTGTGCCTGTCCTGTGAGATGCAATCCCTATGCTAGGTGTACCTGGGTGTGGTACTTCCGGAAACACTCTCCATAGCATAGGGCAGGGTGGTCAGGACAGTCAGGACAGAAATAGCGGGTGTCACGCCTTATTCCACTCCTGCTACAGACACAACATTTTTTTCGGGGTGGCGGTTGGGTTGAGGTACCAGGAACGACACTGGGGAAATGTCGCTCGTGTAGACCACTAACTACACTGGTGGATGGGGCCACGGAACCTCCTGGATACAGGAGGTTCACGATGATCTCTTCCTGGAATTTGAGGAAGGATCGTGTTCTCCCAGCCTTACTGTAGAGAACAAAACTATTATACAGCGCCAATTGAATTAAATATACAGACACCTTCTTATACCAGCGTCTGGTTCTGCGGGAAACTAAATAGGGAGCCAACATCTGGTCATTGAAGTCCACCCCTCCCATGATCAAATTATAGTCGTGGACACAGAGGGGCTTTTCAATGACACTGGTTGCCCTTTCAATTTGGATTGTCGTGTCTGCGTGAATAGAGGAGAGCATGTAAACGTCGCGCTTGTCTCTCCATTTCACCGCGAGCAGTTCTTCGTTACACAAGGCAGCCCTCTGCCCCCTTGCAAGACGGGTGGTAACGAGCCGTTGGGGGAAGCCCCGGCGACTAGTTCGCGCGGTGCCATAGGCGCAAATCCGTTCTATAAACAAATGCCTAAAGAGGGCCACACTTGTGTAAAAATTGTCCACATAAAGATGGTACCCCTTGCCGAATAAGGGTGACACCAAGTCCCAGACTGTCTTCCCACTGCCCCCCAGGTAGTCAGGGCAACCGACCGGCTCCAGGGTCTGATCTTTTCCCTCATAGACACGAAATTTGTGGGTATAGCCTGTGGCCCTTTCACAGAGCTTATACAATTTGACCCCATACCGGGCACGCTTGCTTGGGATGTATTGTTTGAAGCCAAGGTGCCCGGTAAAATGTATTAGGGACTCGTCTACGCAGATGTTTCGCTCGGGGGTATACAAATCTGCAAATTTCTGGTTGAAATGGTCTATGAGGGGCCGAATTTTGTGGAGCCGGTCAAAAGCTGGGTGGCCTCTGGGACGGGAGGTGGTGTTGTCGCTAAAATGCAGGAAACGGAGGATGGCCTCAAATCGTGCCCTGGACATAGCAGCAGAGAACATGGGCATGTGATGAATCGGGTTCGTGGACCAATATGACCGCAATTCATGCTTTTTAGTTAGACCCATGTTCAGGAGAAGGCCCAGAAAAATTTTAAGTTCGGAAACTTGGACTGGTTTCCACCGGAAAGGCTGGGCATAAAAGCTTCCCGGGTTTGCGGTTATAAATTGAGTGGCATACCGATTTGTTTCTGCCACGACTAAGTCCAAGAGCTCCGCAGTCAAGAACAGCTCAAAAAAATCCCAGAGCCGAACCGATTTGAGCCGTCTCAACCCGAACTCCAGACTGGGCGGTGAAAGGGGGAACTACAGGTGCGGCTGAAGTTGGTGACTGCCAATCAGGGTTTGCCAGCACCTCATGGACTCTAGGGGCTCTACGGGCCTGTCTGTGCGGTGGCTGCGACGGGGTAACTACTGCACGTGCCACCGTACCAGCTTCAACTGCCCTTCTGGTGCTCGCCACGTCACCATGTTGTACGGCAGTGCTGGTACTAGGTCCAGGGAGGGCTGCGCTGCTGGTGTATGCCTCACCACGTGATCCGGCAGCGACAGCCCCACTCTGCTGCTCTTGAAGCGGATCCTGCATAACCTGTGGTCTAGCGACATGGGGCCGGGTACGCCTGGTGCTGCCAGGGACCTCCACCTCCTCGTCCGAACTTTGGGTCAGAGAGCCACTGCTTTCTACAGGTTCATATTCTGACCCGCTAGATTCGTCAGATGAGGGTTCCCATTCCTCATCCGACTGGGTCAGAATCCTGTAGGCCTCTTCAGAAGAATACCCCCTGTTTGACATTTTGGACTACTAAATTTAGGGGTATTCCCTGAGACTACCCAAGAAAAAAAGCAAACCTGTCTTACAAAGGGGAGTCTAGCGAAGTACCGGAGGCCGCTGTGATTGATAAAAAATATCAAAACAGATTTTTTTATCGCCGCAGTGCGTGTAAAGTGAATGTGCAGTGATCAAAAAAAAATTTTTTTTTGTCACTGCGGTGGGGCGGGCGTGGGTGAACGCACGTGTGGGCGACCGATCAGGCCTGATCGGGCAAACACTGCGTTTTGGGTGGAGGGCGAGCTAAGGTGACACTAATACTATTATAGATCTGACCGTGATCAGTTCTGATCACTTACAGATACTATAAAAGTACAAATGCTGATTAGCGATACGCTAAACAGCGAATAAGGGACTGCGGTGCGGTGGGCTGGGCGCTAACTCACGCTAAACTACCTAACCAAGGGGCCTAAACTAATCCTAAAACCTAACAGCCAATACTAGTGGAAAAAAAAAGTGACAGTTTATACTGATCACTTTTTGTCTTTCACTAAGTGATTGACAGGGGGCGATCAAGGGGTTAATTTGGATGATGGGGGTGATGGAGGGTGATCTGGGGCTAAGGACAGTGTTTGGTGGGTACTCACAGTTCAGTCTGCTCCTCTGCTGGATCCAACCGACGAAAAGGACCAGCAGAGGAGCAGAGAAGCCATATAACAGATCATATTTACTAATATGATCTGTTATATGCCTTGTGATTCGGTTTTTTAAAAATCAGCAACCTGCCAGCGACTATCATTGGCTGGCAGGTTGCTGATGCAATTCTCCTCGAACTTTTGCCGGCCCGCGATGCGCATGCGCGGGCCGGCTGTGACCGAAATCTCGCGTCTCGCGAGAGGACGTGCCAGCGCGTCCAGGCGGAATGAATCAACCACCTCCAGGACGCGTCGCTGCGTTCGGCGGTCCGGAGGTGGTTAAAGGAGACATGTCTTTTCTTGATATGATACGATGCTCTGCGCTGACTTGAGATGCTCTGTGCAGACTTGTGATGCTTGCGATGCGCTGGCTTGGATACGCTGCTGCAGGCTTTGGGCCTAGTGGCGGGAAACTAGCTGGCTGCAGTACGTGTTCTCTCCATGGATAGCGGTGCAGCCACTCTAGCTCTGGACTTTGGCCTCCCACCATGCGTCTTTCTCTCTCTCTAGAGATCGCAGGAGGGTTGGCGCTCTTTCTTTGACTATTTTGCCTTTGCCGTTCTGCCACTTTAAGAGTCGGCTGCAGTTTGACTAATGCCCACGTTGTATGGCCTCTATGGTAGCTCCACTGAGGTGTCTTTGCTTGGTTAATCAGGGAACAGTTGCTGCGCAGTGGTATAAGCTGGCGCTCCGCTGCTCTAATGCGCTCTTTACTGTCCAAGTTGAGGAGCGCTATCGCTTCGCCCTCTGAGGGCAATAGTTCCACTGTGGCCGGCGCAGCACTATGAAGTGCCTTTTGCGCTGTGGCAGTAGAAGAATTTTGATATCTCTGACTTTTAGTCTAACCAGACTGTCTATTACTCTGTAATTCCTCTAGCGCCGTTCTATGGAAACAGTAGGTTTAAAGAGCACACCAAATGCTGGAAATAACTTCTTTATTAACTTCAACTATTCTTCATATAACACTGCCACCTCCACAACAGATAGTCCATGTACAAAACACGTGTTGCATATTCATAAAATGGCGGTATGCATAAGATGGTGCTTCAACTGTTCAATCTTGTCATTCAACATAAAATGGTGGATATATTTCTCTCTTCAGTATCTGTTCTCTCACTTTAAGTTATTTAAGCACTTTATGATCTCTCTGAGAGGTATATCTGAGGTTAACCAATAGTTCACTTGCTCAACTTGGTTTGCAGTTTGCTCTATACAATTGCTTATGATCTGGTATGAGCAGTTCGCATTTGTATGCAATTTGTTTGGATTGTATGGTTGTAATTTGTATGTGAACTTTGTAGTTTGCAATTGATGGAACTGTAAGTAAAGACACATAACTGGTTCAGTATACAGTTCTAATCACTGGATTAACAGTAGGAACATTATATAACTGTTTTAAATACCTATTTTGGCCTCCTGCTTCCATAAAACACAGCTCTTAGTGGAGTGTGTGTCTGTTCAGCTCCTCTCTCTGGTGAATAATGATTTCAGCAGCTCCTGCTAGGGGAATTTCCCACACAAGCTGTGTGTGAGGCTGGCTGTAATTGGTCAAAACTCTTGCTATGTGTCAGGCTGGCTGTGATTAGTCAAGACTTCTGCTTAGCGTTAGCAACAACAGTTTAACTCTATGATTTCTGTTGTGTCTGCTGTGACATTGAGCCTACCTTACATTATATAATGAATCTTAAAGGCATATTATCTTTTTGTGTATCTGTGAACACAATATATAACAGTTTTATGACATCCAAACATGAAGTCACTGTAAATAACTCTGCTTTTGTCTTTAACACACAAACATAAGAACTGTATTAAGGCTATTGGCAGGTCGAGCTGTATAAACACACAAGCTATATTAGCAACCTAGGATAGGTCTTAGCTGGCCAGCTACACAGCCCCAACAGAGTCCGCCATTACAGAGTTTACACGGGCAGAGTCCTCCTCTCATCACTGGCATCCACACCAGTACCAGCAGGTTTTAACCCTTCACCAGACCGTCTGCCAAGGGCCTCTTCACCAACACTCCTGCCCATGACAGCCGTGATGATCCGTTCTGTAGTATTAATTATAGGTCTCTGGACCGTCCCCGAGACCTCAGCACCCCTCACCTCACCTGAAGAAGGGCGCTTTTCCACCAGATTGGACCCAGATACCGCACCCAGTGCCCCAGATACAGGACCGACCTTCTTCTTCGGCCTTTTGACCAAAACCGCTACTGCACTACCACAAGCGGGGATACTGCCACTCACCTAAGCTTCCACCTCACTCTCGCAACCTGTCCTCAGCAGTCCCACATCAGAGACCGGGCTAGGATCGATATCGGGCCCGGGCATCCATACTGCACAAACTCCCAAAATATCAGCTGATTCACCTAGACGCAACACACCCCAATCCACACATTGTTTCTCCTCCAATGTTGTTTGTGCAACACCAGGCCCTTTCACATGGCCCTTACCAACCTCCTCAAAGCCTTGCGGCTTCCACACTCACCGGTCAAAACTGCTTCAGAGTCCACAATTCTGCGGACCCGCTCAGATCGCCTGGTAACGCTTGTGCCGGTCGTGGTGCTCCTCTGCTGTCGACTGGCCCAGACCGGGGGGCAGTGGACTCGGATCCAGGCCAAAGACCCTCCCCTGGGGAAAGGAAGGCAGAATCCTGGGGTGAAGGGATGGAGGTTCCTCCTCTCTGGCTCTCACTCTGGAGCTCAGCTGTAGTGCGACCACCACACCCAGGATTGTATTCTCCTGTCCTACAGTCATCCTCTCCCCTGAAATGGCTGATAACAGGGGGCAATAGACTGTATTCTCCTGTCCTACAGTCATCCTCTCCTCTGAAATGGCTGATAACAGGGGGCAATAGACTGTATTCTCCTGTCCTACAGTCATCCTCTCCCCTGAAATGGCTGATAACAGGGGGCAATAGACTGTATTCTCCTGTCCTACAGTCATCCTCTCCTCTGAAATGGCTGATAACAGGGGGCAATAGACTGTATTCTCCTGTCCTACAGTCATCCTCTCCCCTGAAATGGCTGATAACAGGGAGCAATAGACTGTATTCTCCTGTCCTACAGTCATCCTCTCCCCTGAAATGGCTGATAACAGGGAGCAATAGACTGTATTCTCCTGTCCTACAGTCATCCTCTCCCCTGAAATGGCTGATAACAGGGAGCAATAGACTGTATTCTCCTGTCCTACAGTCATCCTCTCCCCTGAAATGGCTGATAACAGGGGACAATAGACTGTATTCTCCTGTCCTACAGTCATCCTCTCCTCTGAAATGGCTGATAACAGGGGGCAATAGACTGTATTCTCCTGTCCTACAGTCATCCTCTCCCCTGAAATGGCTGATAACAGGAAGCAATAGACTGTATTCTCCTGTCCTACAGTCATCCTCTCCCCTGAAATGGCTGATAACAGGGGGCAATAGACTGTATTCTCCTGTCCTACAGTCATCCTCTACCCCCCTGAAATGGCTGATAACAGGAGGCAATAGACTGTGTTCTCCTGTCCTACAGTCATCCTCTCCCCTGAAATAGCTGATAACAGGGAGCAATAGACTGTATTCTCCTGTCCTACAGTCATCCTCTCCTCTGAAATGGCTGATAACAGGGGTAATAGACTGTATTCTCCTGTCCTACAGTCATCCTCTCCCCTGAAATGGCTGATAACAGGGAGCAATAGACTGTATTCTTCTGTCCTACAGTCATCCTCTCCCCTGAAATGGCTGATAACAGGGGGCAATAGACTGTATTCTCCTGTCCTACAGTCATCCCATCCCCTGAAATGGCTGATAACAGGGGGCAATAGATTGTATTCTCCTGTCCTACAGTCATCCTCTCCCCTGAAATGGCTGATAACAGGGAGCAATAGACTGTATTCTCCTGTCCTACAGTCATCCTCTCCCCTGAAATGGTTGATAACAGGGAGCAATAGATTGTATTCTCCTGTCCTACAGTCATCCTCTCCCCTGAAATGGCTGATAACAGGGGGCAATAGACTGTATTCTCCTGTCCTACAGTCATCCTCTCCCCTGAAATGGCTGATAACAGGAGGCAATAGACTGTATTCTCCTGTCCTACAGTCATCCACTCCCCTGAAATGGCTGATAACAGGGAGCAATAAATTGTATTCTCCTGTCCTACAGTCATCCTCTCCCCTGAAATGGCTGATAACAGGGGGCAATAGACTATTCTCCTGTCCTACAGTCATCCTCTCCCCTGAAATGGCTGATAACAGGGGGCAATAGACTGTATTCTCCTGTCCTACAGTCATCCTCTCCCCTGAAATGGCTGATAACAGGGGGCAATAGACTATTCTCCTGTCCTACAGTCATCCTCTCCCCTGAAATGGCTGATAACAGGGGGCAATAGACTGTATTCTCCTGTCCTACAGTCATCCTCTCCTCTGAAATGGCTGATAACAGGGGGCAATAGACTGTATTCTCCTGTCCTACAGTCATCCTCTCCCCTGAAATGGCTGATAACAGGGGGCAATATATTGTATTCTCCTGTCCTACAGTCATCCTCTCCCCTGAAATGGCTGATAACAGGGAGCAATAGACTGTATTCTCCTGTCCTACAGTCATCCTCTCCTCTGAAATGGCTGATAACAGGGGGCAATAGATTGTATTCTCCTGTCCTACAGTCATCCTCTCCCCTGAAATGGCTGATAACAGGGGGCAATAGATTGTATTCTCCTGTCCTACAGTCATCCTCTCCCCTGAAATGGCTGATAACAGGGGGCAATAGACTGTATTCTCCTGTCCTACAGTCATCCTCTCCCCTGAAATGGCTGATAACAGGGGGCAATAGACTGTATTCTCCTGTCCTACAGTCATCCTCTCCCCTGAAATGGCTGATAACAGGGGGGCAATAGACTGTATTCTCCTGTCCTACAGTCATCCTCTCCCCTGAAATGGCTGATAACAGGGAGCAATAGACTGTATTCTCCTGTCCTACAGTCATCCTCTCCCCTGTAATGGCTGATAACAGGGGGCAATAGACTGTATTCTCCTGTCCTACAGTCATCCTCTTCCCGGAAATGGCTGATAACAGGGAGCAATAGACTGTATTCTCCTGTCCTACAGTCATCCTCTTCCCGGAAATGGCTGATAACAGGGAGCAATAGACTGTATTCTCCTGTCCTACAGTCATCCTCTACCCTGAAATGGCTGATAACAGGGGGCAATAGACTATATTCTCCTGTCCTACAGTCATCCTCCCCCTGAAATGGCTGATAACAGGAGGCAATAGATTGTATTCTCCTGTCCTACAGTCATCCTCTCCCCTGGAATGGCTGATAACAGGGAGCAATAGACTGTATTCTCCTGTCCTACAGTCATCCTCTCCCCGAAATGGCTGATAACAGGGAGCAATAGACTGTATTCTCCTGTCCTACAGTCATCCTCTCCCCTGAAATGGCTGATAACAGGGGACAATAGACTGTATTCTCCTGTCCTACAGTCATCCTCTCCCCTGAAATGGCTGATAACAGGGGGCAATAGACTGTATTCTCCTGTCCTACAGTCATCCTCTCCCCTGAAATGGCTGCTAACAGGGGGCAATAGACTGTATTCTCCTGTCCTACAGTCCTCCTCTCCCCTGAAATGGCTGATAACAGGGAGCAATAGACTGTATTCTCCTGTCCTACAGTCATCCTCTCCCCTGAAATGGCTGATAACAGAGAACAATAGACTGTATTCTCCTGTCCTACAGTCATCCTCTCCCCTGAAATGGCTCATAACAGGGGGCAATAGACTGTATTCTCCTGCCCTACAGTCATCCTCTCCCCTGAAATGGCTGATAACAGGGGGCAATAGACTGTATTCTCCTGTCCTACAGTCATCCCATCCCCTGAAATGGCTGATAACAGGGGGCAATAGATTGTATTCTCCTGTCCTACAGTCATCCTCTCCCCTGAAATGGCTGATAACAGGGAGCAATAGACTGTATTCTCCTGTCCTACAGTCATCCTCTCCCCTGAAATGGTTGATAACAGGGAGCAATAGATTGTATTCTCCTGTCCTACAGTCATCCTCTCCCCTGAAATGGCTGATAACAGGGGGCAATAGACTGTATTCTCCTGTCCTACAGTCATCCTCTCCCCTGAAATGGCTGATAACAGGAGGCAATAGACTGTATTCTCCTGTCCTACAGTCATCCTCTCCCCTGAAATGGCTGATAACAGGGAGCAATAGATTGTATTCTCCTGTCCTACAGTCATCCTCTCCCCTGAAATGGCTGATAACAGGGGGCAATAGACTATTCTCCTGTCCTACAGTCATCCTCTCCCCTGAAATGGCTGATAACAGGGGGCAATAGACTGTATTCTCCTGTCCTACAGTCATCCTCTCCCCTGAAATGGCTGATAACAGGGGGCAATAGACTATTCTCCTGTCCTACAGTCATCCTCTCCCCTGAAATGGCTGATAACAGGGGGCAATAGACTGTATTCTCCTGTCCTACAGTCATCCTCTCCTCTGAAATGGCTGATAACAGGGGGCAATAGACTGTATTCTCCTGTCCTACAGTCATCCTCTCCCCTGAAATGGCTGATAACAGGGGGCAATATATTGTATTCTCCTGTCCTACAGTCATCCTCTCCCCTGAAATGGCTGATAACAGGGAGCAATAGACTGTATTCTCCTGTCCTACAGTCATCCTCTCCTCTGAAATGGCTGATAACAGGGGGCAATAGATTGTATTCTCCTGTCCTACAGTCATCCTCTCCCCTGAAATGGCTGATAACAGGGGGCAATAGATTGTATTCTCCTGTCCTACAGTCATCCTCTCCCCTGAAATGGCTGATAACAGGGGGCAATAGACTGTATTCTCCTGTCCTACAGTCATCCTCTCCCCTGAAATGGCTGATAACAGGGGGCAATAGACTGTATTCTCCTGTCCTACAGTCATCCTCTCCCCTGAAATGGCTGATAACAGGGGGGCAATAGACTGTATTCTCCTGTCCTACAGTCATCCTCTCCCCTGAAATGGCTGATAACAGGGAGCAATAGACTGTATTCTCCTGTCCTACAGTCATCCTCTCCCCTGTAATGGCTGATAACAGGGGGCAATAGACTGTATTCTCCTGTCCTACAGTCATCCTCTTCCCGGAAATGGCTGATAACAGGGAGCAATAGACTGTATTCTCCTGTCCTACAGTCATCCTCTTCCCGGAAATGGCTGATAACAGGGAGCAATAGACTGTATTCTCCTGTCCTACAGTCATCCTCTACCCTGAAATGGCTGATAACAGGGGGCAATAGACTATATTCTCCTGTCCTACAGTCATCCTCCCCCTGAAATGGCTGATAACAGGAGGCAATAGATTGTATTCTCCTGTCCTACAGTCATCCTCTCCCCTGGAATGGCTGATAACAGGGAGCAATAGACTGTATTCTCCTGTCCTACAGTCATCCTCTCCCCGAAATGGCTGATAACAGGGAGCAATAGACTGTATTCTCCTGTCCTACAGTCATCCTCTCCCCTGAAATGGCTGATAACAGGGGGCAATAGACTGTATTCTCCTGTCCTACAGTCATCCTCTCCCCTGAAATGGCTGATAACAGGGGGCAATAGACTGTATTCTCCTGTCCTACAGTCATCCTCTCCCCTGAAATGGCTGCTAACAGGGGGCAATAGACTGTATTCTCCTGTCCTACAGTCCTCCTCTCCCCTGAAATGGCTGATAACAGGGAGCAATAGACTGTATTCTCCTGTCCTACAGTCATCCTCTCCCCTGAAATGGCTGATAACAGAGAACAATAGACTGTATTCTCCTGTCCTACAGTCATCCTCTCCCCTGAAATGGCTCATAACAGGGGGCAATAGACTGTATTCTCCTGCCCTACAGTCATCCTCTCCCCTGAAATGGCTGATAACAGGGGGCAATAGACTGTATTCTCCTGTCCTACAGTCATCCTCTCCCCTGAAATGGCTGATAACAGGTGACAATAGTCTGTATTCTCCTGTCCTACAGTCATCCTCCCCCCTGAAATGGCTGATAACAGGGGGGCAATATACTGTATTCTCCTGTCCTACAGTCATCCTCTCCCCTGAAATGGCTGATAACAGGGAGCAATAGACTGTATTCTCCTGTCCTACAGTCATCCTCTCCTCTGAAATGGCTGATAACAGGGGGCAATAGACTGTATTCTCCTGTCCTACAGTCATCCTCTCCCCTGAAATGGCTGATAACAGGGGGCAATAGATTGTATTCTCCAGTCCTACAGTCATCCTCTCCCCTGAAATGGCTGATAACAGGGGGCAATAGACTGTATTCTCCTGTCCTACAGTCATCCTCTCCCCTGAAATGGCTGATAACAGGGGGCAATAGACTGTATTCTCCTGTCCTACAGTCATCCTCTCCCCTGAAATGGCTGATAACAGGGAGCAATAGACTGTATTCTCCTGTCCTACAGTCATCCTCTCCCCTGAAATGGCTGATAACAGGGGGCAATAGACTGTATTCTCCTGTCCTACAGTCATCCTCTCCCCTGAAATGGCTGATAACAGGGAGCAATAGACTGTATTCTCCTGTCCTACAGTCATCCTCTCCCCTGAAATGGCTGATAACAGGGAGCAATAGACTGTATTCTCCTGTCCTACAGTCATCCTCTCCCCTGAAATGGCTGATAACAGGGGGCAATAGACTGTATTCTCCTGTCCTACAGTCATCCTCTCCCCTGAAATGGCTGATAACAGGGGGCAATAGACTGTATTCTCCTGTCCTACAGTCATCCTCTCCTCTGAAATGGCTGATAACAGGGGGCAATAGATTGTATTCTCCTGTCCTACAGTCATCCTCTCCCCTGAAATGACTGATAACAGGGAGCAATAGACTATTCTCCTGTCCTACAGTCATCCTCTCCCCTGAAATGACTGATAACAGGGAGCAATAGACTGTATTCTCCTGTCCTACAGTCATCCTCTCCCCTGAAATGACTGATAACAGGGAGCAATAGACTGTATTCTCCTGTCCTACAGTCATCCTTCTCCCTGAAATGGCTGATAACAGGAGGCAATAGATTGTATTCTCCTGTCCTACGGTCATCCTCTCCCCTGAAATGGCTGATAACAGGGGGCAATAGACTGTATTCTCCTGTCCTACAGTCATCCTCTCCCCTGAAATGGCTGATAACAGGGAGCAATAGACTGTATTCTCCTGTCCTACAGTCATCCTCTCCCCTGAAATGGCTGATAACAGGAGGGCAATAGATTGTATTCTCCTGTCCTACAGTCATCCTCTCCCCTGAAATGGCTGATAACAGGGGGCAATAGACTGTATTCTCCTGTCCTACAGTCATCCTCTCCCCTGAAATGGCTGATAACAGGGAGCAATAGACTGTATTCTCCTGTCCTACAGTCATCCTCTCCCCTGAAATGACTGATAACAGGGAGCAATAGACTGTATTCTCCTGTCCTACAGTCATCCTCTTCCCTGAAATGGCTGATAACAGGAGGCAATAGATTGTATTCTCCTGTCCTACAGTCATCCTCTTCCCTGAAATGGCTGATAACAGGGGGCAATAGATTGTATTCTCCTGTCCTACAGTCATCCTCTCCCCTGAAATGGCTGATAACAGGGGGCAATAGACTGTATTCTCCTGTCCTACAGTCATCCTCTCCCCTGAAATGGCTGATAACAGGGGGCAATAGACTGTATTCTCCTGTCCTACAGTCATCCTCTCCCCTGAAATGGCTGATAACAGGAGGGCAATAGACTGTATTCTCCTGTCCTACAGTCATCCTCCCCCCTGAAATGGCTGATAACAGGGGGCAATAGACTGTATTCTCCTGTCCTACAGTCATCCTCTCCCCTGAAATGGCTGATAACAGGAGGGCAATAGATTGTATTCTCCTGTCCTACAGTCATCCTCTCCCCTGAAATGGCTGATAACAGGGGGCAATAGACTGTATTCTCCTGTCCTACAGTCATCCTCTCCCCTGAAATGGCTGATAACAGGGAGCAATAGACTGTATTCTCCTGTCCTACAGTCATCCTCTCCCCTGAAATGGCTGATAACAGGGGGCAATAGATTGTATTCTCCTGTCCTACAGTCATCCTCTCCTCTGAAATGGCTGATAACAGGGGGCAATAGACTGTATTCTCCTGTCCTACAGTCATCCTCTCCCCTGAAATGGCTGATAACATGGGGCAATAGACTGTATTCTCCTGTCCTACAGTCATCCTCTCCCCTGAAATGGTTGATAACAGGAGGCAATAGACTGTATTCTCCTGTCCTACAGTCATCCTCTCCCCTGAAATGTCTGATAACAGGGGGCAATAGATTGTATTCTCCTGTCCTACAGTCATCCTCTTCCCTGAAATGGCTGATAACAGGGGGCAATAGATTGTATTTTCCTGTCCTACAGTCATCCTCTCCCCTGAAATGGCTGATAACAGGGGGCAATAGACTGTATTCTCCTGTCCTACAGTCATCCTCTCCCCTGAAATGGCTGATAACAGGGAGCAATAGACTGTATTCTCCTGTCCTACAGTCATCCTCTCCCCTGAAATGTCTGATAACAGGGGGCAATAGATTGTATTCTCCTGTCCTACAGTCATCCTCTCCTCTGAAATGGCTGATAACAGGGGGCAATAGACTGTATTCTCCTGTCCTACAGTCATCCTCTCCTCTGAAATGGCTGATAACAGGGGGCAATAGACTGTATTCTCCTGTCCTACAGTCATCCTCTCCCCTGAAATGGCTGATAACAGGGGGCAATAGACTGTATTCTCCTGTTCTACAGTCATCCTCTCCCCTGAAATGGCTGATAACAGAGGGCAATAGACTGTATTCTCCTGTCCTACAGTCGTCCTCTTCCCTGAAATGGCTGATAACAGGGGGCAATAGACTGTATTCTCCTGTCCTACAGTCGTCCTCTCCCCTGAAATGGCTGATAACAGGGGGCAATAAACTGTATTCTCCTGTCCTACAGTCGTCCTCTTCCCTGAAATGGCTGATAACAGGGGGCAATAGACTGTATTCTCCTGTCCTACAGTCGTCCTCTTCCCTGAAATGGCTGATAACAGGAGGCAATAGACTGTATTCTCCTGTCCTACAGTCGTCCTCTCCCCTGAAATGGCTGATAACAGGGGGCAATAGACTGTATTCCCCTGTCCTACAGTCGTCCTCTCCCCTGAAATGGCTGATAACAGGGGGCAATAGACTGTATTCTCCTGTCCTACAGTCATCCTCTCCCCTGAAATGGCTGATAACAGGAGGCAATAGACTGTATTCTCCTGTCCTACAGTCATCCTCTCCTCTGAAATGGCTGATAACAGGGGGCAATAGATTGTATTCTCCTGTCCTACAGTCATCCTCTCCCCTGAAATGGCTGATAACAGAGAGCAATAGACTATTCTCCTGTCCTACAGTCATCCTCTCCCCTGAAATGACTGATAACAGGGAGCAATAGACTGTATTCTCCTGTCCTACAGTCATCCTCTCCTCTGAAATGGCTGATAACAGGAGGCAATAGATTGTATTCTCCTGTCCTACAGTCATCCTCTCCCCTGAAATGGCTGATAACAGGGGGCAATAGACTGTATTCTCCTGTCCTACAGTCATCCTCTCCCCTGAAATGGCTGATAACAGGGAGCAATAGACTGTATTCTCCTGTCCTACAGTCATCCTCTCCCCTGAAATGGCTGATAACAGGAGGGCAATAGATTGTATTCTCCTGTCCTACAGTCATCCTCTCCCCTGAAATGGCTGATAACAGGGGGCAATAGACTGTATTCTCCTGTCCTACAGTCATCCTCTCCCCTGAAATGGCTGATAACAGGGGGCAATAGACTGTATTCTCCTGTCCTTCAGTCATCCTCTCCCCTGAAATGGCTGATAACAGGGAGCAATAGACTGTATTCTCCTGTCCTACAGTCATCCTCTCCCCTGAAATGGCTGATAACAGGGAGCAATAGATTGTATTCTCCTGTCCTACAGTCATCCTCTCCCCTGAAATGGCTGATAACAGGGGGCAATAGACTGTATTCTCCTGTCCTTCAGTCATCCTCTCCCCTGAAATGGCTGATAACAGGGAGCAATAGACTGTATTCTCCTGTCCTACAGTCATCCTCTCCCCTGAAATGGCTGATAACAGGAGGCAATAGACTGTATTCTCCTGTCCTACAGTCATCCTCTCCCCTGAAATGTCTGATAACAGGGGGTAATAGACTGTATTCTCCTGTCCTACAGTCATCCTCTCCTCTGAAATGGCTGATAACAGGAGCAATAGACTGTATTCTCCTGTCCTACAGTCATCCTCTCCCCTGAAATGGCTGATAACAGGGGGCAATAGACTGTATTCTCCTGTCCTACAGTCATCCTCTACCCTGAAATGGCTGATAACAGGGGGCAGTAGACTGTATTCTCCTGTCCTACAGTCATCCTCTCCCCTGAAATGGCTGATAACGGGGCAATAGACTGTATTCTCCTGTCCTACAGTCATCCTCTCCTCTGAAATGGCTGATAACAGGGGGCAATAGACTGTATTCTCCTGTCCTACAGTCATCCTCTCCCCTGAAATGGCTGATAACAGGGGGCAATAGACTGTATTCTCCTGTCCTTGCCCCACGAACCCATTTGGCTGTGGTACAGCGCAGGTTAATGCCCCCCATTTCCTGCAGCTTGTGTGATAAGTGACGGGTGGGTTGTGTACACAGGCCTCGTGAAGAGTGATGGATGCCAGTAATTCGCAGCCACTGAGTCGGCAGAATGAAGGGTTTGAAATCCAGTCTCCCCTGCAGTTATGCTGCAGCATCAAAAGGCGCGGCGCTTCCTCGCAGAGCGGCGAGCGCCTCTCGTCTGATCGCTGCTCATTAGGATACTTTAAAGATTCCTTTATTGTTTCAAAGGCAGCATGTCAATTTTTAATCACTTGTCAGCGCAGAGCGGACACAGCGCAGCCGCTCTCAGAGACAGCATTCGCCTGCTGTACATTGAATGGTAAACCGAGGCACCTTGTCTCCCTGTATATTATATGGAGGTACCAGAATGAGGAGGGGGTGAGGAGAAGGTACCTGCACATCCATGTCCCAGTGCTTTTACTATGAAGAATCCTTTCTGATATGTGATCTCGTTCCCTGCTGTCCTTAGTATGAGGAATTCACTACAATATCTAGCAGTACACGCCCTTTTGGATGTTTCCCAGGTTTACTGCTCTTACTATTAGGAATCCTTTTTGAGTATTTCATTTCCATTTTTCATCAATGCTTCTTCCCCAATATTACTGCACTTACTGTTAAGAATGATTTCTTACTTTTCTGGTAAAATTCATTTTTGATGGTTCCTGTAGGGCTTTTATTCCAATACTCTTACTGTAGAGAACCCTTACTGAAAATTATAAAATATCTGGTTTTTATTTCATGCTCAATGTAAGTGAAACGTGTAGCGGTTGAAAAACATTGGGTCTTCATAAAGTAATTGATTCTTTGTGGTTAGAGCAGTACTGGATAATGCATTAATGGATGGTGACAAGACCCGCACTGGCCACAGGATATGCTGCAAAACCCACAGCACTGGATGGAGGTGTATTTTTTAGTGTTACTACTTTTTGCTGAGAAGAATTCTTTCTTTTTGTCTTTGGGTTTGCTGTATTCCTGCTCTTACTGTAAAGAATCCATTTAAATTTTCTACACTTTCCTCCTTTTTTTATTTCACTGTATTTCTGCTCTTACCGAGAAAAATCTTTTTTAAGTTTCTACAATGTCCTATTTTTGCTTTATTCCTACTTTTAGTAAAAAATAATTCTTTGTAGTTTTCTACAATTTTATCTTTTCTTTTGATTTTGCTTTATTCCTCTATTTATCCCTATAAATAATCCTTTTTAAGTTTTCTACAATTTCCATTTTATTAGCTTTTTATTCCTGCTTGTAAAATTTCCTCATTTTCTTTGATTTTGCTGTATTCCCGCTCTTACTTTTTAGTTTTCATAAATTTTCATTTTCTTTGATTTTGATGAATTCCTGCTCTTACTGTAAAGAATCCTTTTTAGTTTCGACAATAGGCTGCGTTTCTCTTCTTTGCACTTACTGTGAAGGTTATTTTTTAGTTTTCTACGATTTTGTCTTTTTGTTCATTTTGTTTTATTCCTGCTCTTTTTGTAAAAAATCTGTTTAGTTTTGTACAATTTCATTTTCTCTGGTTTTGCTCTATTCCTGCTCTTACTGTAAAGAATCCTGTTTAGTTCTTTACCATTTTCTCTTTTTCTTTGATTTTGCTTTATCTGGATTCCCTTTTTTCTTGCTCTTACTGAGAAAAATCCTTTTTATTTTTTTTCTACAAAGGCTGCATTTCTTTCATTTGCTCTTACTGGGCAGAATCCTTTCCCGTATCCCATTGATAACGCCATCTTGTGGTTGCGTGCTGTATTACTGCTATGACCGTAGAAATCTCTTTTCAGACATCAGAAAATCTCCCATAATTCCTCTTGTAGGGCACTAGCTGGTTCTCTCGCAGTGTCCACATAGATCTACCGCCACCTGCCACCATCTATAACCGTTTCTGTGTGTCCTGTGCTGGGCAAAACGTCCGAATTTCTCTCTCTTAAAGGGGATGTTCACCTTTTGGCCTCTTCTGTCTCCGCAGCTGAAGGCAGGGCTGGACAATCAGATTTCAGCTCACATAATGCCGCCATATCATGCACAAATAATTCTGCCATATAGTGCACAGGTTATATGCAGCGTCTCTGTCACCTCAAAAAACCATCCCTGGCATAAGGTGACCAGTCTGCATAATGGCTGGCGGTGGACATCCCCTTTAAGAATCCAGAAAGCTCCGCCACCCAGCAGCTGCAATGAGTTAATGATGGCGGCCGCGTTCTCCCTTCTCGTTGAACCTTCTTCGGTTGTGCTCCCCCCGCACAGAACGCAGCTCGGCGGCGGCGTTGGTGCTCTCATCCTGCGCTGGGATGTGATGATGTGAGGATCTAATCAGCCGTCAATGTCGGCCCCTCCCTGTGCGTGCAGCGGCGTCCGGACCGCGGGGAACCGGAGACACGGACTCATAAACAAGCTCGGTGAAGCCGCCAGCTAATAAGCATTGTGCTGCGTCCGTCAGCCGCGCCAACAGCCGCTATTATCATATCCATTAACCCTTCTGCTGCCGATAACATTTCACAAAAATTCCGAAAGTAACCCGGGATTTGTCTGGGGGTCGCGGTGCCGTGACTTTTCATCGGCTTTTTGGCGGACCTGGTGCTGATTTAATTGGATCTAGAAACGTAAACTTCAAAACAAAAATAGCCATTACCGCCGGGGATGGCAGCGCAGGGGTTAAATGCTGAGCCACCCCTGTAAAATTGTCCCCAAGCAAAAAAAAAAAAAAAAAAAAACAGAAAAGGGGGAACGGCCCCCGGGAAAACAGGTCTTTGAAGTGGGACCCCCAGTCGCGTGCGCTCGTCTGAAGGATCGGCGGTCCGCCGCTTTGATGTGAGGAGAAGAAGAGCTTGTAATTACCAGCAGTGACTGCAGAGATATTGGGGGGGGGGGGGGGAGTATCACTCTCATCAGGAGCCGCATAATCATCTCATCATCCTGATACATCCTGGGATACATTGTTACTTGTTTAAAGGGACGGAGAAGTGCCGGGCTATGAAGGGTTAACAGTGAACCCCAGAATATGTCCGGGGCCCGCAGGATCGGTGTATGTGCACTTACGTGTATTACATGATGTTGGGTCGTGTACTGGGTAATAAATACCCACCATGTGTCCAGCAGGAAGAACTGACCAGACCCCACAGTCATGGAGTAATGTAGGCGAATAGTGCTATCATTTCATCGCTATCTTATGTTCACTGTATGGCGGTATTGCGCTGGCACTGTATGGCGGTATTGTGCTGGCACTGTATGGCGGTATTGTGCTGGCACTGTATGGCGGTATTGTGCTGGCACTGTATGGGGGTATTGTGCTGGCACTGTATGGGGGTATTGTGCTGGCACTGTATGGCGGTATTGTGCTGGCACTGTATGGGGGTATTGTGCTGGCACTGTATGGGGGTATTGTGCTGGCACTGTATGGGGGTATTGTGCTGGCACTGTATGGGGGTATTGTGCTGGCACTGTATGGCGGTATTGTGCTGGCACTGTATGGGGGTATTGTGCTGGCACTGTATGGCTGTATTGTGCTGGCACTGTATGGGGGTATTGTGCTGGCACTGTATGGCTGTAATGTGCTGGCACTGTATGGGGGTATTGTGCTGGCACTGTATGGGGGTATTGTGCTGGCACTGTATGGCGGTATTGTACTGGCACTGTATGGGGGTATTGTGCTGGCACTGTATGGCTGTATTGTGCTGGCACTGTATGGCGGTATTGTGCTGGAACTGTATGGGGGTATTGTGCTGGCACTGTATGGCTGCATTGTGCTGGCACTGTACGGCGGTATTGTGCTGGCACTGTACGGCGGTATTGTGCTGGCACTGTACGGCGGTATTGTGCTGGCACTGTATGGCGGTATTGTGCTGGCACTGTATGGGGGTATTGTGCTGGCACTGTATGGGGGTATTGTGCTGGCACTGTATGGCTGTATTGTGCTGGCACTGTATGGGGGTATTGTGCTGGCACTGTATGGGGGTATTGTGCTGGCACTGTATGGGGGTATTGTGCTGGCACTGTATGGCGGTATTGTGCTGGCACTGTATGGGGGTATTGTGCTGGCACTGTATGGGGGTATTGTGCTGGCACTGTATGGCTGTAATGTGCTGGCACTGTATGGCGGCATTGTGCTGGTACTGTATGGCGGTATTGTGCTGGCACTGTATGGCGGTATTGTGCTGGCACTGTATGGCTGTATTGTGCTGGTACTGTATGGCGGTATTGTGCTGGTACTGTATGGCGGTATTGTGCTGGTACTGTATGGCGGTATTGGGCTGGCACTGTATGGCGGTATTGTGCTGGTACTGTATGGCTGTATTGTGCTGGCACTGTATAGCGGTATTGTGCTGGCACTGTATGGCGGTATTGTGCTGGCACTGTATGGCGGTATTGTTCTGGTACTGTATGGCGGTAATGTGCTGGCACTGTATGGCGGTATTGTGCTGGCACTGTATGGCGGTATTGTGCTGGCACTGTATGGGGGTATTGTGCTGGCACTGTATGGCGGTATTGTGCTGGCACTGTATGGCTGCATTGTGCTGGCACTGTATGGGGGTATTGTGCTGGCACTGTATGGCGGTTTTGTTCTGGTACTGTATGATTCGGATCTTCTTCTTCTGCCCCTTTAAGATCCCTTGGTCTCTGGGTGAACATTGCAAAGGAACATAGAGGGAAAGCTGAAATGTGTCAGCGCCCAGCACTCCAAAAGGGATCCGCTGCTACCCCACTCCCATCACAGCAATGTGGACATATGTAATGAGGAGCCAACCATACTGATTAGTTATGTGACACTAGATGGCCGCCTACAGCTGCCTGCAGGAGAATTTAATATAAGACCCCAAGAAAAGCCTGGACCCCCAAATATAGATAGTGATAACCACTGCAATGGAGAAACGAGATATATAATGAAAACTCCAAAAGCCGGAGACCCCCTAATAATCATCCTGCTAATGGAGTCACTGTGTATATACATTACTTATCCTGTACTGATCCTGAGTTACATCCTGTATTATACTCCAGAGCTGCACTCACTATTCTGCTGGTGCAGTCACTGTGTATATACATTACTTATCCTGTACTGATCCTGAGTTACATCCTGTATTATACTCCAGAGCTGCACTCACTATTCTGCTGGTGAAGTCACTGTGTACATACATTACTTATCCTGTACTGATCCTGAGTTACATCCTGTATTATACCCCAGAGCTGCACTCACTATTCTGCTGGTGCAGTCACTGTTTTCATACATTACTTATCCTGTACTGATCCTGAGTTACATCCTGTATTATACTCCAGAGCTGCACTCACAATTCTGCTGGTGGAGTCACTGTGTACATACATTACTTATCCTGTACTGATCCTGAGTTACATCCTGTATTATACTCCAGAGCTGCACTCACTATTCTGCTGGTGCAGTCACTGTGTACATACATTACTTATCCTGTACTGATCCTGAGTTACATCCTGTATTATACTCCAGAGCTGCACTCACTATTCTGCTGGTGCAGTCACTGTGCACATACATTACTTATCCTGTACTGATCCTGAGTTACATCCTGTATTATACTCCAGAGCTGCACTCACTATTCTGCTGGTGCAGTCACTGTGTACATACATTACTTATCCTGTACTGATCCTGGGTTACATCCTGTATTATACTCCAGAGCTGCACTTACTATTCTGCTGGTGCAGTCACTGTGTACATACATTACTTATCCTGTACTGATCCTGAGTTACATCCTGTATTATACTCCAGAGCTGCACTCACTATTCTGCTGGTGCAGTCACTGTGTACATACATTACTTATCCTGTACTGATCCTGAGTTACATCCTGTATTATACTCCAGAGCTGCACTCACTATTCTGCTGGTGCAGTCACTGTGTACATACATTACTTATCCTGTACTGATCCTGGGTTACATCCTGTATTATACTCCAGAGCTGCACTTACTATTCTGCTGGTGCAGTCACTGTGTACATACATTACTTATCCTGTACTGATCCTGAGTTACATCCTGTATTATACTCCAGAGCTGCACTCACTATTCTGCTGGTGCAGTCACTGTGTACATACATTACTTATCCTGTACTGATCCTGAGTTACATCCTGTATTATACTCCAGAGCTGCACTCACTATTCTGCTGGAGCAGTCACTGTGTACATACATTACTTATCCTGTACTGATCCTGAGTTACATCCTGTATTATACTCCAGAGCTGCGCTCACTATTCTGCTGGTGCAGTCACTGTGTACATACATTACTTATCCTGTACTGATCCTGAGTTACATCCTGTATTATACTCCAGAGCTGCACTCACTATTCTGCTGGTGCAGTCACTGTGTACATACATTACTTATCCTGTACTGATCCTGAGTTACATCCTGTATTATACTCCAGAGCTGCACTCACTATTCTGCTGGTGCAGTCACTGTGTACATACATTACTTATCCTGTACTGATTCTGAGTTACATCCTGTATTATACTCCAGAGCTGCACTCACTATTCTGCTGGTGCAGTCACTGTGTACATACATTACTTATCCTGTACTGATCCTGAGTTACATCCTGTATTATCCTCCAGAGCTGCACTCACTATTCTGCTGGTGCAGTCACTGTGTACATACATTACTTATCCTGTACTGACCCTGAGTTACATCCTGTATTATACTCCAGAGCTGCACTCACTATACTGCTGGTGCAGTCACTGTGTACATACATTACTTATCCTGTACTGATCCTGAGTTACATCCTGTATTATACTCCAGAGCTGCACTCACTATTCTGCTGGTGCAGTCACTGTGTACATACATTACTTATCCTGTACTGATCCTGAGTTACATCCTGTATTATACTCCAGAGCTGCACTCACTATCCTGCAGATAATTGCACTATGCCAGCTCTTTAATGCCTCGGTCTCTTTCCTCAGAGGCTTTGTCTACCTCTTCTTCCGCTTTGCATGCATGAGGTGATTAGGATGGAGATTGGGGCGCCCCGCAGAGCTGTGACCCGTCCTGTCAATTCTATGAATTTGCGCACATTAGAAAATCTGAGGCTTCTCCTCTTTAAACACAGATGTTACTGGATTAAAAAATGAGAACCCATTCATCACCGGAGACCGAGCGACAAGATCATGAGCATTCATCAATTGACACAATGACGCTGACACTCGGGGTACAGGATAATGACACTGACACTCAGGGTACAGGATAATGACGCTGACACTTGGGGTACAGGATAATGACGCTGACACTCAGGGTACAGGATAATGACGCTGACACTCGGGGTACAGGATAATGACACTGACACTTGGGGTACAGGATAATGACACTGACACTCGGGGTACAGGATAATGACACTGACACTCAGGGTACAGGATAATGACGCTGACACTCGGGGTACAGGATAATGACACTGACACTTGGGGTACAGGATAATGACGCTGACACTTGGGGTACAGGATAATGACGCTGACACTTGGGGTACAGGATAATGACACTGACACTTGGGGTACAGGATAATGACACTGACACTCGGGGTACAGGATAATGACACTGACACTCAGGGTACAGGATAATGACGCTGACACTCGGGGTACAGGATAATGACACTGACACTTGGGGTACAGGATAATGACGCTGACACTCGGGGTACAGGATAATGACGCTGACACTTGGGGTACAGGATAATGACACTGACACTCGGGGTACAGGATAATGACGCTGACACTCGGGGTACAGGATAATGACACTTGGGGTACAGGATAATGACGCTGACACTTGGGGTACAGGATAATGACGCTGACACTTGGGGTACAGGATAATGACGCTGACACTTGGGGTACAGGATAATGACACTGACACTTGGGGTACAGGATAATGACGCTGACACTTGGGGTACAGGATAATGACGCTGACACTTGGGGTACAGGATAATGATGCTGACACTTGTGGTACAGGATAATGACTCTGACACTCGGGGTACAGGATAATGACTCTGACACTCGGGGTACAGGATAATGACGCTGACACTTGGGGTACAGGATAATGACACTGACACTTGGGGTACAGGATAATGACGCTGACACTCGGGGTACAGGATAATGACACTGACACTTGGGGTACAGGATAATGACACTGACACTCGGGGTACAGGATAATGACACTGACACTCAGGGTACAGGATAATGACGCTGACACTCGGGGTACAGGATAATGACACTGACACTTGGGGTACAGGATAATGACGCTGACACTTGGGGTACAGGATAATGACACTGACACTCGGGGTACAGGATAATGACGCTGACACTCGGGGTACAGGATAATGACACTTGGGGTACAGGATAATGACGCTGACACTTGGGGTACAGGATAATGACGCTGACACTTGGGGTACAGGATAATGACGCTGACACTTGGGGTACAGGATAATGACACTGACACTTGGGGTACAGGATAATGACGCTGACACTTGGGGTACAGGATAATGACGCTGACACTTGGGGTACAGGATAATGATGCTGACACTTGGGGTACAGGATAATGACTCTGACACTCGGGGTACAGGATAATGACTCTGACACTCGGGGTACAGGATAATGACGCTGACACTTGGGGTACAGGATAATGACACTGACACTTGGGGTACAGGATAATGACGCTGACACTTGGGGTACAGGATAATGACGCTGACACTTGGGGTACAGGATAATGATGCTGACACTTGTGGTACAGGATAATGACTCTGACACTCGGGGTACAGGATAATGACTCTGACACTCGGGGTACAGGATAATGACGCTGACACTTGGGGTACAGGATAATGACACACTGACACTTGGGGTACAGGATAATGACACTCAGGGTACAGGATAATGACGCTGACACTCGGGGTACAGGATAATGACGCTGGGGGTACAGGATAATGACACTGACACTTGGGGTACAGGATAATGACACTGACACTTGGGGTACAGGATAATGACACTGACACTCGGGGTACAGGATAATGACGCTGACACTCGGGGTACAGGATAATGACACTTGGGGTACAGGATAATGACGCTGACACTTGGGGTACAGGATAATGACGCTGACACTTGGGGTACAGGATAATGACGCTGACACTTGGGGTACAGGATAATGACACTGACACTTGGGGTACAGGATAATGACGCTGACACTTGGGGTACAGGATAATGACGCTGACACTTGGGGTACAGGATAATGATGCTGACACTTGTGGTACAGGATAATGACTCTGACACTCGGGGTACAGGATAATGACTCTGACACTCGGGGTACAGGATAATGACGCTGACACTTGGGGTACAGGATAATGACACACTGACACTTGGGGTACAGGATAATGACACTCGGGGTACAGGATAATAACACTGACACTTGGGGTACAGTATAATGACACTGACACTTGGGGTACAGGATAATGATGCTGACACTTGTGGTACAGGATAATGACGCTGACACTCGGGGTACGGGATAATGACGCTGACACTTGGGGTACAGGATAATGACACTCGGGGTACAGGATAATAACACTGACACTTGGGGTACAGTATAATGACACTGACACTTGGGGTACAGGATAATGACACTTGGGGTACAGGATAATGACACTGACACTTGGGGTACAGGATAATGACACTGACACTCGGGGTACAGGATAATGACGCTGACACTTGGGGTACAGGATAATGACACTTGGGGTACAGGATAATGACGCTGACACTTGGGGTACAGGATAATGACGCTGACACTTGGGGTACAGGATAATGACACACCGAGTTTCAGTACCATTATCCTGTACCCCGAGTGTCAGCGTCATTATCCTGTACCCCGAGTGTCAGCGTCATTATCCTGTACCCCGAGTGTCAGAGTCATTATCCTGTACCCCAAGTGTCAGTGTCATTATCCTGTACCCCGAGTGTCAGTGTCATTTTCCTTTACCCCAAGTGTCAGTGTCATTATCCTGTACCCCGGGTGTCAGCGTCATTATCCTGTACCCCAAGTGTCAGTGTCATTATCCTGTACCCCGAGTGTCAGCGTCATTATCCTGTACCCCGAGTGTCAGAGTCATTATCCTGTACCCCGAGTGTCAGAGTCATTATCCCGTACCCCCAGTGTCAGTGTCATTATCCTGTACCCCGAGTGTCAGTGTCATTATCCCGTACCCCAAGTGTCAGTGTCATTATCCTGTACCCCCAGTGTCAGTGTCATTATCCTGTACCCCGAGTGTCAGCGTCATTATCCTGTACCCCAAGTATCAGCGTCATTATCCTGTACCCCAAGTGTCAGCGTCATTATCCTGTACCCAGAGTGTCAGCGTCATTATCCTGTACCCTGAGTGTCAGCGTCATTATCCTGTACCCCGAGTGTCAGTGTCATTATCCTGTACCCCAAGTGTCAGTGTCATTATCCTGTACCCCGAGTGTCAGCGTCATTATCCTGTACCCTGAGTGTCAGCGTCATTATCCTGTACCCCAAGTGTCAGTGTCATTATCCTGTACCCCGAGTGTCAGTGTCATTTTCCTTTACCCCAAGTGTCAGTGTCATTATCCTGTACCCCGGGTGTCAGCGTCATTATCCTGTACCCCAAGTGTCAGTGTCATTATCCTGTACCCCGAGTGTCAGCGTCATTATCCTGTACCCCGAGTGTCAGCGTCATTGTGTCAATTGATGAATGCTCATGATCTTGTCGCTCGGTCTCCGGTGATGAATGGGTTCTCATTTTTTAATCCAGTAACATCTGTGTTTAAAGAGGAGAAGCCTCAGATTTTCTAATGTGCGCAAATTCATAGAATTGACAGGACGGGTCACAGCTCTGCGGGGCGCCCCAATCTCCATCCTAATCACCTCATGCATGCAAAGCGGAAGAAGAGGTAGACAAAGCCTCTGAGGAAAGAGACCGAGGCATTAAAGAGCTGGCATAGTGCAATTATCTGCAGGATAGTGAGTGCAGCTCTGGAGTATAATACAGGATGTAACTCAGGATCAGTACAGGATAAGTAATGTATGTACGCAGTGACTGCACCAGCAGAATAGTGAGCGCAGCTCTGGAGTATAATACAGGATGTAACTCAGGGTCAGTACAGGATAAGTAATGTATGTACACAGTGACTACACCAGCAGAATAGTGAGTGCAGCTCTGGAGTATAATACAGGATGTAACTCAGGGTCAGTACAGGATAAGTAATGTATGTACACAGTGACTGCACCAGCAGAATAGTGAGCGCAGCTCTGGAGTATAATACAGGATGTAACTCAGGATCAGTACAGGATAAGTAATGTATGTACACAGTGACTGCACCAGCAGAATAGTGAGTGCAGCTCTGGAGTATAATACAGGATGTAACTCAGGATCAGTACAGGATAAGTAATGTATGTACACAGTGACTGCACCAGCAGAATAGTGAGTACAGCTCTGAAGTATAATACAGGATGTAACTGAGGATCAGTACAGGATAAGTAATGTATGTACACAGTGACTGCACCAGCAGAATAGTGAGTGCAGCTCTGGAGTATAATACAGGATGTAACTCAGGATCAGTACAGGATAAGTAATGTATGTGCACAGTGACTGCACCAGCAGAATAGTGAGTGCAGCTCTGGAGTATAATACAGGATGTAACTCAGGATCAGTACAGGATAAGTAATGTATGTACACAGAGAGTGCACCAGCAGAATAGTGAGTGCAGCTCTGGAGTATAATACAGGATGTAACTCAGGATCAGTACAGGATAAGTAATGTATGTACACAGTGACTGCACCAGCAGAATAGTGAGTGCAGCTCTGGAGTATAATACAGGATGTAACTCAGGATCAGTACAGGATAAGTAATGTATGTGCACAGTGACTGCACCAGCAGAATAGTGAGCGCAGCTCTGGAGTATAATACAGGATGTAACTCAGGATCAGTACAGGATAAGTAATGTATGTACACAGTGACTGCACCAGCAGAATAGTGAGTGCAGCTCTGGAGTATAATACAGGATGTAACTCAGGATCAGTACAGGATAAGTAATGTATGTACAGTGACTCCACCAGCAGAATAGTGAGTGCAGCTCTGGAGTATAATACAGGATGTAACTCAGGATCAGTACAGGATAAGTAATGTATGTACACAGTGACTCCACCAGCAGAATAGTGAGTGCAGCTCTGGAGTATAATACAGGATGTAACTCAGGATCAGTACAGGATAAGTAATGTATGTACAGTGACTCCACCAGCAGAATAGTGAGTGCAGCTCTGGAGTATAATACAGGATGTAACTCAGGATCAGTACAGAATAAGAACCTGCACCAGAGCTCAAGAACTATCAGTGTTATTATCCTGTACCCCAAGTGTCAGTGTCATTATCCTGTACCCCAAGTGTCAGTGTCATTATCCTGTACCCCAAGTGTCAGTGTCATTATCCTGTACCCCAAGTGTCAGTGTCATTATCCTGTACCCCGAGTGTCAGTGTCATTATCCTGTACCCCAAGTGTCAGTGTCATTATCCTGTACCCCAAGTGTCAGTGTCATTATCCTGTACCCCGAGTGTCAGTGTCATTATCCTCGTGTACAGGATAATGACATGCTGACACTTGGGGTACAGGATAATGACACTGATAGTTCTTGAGGTCTGGTTCAGGTTCATTATAATATAATATTTTCGGGTGCTGTATTTTGGGTGCTGGTTGCCACTTGTCGGGGTATTGATAGGTTTTTGGCGGTGATGGGAGGAAGACTATTGAGTACATTTTGCCATGAGATTGGGCTTGGAGAAGCGGTTGGTTTTGGGGTTCTGGCTGGTGTCCCCCATCTTGTCCTCTCTGCCGACCACTGAACCTGTCTAATACCACACACAGCGCCTCCCCTGAGCTCAGGTTGTGGCTGGTATTGCCTCCAGTCACTGGCCTTGAGCTGCAGTACTGGACACATCCTGAGGACACATGTGGTGGTGTCGGAATCATGTTAAGCCTCTCTAAGAATGCAGACGGGGTGATGTTTGTGCCCATGGCGGTCCCCCTGCCGGTGACAGTCGCACGCGCTGGGGTGGCAGTGATTGGAGACATGGGGGATGTGCGAAGACTAATGACACTACCAGGCGGAACATCAGAGGGACGTGCAGAGAAAAATCAGTGGCAGGTGACACAAATCTCATTACATTGTGCACAATGTCCTCTGCCCCGGGGGGCGCTCAGTGACCAGATGGGGGGACACTTATAGGAGGAGATATAAATACAATCACAGAGGCGACGCACGATATGCCGCAAAGGAAGGAAGTTGACGGCCGGTGATAATATATCTGTTAGCGCGCGGCTGGATACAATGTATCACTGTGTAACAACGTAGCACAGTATGGCAGTATTATATGGGCGCTATGTTATGTTAGTGCAGTATGGCAGTATAATATGGGCGCTATGTTATGTTAGTGCAGTATGGCAGTATTATATGGGCACTATGTTATGTTAGTGCAGTATTATATGGGCGCTATGTTATGTTAGTGCAGTATTATATGGGCGCTATGTTATGTTAGTGCAGTATTATATGGGCGCTATGTTATGTTAGTGCAATATGGCAGTATTATATGGGTGCTATGTTATGTTAGTGCAGTATGGCAGTATTATATGGGTGCTATGTTATGTTAGTGCAGTATGGCAGTATTATATGGGCACTATGTTATGTTAGTGCAGTATTATATGGGCGCTATGTTATGTTAGTGCAGTATTATATGGGTGTTATGTTAGTGCAGTATGGCAGTATTATATGGGTGTTATGTTAGTGCAGTATGGCAGTATTATATGGGTGTTATGTTAGTGCAGTATGGCAGTATTATATGGGCGCTATGTTATGTTAGTGCAGTATGGCAGTATTATATGGGCACTATGTTATGTTAGTGCAGTATTATATGGGCGCTATGTTATGTTAGTGCAGTATTATATGGGCGCTATGTTATGTTAGTGCAGTATTATATGGGCGCTATGTTATGTTAGTGCAGTATTATATGGGCGCTATGTCATGTTAGTGCAGTATTATATGGGCGCTATGTTATGTTAGTGCAATATGGCAGTATTATATGGGTGCTATGTTATGTTAGTGCAGTATGGCAGTATTATATGGGTGCTATGTTATGTTAGTGCAGTATGGCAGTATTATATGGGCGCTATGTTATGTTAGTGCAGTATGGCAGTATTATATGGGCACTATGTTATGTTAGTGCAGTATGGCAGTATTATATGGGTGTTATGTTAGTGCAGTATGGCAGTATTATATGGGTGTTATGTTAGTGCAGTATGGCAGTATTATATGGGTGCTATGTTATGTTAGTGCAGTATGGCAGTATTATATGGGCGCTATGTTATGTTAGTGCAGTATTATATGGGCACTATGTTATGTTAGTGCAGTATGGCAGTATTATATGGGCACTATGTTATGTTAGTGCAGTATGGCAGTATTATGTGGGCGCTATGTTATGTTAGTGCAGTATGGCAGTATTATATGGGCGTTATGTTATGTTAGTGCAGTATTATATGGGCGCTATGTTATGTTAGTGCAGTATTATATGGGCGCTATGTTATGTTAGTGCAGTATTATATGGCGTTATGTTATGTTAGTGCAATATGGCAGTATTATATGGGCGTTATGTTATGTTAGTGCAGTATTATATGGGCGCTATGTTAGGTTAGTGCAGTATTATATGGGCGCTATGTTATGTTTGTGCAGTATTATATGGGCACTATGTTATGTTAGTGCAGTATTATGTGGGCGTTATGTTATGTTAGTGCAGTATGGCAGTATTATATGGGTGCTATGTTAGGTTTGTGCAGTATTATATGGGCACTATGTTATGTTAGTGCAGTATGGCAGTATTATGTGGGCGTTATGTTATGTTAGTGCAGTATGGCAGTATTATATGGGCGTTATGTTATGTTAGTGCAGTATTATATGGGCGCTATGTTATGTTAGTGCAGTATGGCAGTATTATATGGGCGCTATGTTATGTTAGTGCAGTATGGCAGTATTATATGGGCGTTATGTTATGTTAGTGCAGTATTATATGGGCGCTATGTTATGTTAGTGCAGTATGGCAGTATTATATGGGCGTTATGTTATGTTAGTGCAGTATTATATGGGCGCTATGTTATGTTAGTGCAGTATGGCAGTATTATATGGGCGTTATGTTAGGTTAGTGCAGTATTATATGGCGCTATGTTATGTTAGTGCAATATGGCAGTATTATATGGGCGTTATGTTATGTTAGTGCAGTATTATATGGGCGTTATGTTATGTTAGTGCAGTATGGCAGTATTATATGGGCGCTATGTTATGTTAGTGCAGTATTATATGGGCGCTATGTTATGTTAGTGCAGTATGGCAGCATTATATGGGCGCTATGTTATGTTAGTGCAGTATTATATGGGCGCTATGTTATGTTAGTGCAGTATGGCAGCATTATATGGGCGCTATGTTAGGTTAGTGCAGTATTATATGGGCGCTATGTTATGTTAGTGCAGTATGGCAGTATTATATGGGCGCTATGTTATGTTAGTGCAGTATTATATGGGCGCTATGTTATGTTAGTGCAGTATGGCACTATTATATGGGCGCTATGTTATGTTAGTGCAGTATGGCAGTATTATATGGGCGCTATGTTAGGTTAGTGCAGTATTATATGGCGTTATGTTAGTGCAGTATGGCAGTATTATATGGGCGTTATGTTAGGTTAGTGCAGTATTATATGGCGTTATGTTATGTTAGTGCAGTATGGCAGTATTATATGGGCGTTATGTTATGTTAGTGCAGTATTATATGGGCGCTATGTTATGTTAGTGCAGTATGGCAGTATTATATGGGCGTTATGTTATGTTAGTGCAGTATTATATGGGCGCTATGTTATGTTAGTGCAGTATGGCAGTATTATATGGGCGCTATGTTAGGTTAGTGCAGTATTATATGGGCGCTATGTTAGGTTAGTGCAGTATGGCAGTATTATATGGGTGCTATGTTATGTTAGTGCAGTATTATATGGGCGCTATGTTAGGTTAGTGCAGTATTATATGGGCGCTATGTTATGTTAGTGCAGTATGGCAGTATTATATGGGTGCTATGTTATGTTAGTGCAGTATGGCAGTATTATATGGGTGCTATGTTATGTTAGTGCAGTATGGCAGTATTATGTGGGCGTTATGTTAGGTTAGTGCAGTATTATATGGGCGCTATGTTATGTTAGTGCAGTATGGCAGCATTATATGGGCGCTATGTTAGGTTAGTGCAGTATGGCAGTATTATATGGGCGCTATGTTAGGTTAGTGCAGTATTATATGGGCGCTATGTTATGTTATTGCAGTATGGCAGTATTATATGGGCGCTATGTTATGTTAGTGCAGTATGGCAGTATTATATGGGCGTTATGTTATGTTAGTGCAGTATTATATGGGCGCTATGTTATGTTAGTGCAGTATGGCAGTATTATATGGGCGTTATGTTATGTTAGTGCAGTATTATATGGGCGCTATGTTATGTTAGTGCAGTATGGCAGTATTATATGGGCGCTATGTTAGGTTAGTGCAGTATTATATGGGCGCTATGTTATGTTAGTGCAGTATGGCAGTATTATGTGGGCGTTATGTTAGGTTAGTGCAGTATTATGTGGGCGCTATGTTATGTTAGTGCAGTATGGCAGTATTATATGGGTGTTATGTTAGTGCAGTATTATATGGGCGCTATGTTATGTTAGTGCAGTATTATATGGGCGCTATGTTATGTTAGTGCAGTATGGCAGTATTATATGGGCGCTATGTTAGGTTAGTGCAGTATTATATGGGCGCTATGTTATGTTAGTGCAGTATTATATGGCGTTATGTTATGTTAGTGCAGTATTATATGGGCACTATGTTATGTTAGTGCAGTATGGAAGTATTATATGGGCGCTATGTTATGTTAGTGCAGTATTATATGGCGTTATGTTATGTTAGTGCAGTATGGCAGTATTATATGGGCGCTATGTTATGTTAGTGCAGTATGGCAGTATAATATGGGCGCTATGTTATGTTAGTGCAGTATTATATGGGCGTTATGTTAGGTTAGTGCAGTATTATATGGCGCTATGTTATGTTAGTGCAGTATTATATGGCGCTATGTTATGTTAGTGCAGTATGGCAGTATTATATGGGCGCTATGTTATGTTAGTGCAGTATGGCAGTATTATATGGGCGCTATGTTATGTTAGTGCATGTATTATATGGGCGCTATGTTATGTTAGTGCAGTATTATATGGCGTTATGTTATGTTAGTGCAGTATGGCAGTATTATATGGGCGCTATGTTATGTTAGTGCAGTATGGCAGTATTATATGGGCGTTATGTTATGTTAGTGCAGTATTATATGGGCGCTATGTTATGTTAGTGCAGTATTATATGGCGTTATGTTATGTTAGTGCAGTATGGCAGTATTATATGGGCGTTATGTTATGTTAGTGCAGTATTATATGGGCGCTATGTTATGTTAGTGCAGTATTATATGGCGCTATGTTATGTTAGTGCAGTATGGCAGTATTATATGGGCGCTATGTTATGTTAGTGCAGTATGGCAGCATTATATGGGCGCTATGTTAGGTTAGTGCAGTATTATATGGGCGCTATGTTATGTTAGTGCAGTATGGCAGTATTATATGGGCGCTATGTTATGTTAGTGCAGTATTATATGGGCGCTATGTTATGTTAGTGCAGTATGGCACTATTATATGGGCGCTATGTTATGTTAGTGCAGTATTATATGGGCGCTATGTTATGTTAGTGCAGTATTATATGGGCGCTATGTTATGTTAGTGCAGTATGGCAGTATTATATGGGCGCTATGTTAGGTTAGTGCAGTATTATATGGCGTTATGTTAGTGCAGTATGGCAGTATTATATGGGCGTTATGTTAGGTTAGTGCAGTATTATATGGCGTTATGTTATGTTAGTGCAGTATGGCAGTATTATATGGGCGTTATGTTATGTTAGTGCAGTATTATATGGGCGCTATGTTATGTTAGTGCAGTATGGCAGTATTATATGGGCGTTATGTTATGTTAGTGCAGTATTATATGGGCGCTATGTTATGTTAGTGCAGTATGGCAGTATTATATGGGCGCTATGTTAGGTTAGTGCAGTATTATATGGGCGCTATGTTATGTTAGTGCAGTATGGCAGTATTATGTGGGCGTTATGTTAGGTTAGTGCAGTATTATATGGGCGCTATGTTATGTTAGTGCAGTATGGCAGTATTATATGGGCGCTATGTTAGGTTAGTGCAGTATGGCAGTATTATATGGGCGCTATGTTAGGTTAGTGCAGTATTATATGGGCGCTATGTTATGTTAGTGCAGTATGGCAGTATTATATGGGCGTTATGTTATGTTAGTGCAGTATTATATGGGCGCTATGTTATGTTAGTGCAGTATGGCAGTATTATATGGGCGCTATGTTATGTTAGTGCAGTATGGCAGTATTATGTGGGCGTTATGTTAGGTTAGTGCAGTATTATGTGGGCGCTATGTTATGTTAGTGCAGTATGGCAGTATTATATGGGTGTTATGTTAGTGCAGTATTATATGGGCGCTATGTTATGTTAGTGCAGTATTATATGGGCGCTATGTTATGTTAGTGCAGTATGGCAGTATTATATGGGCGCTATGTTAGGTTAGTGCAGTATTATATGGGCGCTATGTTATGTTAGTGCAGTATTATATGGCGTTATGTTATGTTAGTGCAGTATTATATGGGCACTATGTTATGTTAGTGCAGTATGGAAGTATTATATGGGCGCTATGTTATGTTAGTGCAGTATTATATGGCGTTATGTTATGTTAGTGCAGTATGGCAGTATTATATGGGCGCTATGTTATGTTAGTGCAGTATTATATGGCGTTATGTTATGTTAGTGCAGTATTATATGGGCACTATGTTATGTTAGTGCAGTATTATATGGCGTTATGTTATGTTAGTGCAGTATGGCAGTATTATATGGGCGCTATGTTATGTTAGTGCAGTATGGCAGTATTATATGGGCGCTATGTTATGTTAGTGCAGTATTATATGGGCGCTATGTTATGTTAGTGCAGTATTATATGGCGTTATGTTATGTTAGTGCAGTATGGCAGTATTATATGGGCGCTATGTTATGTTAGTGCAGTATGGCAGTATTATATGGGCGTTATGTTATGTTAGTGCAGTATTATATGGGCGCTATGTTATGTTAGTGCAGTATTATATGGCGCTATGTTATGTTAGTGCAGTATTATATGGCGTTATGTTATGTTAGTGCAGTATGGCAGTATTATATGGGCGCTATGTTATGTTAGTGCAGTATGGCAGTATAATATGTGCGCTATGTTAGGTTAGTGCAGTATTATATGGGCGTTATGTTAGGTTAGTGCAGTATTATATGGCGCTATGTTATGTTAGTGCAGTATTATATGGCGCTATGTTATGTTAGTGCAGTATGGCAGTATTATATGGGCGCTATGTTATGTTAGTGCAGTATGGCAGTATTATATGGGCGCTATGTTATGTTAGTGCAGTATTATATGGGCGCTATGTTATGTTAGTGCAGTATTATATGGCGTTATGTTATGTTAGTGCAGTATGGCAGTATTATATGGGCGCTATGTTATGTTAGTGCAGTATGGCAGTATTATATGGGCGTTATGTTATGTTAGTGCAGTATTATATGGGCGCTATGTTATGTTAGTGCAGTATTATATGGCGCTATGTTATGTTAGTGCAGTATGGCAGTATTATATGGGCGCTATGTTATGTTAGTGCAGTATGGCAGCATTATATGGGCGCTATGTTAGGTTAGTGCAGTATTATATGGGCGCTATGTTATGTTAGTGCAGTATGGCAGTATTATATGGGCGCTATGTTATGTTAGTGCAGTATTATATGGGCGCTATGTTATGTTAGTGCAGTATGGCACTATTATATGGGCGCTATGTTATGTTAGTGCAGTATGGCAGTATTATATGGGCGCTATGTTAGGTTAGTGCAGTATTATATGGCGTTATGTTAGTGCAGTATGGCAGTATTATATGGGCGTTATGTTAGGTTAGTGCAGTATTATATGGCGTTATGTTATGTTAGTGCAGTATGGCAGTATTATATGGGCGTTATGTTATGTTAGTGCAGTATTATATGGGCGCTATGTTATGTTAGTGCAGTATGGCAGTATTATATGGGCGTTATGTTATGTTAGTGCAGTATTATATGGGCGCTATGTTATGTTAGTGCAGTATGGCAGTATTATATGGGCGCTATGTTAGGTTAGTGCAGTATTATATGGGCGCTATGTTATGTTAGTGCAGTATGGCAGTATTATGTGGGCGTTATGTTAGGTTAGTGCAGTATTATATGGGCGCTATGTTATGTTAGTGCAGTATGGCAGCATTATATGGGCGCTATGTTAGGTTAGTGCAGTATGGCAGTATTATATGGGCGCTATGTTAGGTTAGTGCAGTATTATATGGGCGCTATGTTATGTTAGTGCAGTATGGCAGTATTATATGGGCGCTATGTTATGTTAGTGCAGTATGGCAGTATTATATGGGCGTTATGTTATGTTAGTGCAGTATTATATGGGCGCTATGTTATGTTAGTGCAGTATGGCAGTATTATATGGGCGTTATGTTATGTTAGTGCAGTATTATATGGGCGCTATGTTATGTTAGTGCAGTATGGCAGTATTATATGGGCGCTATGTTAGGTTAGTGCAGTATTATATGGGCGCTATGTTATGTTAGTGCAGTATGGCAGTATTATGTGGGCGTTATGTTAGGTTAGTGCAGTATTATGTGGGCGCTATGTTATGTTAGTGCAGTATGGCAGTATTATATGGGTGTTATGTTAGTGCAGTATTATATGGGCGCTATGTTATGTTAGTGCAGTATTATATGGGCGCTATGTTATGTTAGTGCAGTATGGCAGTATTATATGGGCGCTATGTTATGTTAGTGCAGTATTATATGGGCGCTATGTTATGTTAGTGCAGTATGGCAGTATTATATGGGCGCTATGTTATGTTAGTGCAGTATGGCAGTATTATATGGGCGCTATGTTAGGTTAGTGCAGTATTATATGGGCGCTATGTTATGTTAGTGCAGTATTATATGGCGTTATGTTATGTTAGTGCAGTATTATATGGGCACTATGTTATGTTAGTGCAGTATGGAAGTATTATATGGGCGCTATGTTATGTTAGTGCAGTATTATATGGCGTTATGTTATGTTAGTGCAGTATGGCAGTATTATATGGGCGCTATGTTATGTTAGTGCAGTATGGCAGTATAATATGGGCGCTATGTTAGGTTAGTGCAGTATTATATGGGCGTTATGTTAGGTTAGTGCAGTATTATATGGCGCTATGTTATGTTAGTGCAGTATTATATGGCGCTATGTTATGTTAGTGCAGTATGGCAGTATTATATGGGCGCTATGTTATGTTAGTGCAGTATGGCAGTATTATATGGGCGTTATGTTAGGTTAGTGCAGTATTATATGGCGCTATGTTATGTTAGTGCAGTATTATATGGCGCTATGTTATGTTAGTGCAGTATGGCAGTATTATATGGGCGCTATGTTATGTTAGTGCAGTATTATATGGGCGTTATGTTATGTTAGTGCAGTATGGCAGTATTATATGGGCGCTATGTTATGTTAGTGCAGTATGGCAGTATTATATGGGCGTTATGTTAGGTTAGTGCAGTATTATATGGCGTTATGTTATGTTAGTGCAGTATGGCAGTATTATATGGGCGCTATGTTATGTTAGTGCAGTATGGCAGTATTATATGGGCGTTATGTTAGGTTAGTGCAGTATTATATGGCGTTATGTTATGTTAGTGCAGTATGGCAGTATTATATGGGCGCTATGTTATGTTAGTGCAGTATGGCAGTATTATATGGGCGTTATGTTAGGTTAGTGCAGTATTATATGGCGCTATGTTATGTTAGTGCAGTATTATATGGCGCTATGTTATGTTAGTGCAGTATGGCAGTATTATGTGGCCACTTTTACCGCTTTGCCCCTGGAATAGTCGCTTCGGAGCCCATGGAGGGTCTGTCGCATAACAAATACTAGGGGGCAGCGATAAATGCAGAAAGGCGCCACCCCCTACGTACCGCGGCCCGCCATCATCTGACGAGGATAGGACAACACATAAATCTCCCCGCTGCTTGTCTGACAACCCGTCCCATACTTGAAGCGGTTTGTGGTTGTCAGTCGGCGTCATCGAGCTTGTTATATGTGGAAATATTTGCTTTTTTTCCCCCCGTTCACTTTTACGAGAAGATCCGAGCGCGTCTTTCATGTGGCGTTAAACAAGCGTCTGTCACCCTCTCGGAGACAGCGCAGGCGGCGGACCGCAGGTGGGAGGGGCCTCGTGGCTGATAACGATGCGGAGGAGCGCGGAGCAGGCTGAGGACACATTCATCTTTGCAGGAGCGGATCCTGCACTCAGTGTGAGCCATTTTAATAGCTGGAATATATTATGCGGCGTCACGTCAGTGCTGGAGGCTTTGATGCCGTAACTTCAAAACCGCCTTTCATTCCGCCGCCGTTCATGTCCGTTTACTGACCCATTACCGTCCGACCAAATCAAACTCAATTAACAATAAAGCGCTCCGCATCAGACGATCGCCAGGAAAACTCTCAGTGACCCTATGGATCTTCACTCCTTTGTGAACGGTGTCCTCGGCGTCCTCCGCTGGCGGCGTGGGGCTTTGTGAACTCGGCGTGACGTCGATGCCTTCAGCGGAAAGTGAAAGTTTTAGCGATCGACTTCTGAGATCGGAAGAGAAAGTCTCCACTTTACTGCAAATCAATGGCGGGGCGGCCATATTGGAATACTGCTGTGATCATGTGACACTCCTCGGAGGTGGGGATAGCGTGTCACATGATCTGGTCCGAGCAGAGGTCACGGCTCCTCTGTCACGAGGTATGATCCTGAGGATCTGAGGGATGAAACCGACAACCTCTCAGACCTGATGTAGAGGCAGGTTGTCAGCAGTAACAGATGAAGAGGTGCTGTGTGTGTATACGGGCAGTGCACAGTACAACTTCCCATCTCCCGGTTGTGATGTGTGTATACGGGCAGCGCACACTACAACTTCCCATCTCCCGGGTGCGATGTGTGTATACTGGCAGCGCACAGTACAACTTCCCATCTCCCGGATGCAATGTGTGTATATGGACAGTGCACAGTACAACTTCCCATCTCCCGGGTGTGATGTGTATATGGACAGTGCACAGTACAACTTCCCATCTCCCGGGTGCGATGTGTATATGGACAGTGCACAGTACAACTTCCCATCTCCCGGGTGCGATGTGTGTATATGGGCAGTGCACAGTACAACTTCCCATCTACCGGGTGCGATGTGTGTATATGGGCAGTGCACAGTACAACTTCTCATCTCCCGGGTGCGATGTGTATATGGACAGTGCACAGTACAACTTCCAATCTCCCGGGTGCGATGTGTGCATACTGGCAGCGCACACTACAACTTCCCATCTCCCGGGTGCGATGTGTGTATACTGGCAGCGCACAGTACAACTTCCCATCTCCCGGATGCAATGTGTGTATATGGACAGTGCACAGTACAACTTCCCATCTCCCGGGTGTGATGTGTATATGGACAGTGCACAGTACAACTTCCCATCTCCCGGGTGCGATGTGTATATGGACAGTGCACAGTACAACTTCCCATCTCCCGGGTGCGATGTGTGTATATGGGCAGTGCACAGTACAACTTCCCATCTACCGGGTGCGATGTGTGTATATGGGCAGTGCACAGTACAACTTCTCATCTCCCGGGTGCGATGTGTATATGGACAGTGCACAGTACAACTTCCAATCTCCCGGGTGCGATGTGTGCATACTGGCAGCGCACACTACAACTTCCCATCTCCCGGGTGCGATGTGTGTATATGGGCAGCGCACAGTACAACTTCCCATCTCCCGGATGCAATGTGTGTATATGGACAGTGCACAGTACAACTTCCCATCTCCCGGGTGTGATGTGTATATGGACAGTGCACAGTACAACTTCCCATCTCCCGGGTGCGATGTGTATATGGACAGTGCACAGTACAACTTCCCATCTCCCGGGTGCGATGTGTGTATATGGGCAGTGCACAGTACAACTTCCCATCTACCGGGTGCGATGTGTGTATATGGGCAGTGCACAGTACAACTTCTCATCTCCCGGGTGCGATGTGTATATGGACAGTGCACAGTACAACTTCCAATCTCCCGGGTGCGATGTGTGCATACTGGCAGCGCACACTACAACTTCCCATCTCCCGGGTGCGATGTGTGTATATGGGCAGCGCACAGTACAACTTCCCATCTCCCGGATGCAATGTGTGTATATGGACAGTGCACAGTACAACTTCCCATCTCCCGGGTGTGATGTGTATATGGACAGTGCACAGCACAACTTCCCATCTCCCGGGTGCGATGTGTATATGGACAGTGCACAGTACAACTTCCCATCTCCTGGGTGCGATGTGTGTATATGGGCAGTGCACAGTACAACTTCCCATCTACCGGGTGCGATGTGTGTATATGGGCAGTGCACAGTACAACTTCTCATCTCCCGGGTGCGATGTGTATATGGACAGTGCACAGTACAACTTCCAATCTCCCGGGTGCGATGTGTGCATACTGGTAGCGCACACTACAACTTCCCATCTCCCGGGTGTGATGTGTGTATACGGGCGGCGCACAGTACAACTTCTCATCTCCCGGGTGTGATGTGTGTATACAGGCAGTGCACAGTACAACTTCCCATCTCCCGGGTGTGATGTGTATACGGACAGTGCACAGTACAACTTCCCATCTCCCAGGTGCAATGTGTGTATATGGACAGTGCACAGTACAACTTCCCATCTCCCGGGTGCAATGTGTGTATACAGGCAGTGCACAGTACAACTTCCCATCTCCCAGTGCGATGTGTATACGGGCAGCGTACAGCACAACTTCCCATCTCCCGGGTGCGATGTGTGTATACAGGCAGTGCACAGTACAACTTCCCATCTCCCGGGTGCAATGTGTGTATACGGGCAGTGCACAGTACAACTTCCCATCTCCCGGGTGCAATGTGTGTATATGGACAGTGCACAGTACAACTTCCCATCTCCCGGGTGCAATGTGTGTATACAGGCAATGCACAGTACAACTTCCCATCTCCCGGGTGCGATGTGTGTATACAGGCAGTGCACAGTACAACTTCCAATCTCCCGGGTGCAATGTGTGTATATGGACAGTGCACAGTACAACTTCCCATCTCCCGGGTGCAATGTGTGTATACAGGCAATGCACAGTACAACTTCCCATCTCCCGGGTGCGATGTGTGTATACAGGCAGTGCACAGTACAACTTCCCATCTCCCGGGTGCAAAGTGTGTATTTGGGCAGTGCACAGTACAACTTCCCATCTCCCGGGTGCAAAGTGTGTATTCGGGCAGTGCACAGTACAACTCCTCGCACTCATTTACACTCAGACTCAGATGAACTTGAAAAATATAAAACTTTTAATAAATGCACCGTCTCTTTAATTACAATCTTTCTGGTCATTCGTATAATTTATAGGGTGTGGGGCTGCGGGTGACGGGAGGGAGGCTGCGGGTGACGGGAGGGAGGATGCGGGTGACGGGAGGGAGGATGCGGGTGACGGGAGGGAGGATGCGGGTGACGGGAGGGAGGATGCGGGTGACGGGAGGGAGGCTGCGGGTGACGGGAGGGAGGCTGCGGGTGACGGGAGGGAGGCTGCGGGTGACGGGAGGGAGGCTGCGGGTGACGGGAGGGAGGCTGCGGGTGACGGGAGGGAGGCTGCGGGTGACGGGAGGGAGGCTGTGGGTGACCCTGTGCTGACGGGTACCATACGGTATGTACACCGTCTATAGACAGGTCAAGTGACACAGGGCGCCACCTCCTCCCCCGCGCAGAGCATGGAAGACGGAATTCCCCCCGGGGGTGAGTTGTCGCATTGTCCTGCGAGGAGGCGGGGCTTATTTGCATATCGGAATGGCACCAGTCAGAGGGTATTGATTACACTACCTGCTGACTGGAGGCGGGGCCAGAGTGGTAAAGTCCCGCCCACTGCCCTGATGCAGCGGCAGTAAAGGCGGACAGCTGCGAATGCTTCTACGGCAGAGGTCATGGGCGGCCGGACACGACATACGGTAAATCTCCTCCGTGAAAATGCAATACGAATAAATTAGAATATTTAATAGTGGGGGAGGGGGCAGAAACTTTATTAAAATAAATAAATGGGGGCGGGGGGGGGGGTCTGTACAAACAACAGAAGGCACCGAACGACACGATGGCAAGTGCGCAAAACATTTTGCCAAAGTTGTACAAGCAGCATCAAGATGGCTTCAGTCTCATCAGGAGGCGGGGCAGTGTCCGCTCGCGGCGGCGTCCTCCAGGTCATGTGACAGTCTGTAGTGGTACTATATGAGTTAGTGCATAGACTGCTGGATCCACTGGCTCCTCCCACTGCGACATCAACAGCAGCGGACATGGCTCCCTCAATGGGCGCTGACGTGCCACCTCCTGCGCCGCCAGGAACCACATCATGCGGTCAGAAGACGACTTTTCCGTTAAGGTGGTCACCGGCATTCAGTCAATGCGCTCCACCTTACCGAGGACCCTCCCCTCATACAGCGGAAGAATGGCGTCGTCATCGCTGATCTCCTCGAATACTGCCCCGCAGTCAAACTCCCGGCTCGCCTTCTTAAAGTAATACCTGAAAGACAGAAATCGGACGGTGAACGCAAAATCCTGACAAAATGACGCGGCACCGCCTTAAGGGGCTCTCCAGAATTCTAGAAACTGCGGGCATGGTGGGATTAGGATCGGTTACTCATGTCTTGGGATCAGTGGATGGATTGATAATGTCTGCTCTGTAGAGACACGACCAGTCTACACAAAGCAGACATAACTAGTTCATCTCAGTGCAAATCCTGATAGACTCTGTTCATAGACCCCAGGTTTACTGCCCCTCTTATTTGCCCCCAGTTATAGACTATTCTGACTGGGCTCCTGCTCCGTGTATATTATCTGGTTATAATGCTTCATATTGGGGACACAAGTAATCTCTGACTTTTGGGGGTGATTGTGCTCTGCCCCGGGCTGGAAGACATTGGGGAGGTGAATGACTAGGCCTGGTTGCCTATTGCAACCAATCAAAGCACAGCTTTCATGTCGTATTCTGCTCTTGAGAAGTGAAAGCTGCCCTGTGATTGGTTGCTATGGGTGACCAGGCCTTTCCATGCCTCCCCCTCAGCGCTGTGGCCGGCTACACCTTGGACACGTCACTTGTGCTGCACTGTGCCTTCCTCTGGACGTACGGAGCCTGAGGAGCCGGCGATGGCAGTTGACGTACAGTCCCAGGTGAGGGTCGGGGGGAGGAATACCTCGCGCCTCGTACCTGTAGTTGCCTTTCTTGCTCAGCTGGTCTTTGAAGAGCCCCAGTGTCAGGCTGGGCATCTTCAGCATCCGCCGGTACGGGATCTCCTCTCCGCAGAAGAAATACGTGAGCGTCAGCTCCGGGCCTAACTCGCTCGGCTGCCTCTTTGGTTCTTTTTGTCTGCAAGAAGATAAAAGATAAATGTTCAAGGTGGCTGATAACAGAGAGCAACAGCATGCCAAAAAGAGAAGCCGCCAGCAAGAGGACATCCCCCGAAGGATCGGGGGATCAGGGGTTAGCATCTACACAGAGGACTACGCCTCGTATACAGCTCAAAAGATGGGATCCCAATATCGGAGATCCTTCTGAACCCCCTTTTTATGCACCAAAAGACACTTAAAGGGCCGGTGTACATTAAGCTTCATCACTGTGGAAGAGTAAGTATGGGCAACTCTCTAATAGTATGCTGGAAGATCTTCACTGACAGCAAGTAGAGATGTTTACTAAGATTGTACTGGCCCTTTCACCCCATGTTATCAGCATGGTCGCTCCCTCACAATGGGATGAATCTGCGCCTGCGAACGTTATTTACGCCCCCGGGCTGACGCTACTTACACCTGCGCGGCGATGGCGGATGGACACGGCACGGAGTGACTGCGCTGGTGACTGGAGGATGGACACCTGGAGGAAGAGAAAGCAGCAAATTACAGGAGGCTCGGCTAAGACGCGTGGAAGAGCAATCCTGTGCTGCTGTGCGGGGGTTAAGAGGCGCTGCGCTGGGTATATCTGTGCCGCGGTCGCCGCCATCTCCGAGCAAAAGTGCGAATGAATAAAACAAAGAAAAAGTTGGCGAGCAGATGGAAGGAGGCGAGAAGTCGGAGACGCTCCAGCTGCGTGTTTCATGTCTTGGATTTCGGAAGCAGCAGGCAGCGCAGACAGCTGGAGACCGCGCTGCGCAGGATTGATGAAGAGGAAGGAGACGCGGGGGGTCGGACACGACGCTGGGTAAACAGGAGGGGGAGGGGTGGCTTTGAAGTGGCCTCCAGCGTTACCTGCCGTCTCTGCCCCGCCCACAGAAGTGACATCCAACCGGTCGAGTGCCAGGAAAGATGCAAAAAACAGATACCGCAATTCACCTAGAGGAGCGAAGAGGGCGCATCAGGGGTTCATTCACATGAACCCGAACACAAGTACCCAAGATGACCATTAACAGGGGACACCTATGAATATTGGGGGGCAGGTGATTCCACTATGATCCCAACAGAAGCTGTAGGAGTGAGATATCACCTCATGTTTTTGGGGAAGGGGGTGTTATAACAGGACAGTGTCTAGGCCAAAGGTCCTCTATCTGACCATTGAAGGGGGGGTCCTCACCTTTGTTTTGGTCTGGACACCTCCGCCAGCCTCCTGCATGCCTCCTCCAGCTGAGCCAGTGTGTTGACCGACACCACCGTGGTTTCCTGGACAGGTGGGTGCAGGGGCTGCTGGCTCCTCGTGTGGCCACTGGGGGCGCTCCACTGGTGGCGTGGCGCCAGGCGCTCCGCTGATGAAGCTCGGGTGGTCTCACAAGTCGTGTTCCGCTTGATGTTATGGGCACTGCGGAGAAGATGAGGAAGTGAGAGTCATAGAGACAGTGGACAGAAGGTGGCGACACATTTAAAGAGACAAGAACTTCACTGGGAGCGCCCCCGACCCCCCTTGGAATACTCTGGAGCCCCCAGTACCTGTGAGATCGGTGTTTGCTCAGCCGCTCGTTCTCGCACTCCACCACCCTCTGCCAGGCCGTCGGTAGGTGCTCTTCCATGGGCAGCTGGTATATGACTGTGGTGGTGTCTACTCTGTCCTCCCCCAAATGGTCAGAGGTCACTTTCCTCCTGGACAAGGTGCGAGAGCGACTGCTGCCGAGACAGAAGGGAAACGTCAGGACCTGAGTCACCGACCACCCGGGCACCACCAGCACCGGACCTTACCCCGCAGCGTCCATGTGCAGGAGCGGCAGGTCTCTGCAGTGGGTCCTGTTCTGCAGGAAGCAGCAGTAGTCAGCAGGACTGGTGCAGAGACACTGCACCCGGCGAGCCGCCTCCGCCTCAATCTCCTCTTTCGTCCTGGGCACAGAATGGTGATGGATGTAGTGGTAGTGGTGAACATGTTTGGTGGTCTGTTTGGTGACAAAGCTCTTGGTGAGCACAGGGCAGGGCACTGACTGCACCGCACCTGTAGGCCTCAGGACACGAGTGCGGCCAGGGGAGCGTGACCTCCCCACACAGGGCGGAGACTGACAGCCGGGCGTCTTCAGGACTCGTGATAAGTGCTCGTCTAGGATGGTCTGAGGGTCATCATCGCAGGAAGTCGGTGGTTGGTGGCTGGAAACCAGGAGATCACGGGGTGCCTGGAAGAAGATGGGGGTCTCACACTCCTCCCGTTCTTCTTCCTGGAAATTAAAATGTGAGACAATGAGGAGAAGCAACAAGGTATCAACTGCCACATTCCACCGGTTACCGAACAGTTAATATACACTGGAGACCTACAGCTGCTGTACCGAGGCGACGAAACGTTATCACTGCCACATACGGCAGGAGTCGCTGGCGGCACAGCGTCTGTGAGGATCCAGAGCATCAACCCTGGTCTGTGCCGTTATTCTGTACGAGGAGGAAGGTCCTGAGGCGGATGAAACACGTTAGGGCGAGAAAAAACCTGCCGAGGAGGCAGCTATGTGCCTCGTACCTCTTTGATCTGCTGCAGCCTCTCTTCCAGCGTCTGCATCGTCTCTTGTTCCTGTTTAACCTTCTCCAGCCGGGCAATGAGCTCAGCCGCGAAGACTGCCGGTTCTACGGGGGTCATCTCTCTGGGCAGCCGGTGCGTCCTCTATGGAGAGCGGGGAGAAGAGACAGGCATGGTTTAGAGGGAGCCGTGTCCAATCCGTCGCATCTCTGAGAGAGGTAGAGAGAAGCGAGGCGGCTGTGAGACTGCTCTGGATATTTATCAGCCAGAGCGGTGGCTTCATGGAGCGGCATCCTGCCCGGCAGCCCTCGCCTACGGCACTAGCAGTTGGTTACACTCTGTGGAACCCCGCTTGTTCCTTCTGTACTACACGCAGCCTATCAGGAGCCGCGCCGAGCTGCAAATCTTCAAAGACACTTGTCAAACATCAAAAAAAATCTGCGAGAGGGGAGGGGATGGCCGAGACAGCGAGAGGAAGAGACAGGCAAGGAGACAGGACCGCAGCAGGCTAACAGAGAGATGGAGCGGAGACAGACAGCCAAGGAGCAGGAAGAGACAGAGGAGAAGAGGGGTACATGGAGGACGAAAGAGAGAGAGACAGAAGAAAAGAGGGGTGCATGGAGGATGAGAGAGAGACAGTCAAGGGAGGAAGAGACAGAGGAGAAGAGGTGTACATGGAGAACGAAAGAGAGAGAGAGACAGCCAAGGGAGGAAGAAACAGAGGAGAAGAGGGGTACATGGAGGACGAAAGAGAGAGAGAGACAGCCAAGGGAGGAAGAGACAGAAGAGGGGTACATGGAGGATGAGAGAGAGACAGCCAAGGAGCAGGAAGAGACATTGGAAAAGAGGAGTACATGGAGGATGAAAGAGAGAGAGACAGCCAAGGAAGGAAGAGACAGAAGAGGGGTACATGGAGGAAGAGAGAGAGAGAGAGACAGCCAAGGAGCAGGAAGAGCGATTGGAAAAGAGTAGTACATGGAGGATGAAAGAGAGAGAGAGAGAGAGACAGCCAAGGAGCAGGAAGAGACAGAGGAGAAGAGGGATACAAGTAGGATGAGAGTGAGACAACCAATGAGCAATAAGAGGCAGCGGATGAAAGAGATAGACAGCCAAGACACAGGGGGAGACAGAGGAGTACATGGAGGACGAAAGAGAGAAAGACAGCTAAGGGAGGAAGAGACATAGAGAGAAAGACAGCTAAGGGAGGAAGAGACAGAAGAAAATAGGGGTGCATGGAGGATGAGAGAGAGACAGCCAAGGGGGGAAGAGACAGAGTAGAAGAGGTGTACATGGAGGATGAAAGAGAGAGAGAGAGACAGCCAAGGAAGGAAGAGACAGAAGAGGGGTACATGGAGGATGAGAGAGAGAGAGACAGCCAAGGAGCAGGAAGAGACATTGGAAAAGAGGAGTACATGGAGAATGGAAGAGACACAGGAGAAGAGACAGCCAAGGGAGGAAGAGACTGAATGGAAGAGGGGTACATGGAGGATCATAGAGAGACAGCCAAGGAGCAGGAAGAGACAGAAGAAAAGAGGGGTACATGAAGGATGAGAGATAGAGAGACAGCCAAAGAACAGAGAGAGACAGAGGAGAAGACGTGTACAAGTAGGATGATAGAGAGACAGCCAAGACACAGGGGGAGATGGAGGAGAGTAGGGGTACATAGAATATGAGAGAGAGTGAGAGACCGCTAAAGGCCAGGGAGAGATGGAGGAGAAGAGGGGTACATGAAGGATGAAAAAATTAGACAGCAAGAGACAGAGAATGGAAGAGTTAGAGGCAGGGGGAAATGAAAGAGAAGAGGGTCACATGGAAGATGAAAGAGAGGTAGAGAGAGACAGCCAAAAAACAGGGGGAGACGGAGAAGACAGGGAGGACTAAAGAGGAATAGAGACAGTCAAGAGGAAGGAAGAGACAGAGGACAAAAGAGCTAGAGAGAGACAGCCAAGGGACAGGAGAGACAAAGAGAAGAGGGGTACATGGAAGAAGTAAGTGGTAGAGAGAGACAGCCAAGAGACAGAGGAGAAGAGAGTCACATAGAAGAAGAAAATGGTAGAGAGAGAAGCCAACTGATCAAGGAGGAGACCGAGGACGAAAGAGGTAGAGGCAGGGGGAAACGAAGGAGACAGCCAAGACACAGGAGAGACAGAGAGAAGAGGGGCACATGGGGGACAAAAGAGGTACAAAGAGAGACAGCCAGGAGGGAGAGAGGATGGAAGAAACAGAGGATCACATAAAAGCTGAAAGAGGTAGAGAGAGACAGCCAAGAAACTGAGGAAGACGTCACATAGAAGACGAAGACTGTAAAAAGAGAAAACCAAGAGACAGAGGAGAAGAAAGTCACAAGGAAGAAAAAAGTGATGGAGAGAGACAGCCAAGATATAGAGAAAGAGACAGAGGACAAGAGAGTCACGTGGAAGAAGAACATGATAGAGACAGCCAAGAGACAGAGGAGAAGAGAGTCACAAAGAAGAAGAAAGTGGTGGAGAGACCACCGAGAGATCGAGGAAGAGACAGGAGATAAGAGAGTCACATGGAAGAAGAAAGTGATGGAGGCAGCTAAGAGACAGAGGTGAAGAGTGTCACATGGAAGAAGAAAGTGATTGAGAGAGACAGCCAAGAGATAGCCGAAGAGACAGTAGAAGAGAGTCACACGGAAAAATAAAGTGGTAGAGACAGACAGCCAAGAGACAGAGGAGAAGATGGTCACATGGAAGAAGAATGTGGTAGAGAGAGACAGCCAAGAGATTAAGGAAGAGACAGAAGGAGAGAGTCACATGGAAGAAGAATGTGGTAGAGAAGACAGCCAAGAGATAGCGGAAGAGACAGAGGAGAAGATGGTCACATGGAAGAAGAATGTGGTAAAGAGAGACAGCCAAGATGGAGGAAGAGACAATGCATAAAAGGGTCACACGAAGGACTAAGAAGGTGGAGACAGAGGTTGCAAGACGGGAAGAAGGACAATAGGTTCAGGACAATAATGGTCTGCAAAGGAAGAAGACAGAGAATAAGCAGAAGAGAACACAAGGACTGAGACAGCCGGACAGTGTCCAGACTGAGACCACAATCACGAGATGACCAAGATGGGCTGGAGACAGCCGGCCATGACAGGAGACCTCACTGCTCCTCCAGGGAGGTTACCCAAAAGCCTGTGCAGCTACAGAGCAGGGGTCTCTGATACACTGTGGCCCCTACCAGCCTCCCCCGGGGCCCCTGATCTCGCACTAGAAGACATCACCACAAGGAAACCATCTACACCAGCCAATGAGATGACTGCAGAAGAGCTGCCACCGGCACCACACAGAACACGCCCCTCAGATATCGGGGAGGGGCTGCCCATATACACCGCCCCCTAATAGTCAGATAGCTGTACTCACAGGGAAATGAGGTAGCGCCACCTGCCCGTTGGCCTTGATGCTGCGGTGCATCTCCCTCTGAAGCTGCTTCTTGTTGCTGGAGCGGTACGGAGGAATGCCATCCCTGCCAGAGAGAGACGGGTGGAGGGTCAGTGGGGTGTCGGGGCAGTACCGGGCAGAGGGTCAGAGGGGTGCTGGGGCAGTACTGGGCGGAGGGTCAGACGGGTGCCGGGGCAGTACCGGGCGGAGGGTCAGACGGGTGTCGGGGCAGTACCGGGCGGAGGGCCAGACGGGTGCCGGGGCCGTACCGGGCGGAGGGTCAGAGGGGTGCCGGAGCAGTACCGGGCGGAGGGTCAGAGGGGTGCCGGAGCAGTACCGGGCGGAGGGTCAGAGGGATGCCGGGGCAGTACAGGGCGGAGGGTCAGAGGGGTGCCGGAGCAGTACCGGGCGGAGGGTCAGAGGGATGCCAGGGCAGTAACGAGCGGAGGGTCAGAGGGTTGCCGGGGCAGTGTTATACAATTTGAACCCCAGAAATGGTGGGGACCGTCAATCTGCAATCTGCGCTGCTGCCACCAGAGGGAGACGCAATGACACCTGACATTCTGCATGTGGTAGCGCATGATTGAGGTGTATACATACATGTGTAGGCTGCACACGGCTAGCGGCAGCTGCTACAGCACAGGCCAGCAGGCGCTTTAACCCTTGCCGCTGCCAGACATACAGATGGGCGGCCATGTCACAGTCTGCGAGAAGAAGCCCTCGAGTCCCTGCAGAAAATAGTGCTGCAGCAGCTTTGAAAGCAATTCGGTTGCATAAGTATTCAGCCCCCACAGCAGCAGCTGTACAACCTCCAGGGTACATTTTTCACAAAGTCCCCCTCCTCCATGGAAGTCACCTCCAGCGGCTTCCCTCGGAGCTAGGAAGCCCAAACTTTCAGGGCTTGTAGAGGGGGACTAGGGCTCCAAGATGAGCCCTCAAGCTAGTCTAAGGCACCTTCCCTCAGTCTGAGGGCACAGGAGAATGTGATCTGTACAGTAAGAGTAGTGTATACAGGAGAAGGTGATCTTTACTGTAAGAGCAGTGTATACAGGAGAAGGTGATCTGTACAGTAAGACTGGTGTATACAGGAGAAGGTGATCTTTACTGTAAGACTGGTGTATACAGGAGAAGGTAATCTTTACTGTAAGAGCAGTGTACACAGGAGAAGGTGATCTTTACTGTAAGAGCAGTGTATACAGGAGAAGGTGATCTTTACTGTAAGAGCGGTGTATACAGGGGCAGGTGATCTTTACTGTAAGAGCGGTGTATACAGGAGAAGGTGATCTTTACTGTAAGAGCAGTGTATACAGGAGAAGGTAATCTTTACTGTAAGAGCGGTGTATACAGGAGAAGGTGATCTTTACTGTAAGAGCAGTGTATACAGGAGAAGGTGATCTTTACTGTAAGAGCAGTGTATACAGGAGAAGGTGATCTGTACAGTAAGACTGGTGTATACAGGAGAAGGTGATCTTTACTGTAAGAGCAGTGTATACAGGAAAAGGTGATCTTTACTGTAAGAGCGGTGTATATAGGGGAAGGTGATCTGTACAGTAAGAGCAGTGTAAACAGGAGAAGGTGATCTTTACTGTAAGACCGGTGTATACAGGAGAAGGTGATCTTTACTGTAAGAGTGGTGCATACAGGAGAAGGTGATCTTTACTGTAAGAGCAGTGTATACAGGAGAAGGTGATCTTTACTGTAAGAGCAGTGTATACAGGAGAAGGCGATCTTTACAGTAAGAGTGGTGTACACAGGAGAATGTGATCTGTACAGTAAGAGTGGTGTATACAGGAGAAGGTGATCTTTACTGTAAGAGCATTGTATACAGGAGAAGGTGATCTTTACTGTAAGAGCGGTGTATATAGGAGAAGGTGATCTGTACAGTAAGAGCAGTGTATACAGGAGAATGTGATCTGTACTGTAAGACCGGTGTACACAGAAGAAGGTGATCTTTACTGTAAGAGCAGTGTATACAGGAGAAGGTGATCTTTACTGTAAGAGCAGTGTATACAGGAGAAGGTGATCTTTACTGTAAGAGCGGTGTATATAGGAGAAGGTGATCTGTACAGTAAGAGCAGTGTATACAGGAGAAGGTGATCTTTACTGTAAGACCGGTGTATACAGGAGAAGGTGATCTTTACTGTAAGAGCAGTGTATACAGGAGAAGGTGATCTTTACTGTAAGAGCAGTGTAAACAGGAGAAGGTGATCTTTACTGTAAGACTGGTGTATACAGGAGAAGGTGATCTTTACTGTAAGAGTGGTGTATACAGGAGAAGGTGATCTTTACTGTAAGACCGGTGTATACAGGAGAAGGTGATCTTTACTGTAAGACCGGTGTATACAGGAGAAGGCGATCTTTACTGTAAGACCGGTGTACACAGGAGAAGGTGATCTTTACTGTAAGAGCGGTGTATACAGGAGAAGGTGATCTTTACTGTAAGAGCGGTGTATATAGGAGAAGGTGATCTGTACAGTAAGAGCAGTGTATACAGGAGAAGGTGATCTTTACTGTAAGACCGGTGTATACAGGAGAAGGTGATCTTTACTGTAAGAGCAGTGTAAACAGGAGAAGGTGATCTTTACTGTAAGACTGGTGTATACAGGGGAAGGTGATCTTTACTGTAAGACTGGTGTATACAGGGGAAGGTGATCTTTACTGTAAGAGCAGTGTAAACAGGAGAAGGGGATCTTTACTGTAAGAGTGGTAAATACAGGAGAAGGTGATCTTTACTGTAAGACTGGTGTATACAGGGGAAGGTGATCTTTACTGTAAGAGCAGTGTATACAGGAGAAGGTGATCTTTACTGTAAGACTGGTGTATACGGGAGTAGGTAATCTTTACTGTAAGAGCAGTGCATACAGGAGAAAGTGATCTTTACTGTAAGAGCAGTGTATACAGGATCATGTGATCTGTACTGTATGAGCAGTTTATACAGAAGAAGGTGATCTTTACTGTAAGAGCAGTGTATACAGGAGAAGGTGATCTTTACTGTAAGAGCAGTGTATACAGGAGAGGGTGATCTTTACTGTAAGAGCAGTGTATACAGGAGCAGGTGATCTTTACTGTAAGAGGGATGTATACAGGAGAAGGTGATCTTTACTGTAAGACTGGTGTATACAGGAGAAGGTAATCTTTACTGTATAAGCAGTGTATACAGGAGAAGGTGATCTTTACTGTAAGAGCAGTGTATACAGGAGAAGGTGATCTTTACTGTAAGAGCAGTGTATACAGGATCATGTGATCTGTACTGTATGAGCAGTTTATACAGAAGAAGGTGATCTTTACTGTAAGAGCAGTGTATACAGGATCATGTGATCTGTACTGTATGAGCAGTTTATACAGAAGAAGGTGATCTTTACTGTAAGAGCAGTGTATACAGGAGAAGGTGATCTGTACTGTAAGAGGGATGTATACAGGAGAAGGTGATCTTTACTGTAAGAGGGATGTATACAGGAGAAGGTGATCTTTACTGTAAGACTGGTGTATACAGGAGAAGGTAATCTTTACTGTAAGAGCAGTGTATACAGGAGAAGGTGATCTTTACTGTAAGAGCAGTGTATACAGGAGCAGGTGATCTGTACTGTAAGAGGGATGTATACAGGAGAAGGTGATCTTTACTGTAAGACTGGTGTATACAGGAGAAGGTAATCTTTACTGTAAGAGCAGTGTATACAGGAGAAGGTGATCTTTACTGTAAGAGCAGTGTATACAGGAGCAGGTGATCTGTACTGTAAGAGGGATGTATACAGGAGAAGGTGATCTTTACTGTAAGACTGGTGTATACAGGAGAAGGTAATCTTTACTGTAAGAGCAGTGTATACAGGAGAAGGTGATCTTTACTGTAAGAGCAGTGTATACAGGAGCAGGTGATCTGTACTGTAAGAGGGATGTATACAGGAGAAGGTGATCTTTACTGTAAGACTGGTGTATACAGGAGAAGGTAATCTTTACTGTAAGAGCAGTGTATACAGGAGAAGGTGATCTTTACTGTAAGAGCAGTGTATACAGGAGAAGGTGATCTTTACTGTAAGAGCAGTGTATACAGGATCATGTGATCTGTACTGTATGAGCAGTTTATACAGAAGGTGATCTTTACTGTAAGAGCAGTGTATACAGGATCATGTGATCTGTACTGTATGAGCAGTTTATACAGAAGAAGGTGATCTTTACTGTAAGAGCAGTGTATACAGGAGAAGGTGATCTTTACTGTAAGAGCAGTGTATACAGGAGCAGGTGATCTGTACAGTAAGAGGGATGTATACAGGAGAAGGTGATCTTTACTGTAAGACTGGTGTATACAGGAGAAGGTAATCTTTACTGTAAGAGCAGTGTATACAGGAGAAGGTGATCTTTACTGTAAGAGCAGTGTATACAGGAGAAGGCGATCTTTACTGTAAGAGCAGTGTATACAGGATCATGTGATCTGTACTGTATGAGCAGTTTATACAGAAGAAGGTGATCTTTACTGTAAGAGCAGTGTATACAGGAGAAGGTGATCTCTACGGTAAAAGCAGTGTATACAGGAGCAGGTGATCTGTACTGTAAGAGGGATGTATACAGGAGAAGGTGATCTATACTGTAAGAGCGGTGTATACAGGAGAAGGGGATCTTTACTGCAAGAGTGGTAAATACAGGAGAAGGGGATCTTTACTGTTAGGGCGGTGTATACAGGAGAAGGGGATCTTTACTGCAAGAGTGGTAAATACAGGAGAAGGGGATCTTTACTGTAAGAGCAGTGTATACAGGAGAAGATGATCTTTACTGTAAGAGTGGTGCATACAGGAGAAGGTGATCATTACTGTAAGAGCAGTGTATACAGGAGAAGGTAATCTGTACTGTAAGAGCCGTGTATAAATCTCAACGGTAAGAGCAGTGTATACAGGAGCAGGTGATCTGTACTGTAAGAGGGATGTATACAGGAGAAGGTGATCTTTACTGTAAGAGAGGTGTATACAGAAGAATGTGATCTTTACTGTAAGAGCAGTGTATACAGGAGAGGGTGATCTTTACTGTAAGACCGGTGTATACAGGAGAAGATGATCTTTACTGTAAGAGTGGTGTATACAGAAGAAGGTAATCTTTACTGTAAGAGCAGTGTATACAGGAGAAAGTGATCTTTACTGTAAGAGCAGTGTATACAGGAGAAGGTAATCTTTACTGTAAGAGCAGTGTATACAGGGGAGGGTGATCTTTACTGTAAGAGCAGTGTATACAGGAGAAAGTGATCTTTACTGTAAGAGCAGTGTATACAGAAGAAGGTAATCTTTACTGTAAGAGCAGTGTATACAGGAGAAAGTGATCTTTACTGTAAGAGCAGTGTATACAGGAGAAGGTAATCTTTACTGTAAGAGCAGTGTATACAGGGGAGGGTGATCTTTACTGTAAGAGCAGTGTATACAGGAGAGGGTGATCTTTACTGTAAGAGCAGTGTATACAGGAGAAGGTGATCTTTACTGTAAGAGCAGTGTATATAGGAGAAGGTGATCTTTACTGTAAGAGCAGTGTATATAGGAGAAGGTGATCTTTACTGTAAGAGCAGTGTATACAGGATCATGTGATCTGTACTGTATGAGCAGTTAATACAGAAGAAGGTGATCTTTACTGTAAGAGCAGTGTATACAGGAGAAGGTGATCTTTACTGTAAGACTGGTGTATACAGGAGAAGGTAATCTTTACTGTAAGAGCAGTGTATACAGGAGAAGGTGATCTTTACTGTAAGAGCAGTGTATACAGGAGAAGGTGATCTCTACGGTAAAAGCAGTGTATACAGGAGCAGGTGATCTGTACTGTAAGAGGGATGTATACAGAAGAAGGTGATATGTACAGTAAGAGCAGTGTATACAGGAGAAGGTGATCTTTACTGTAAGAGCAGTGTATACAGGAGAAGGTGATCTTTACTGTAAGAGCAGTGTATACAGGAGAAGGTGATCTTTACTGTAAGAGCAGTGTATACAGGAGAAGGTGATCTTTACTGTAAGAGCAGTGTATACAGGAGAGGGTGATCTTTACTGTAAGAGCAGTGTATACAGGAGAAGGTGATCTTTACTGTAAGAGCAGTGTATACAGGAGCAGGTGATCTGTACTGTAAGAGGGATGTATACAGAAGAAGGTGATATGTACAGTAAGAGCAGTGTATACAGGAGAAGGTGATCTTTACTGTAAGAGCAGTGTATACAGGAGAATGTGATCTTTACTGTAAGAGCAGTGTATACAGGAGAAGGTGATCTTTACTGTAAGAGCAGTGTATACAGGAGAAGGTGATCTTTACTGTAAGAGCAGTGTATACAGGAGAGGGTGATCTTTACTGTAAGAGCAGTGTATACAGGAGAAGGTGATCTTTACTGTAAGAGCAGTGTATACAGGAGAGGGTGATCTTTACTGTAAGAGCAGTGCATACAGGAGAAGGTGATCTGTACAGTAAGAGCAGTGTATACAGGAGAAGGTGATCTTTACTGTAAGAGCAGTGCATACAGGAGAAGGTGATCTGTACAGTAAGAGCAGTGTATACAGGAGAAGGTGATCTTTACTGTAAGAGCAGTGCATACAGGAGAAGGTGATCTTTACTGTAAGAGCAGTGTATACAGGAGAAGGTGATCTGTACAGTAAGACTGGTGTATACAGGAGAAGGTGATCTTTACTGTAAGAGCAGTGCATACAGGAGAAGGTGATCTGTACAGTAAGAGCAGTGTATACAGGAGAAGGTGATCTTTACTGTAAGAGCAGTGTATACAGGAGAAGGTGATCTTTACTGTAAGAGCGGTGTATACAGGAGAAGGTGATCTTTACTGTAAGAGCAGTGTATACAGGAGAAGGGGATCTTTACTGTTAGGGCGGTGTATACAGGAGAAGGTGATCTTTACTATAAGAGCAGTGTATACAGGAGAAGGTGATCTTTACTGTAAGAGCAGTGTATACAGGAGAAGGTGATCTTTACTGTAAGAGCAGTGTATACAGGAGAAGGTGATCTTTACTGTAAGAGCAGTGTATACAGGAGAGGGTGATCTTTACTGTAAGAGCAGTGCATACAGGAGAAGGTGATCTTTACTGTAAGAGCAGTGTATACAGGAGAGGGTGATCTTTACTGTAAGAGCAGTGCATACAGGAGAAGGTGATCTTTACTGTAAGAGCAGTGTATACAGGAGAAGGTGATCTTTACTGTAAGAGCAGTGCATACAGGAGAAGGTGATCTTTACTGTAAGAGCAGTGTATACAGGAGAAGGTGATCTTTACTGTAAGAGGGATGTATACAGGAGAAGGTGATCTTTACTGTAAGACTGGTGTATACAGGAGAAGGTAATCTTTACTGTAAGAGCAGTGTATATAGGAGAAGGTGATCTTTACTGTAAGAGCAGTGTATACAGGATCATGTGATCTGTACTGTATGAGCAGTTAATACAGAAGAAGGTGATCTTTACTGTAAGAGCGGTGTATACAGGAGAAGGTGATCTTTACTGTAAGAGCGGTGTATACAGGAGAAGGTGATCTTTACTGTAAGAGCGGTGTATACAGGAGAAGGTGATCTTTACTGTAAGAGCGGTGTATACAGGGGCAGGTGATCTTTACAGTAAGAGCAGTGTATACAGGAGAAGGTGATCTTTACTGTAAGAGCAGTGTATACAGGAGAAGGTGATCTTTACTGTAAGAGCGGTGTATACAGGGGCAGGTGATCTTTACAGTAAGGGTTATACATATATTTAAGTGATGTCTGAGTGGTGCCCACAGGCAGCAGTCGAGCTAAATAAATGACACGTCCACGATTTAGGGACACATTAACCCCTTGTTTCCAGGCTACAGCCCACATGAGAACTAATTCACAGTAACTACATGCAAAAAAGTGGGTTCTGCGATGTCACTGCTATCATGACCTCTCGGGTGTATATAGAAGATGAAGGGCTACTTACACGCTGCTGTCTGTCATTGACATGGAGTCGTCCGTCATGGCTTCACTGGAGATCTCGCTCTCGTTGGCACTGGTGGTCGGAGCGAACACATATCCTGAACTGACATGGTAAGGATTGATGGGGTCGCTCCTCTGGTATGACCTTAAAGAGGTAGGAACAATTACTGAGTGACGTCCATAGGCCTCTGTACGGTTCTATATGTGATGTCAGATTCTCTCTCCATGCTTATGGAGTAGGCGGGCTCTTCCTGGTGTGATGTCAGAGCTGCGCCGTGTGCTCTCAGCCAATTAGATATTTCCTCTGCTGCTCCCCCTCCCCTCTCACAGCGTGCAGTGCCTCCGAGAGATAAACAGAACTGCAGCTGCATCCCCCTCCTCCCTCCCTGTGCAGTATATACCAACCACGGTATACTATACAGAGTGATATATACATACCATATATAGGTGATCACTGTATATTGCGGTTATATTATAATATACAGAGGGATATGTAATATATACTGTATATAGGTGATTACATTATATAGGGGATACTTTATAATATACACAGGGATATGTAATATGTTCAGTATATAGGTGATTACAGTATACAGGGGCCATGTTATATACAGATGTATATGTAATATGTACCGTATATAGGTGATTTCAGTATATAGGTGCCATGTTACTATACACAGAGATATGTAATACATAATATATAGGTGATTACTGTATATTGCTGTTATATTATAATATACAGAGAGATGTGTTATATATATATACAGTATATAGGTGATTACAGTATATAGGGGACATGTTCTAATATGTAAAGGGATATGTAAGATATACAGTATATGTGACTAGTATATAGGGGATATGTTATATTATACAGAGGGATATTTAAGATATACAGTATATAGGTGATTACAGTATATAGGGGCCATGTTATATACAGATGCATATGTAATATATAGGTGATTACAGTATATGGGGCACTGTTATAATATGTAGAGGGATATGCAATATATACAGTATATGGGTGATTACAGTATATCGGGGGTATGTTATATTATACAGAGGGAATGTAATATATACAGTATATAGGTGATTACAGTATATAAGGGATATGTTATATTATATTATACAGAGGGATATGTAATATATGCAGTATATAGGTGATTACAGTATATAGGGGACATGTTCTAATATGTAGAGGGATATGTAATATATACAGTATATGTGACTAATATATAGGGGATATGTTATATTATACAGAGGGATATGTAATATATACAGTATATAGGTGATTACAGTATACAGGGGATATGTTATATTATACAGAGGGATCTGTAAGATATGCAGTATATAGGTGATTACAGTATACAGGGGATATGTTATATTATACAGAGGGATATGTAATATATACAGTATATAGGTGATTACAATATATAGGGGATATGTTATATTATACAGAGGGATCTGTAAGATATGCAGTATATAGGTGATTACAATATACAGGGGATATGTTATATTATACAGAGGGATATGTAATATATACAGTATATAGGTGATTACAATATATAGGGGATATGTTATATTATACAGAGGGATCTGTAAGATATGCAGTATATAGGTGATTACAGTATACAGGGGATATGTTATATTATACAGAGGGATATGTAATATATACAGTATATAGGTGATTACAATATATAGGGGACATGTTCTAATATGTAGAGGGATATGTAATATATACAGTATATAGGTGATTACAGTATATAGGGGATATGTTATATTATACAGAGGAATATGTAATATATACAGTATACAGGTGATTACAGTATATAGGGGATATGTTATATTATACAGAGGGATATGTAATATATACAGTATATAGGTGATTACAGTATATAGGGGATATGTTATATTATACAGAGGGATATGTAAGATGCAGTATATAGGTGATTACAGTATATACAGTGGGGGAAATAATTATTTGACCCCTCACTGATTTTGTAAGTTTGTCCAATGACAAAGAAATGAAAAGTCTCAGAACAGTATCATTTCAATGGTAGGTTTATTGTAACAGTGGCAGATAGCACATCAAAAGGAAAATAGAAAAAATAACTTTAAATAAAAGATAGCAACTGATTTGCATTTCATTGAGTGAAATAAGTATTTGAACCCCTACCAACCATTAAGAGTTCTGGCTCCCACAGAGTGGTTAGACACTTCTACTCAATTAGTCACCCTCATTAAGGACACCTGTCTTAACTAGTCACCTGTATAAAAGACACCTGTCCACAGAATCAATCAATCAATCAAGCAGACTCCAAACTCTCCAACATGGGAAAGACCAAAGAGCTGTCCAAGGATGTCAGAGACAAAATTGTAGACCTGCACAAGGCTGGAATGGGCTACAAAACCATTAGCAAGAAGCTGGGAGAGAAGGTGACAACTGTTGGTGCGATTGTTCGAAAATGGAAGGAGCACAAAATGACCATCAATCGACCTCGCTCTGGGGCTCCACGCAAGATCTCACCTCGTGGGGTGTCAATGGTTCTGAGAAAGGTGAAAAAGCATCCTAGAACTACACGGGAGGAGTTAGTTAATGACCTCAAATTAGCAGGGACCACAGTCACCAAGAAAACCATTGGAAACACATTACACCGCAATGGATTAAAATCCTGCAGGGCTCGCAAGGTCCCCCTGCTCAGGAAGGCACATGTGCAGGCCCGTCTGAAGTTTGCCAATGAACACCTGAATGATTCAGAGAGTGACTGGGAGAAGGTGCTGTGGTCTGATGAGACCAAAATAGAGCTCTTTGGCATTAACTCAACTCGCTGTGTTTGGAGGAAGAAAAATGCTGCCTATGACCCCCAAAACACCGTCCCCACCGTCAAGCATGGGGGTGGAAACATTTTGCTTTGGGGGTGTTTTTCTGCTAAGGGCACAGGACAACTTATTCGCATAAACGGGAAAATGGACGGAGCCATGTATCGTGAAATCCTGAGCGACAACCTCCTTCCCTCTGCCAGGAAACTGAAAATGGGTCGTGGATGGGTGTTCCAGCACGACAATGACCCAAAACATACAGCAAAGGCAACAAAGGAGTGGCTCAAGAAGAAGCACATTAAGGTCATGGAGTGGCCTAGTCAGTCTCCGGACCTTAATCCAATCGAAAACCTATGGAGGGAGCTCAAGCTCAGAGTTGCACAGAGACAGCCTCGAAACCTTAGGGATTTAGAGATGATCTGCAAAGAGGAGTGGACCAACATTCCTCCTAAAATGTGCGCAAACTTGGTCATCAATTACAAGAAACGTTTGACCTCTGTGCTTGCAAACAAGGGTTTTTCCACCAAGTATTAAGTCTTTTTTTGTTAGAGGGTTCAAATACTTATTTCACTCAATGAAATGCAAATCAGTTGCTATCTTTTATTTAAAGTTATTTTTTCGATTTTCCTTTTGATGTGCTATCTGCCACTGTTACAATAAACCTACCATTGAAATGATACTGTTCTGAGACTTTTCATTTCTTTGTCATTGGACAAACTTACAAAATCAGTGAGGGGTCAAATAATTATTTCCCCCACTGTAGGGGATATGTTATATTATACAGAGGGATATGTAATATATACAGTATTTAGGTGATTACAGTATATAGGGGACATGTTATATTATACAGAGGGATATGTAATATATACAGTATATGGGTGATTACAGTATACAGGGGCCATGTTCTAATATGTAGAGGGATATGCAGTATATACAGTATATAGGTGAATACAGCATATAGGGGCCAGGTGATTTATATACTTCGCTCTGTATATTATAAGTGCAGATTACAGGGCGCAGACGCCAACGTTCCTCTATTTCCTCTGCGTTATTCTCCTTGAAGCTTTAACCCTTTTCATGTCTCTTCCTCCGACCATCAAGCCATTTGCTTCTTTTAAGTGTCACCCGGGTAATGAGGGGGTCAGAGGCAATATGGAGTAGAAGGTGAGATGCTCTGCAGCAGAATACCATTGCATCTATGTCAGTGCAGGAGCTATGTAGTTATGTCCCACTGATTACATAGCACCACCATATGCCACTGCGCAGTACACAGACCGATGGCCCTCACACTGGGGGCCACAGTAATGGACTCTCTTCTTTCCTCAGCCCACACCACCAGCTGCCATGGATAGTACAGGCTGGCGGCGCGGCTGCTGCTGTCATCCAGCAGAGGGCGCCCTCTCACTCAGCCTGTCCAGCCAAGTTCACCTGGGGTCGTGAGGGTAAGAGAGGTGCAGAACCTCATTATGGAGGTCACCCAGCTGTCATGGTGCTCAACATGGGGCTCACGATGTACAATGCAACAAATCATCACCTGAACCCCAAAACAGAGGCACCGGGGACAGGGGTGTGAATATATACACAATGCTCACTAAAAGGCACACAAAATATTGGTGCCATTCAATGATGATTATGTCGGACATCTTATGAGATCTACAGAAGTCTTGTCCCCAATGCTCATTCAGATCTATAATGGGACAATTACACTGGACCAGTAAGGGGTATGACCTGTGGGTGGAGGTGACACAGGGTCCTACCTGTAGCAGCTGTCTATGCTTTCCCTGGCTCGTGAGCTTGCAGTCGCCCTCAGAGCTTTGCTGCTCAGCCCCACCACGGATGGCGAGCCCTTGGCTTTGAGGTCCACACAGTTGAGTTCCTCTTCCTCGTTCAAGGTGGGTAGGTAGCCAGTGACCAGCTTTAAGCTCCCAAGGGCCATGCTGTTGACATGAGCTGCGTTCTCCCCCCCAGTCCTGACATAATCGAGGTAAATATCAGAGGTGAGGAACATCTGGTAAGCATTGTCCTCCATCAGTGTCTGGATCTCAGCCTGGGCTTGGTCAAACATGGTGGAGTCAATCTGCTGCCTCTTCATGCAATCCCGTATGAAAAATTTGGTTGCCAGCTTGAGCTGTCTGGCCACGACGCTGTAGTTCTCGATGTACCTCTTGTGAATAGCTTTGGCCACCCGCAGGGTTTTGGTATCCTTAAGGTCCATCTGTCTGAATCCATTGCAGGCGAACCAGAAGTCTAAGGTGTCCACACATTTCTCTCTCTCCAGGAAGGTCCGGAAGAGATGGGCCCCATCCTGGTCCCCCAGTAAGGAATGCAGGGACTTGGCCCATCTAACCAGATGCAAATCCGGAGATGCACTCCCCTCTGGTTCCCCCAAACCATCGTCATTCCTCCTAGGGTTGATGGGAAGTGACACAGACTTGGATCTTTGGCTTTTGGTGTGGAGCTGGCACAGCTTCTGGCCTTCCTCCCCTGGCACAGGTGGCCGCGGGGCGTCTTCCCTGAAGCTGCCGCTCTCATCGTTGAGATGAGTCACAGCTCGGGCGCTCATGACTCTCTAATTCGTATTGTGCGCTGTGAATTCCTATGTAATCTGGAGTCAGCGGGGGATCCTGCGAGTCTTCTTCTCTCTGGAAATGAAAGAAGGGATTGATCTAATCACAACCAGATCCGTCCGACATCAAAAGGCAAAGTAAACAGGCTTTTCAGGTCCTTGCCGCTGCCGAGCGAATCAAGAAGAGACACCGTGGTGGGCAGGAGGGGGGCCTGGAGAGTAGTACGGGGGGACCCTGTCTTTATTACTGACAGGTTGGTGCCCATCTAGTGGGGGCATCTGAGCTAGATCTCGGATGCACTGCAGACCTCTGCAGGTGAAATTCATTTTGGAGCCCTCTCCTCCCGCAGCGCCTGTCACCCCCCACCACCAACAGCATCTGGTTCTGATCCTTAAATTAGAGGGAGCGATCCATCACCCCCCAGCAGAAAACACAACGCTCACCAGCAGATTGTCAAATATTCAGTGCAGCTTCTGCCCGCTGTACACAACATCATCCTCTACATGCCAGGGGGCTGCAAACATGGCAACCCACATCAATATAAACTACACCACAAAACCAGCACATCATATAGGATGCCCTCCTGCCATGCCCCCAGCACATCATATAGGATGCCCTCCTGCCATACCCTCAGTACATCATATAGGATGCCCTCCTGCCATACCCCCAGCACATCATATAGGATGCCCTCCTGCCATACCCCCAGCACATCAGATAGGATGCCCTCCTGCCATACCCTCAGCACATCAGATAGGATGCCCTCCTGCCATACCCTCAGCACATCAGATAGGATGCCCTCCTGCCATACCCCCAGCACATCAGATAGGATGCCCTCCCTGCCATACCCCCAGCACATCAGATAGGATGCCTTCCTGCCATACCCCCAGCACATCAGATAGGATGCCCTCCTGCCATACCCTCAGTACATCATATAGGATGCCCTCCTGCCATACCCCCAGCACATCATATAGGATGCCCTCCTGCCATACCCCCAGCACATCAGATAGGATGCCCTCCTGCCATACCCTCAGCACATCAGATAGGATGCCCTCCTGCCATACCCTCAGCACATCAGATAGGATGCCCTCCTGCCATACCCCCAGCACATCAGATAGGATGCCCTCCCTGCCATACCCCCAGCACATCAGATAGGATGCCTTCCTGCCATACCCCCAGCACATCAGATAGGATGCCCTCCTGCCATACCCCCAGCACATCATATAGGATGCCCTCCTGCCATACCCCCAGCACATCAGATAGGATGCCCTCCTGCCATACCCCCAGCACATCAGATAGGATGCCTTCCTGCCATACCCCCAGCACATCATATAGGATGCCCTCCTGCCATACCCCCAGCACATCATATAGGATGCCCTCCTGCCATACCCCCAGCACATCAGATAGGATGCCCTCCTGCCATACCCTCAGCACATCAGATAGGATGCCCTCCTGCCATACCCCCAGCACATCAGATAGGATGCCCTCCCTGCCATACCCCCAGCACATCAGATAGGATGCCTTCCTGCCATACCCCCAGCACATCAGATAGGATGCCCTCCTGCCATACCCCCAGCACATCAGATAGGATGCCCTCCTGCCATGCCCCCAGCACATCAGATAGGATGCCCTCCTGCCATACCCCCAGCACATCATATAGGGTGCCCTCCCTGCCATGCCCCCAGCACATCATATAGGATGCCCTCCTGCCATACCCCCAGCACATCAGATAGGATGCCCTCCTGCCATACCCCCAGCACATCAGATAGGATGCCCTCCTGCCATGCCCCCAGCACATCAGATAGGATGTCCTCCTGCCATACCCCCAGCACATCATATAGGATGCCCTCCTGCCATACCCCCAGCACATCATATAGGATGTCCTCCTGCCATACCCTCAGTACATCATATAGGATGCCCTCCTGCCATACCCCCAGCACATCATATAGGATGCCCTCCCTGCCATACCCCCAGCACATCATATAGGATGCCCTCCTGCCATACCCCCAGCACATCATATAGGATGCCCTCCTGCCATGCCCCCAGCACATCATATAGGATGCCCTCCCTGCCATACCCCCAGCACATCATATAGGATTCCCTCCTGCCATGCCCCCAGCACATCATATAGGATGCCCTCCCTGCCATACCCTCAGTAAATCATATAGGATGCCCTCCTGCCATGCCCCCAGCACATCATATAGGATGCCCTCCCTGCCATACCCCCAGCACATCATATAGGATGCCCTCCCTGCCATACCCCCAGCACATCATATAGGATGCCCTCCCTGCCATACCCCCAGCGCATCAGATAGGATGCCCTCCTGCCATACCCCCAGCGCATCAGATAGGATGCCCTCCTGCCATACCCCCAGCACATCATATAGGATGCCCTCCTGCCATACCCCCAGCACATCAGATAGGATGCCCTCCTGCCATACCCCCAGCACATCAGATAGGATGCCCTCCTGCCATACCCCCAACACATCAGATAGGATGCCCTCCTGCCATACCCCCAGCACATCATATAGGATGCCCTCCTGCCATACCTCCAGCACATCATATAGGATGCCCTCCTGCCATACCCCCAGCACATCATATAGGATGCCCTCCTGCCATACCCTCAGCACATCATATAGGATGCCCTCCTGCCATACCCCCAGCACATCATATAGGGTGCCCTCCTGCCATACCCTCAGTACATCATATAGGATGCCCTCCTGCCATACCCCCAGCACATCATATAGGGTGCCCTCCTGCCATACCCTCAGTACATCATATAGGATGCCCTCCTGCCATACCCCCAACACATCAGATAGGATGCCCTCCTGCCATACCCCCAGCACATCAGATAGGATGCCCTCCTGCCATACCCCCAGCACATCAGATAGGATGCCCTCCTGCCATACCCCCAGCACATCAGATAGGATGCCCTCCTGCCATACCCCCAGCACATCAGATAGGATGTCCTCCTGCCATACCCCCAGCACAGATAGGATGCCCTCCTGCCATGCCCCCAGCACATCATATAGGATGCCCTCCCGCGATGCCCCCAGCGCATCAGATAGGATACCCTCCTGCCATACCCCCAGCACATCAGATAGGATGCCCTCCTGCCATGCCCCCAGCACATCATATAGGATGCCCTCCCTGCCATGCCCCCAGCACATCAGATAGGATGCCCTCCTGCCATACCCTCAGTAAATCATAGAGGATGCCCTCCTACTGTACCTCCAGCTGCCATACCCCCAACACATCATATAGGATGCCCTCCTGCCATGCCCCCAGCACATCAGATAGGATGCCCTCCTGCCATGCCCCCAGCACATCAGATAGGATGCCCTCCTGCCATGCCCCTAGCACATCATATAGGATGCCCTCCTGCCATACCCTCAGCACATCATATAGGATGCCCTCCTGCCATGCCCCCAGCACATCATATAGGATGCCCTCCTGCCATACCCTCAGCACATCATATAGGATGCCCTCCTGCCATACCCCCAGCACATCATATAGGGTGCCCTCCTGCCATACCCCCAGCACATCATATAGGATGCCCTCCTGCCATACCCTCAGTACATCATATAGGATGCCCTCCTTGCCATACCCCCAGCACATCAGATAGGATGCCCTCCTGCCATGCCCCCAGCACATCAGATAGGATGCCCTCCTGCCATACCCCCAGCACATCATATAGGATGCCCTCCTTGCCATACCCCCAGCACATCAGATAGGATGCCCTCCTGCCATACCTCCAGCACATCAGATAGGATGCCCTCCTGCCATGCCCCCAGCACATCAGATAGGATGCCCTCCTGCCATACCCCCAGCACATCAGATAGGATGCCCTCCTGCCATACCTCCAGCACATCAGATAGGATGCCCTCCTGCCATGCCCCCAGCACATCAGATAGGATGCCCTCCTGCCATGCCCCCAGCACATCAGATAGGATGCCCTCCTGCCATGCCCCCAGCACATCAGATAGGATGCCCTCCTGCCATGCCCCCAGCACATCAGATAGGATGCTCTCCTGCCATGCCCCCAGCACATCAGATAGGATGCCCTCCTGCCATGCCCCCAGCACATCAGATAGGATACCCTCCTGCCATACCCCCAGCACATCAGATAGGATACCCTCCTGCCATACCCCCAGCACATCATATAGGATACCCTCCTGCCATACCCCCAGCACATCATATAGGATGTCCTTCTGCCATGCCCTTAGCACATCAGATAGGATGCCCTCCTGCCATGCCCCCAGCACATCAGATAGGATGCCCTCCTGCCATGCCCCCAGCATCACATTCAGCAGATACATAGTAATAACAGCTCAGCAGATACAATGTTTCACCTCCACAGTGGGCAGAGATTCCAGGGATCCTGGGCCGAGGATTGTAAGATCCTGGAGGAGATCATCTGGGATTGGAGAAGCTCCAGCCTCGGAAGCCATAAATCCACGGCGGAGAGCCTGGCACCATTACCTGAGAGCAGCCATCCTGGCAGCGGGCAGCTCCTCACCAGTGCCCATTGAGCCCTGGCACCATCCTGGCACAGATCCGTCCAGCCCTGTGTAAGAACTGAGCCCTGGAGAAGCATGCAGAGCTCCTTACACATCAGAGGCAGGGAGGGAGCGGGGAGGAGGCTGCTGCAGGAGGAGGAGGAGGAGGAGGAGGCTGCGGATACACATCTGTCACACGGTGCCACCTTGCACTAGGACACACACTGCTGCCTACATCAAAGGCCCAGCGACATCAAAGAGGACTGGGGGCCTGGAGCAGAGTGCAATGCCCCCCAGTAATAGAAGACATGGCGGGCACTGTGCAGTGTGATGAGGCTGGCACTGTGCAGTGTGATGAGGCTGGCACTGTGCAGTGTGATGAGGCTGGCACTGTGCAGTGTGATGAGGCTGGCACTGTGCAGTGTGATGAGGCTGGCGCTGAGCAGTAATAAGGCTGGCACTGTGCAGTGTGATGAGGCTGGCGCTGAGCAGTAATAAGGCTGGCACTGTGCAGTGTGATGAGGCTGGCGCTTAGCAGTGTGATGAGGCTGGCACTGTGCAGTGTGATGAGGCTGGCACTGTGCAGTGTGATGAGGCTGGCACTGTGCAGTGTGATGAGGCTGGCACTGTGCAGTGTGATGAGGCTGGCGCTGAGCAGTGTGATGAGGTGGGCAGTGTGATGAGGCTGGTGCTGTGCAGTATGATGAGGCTGGCGCTGAGCAGTAATAAGGCTGGCGCTTAGCAGTGTGATGAGGCTGGCACTGTGCAGTGTGATGAGGCTGGCGCTGTGCAGTGTGATGAGGCTGGCGCTGTGCAGTGTGATGAGGCTGGCACTGTGCAGTGTGATGAGGCTGGCACTGTGCAGTGTGATGAGGCTGGCGCTGAGCAGTGTGATGAGGCTGGCACTGTGCAGTGTGATGAGGCTGGCACTGTGCAGTGTGATGAGGCTGGTGCTGTGCAGTAATAAGGCTGGTGCTGTGCAGTGTGATGAGGCTGGCACTGTGCAGTGTGATGAGGCTGGCACTGTGCAGTGTGATGAGGCTGGCACTGTGCAGTGTGATGAGGCTGGCACTGTGCAGTGTGATGAGGCTGGCACTGTGCAGTGTGATGAGGCTGGCACTGTGCAGTGTGATGAGGCTGGCGCTGAGCAGTAATAAGGCTGGCACTGTGCAGTGTGATGAGGCTGGCGCTTAGCAGTGTGATGAGGCTGGCACTGTGCAGTGTGATGAGGCTGGCACTGTGCAGTGTGATGAGGCTGGCACTGTGCAGTGTGATGAGGCTGGCGCTGAGCAGTGTGATGAGGTGGGCAGTGTGATGAGGCTGGTGCTGTGCAGTATGATGAGGCTGGCGCTGAGCAGTAATAAGGCTGGCGCTTAGCAGTGTGATGAGGCTGGCACTGTGCAGTGTGATGAGGCTGGCGCTGTGCAGTGTGATGAGGCTGGCGCTGTGCAGTGTGATGAGGCTGGCGCTGTGCAGTGTGATGAGGCTGGCACTGTGCAGTGTGATGAGGCTGGCACTCTGCAGTGTGATGAGGCTGGTGCTGTGCAGTAATAAGGCTGGTGCTGTGCAGTGTGATGAGGCTAGCACTGTGCAGTATGATGAGGCTGGCACTGTGCAGTATGATGAGGCTGGCACTGTGCAGTAATAAAGAGGGCACTGTGCAGTATGATGAGGCTGGCACTGTGCAGTAATAAAGAGGGCACTGTGCAGTGTGATGAGGCTGGTGCTGTGCAGTAATAAGGCTGGTGCTGTGCAGTGTGATGAGGCTAGCACTGTGCAGTGTGATGAGGCTGGCACTGTGCAGTGTGATGAGGCTGGCACTGTGCAGTATGATGAGGCTGGCACTGTGCAGTATGATGAGGCGGGCACTGTGCAGTGTGATGAGGCGGGCACTGTGCAGTGTGATGAGGCGGGCACTGTGCAGTAATAGGGCTGGCACTGTGCAGTGTGATGAGGCGGGCACTGTGCAGTGTGATGAGGCGGGCACTGTGCAGTGTGATGAAGCTGGCGCTGTGCAGTAATAAGGCTGGCGCTGTGCAGTAATAGGGCTGGCACTGTCCAGTGTGATGAGGCGGGCACTGTGCATTGTGATAAGGCTGGCGCAGTGCAGTAATAAGGCGCTGTGCTGTATCACACCCCCAGAGCCCCACAGCTTACAATCTACAGGTATAATATTCAGACCCTGATCCCCAGAGCTGACAATCTATAGGTGCAATAATAAGACGTCATACTCAGTGCAATCTCTATCCAGCAGCTGCCTCCTACCTGCTCATACAGTATATATACATATATTTCTGTCCCTCCGCAGCATTTCCCCAACCTATAAAGAATCTGCGCTGTTCATAAGTCAAGAGTCAGATCCCGGACCGTGCGCCGCTTCAACGCGCAGGTCCACATGTCAGTGATTACCTCACAGCAGGATTACATTTAGGGGCCAGAAGGAAATTCACCCGGGGTCCTCACTGCGAGAGTATAAGGAGGTGAGCTCATAGATCTAGATATACATGAGACTGGGAAGTACCACATGCACAGGACTCCGGAGATGCACTCACTATTCTGCTGGTGGAGTCACTGTGCACATACATTACTTATCCTGTACTGATCCTGAGTTACATCCTGTATTATACTCCAGAGCTGCACTCACTATTCTGCTGGTGCAGTCACTGTGTACATACATTACTTATCCTGTACTGATCCTGAGTTACATCCTGTATTATACTCCAGAGCTGCACTCACTATTCTGCTGGTGCAGTCACTGTGTACATTACATTACTTATCCTGTACTGATCCTGAGTTACATACTGTATTATACTCCAGAGCTGCACTAACTATTCTGCTGGTGCAGTCACTGTGTACATACATTACTTATCCTGTACTAATCCTGAGTTACATCCTGTATTATACTCCAGAGCTGCACTCACTATTCTGCTGGTGCAGTCACTGTGCACATACATTACTTATCCTGTACTGATCCTGAGTTACATCCTGTATTATACTCCAGAGCTGCACTCACTATTCTGCTGGTGCAGTCACTGTGTACATACATTACTTATCCTGTACTGATCCTGAGTTACATCCTGTATTATACTCCAGAGCTGCACTCACTATTCTGCTGGTGCAGTCACTGTGCACATACATTACTTATCCTGTACTGATCCTGAGTTACATCCTGTATTATACTCCAGAGCTGCACTCACTATTCTGCTGGTGCAGTCACTGTGTACATACATTACTTATCCTGTACTGATCCTGAGTTACATCCTGTATTATACTCCAGAGCTGCACTCACTATTCTGCTGGTGCAGTCACTGTGTACATACATTACTGATCCTGTACTGATCCTGAGTTACATCCTGTATTATACTCCAGAGCTGCACTCACTATTCTGCTGGTGCAGTCACTGTGTACATACATTACTTATCCTGTACTGATCCTGAGTTACATCCTGTATTATACTCCAGAGCTGCACTCACTATTCTGCTGGTGGAGTCACTGTGTATATACATTACTTATCCTGTACTGATCCTGAGTTACATCCTGTATTATACTCCAGAGCTGCACTCACTATTCTGCTGGTGCAGTCACTGCGTACATACATTACTTATCCTGTACTGATCCTGAGTTACATCCTGTATTATACTCCAGAGCTGCACTCACTATTCTGCTGGTGCAGTCACTGTGTACATACATTACTTATCCTGTACTGATCCTGAGTTACAGCCTGTATTATACTCCAGAGCTGCACTCACTATTCTGCTGGTGGAGTCACTGTGTACATACATTACTTATCCTGTACTGATCCTGAGTTACATCCTGTATTATACTCCAGAGCTGCACTCACTATTCTGCTGGTGCAATCACTGTGTACATACATTACTTATCCTGTACTGGTCCTGAGTTACATCCTGTATTATACTCCAGAGCTGCACTCACTATTCTGCTGGTGCAGTCACTGTGTACATACATTACTTATCCTGTACTGATCCTGAGTTACATCCTGTATTATACTCCAGAGCTGCACTCACTATTCTTCTGGTGCAGTCACTGTGTATATACATTACTTATCCTGTACTGATCCTGAGTTACATCCTGTATTATACTCCAGAGCTGCACTCACTATTCTGCTGGTGCAGTCACTGTGTACATGCATTACTTATCCTGTACTGATCCTGAGTTACATCCTGTATTATACTCCAGAGCTGCACTCACTATTCTGCTGGTGCAGTCACTGTGTACATACATTACTTATCCTATACTGATCCTGAGTTACATCCTGTATTATACTCCAGAGCTGCACTCACTACTCTGCTGGTGGAGTCACTGTGTACATACATTACTTATCCTGTACTGATCCTGAGTTACATCCTGTATTATACTTCAGAGCTGCACTCACTATTCTGCTGGTGGAGTCACTGTGTACATACATTACTTATCCTGTACTGATCCTGAGTTATATCCTGTATTATACTCCAGAGCTGCACTCACTATTCTGCTGGTGCAGTCACTGTGTATATACATTACTTATCCTGTACTGATCCTGAGTTACATCCTGTATTATACTCCAGAGCTGCACTCACTATTCTGCTGGTGCAGTCACTGTGCACATACATTACTTATCCTGTACTGATCCTGAGTTACATCCTGTATTATACTCCAGAGCTGCACTCACTATTCTGCTGGTGCAGTCACTGTGTACATACATTACTTATCCTGTACTGATCCTGAATTACATCCTGTATTATACTCCAGAGCTGCACTCACTATTCTGCTGGTGCAGTCACTGTGTACATACATTACTTATCCTGTACTGATCCTGAGTTACATCTTGTATTATACCCCAGAGCTGCACTCACTATTCTGCTGGTGCAGTCACTGTGTACATACATTACTTATCCTGTACTGATCCTGAGTTACATCCTGTATTATACTCCAGAGCTGCACTCACTATTCTGCTGGTGCAGTCACTGTGTACATACATTACTTATCCTGTACTGATCCTGAGTTACATCCTGTATTATACTCCAGAGCTGCACTCACTATTCTGCTGGTGCAGTCACTGTGTACATACATTACTTATCCTGTACTGATCCTGAGTTACATTCTGTATTATACCCCAGAGCTGCACTCACTATTCTGCGGGAGGAGAGTGAGGTGTATCAGTGTGGGGTAGTAGTATGCAGTCAGGCTCGCCCGTCAACATGTGTCGCCTCGGGGTCGGGCGTCGTCACTTTTCGCCGTCGGCCTCTGTTTAATTGGATGTCATTATTTGAAGCCTTTTATTTCAGAAACCAGCAGTGACCTCAGTGAGGCAGGAGGTAACGTGTGCCTCGTTCATCGCTCTGTTATCACATTACAGCTTCAAGCTCCAGTCTAAAGGTTCGTCACTCCTTACAAGATCTCTGCTTGCTGTCATAGAAGGAGAACATTCCTGTTTACATTCAGAGTCTGAAATCCTGTTCTGATCTAATTCTTTTCACAGCTGCAGATATTGTGTCAGTTGTATCCATGGTGGAAAAGCCTCAGTGGACTGATACACTGTAACAAAACATCAGGGCTGGAGGGAGATTTGTGTGAAGTTTCTACACTGATACATTGTAACAAATCAACAGGGCCGGGGATTGTCCGTACTGATACATCGGCCAACCTCGTGTTCGGTTGCATCTATTCATAATATGACTGTCCGTCGGTCATTGCTGATATAGCGGTGGCGGGTAGTGTCCGGGAAGGGAAGTCTCCTTCATGGCAGGCAGTGTCCGGGAGGGGGGGTTCTCCTCAGTGGCGGGCAGTGTCCAGGAGGGGGGGGTCTCCTCGTTGGCGGGCAGTGTCCGGGAGGGAAGGGTGTCTCCTCGGTGGTGGGCAGTGTCCGCGGGGGGTCTCCTCGGAGGCGGGCAGTGTCCGGCAGTGGGGGCTCTCCTCGGTGGCGGGCAGTGTCCGGGAGGGGGGGTCTCCTCGGTGGCAGGCAGTGCCTGGAAGTGGGGGGTCTCCTGGGTGGCGGGCAATGTCTGGGAGGGGGGGTTCTCTTCGGTGGCAGGCAGTGTCAGGGAGGGGAGTTCTCCTTGGTGTGGGCAGTGTCCAGGAGGGGTCGGTGGCAGGTAATGTCCAGGAAGGGGGTGTGGTGGCGGGCAGTGTCTGGGAGGGCGTCGGTGGCGGGCTGTGTCCGGGAGGGGAGTTCTCCTTGGTAGCGGGCAGTGTACACGAGGTGGGATCTCATAGGGGCTGGGCAGTGTCTGGGAGGGAGGGGGGTCTCCTCGGTGGCGGGCAGTGTCCAGAAGGGGGAGTCTCTTCGTGGTGGGCAGTGTCCGGACGGGGGTGTGGCTCCTTGGTGGTGAGCAGTGTCCGGGAGGGGGGTCTCCTTGGTGAGGGCAGTGTCCGGGAGGGGGGGTCTACACGGTGGCGGGCAGTGTCTGAGAGGGGGTCGTGGCGGGCATTGTTCGGGAAGGGGAGTGGTGGGCAGTGTTCAGGAGGGGAGATTTCCTTGGTGGCGGGCAGTGTCCGGGAAAGGGGTCTCCTCGGTCGCGGGCAGTTTTCAAGAGGGGGGGGCTCCTTGGTGGCCGCTCCTCAGGCGGCTCTTTGAAGTGTTTAATCCTTTTATCCGTCACTGGCCGAGGAATTTCTAGACAATAACGTGGAGTGCAGCGGCCGAAGATGAAAAGGAAGGATGATGGGGGGGGAATAGTGCTCACATCACATACTGCAGGGGGCATTGAAGCTTCCCTCCTTATACCACATGAGGGGGGGGGGGGGCATCCAGGTGAATATCAGTGCACAGATTCACAAAGGTTAATAGTACAATTTCTAAAAAAAAATTTGGGGGAACTTAAACGATTTGAGTCTTACACTGATGCACCTTGTGGGAGTCGTAGTTCCACAATATCTAGTTTTTGGTTTTACAGTAAAGCGCCTGGCCACAATACATTAGGGCAGGTACAGTGTTCTTGTTCACCACAGCAAGCAGAGGTATGGTGAGGGAATGAAAGTATTATAAATGGAGCCGTCATACAGTCGTGGCCAAAAGTTTTGAGAATTACATAAATATTGGAAAAGTTGCTGCCTAAGTTTTTATAATATATACTCCAGAATGTTATGAAGAGTGATCAGATGAATTGCATAGTCCTTCTTTACCATGAAAATTAACTTAATCCCAAAAAAACCTTTCCACTGCATTTCATTGCTGTCATTAAAGGACCTGCTGAGATCATTTCAGTAATCGCCTTGTTAACTCAGGTGAGAATGTTGACGAGCACAAGGCTGGAGATCATTATGTCAGGCTGATTGGGTTAAAATGGCAGACTTGACATGTTAAAAGGAGGGTGATGCTTGAAATCATTGTTCTTCCATTGTTAACCATGGTGACCTGCACAGAAACGCGTGCAGCCATCATTGCGTTGCATAAAAATGGCTTCACAGGCAAGGATATTGTGGCTACTAAGATTGCACCTCAATCAACAATTTATAGGATCATCAAGAACTTCAAGGGAAGAGGTTCAATTCTTGTTAAGAAGGCTTCAGGGCGTCCAAGAAAGTCCAGCAAGCGCCAGGATCGTCTCCTAAAGAGGATTCAGCTGCGGGATCGGAGTGCCACCAGTGCAGAGCTTGCTCAGGAATGGCAGCAGGCAGGTGTGAGCGCATCTGCACGCACAGTGAGGTGAAGACTTTTGGAAGATGGCCTGGTGTCAAGAAGGGCAGCAAAGAAGCCACTTCTCTCCAAAAAAACATCAGGGACAGATTGATCTTCTGCAGAAAGTATGGTGAATGGACTGCTGAGGACTGGGGCAAAGTCATATTCTCCGATGAAGCCTCTTTCCGATTGTTTGGGGCATCTGGAAAAAGGCTTGTCCGGAGAAGAAAAGGTGAGCGCTACCATCAGTCCTGTGTCATGCCAACAGTAAAGCATCCTGAGACCATTCATGTGTGGGGTTGCTTCTCATCCAAGGGAGTGGGCTCACTCACAATTTTGCCCCAAAACACAGCCATGAATAAAGAATGGCACCAAAACACCCTCCATCAGCAACTTCTTCCAACAATCCAACAGTTTGGGGAAGAACAATGCATTTTCCAGCACGATGGAGCACCGTGCCATAAGGCAAAAGTGATAACTAAGTGGCTCGGGGACCAAAACATTGAAATTTTGGGTCCACGGCCTGGAAACTCCCCAGATCTTAATCCCATTGAGAACTTGTGGTCAATCCTCAAGAGGCGGGTGGACAAACAAAAACCCACTAATTCTGACAAACTCCAAGAAGTGATTATGAAAGAATGGGTTGCTATCAGTCAGGAATTGGCCCAGAAGGTGATTGAGAGCATGCGCAGTCGGATTGCAGAGGTCCTGAAAAAGAGGGGCCAACACTGCAAATACTGACTCTTTGCATAAATGTCATGTAATTGTCGATAAAAGCCTTTGAAACGTATGAAGTGCGTGTAATTATATTTCACTACATCACAGAAACAACTGAGACAAAGATCTAAAAGCAGTTTAGCAGCAAACTTTGTGAAAACTAATATTTGTGTCATTCTCAAAACTTTTGGCCACGACTGTACAATGATGAGCCTGGTGCAGAGAGCGCAGTGATCTGATTGGCTGCTGCGGTCCTGCAGCTCCAGAACCTCGGATCAGTGACTGGAACCCTCTGGTGACACAATATGGATCTTCGTTACAGAGGTCAGGCCTCCCAGGACATTACTGTGCTCACTGTCCTCCAGTAGTGCCCCCCCCCCCCCCCCCATTCTCATTGCTGATGGGACAAGTGTGGCCTCCACGATGATCACAGACCTGAAATAGTGGGGGCCACAGGCCAAAGGAGGACACGGAGCACTCAGTATTCTGGATCTGATATTCTCTGCTGTATTTCATATCGCCCTCCATATCTGCCTAATATTCTCCAGCATGTCCGATCCCTTCTGCCACATGTGATATTCTCCTCCGTGTTCAATTATCTGCACTCTTTGCTGTATCTCACATTCTGCGCTGTATCTAATAATTAATGCTGTATCTCATCCATCAGTGTATCTCATCGTTAGTGATGGACGAATATCGGCCGGGACGGTTCGCAAACGCGTGTTCGCGATCAAATGTTCATGAACCACGCGTTTGAGGTGGGCCACATTGACTTTAATGGCAGGCGAACCTGAAAAACCTTCAGGTCATATTTTCAGCCACCAAATACTTACTAGAAGTGCACAAATAGTCCCACAACATGGACAGTGACATACCAGAGGGGGGGGGGGGTCATTGGCAAAAATTAGATTTTTATGCATCTTACATGGAAACTCACATAAATGTGCCCTGCTGGAGCCTAGAATTTTTTTATTTTAGGCCACGGTAGTACAGGCCCCAAAAATTGGGCATTCACCTGACAGAAAAGGACTTTTCTGCTGCTGTATATACATAAGACATTCTTTGTTCTGGGTGGTGGCAGATATGTTTGGGCTGGCATGAGGAAATTCAATTACATGTGGTCATCACAGGTGTTGAATTCCTCCGACATCCATGCCTCATTCATTTTTAGAAATGTGAGGTAGTCCACACTGTCGTGAACTAGGCGAGTCACTTATCGGTCACGATCCCCCCTGCTGCGCTGAACGTCCTTTCAAACAGGACACTCGACGAGGGGCAAGCCAAGAGTTCCATGGCAAATTGTGCCAGCTCTGGCCACAGGTCAAGCCTGCACACCCAGTAGTCCAGGGGTTCATCGCTTCTCAGAGCGTCCACATCGTCCGTTAACCCGATGTAGTCAGACAACTGTCGGTCTAGGCGTTCCCTGAGCCTGGATCCGGAGGGCGGTTGTCGATGGGTTGGCTGCAAGAATGATCTCATATCCGAAGTGACCAACACATCTTCAAACCGCCCTCTTCTTGCAGGCGCGGTAGGAATGGTACCCACAACTGTTTCTCTGTGGGTGGAAATTCCTCTGCCAGTGCTCGCAACAGCAGAATGCAGCATCTCTCGAAGCAAGGCCTGGAAGTGCTGCATTCTGACAGCTCTCTGTGATGGTGGTAACATGTCCGCCATTTTGTGTTTGTACCGGGGGTCTAAGTACGTTGCCACCCAGTACTGGTCCTTGTCCTTTATGCTTTTTATACGGGGGTCCCTGCACTAAATTGGAAGTGGTGGAGCGCCCTGGCTCCTGCTCATCGCCCAGGAGAATGTCGTCCTCGGTCTCCTCACCCCAGCCACAAACACCAGGGATCCCCAAAAAGTCCCCCTCAAAGCCTGCTCTTGCTCCTCCCTCTCCTCCTCCTCCCCCCAGGCACTATCCTCCTCTTCAGACCCCTGCTGACTTGTCTCAGATGGAGTAGCCCTGGGAATTCATTCATCATTGCGACTTCCTCATCTTCTTGCTCCTCGACGGCTTGATCAATGACACAACGCAATGCACGCTCCAGAAAGAAGGCGTAAGGTACGATGTCACTGATGGCGCCCTGGCTGCGACTCACCAGTTTGGTGATCTCATCAAATGGCTGCAGAAGTCTGCATGCGTCGAGCATGAGCAGCCACTGGCGCAGTGAAAAGAGACCAAGCTCCCCAGAACCTGCCCTGCCGCAGAGTTCGTACAGATAGTCGTTAACGGCACGTTTCTGCTGGAGCAGCCTATCAAGCATATACAAGGTGGAGTTCCAGCGCGTCGGGCAGTCACAAATCAGACGTCTGACGGGCAGGTGGTGTCGCCGCTGAACATCAGCAAGGCGAGCCATGGCCGTGTAAGATCTTATAAAATGTCCGTAAGACGTCCTGGACCCCGGAGTATTTGGCAACGAATCGCTGCACGACTAAGTTCAAGACATGTGCCATGCACGGCACGTGAGCCATTTTGCCCTGCTTCAGCGCGCTCAGTAGATTGTCGCACACACTACTTTACCAACTGTCAAATTGAGCGGGGTTAGCCACTGATCGGCCTGTGACCGCAGAGCTGAAAACAGTGCAGGACCGGCGTGGGTCTTGGTTTCCAGGCACAACAGCCGCAGCACAGCATGGCAACGTCTCACCTGGCACGTCGAATAGGTTCTGGGGAGATGGGGGGGTGCAGCGGAAGAGACGATAGCAGCGGAAAAGGAGGAGTCAGCTGAGGAAGAGACGGAGGATGGAGTAGGAGGAGGAGAAGAAGAGGCAGGCCTGCATGCAATCCATGGCGGTACCACCAAATCCACACGGGTGCCACGGGTTACATGCTTGACTGTCGTTAGAAGGTTCAACCAGTGGGCAGTAAAAGTTATGTACCTTCCCTGCCCATGTTTGCTAGACCACGTGTGGTCAGATGTATCTTGGTACCGACACTGTGTGCCAGAGATACATTCACTTGCCACTGAACGTAGCCATATAGCTCCGGGATGCCCTTTTGGGAGAAATATTTCCTTCCGGGGACCTTCCATTGCGGTGTGCCAATGGCCACAAATTTTCTAAAGGCCTCCGAGTCCACCAGTTTATATGGCAGTAGTTGGTGGGCTAGCAGTTCCGACAAGCCAGCGGTCAGCCGTTGGGCAAGAGGGTTATACGGCATCAACGTTTTACGCTCGAACATTTGAGCCACGGAAGCCTGCCTTCTGCCAGATGAACGCGACAATGGCACGGTGGAAGGTGGAGTGGAGGACATATGGGAGGAGAGAGGAGGAGAAGAAGAGGCAGGACGTGGAGCGCCGGGAGTGTGGCTTTGTGGGTTCTGATGGCGTTGCTCCCACTGGGCTCGGTGATGGGAGGACAGGTACCTTCTTAAGGCGGTCGTCCCTAGGCGAGTGTTGGGCTTACCGTGACTTATGCGTTGACAGCACAGGCTGCAGATGGCAACACTATTGTCAGCAGCTGACACGTTAAAAAAAAAGCCCACACTGCGGAGCCATGTGTTGGCGTCCTGGGAGCGCCAGATGTGACCAGGCATGGTGGACGGCTCGCTCCAGATACATTTGCAGTCAGATTTTTGCCTCCTGTGCACTGCGAGCTCTGCCTGCTTCTCCTCCTTCTCCTCCCTATCTGCTGCCCCGTCTCTCCCTCTGAACTCCCCTCCTCTTCCTCTCTTGTGGGCACCCAAGTGATGTCCATTGACACGTCATTATGGTCACCTTCACCACCACTGACATTAGAGATCTCGGAGTAGGCAGCAACAGTGGGGACCAACCTCCTTGGGCTGATCTGGGTACTGTCGTCAGACTGCTGGGTGGCGGCCGTTGCTACCTCCTCTTCCTCATCCGATGCCAAGAATGGCTGCGCATCGGTAAGGTCTGGGAATGGATGAGAAAATAATTCCTCTGACTTGAGAGGAGGGGCTATGGTGGTGATGGTGGTGGTGTCTTTGGGGGTGCACACAGCAGAGAGTGAGGAGGGTGCATATACAGAGGATGAGGAGGGTGCAGAAGCGGAAGGGTGCGCCCTTTGAAGTAAGTGCACGCGCCTTCTCCAACTTCCCACTTAGGCTCCGGCCTGGTGCACCTGCCGACCCCTACCACCCCTGTGGAACGGCCTGCTTCTTCCTCTGCCTGTCATTTTCAAAATGACCCTGTGCCAAAAGCCCCTAGAGAAGAGCAGTATTTGTGGAAGCAGGTATATCGCAGGCCTCAATCAATATTTGGTGGAAGCAGGTATATCGCACCCCTTAATCTGTATTTTGTGGAAGCAGGTGTATTACACCACTCAATTATTTTTTTTTGCCACAACAGTTATATCATACCACCCTGTTTATTTTGGGCAACAGGTATATCGCAGCCCTCAATCAGTATTTTGTGTAAGAAGGTATATCACACCCCCTCAATCAGTTTTTTGGGGGCAACAGGTACAGTCATGGCCATAAATGTTGGCACCCCTGAAATGTTTCAAGAGAATGAAGTATTTCTCACAGAAAAGTATTGCAGTAACACATGTTTATTCCCTTTGTGTGTATTCTAACAAAACCAAATAAAAGAGGGAAAAAAAGCAAATTGGACATAATGTCACCAAACTCCAAAAATGGGCTGGACAAAATTATTGGCCCCCTTTCAAAATTGTGGCTAAATAAGATTGTTTCAAGCATGTGATGCTCCTTTAAACTCACCTCAAGTAACAGGTGTGGGCAATATAAAAATCACACATGAAAGCAGATAAAAAGGAGAGAAGTTCCCTTAGTCTTTGCATTGTGTGTGCCACACTAAGCATGGACAACAGAAAGAGGAGAAGACAACTGTCTGAGGACTCGAGAACCAAAATTGTGGAAAAATATCAACAATCTTAAGGTTACAAGTCCATCTCCAGAGATCTAGATTTGCCTTTGTCCACAGTGCGCAACATTATCAAGAAGTTTGCAACCCGTGGCGCTGTAGCTCATCTCCTTGGGCGCGGACGGAAGAGAAAAATTGATGAAAGGTGTCAACGCAGGAAAGTCCGGATGGTGGATAATCAGCCCCAAACAAGTTCTAAAGATATTCAAGCTGTCCTGCAGGCTCAGGGAGCATCAGTGCGAACTGTCCGTCGACATTTAAATGAAATGAAACGCTATGGCAGGAGACCCAGGAGGACCCCACTGCTGACACAGACATAAAAAAGCAAGACTACATTTTGCAAAAATGAACTTGAGTAAGCCTAAATCCTTCTGGGAGACCAAGATAGAGACCAAGATAGTGCTTTTTGGTAAAGCACATCATTCTACTGTTTACCGAAAACAGAATGAGGCCTACAGAGAAAAGAACACAGTACCTACAGTGAAATATGGCGGAGGTTCATTGATGTTTCTGGGTGCCTTGAATGTGTGCAAGGCATCATGAAATCTGAGGATTACCAACAGATTTTGGGTCGCAATGTAGAGCCCAGTGTCGGAAAGCTGGGTTTGCCTCCGAGATCTTGGGTCTTCCAGCAGGACAGTGACCCCAAACATAGGTCAAAAAGCTCAACTCAGAAATGGATGGCAACAAAGCGCTGGAGAGTTCTGAAGTGGCCAGAAACGAGTCCAGATCTAAATCCCATTGAACACTGTGGAGAGATCGTAAAATTGCTGTTGGGAAAAGGCGCCCTTCCAATAAGAGAGACCTGGAGGAGTCTGCTAAGGAAGAGCGCTCCGAAACTCCGGGTGAGAGGTGTCAGAAGCTTGTTGATGGTTATAGGATATTTTTTCCTAAGGGTGTGAAACCAAATATTAAGTTAGGGGGCCAATAATTTTGTCCAGCCCATTTTTGGAGTTTGGTGACATTATGTCCAATTAGCTTTTTTTCCCCTCCCTTTTTTGGTTTTGTTGCAATACACACAAAGGGACTAAACATGTGTTACTGCAATACTTTCCTGTGAGAAATATTTCAGGGGTGCCAACATTTAAGGCCATGACTGTATATCACACCTGTTGCAAATATTTGTTCCAATAACGCTTGTCCCTCTATATAGCTGCGGTATCGCAGCAGAACCGCACACAACTGCTGCACAATACAAATGCACTATATACCGTATTTTTCGCTCTATAAGACGCACCTACGTTTTTGGGGAGGAAAATAAGAAAAAATATATTTTTAACCAAAAGGTGTGCTTTTGGTGGGTTTGGAACTAATGGTGGTCTGTGGATGGCACTATTACTGGGGATCTGTGAAGGACACTGTTATGGGGGGATCTGTGGATGACGGACACTGTTATGGGGGGATCTGTGGATGACGAACACTGTTATGGGGGGGATCTGTGGATGACGGACACTGTTATGGGGGGGATCTGTGGATGACGGACACTGTTAAGGGGGGATCTGTGGATGACGGACACTGTTACGGGGGGATCTGTGGATGACGGACACTGTTACGGTGGATCTGTGGATGACGGACACTGTTATGGGGGGGATCTGTGGATGACGGACACTGTTATGGGGGGGATCTGTGCATGACGGACACTGTTATGGGGGGGATCTGTGGATGACGGACACTGTTATGGGGGGATCTGTGGATGACGGACACTGTTATGGGGGGATCTGTGGATGACGGACACTTATGGAGGGGGATCTGTGGCTGGCACTGTTACGGGGGGGATCTGTGGATGACGGACACTGTTACGGGGGGATCTGTGGATGACGGACACTGTTACGGGGGGATCTGTGGATGATGGACACTGTTACGGGGGGATCTGTGGATGACGGACACTGTTACGGGGGGATCTGTGGATGACGGACACTGTTACGGGGGGATCTGTGGATGACGGACACTGTTACGGGGGGATCTGTGGATGACGGACACTGTTATGGGGGGGATCTGTGGATGACGGACACTGTTATGGGGGGATCTGTGGATGACGGACACTGTTATGGGGGGGATCTGTGGATGACGGACACTGTTATGGGGGGATCTGTGGATGACGAACACTGTTATGGGGGGGGATCTGTGGATGACGGACACTGTTATGGGGGGGGGATCTGTGGATGACGGACACTGTTATGGGGGGATCTGTGGATGACGGACACGGTTATGGGGGGATCTGTGGATGACGAACACTGTTATGGGGGGATCTGTGGATGACGGACACGGTTATCGGGGGATCTGTGGATGACGGACACTGTTATGGGGGGATCTGTGGATGACGGACACTGTTATGGGGGGATCTGTGGATGACGGACACTGTTATGGGGGGGATCTGTGCATGACGGACACTGTTATGGGGGGGGATCTGTGGATGACGGACACTGTTATGGGGGGGATCTGTGCATGACGGACACTGTTATGGGGGGATCTGTGGATGACGGACACTTATGGAGGGGGATCTGTGACGGACACTTATGGGGGGGATCTGTGGCTGGCACTGTTACAGGGGGGAATCTGTGGATGGCACTGTTAGAGGGGGGATCTGTGGGTGGCACTGTTATATATGTGCCATCCACAGACCCCCACCCCATAACTGTGCTATCCACAGACCCCCCAGCCCATAACTGTGCCATCCACAGATGTCCCCCATAAAAATGTCATCCACAGATCCCCCCCCCCCGCTCCAGTATACTAATATAAAATGTCTTATTCAATTAATAGTTATTAAACATGCCCCCTCACTCCTAATAGTACCGTACATCCTAACCGCTTCAGTACAACGCAGGCAGGCAGGGCGGCCGGCACGTCCCTCACTGACATCACTTGCCTGCGCCGCCTGCTTCATTCATAAAGTAGGCGGCGCAGACACGTGACATCAGGGAGTTACGTTGCCGCCCGCCCGGTCTGCATTCTACAGAAGCGGTTAGGATGTACGGTACTATTTGGAGTGAGGGGGCATGTTTAATAACTATTAATTGAATAAGACATTTTATATTAGTATACCGGAGCGGCGGGGCTATAGTACACTGACTGCACCGCCCCGCCGCTATTGCCGGCCCCCAGCTCCTCCTCCCAGTCCCTCCCCCACTCGTACATCGCAGCTTGCAATGTAAAATTGCCAGCATTCACCCCATAAGACGCAGGGGCATTTTCCCCCCATTTTGGGGGGAGAAAAGGTGCGTCTTATGGGGCGAAAAATACGGTACTTTCTATGTTAGAAAGTATATTATAGGTATATTGCACCCCTCAATCAGTTTTTTTGGGGGCAACAAGTATATCACACCCGTTGCAATTACTTGTTCCAATAGCGTTTGTCCCTCTATATGCCTGCGGTATCGCAGCAGAACCGCACACAACTGCTGCACAATACAAATGTACTGTAATCTACTGTCTATGTTAGAAGGAATATTATAAGTATATCACACCCCTCTGTGTATCACACCTATCGATAGCGCACCTATACCAGTCCTTAAAAGGACTTTTGTGGCCCTATTAGCCAGCGTTTGGTGTCCCTAACAGTCTGTCCCCGCTCCACACAGCAACCTCTCCCTACACTGGCAATAGACTGAATGTAAAATGGCGGCCAGATCGGGTTTATTTATAAGGTAGGGGGTGTGTCCATGTGCTGAAACGTCTCCATTGGCTGTCCTCTACCACCTGATGGATGTGTCATGGGTCAAAGTTCTTCACAATGTAAAAGAATATGGCGCCGACAAATATCGCCATATGTTTGCATGCTCGGCAAATTGCCAACACGCAAAGTTCGCCGCGAAACGACCGCCGCGCGAACCGCAAGGCCATCTCTGCTCATCGTTTGCTGTATCTGCTATTCTCCAGTTATATAGTCTCTGCCATATCTCATATTCTCTGCCGGGTCAGATATTCAGTTGTATACATGATATATATCCTCGGCGGTATCTGCTAATCTCTGCTGTATCTCATATTCCCTGTGGTTTTTCACATTCTCTGCTGTCATATATTCTGTAGTATATCTGATATTTCTCTCTGTATCTCATGTTCTCTGCATATTTGATATTCTCTGATTTATCTAATATTCTCCACGGTGTCTGATATTCCCTTCTGTACCTCACATTCTCTGCAGTATCTCATGTATCCGAGATATCTTATGTATCCACCATATCTGATATTATCCACGGTATCAAATATTCAGTGCTATATCTGATATTTCTTCCTATAATTCATATTCTCTGCTGTTTCTGTATTTTCCGCTGCATCTCACATTCTCCACTATATCTAATATCTAATATTCTCGCCAAAGACAATGGTTAAAGTGGCTGCAGCTCTCACCTCTGCCTTTAATCCACGAAGCACGGAAAAAAGGCCAGAACTGGGCCTTCTAGGATATCCAGTGGAAAGAAGAAGTCCAGCTTCTTGTGGAGTAAAAAGTTTGTTCTTTATTGGCTCATCATATGATATTCTCGCCTATATGATATTCGCCACTGTATCTCACACTCTTCGCTGAATCTGATATTCTCTGCTGTATCTCAAATTCAAATGTGATATTTGATAATTTCCGCAATCTCGTATATATTCTGTAGTATATCTGACACTTTCTGTTATAGGTCACATTCTCTGCTATATCTCATATTCTCTGCCATATCTGATACCCTTTGCTGTGCCTCATATTTCCCACCATATGTGATGTAACCCTTTGTATCTCATTCTCTGCAGTATCTCATATTCCCCTCCATATCTTACGTTCTCCGCTGTACCTCATATCTCCCTGTATCTGCTATTCTCTGTGTATCTCCTATTCTGCGCAATATCTGATATTTGCCACTGTATTTGATATTCTTCAGCAGTTCGGATATTCTCCACAGAATCAGTTATTCTCCGTTGTGTCTCATATTGGCCGCTGTATCTGACATTCCTCTGTACATCTCACAGCTATATCTGATATTTCTATTCTGTATCTCATATTCGCCATCGTATCTGATAATCAGTCTGTAACTCATATCCTCCCCCGTATCTGTTATTATGTATCTCTATTTCCTGTGCTATGTGATATTCTCTGCGGTATCTCATATTTGCTGTGTCGGATATTCCCCTTGGAATCTCATTCTCCAAAGTATCTGATATTATCTGCCACATCATATATTCTCCTTTGTATCTAATATTTCTCTCATATCTCACATTCTCTCCCATATCTCTATTTCTGCTGTATCTTAAGATTTCTCTCTTTCATATTGTCTTATCTCATATCTATTATCCACTGATCTGATATTTTCTACTCTATTACATATTCTCTGCTGCATGTCATATTTACTGATGTTTGATTCTCCTCTGTATCCCATCTTCATCTGGTATCTCATATTCTCCACTATGTCGGATATTCCCAATATGTATCGGATCTTCACCACTGTATTTCATCTTCATCTGGTATCTTATATTCTCCTCTGTATCCCATCTTCATCTGGTATCTCGTATTTTCCACTGTATCTCATCTGGTATCTCGTATTCTCCACTGTATCTCATCTTCGTCTGATATCTCGTATTCTCCACTGTATCTCATCTTCATCTGGTATCTCGTATTCTCCACTGTATCTCATCTTCATCTAGTATCTCGTATTGTCCACTGTATCTCATCTTCATCTGGTATCTCGTATTCTCCTCTGTATCCCATCTTCATCTGGTATCTTGTATTCTCCTCTGTATCCCATCTTCATCTGGTATATCGTATTCTCCTCTGTATCTCATCTTCATCTGGTATCATATTCTCCACTGTATCTCATCTTCATCTGGTATCTCGTATTGTCCACTGTATCTCATCTTCATCTGGTATCTCGTATTGTCCACTGTATCTCATCTTCATCTGGTATCTCGTATTGTCCACTGTATCTCATCTTCATCTGGTATCTCGTATTGTCCACTGTATCTCATCTTCATCTGGTATCTCGTATTGTCCACTGTATCTCATCTTCATCTGGTATCTCGTATTGTCCACTGTATCTCATCTTCATCTGGTATCTCGTATTGTCCACTGTATCTCATCTTCATCTGGTATCTCGTATTGTCCACTGTATCTCATCTTCATCTGGTATCTCGTATTGTCCACTGTATCTCATCTTCATCTGGTATCTCGTATTGTCCACTGTATCTCATCTTCATCTGGTATCTCGTATTGTCCACTGTATCTCATCTTCATCTGGTATCTCGTATTGTCCACTGTATCTCATCTTCATCTGGTATCTCGTATTGTCCACTGTATCTCATCTTCATCTGGTATCTCGTATGTCCACTTGTATCTCACGGTCTTCACATTATTTCTGCCTTGCCTCATCTCTGTATTTCATACTCTCCAGGATGTTTCATATCCATCTGGTATCTGATAGGCCCCTTTGTAGCTCATATTCTCAACTGTATTTCATGCTCCAGTATCTCAACCATGTTTGATGTTCTCCATCATGGTTCTGGGTAGGGCCAGGAACAGACATTTTGGATGATGAGTGCGGAGCAGCAGATGTTTGGGGGGGGGGGGGTGGACTAGATGCTCGGTGTCGCTGACTTTAATTTAACATCTTAAACTCTTCTAAAGCAGCAATTGCCCCAAGAATTTCACTTCTATTCAACTTCAAAAGAAGTGTGCGCTGCTAAGTGCTGCGGCTTCCAGGGCTTCGGGCTACAGACACAATCCACTCTTAATTGTCCACAGTTGCAGTGAGATGACGGCAGAGAGGTCACTGTGCCCCCTCCCCCACTACCAGGCCTCTGTCCACCATGTTGTTTCCTTATTGATGTAGAACTTGTGTCCATGTTACTCTTGGATTTACTGTAGGAAGAAAGGAGGAACTGGTACGTCTTTTCCACCAGCTGCTGCTGCTTCTCTGGTCGTCTCTTGGCTCACAGATGAACAAACCAGAGCCCCCAATATTTACCTCTAAAGAAAAGGAGATGACGGGCCAGGAGGATATCTCATAAGAAAGGTGAAGATACAGTCATGTCATATCGACAGGTAAATCTTGCCCCATACACCCCCAAATCCACACCATGTGGCCACAATAGCTGGTGTGAGTAGGTGTTGCTAATATGGTCACAGAGAGCAGACCTTGTGTGATACCACCGAGGCCAGGGGATGATAGGCACCATGCACTTGGCTCAGTCTGGAAAAGGCCAGGAGATGATGGGCACCATACACTTAGCTCAGTCTGGAGAAGGCCAGGAGATGATGTGCACCATACACTTGGCTCACCGCCTTGAGAAGGCCAGCAGATGATGAGCACCATGTACTTGGCTCACTGCCTGGAGGCAGAAGGAGATGATGGGCACCATACACTTGGCTCACCGCCTGGAGAAGGCCAGCAGATGATGAGCACCATGTACTTGGCTCACTGCCTGGAGGCAGCAGGAGATGATGGGCACCATGCACTTGGCTCACAGTCTGGAAAAGACCAGGAGATGATGGGCACAATGAACTTGGCTCACAGTCTGGAGAAGGCCAAGAGATGATGGACACCATGCACTTGGCTCATAGTCTGGAGGAGACCAGGGGATGATGGACACCATGCACCTAGTTCACAATCTGGAGGAGACCAGGAGATGATGGGCACTGTGCACTTTGTTCACAGTCTGGAGGGGACCAGGAGATGATGGGCACCGTGCACTTGGTTCACAATCTGGAGGGGACCATGAGATGATGGGCACCATGCACTTGGTTCACAGTCTGAAGGGGACCAGGAGATGATGGGCACCGTGCACTTGGTTCACAGTCTGGAGGAGACCATGAGATGATGGGCACCTTGCACTCAGCTCACAGTCTGGAGAAGGAGGAGATGATGGGGGTGATGGGCACCCTACAGCCTGAAGGGGCAGAAGCTGCAGGAGCAATCTCAGAGTATAATGTAAACACAACCTGGAGGCTTCAATGGAGCAGTGACTGAGAGCCCATCCAGCTCCACTTTCATGTGATGAGTAGAGGTCGAGCCCAAGGTCACCCAGTGTGACCCCGGAGAACCCTGACATGTGGACAGCTGCAATTATCAGTAACCTAACACTTAAGTTGTCAGCTTGGCCTCTTGTTCCTTGTGTCAGGGTCCTGTCATTGCCCCCTGGAAGGGGGGGGGGGGGAACAACTTTGTAATATTCAGTTTGAAATTAACTTTGTTACCAAAGAAGGAGACAATGGAGACAAAGGTCGGGGAGGGGCCGAGGTGTGGCCCCCGACTGTCCACTGGTTGGGGCTTGTCATGTCTGAAGCCATTTCTACATATACTGTGACATGGTACGAGACTCCCATTCATTAGCTGCTCGCCCCGATTAAAGGCAATGGATTTAAAAAAAAACATGCATCCACCTGGCTTCTTATTGTGGGGAGTTTCCCTTTAAATGACGCTCATTAACATCCACACTGAGCAGAAGCAAAAGTAAGATGCTCTGCAGACCACCCGTCCCTGACAACCAGACCTGGGGACTACAATGTGACAACCATGTGAAGGCCATTTTAAGGCAGTCATAACGAAAGTCACTGTCAACCAGCATTAAAGTCTCTTCACAAAAACAACCAGATCAGTGAGTGCAGCTCTGGAGTATAATACAGGATGTAACTCAGGATCAGTACAGGATAAGTAATGTATGTACACAGTGACTGCACCAGCAGAATAGTGAGTGCAGCTCTGGAGTATAATACAGGATGTAACTCAGGATCAGTACAGGATAAGTAATGTATGTACACAGTGACTGCACCAGCAGAATAGTGAGTGCAGCTCTGGAGTATAATACAGGATGTAACTCAGGATCAGTACAGGATAAGTAATGTATGTACAAAGTGACTGCACCAGCAGAATAGTGAGTGCAGCTCTGGAGTATAATACAGGATGTAACTCAGGATCAGTACAGGATAAGTAATGTATGTACACAGTGACTGCACCAGCAGAATAGTGAGTGCAGCTCTGGAGTATAATACAGGATGTAACTCAGGATCAGTACAGGATAAGTAATGTATGTACACAGTGACTGCACCAGCAGAATAGTGAGTGCAGCTCTGGAGTATAATACAGGATATAACTCAGGATCAGTACAGGATAAGTAATGTATGTACACAGTGACTGCACCAGCAGAATAGTGAGTGCAGCTCTGGAGTATAATACAGGATGTAACTCAGGATCAGTACAGGATAAGTAATGTATGTACACAGTGACTCCACCAGCAGAATAGTGAGTGCAGCTCTGGAGTATAATACAGGATGTATCTCAGGATCAGTACAGGATAAGTAATGTATGTACACAGTGACTGCACCAGCAGAATAGTGAGTGCAGCTCTGGAGTATAATACAGGATGTAACTCAGGATCAGTACAGGATAAGTAATGTATGTACACAGTGACTGCACCAGCAGAATAGTGAGTGCAGCTCTGGAGTATAATACAGGATATAACTCAGGATCAGTACAGGATAAGTAATGTAATGTATGTACACAGTGACTGCACCAGCAGAATAGTGAGTGCAGCTCTGGAGTATAATACAGGATGTAACTCAGGATCAGTACAGGATAAGTAATGTATGTACACAGTGACTGCACCAGCAGAATAGTGAGTGCAGCTCTGGAGTATAATACAGGATATAACTCAGGATCAGTACAGGATAAGTAATGTATGTACACAGTGACTGCACCAGCAGAATAGTGAGTGCAGCTCTGGAGTATAATACAGGATGTAACTCAGGATCAGTACAGGATAAGTAATGTATGTACACAGTGACTCCACCAGCAGAATAGTGAGTGCAGCTCTGGAGTATAATACAGGATGTATCTCAGGATCAGTACAGGATAAGTAATGTATGTACACAGTGACTGCACCAGCAGAATAGTGAGTGCAGCTCTGGAGTATAATACAGGATGTAACTCAGGATCAGTACAGGATAAGTAATGTATGTACACAGTGACTGCACCAGCAGAATAGTGAGTGCAGCTCTGGAGTATAATACAGGATATAACTCAGGATCAGTACAGGATAAGTAATGTAATGTATGTACACAGTGACTGCACCAGCAGAATAGTGAGTGCAGCTCTGGAGTATAATACAGGATGTAACTCAGGATCAGTACAGGATAAGTAATGTATGTACACAGTGACTGCACCAGCAGAATAGTGAGTGCAGCTCTGGAGTATAATACAGGATGTAACTCAGGATCAGTACAGGATAAGTAATGTATGTACACAGTGACTGCACCAGCAGAATAGTGAGTGCAGCTCTGGAGTATAATACAGGATGTAACTCAGGATCAGTACAGGATAAGTAATGTATGTACACAGTGACTGCACCAGCAGAATAGTGAGTGCAGCTCTGGAGTATAATACAGGATATAACTCAGGATCAGTACAGGATAAGTAATGTATGTACACAGTGACTGCACCAGCAGAATAGTGAGTGCAGCTCTGGAGTATAATACAGGATGTAACTCAGGATCAGTACAGGATAAGTAATGTATGTACACAGTGACTCCACCAGCAGAATAGTGAGTGCAGCTCTGGAGTATAATACAGGATGTAACTCAGGATCAGTACAGGATAAGTAATGTATGTACACAGTGACTGCACCAGCAGAATAGTGAGTGCAGCTCTGGAGTATAATACAGGATGTAACTCAGGATCAGTACAGGATAAGTAATGTATGTACACAGTGACTGCACCAGCAGAATAGTGAGTGCAGCTCTGGAGTATAATACAGGATATAACTCAGGATCAGTACAGGATAAGTAATGTAATGTATGTACACAGTGACTGCACCAGCAGAATAGTGAGTGCAGCTCTGGAGTATAATACAGGATGTAACTCAGGATCAGTACAGGATAAGTAATGTATGTACACAGTGACTGCACCAGCAGAATAGTGAGTGCAGCTCTGGAGTATAATACAGGATATAACTCAGGATCAGTACAGGATAAGTAATGTATGTACACAGTGACTGCACCAGCAGAATAGTGAGTGCAGCTCTGGAGTATAATACAGGATGTAACTCAGGATCAGTACAGGATAAGTAATGTATGTACACAGTGACTCCACCAGCAGAATAGTGAGTGCAGCTCTGGAGTATAATACAGGATGTATCTCAGGATCAGTACAGGATAAGTAATGTATGTACACAGTGACTGCACCAGCAGAATAGTGAGTGCAGCTCTGGAGTATAATACAGGATGTAACTCAGGATCAGTACAGGATAAGTAATGTATGTACACAGTGACTGCACCAGCAGAATAGTGAGTGCAGCTCTGGAGTATAATACAGGATATAACTCAGGATCAGTACAGGATAAGTAATGTAATGTATGTACACAGTGACTGCACCAGCAGAATAGTGAGTGCAGCTCTGGAGTATAATACAGGATGTAACTCAGGATCAGTACAGGATAAGTAATGTATGTACACAGTGACTGCACCAGCAGAATAGTGAGTGCAGCTCTGGAGTATAATACAGGATGTAACTCAGGATCAGTACAGGATAAGTAATGTATGTACACAGTGACTGCACCAGCAGAATAGTGAGTGCAGCTCTGGAGTATAATACAGGATGTAACTCAGGATCAGTACAGGATAAGTAATGTATGTACACAGTTACTGCACCAGCAGAATAGTGAGTGCAGCTCTGGAGTATAATACAGGATGTAACTCAGGATCAGTACAGGATAAGTAATGTATGTACACAGTGACTGCACCAGCAGAATAGTGAGTGCAGCTCTGGAGTATAATACAGGATGTAACTCAGGATCAGTACAGGATAAGTAATGTATGTACACAGTGACTGCACCAGCAGAATAGTGAGTGCAGCTCTGGAGTATAATACAGGATGTAACTCAGGATCAGTACAGGATAAGTAATGTATGTACACAGTGACTGCACCAGCAGAATAGTGAGTGCAGCTCTGGAGTATAATACAGGATGTAACTCAGGATCTGTACAGGATAAGTAATGTATGTACACAGTGACTGCACCAGCAGAATAGTGAGTGCAGCTCTGGAGTATAATACAGGATGTAACTCAGGATCAGTACAGGATAAGTAGTGTAATGTATGTACACAGTGACTGCTCCAGCAGAATAGTGAGCACAGCTCTGGAGTATAATACAGGATGTAACTCAGGATCAGTACAGGATAAGTAATGTATGTACACAGTGACTGCACCAGCAGAATAGTGAGTGCAGCTCTGGAGTATAATACAGGATGTAACTCAGGATCAGTACAGGATAAGTAATGTATGTACACAGTGACTGCACCAGCAGAATAGTGAGTGCAGCTCTGGAGTATAATACAAGATGTAACTCAGGATCAGTACAGGATAAGTAATGTATGTACACAGTGACTGCACCAGCAGAATAGTGAGTGCAGCTCTGGAGTATAATACAGGATGTAACTCAGGATCAGTACAGGATAAGTAATGTATGTACACAGTGACTCCACCAGCAGAATAGTGAGTGCAGCTCTGGAGTATAATACAGGATGTATCTCAGGATCAGTACAGGATAAGTAATGTATGTACACAGTGACTGCACCAGCAGAATAGTGAGTGCAGCTCTGGAGTATAATACAGGATGTAACTCTGGATCAGTACAGGATAAGTAATGTATGAAGACAGTGACTGCACCAGCAGAATAGTGAGTACAGCTCTGGAGTATAATACAGGATGTAACTCAGGATCAGTACAGGATAAGTAATGTATGTACACAGTGACTGCACCAGCAGAATAGTGAGCGCAGCTCTGGAGTATAATACAGGATGTAACTCAGGATCAGTACAGGATAAGTAATGTATCTACACAGTGACTCCACCAGAAGAATAGTGAGTGCAGCTCTGGGGTATAATACAGGATGTAACCCAGGATCAGTACAGGATAAGTAATGTATGTACACAGTGACTGCACCAGCAGAATAGTGAGTGCAGCTCTGGAGTATAATACAGGATGTAACTCAGGATCAGTACAGGATAAGTAATGTATGTACACAGTGACTGCACCAGCAGAATAGTGAGTGCAGCTCTGGAGTATAATACAGGATGTAACTCAGGATCAGTACAGGATAAGTAATGTATGTACACAGTGACTGCACCAGCAGAATAGTGAGTGCAGCTCTGGAGTATAATACAAGATGTAACTCAGGATCAGTACAGGATAAGTAATGTATGTACACAGTGACTGCACCAGCAGAATAGTGAGTGCAGCTCTGGAGTATAATACAGGATGTAACTCAGGATCAGTACAGGATAAGTAATGTATGTACACAGTGACTCCACCAGCAGAATAGTGAGTGCAGCTCTGGAGTATAATACAGGATGTATCTCAGGATCAGTACAGGATAAGTAATGTATGTACACAGTGACTGCACCAGCAGAATAGTGAGTGCAGCTCTGGAGTATAATACAGGATGTAACTCAGGATCAGTACAGGATAAGTAATGTATGAAGACAGTGACTGCACCAGCAGAATAGTGAGTACAGCTCTGGAGTATAATACAGGATGTAACTCAGGATCAGTACAGGATAAGTAATGTATGTACACAGTGACTGCACCAGCAGAATAGTGAGCGCAGCTCTGGAGTATAATACAGGATGTAACTCAGGATCAGTACAGGATAAGTAATGTATCTACACAGTGACTCCACCAGAAGAATAGTGAGTGCAGCTCTGGGGTATAATACAGGATGTAACCCAGGATCAGTACAGGATAAGTAATGTATGTACACAGTGACTGCACCAGCAGAATAGTGAGTACAGCTCTGGAGTATAATACAGGATATAACTCAGGATCAGTACAGGATACGTAATGTATGTACACAGTGACTGCACCAGCAGAATAGTGAGTGCAGCTCAGGAGTATAATACAGGATGTAGCTCAGGATATGTATGTGCTGGTCGCCCTGTCCATCTGATCTGCACTAGGAGATGGAATTCATAAAAGTTGCACTCACCCCCAATTTCTGCCTATGGATCATCATGGTATAAAAGTCTATGACCCCTTTCCACGGGGATCCCTGCGATGTATAGGTGGAAAGGGTGAAGCGTCCATTACACAGTGCGGTTCTGACAGCCATTGTCTGAGGGATTACGGGGAGTATAAAGCATGGAGGGTGCTGCTGAGGGATTCATTCACACAAAGCCTGAGGACGCTGCTCCATGAGAACCCCATGTACACATTACAGCCTAAAAAGAGACCAGTAAAGGGGATTTCTGGTACCCCGCTGGTGCTGGCGGAGAGCACTGAATCCCACGCTCCCAGCAGCAGGTGCCCCCCCCCCATGAGATGGCGGCAGAGACATCAAGGAGGTGATCCCTGATCGGATTCCCAGCCGCCTCCTGCTTCACCTCCATCTGTGCACTGCACTGTAGACTGCAGCTCTGGATGTGACTGGAGCATAAGAGATAATGTACAGGTGATATATGAAGGGGAAAATAAAGCAGGCCAATACAGGGGCCCCTGTGAAAGTGAGCACACACCATAAGTGCGGTCTCTTATATGAAATCTAAAAGGGCATTGGGCCCCCTTAGATATTGGGCCCCACGTAACTTCTTCCAGCGGAGAGGCCTCTTGTATTATTCTGCAGGATGTAGTCAGAGTCTTATGCACCTTTTTGCGTGTTACATGGCAGAGATGCAGTACCCCTTGCAGCCAGCAGAGGGCAGTGGGTCTTCTGGGACTATTCTAGGGCAGGACTGGAGTATACAGATACCGGGGACAGGGAGCAGAGGCGCCATCTCTGCTGCTTCCATGGAACTGGCGGCCATTCTGCATATGTCTCTGCCCATAGAGGCGTGTGGTGAAATGCTGAGGCTCTGACTCTGGCCGTCTGACGGGGGCGTGTACATTTTTGCACTACCTTGTGTACATTCCCTTTAACAGGCGTAGAAGTCACAATATATTGACCCTGTGATTCCGAGAGAACGGCGCCTCCGGTGGCTGGACGTGGAATAACACGGAGTAATTACTCGGAGTAGCACTGGCCACACCCCCTCCGCCGATCCCCGAGATGCCGCATTGTTCTTGGCGGCCTGAATGCTTTTAATTCCACATGTAAGGAGCAGGTTATCTCATTAGATCTCGCTCCCCGCGCTCTCAACGCCGCGCTGTCTTCAGCTGAAATTATCAAAGAATCTGCCGGCACAAAGGCATATCATTCGCAGGAACGTCTTGCGGCGACGGCGAATCTTCCGCTTTCTGCAACTTGCAATTTTGTCTAAGTGTAGAAATCGCTTTGATAAGGAGCTTTAAAGCGGCGACGCTCCCTAATGGCGGGAGTTAAAAGCAGTGACCCTTGTGTGGGAGATCAAAGTCTTGTGAGGATCGCCCCCCCCCCGATCTGCTGCCGTCAGCGCAACTGAAGCCATTACCTGCGTCTCATCAGTAACGGGCAGAACCAACCAGACCTGGGAGAGCACTACAACCCCCAGCGTGTATCTGCCACATATAGGGGGCGACACTAGTGGTGCAGGGGGTCTCATCAGAGGGTAACCGTGGGCCCCAGAAGACACCATGCATCGGGGCGCAGGGCTGTCAGCGACGGGTGCACAGAACGGAGAGACACCGGGACCAAGAGCAGGCGAATGCGGCACCGAACGAGCAGCCATTATTAGACACCCTCCCCACATGACAGCACACTCCTCTCCTGAAATCCTCTGTGCTGCCAGTATATGCAGTGGAGCATGCCCACACCCTCGTGACAGGCGGAGCCTTATGAGGCGGCACAGATACAGCATCATACAGAACACTAAGCGTCTGTTCACACAGCGAAAATACAAGATCCTAAGGCGGACAAAGCGCAGGGAGGCACAATGACTACAGACCGCCAGCCATTCCCTAAAGACCAGGGTTCACACCTGAGACAGGGGAGGGGCACAGACGTGGTCAGGGATGTGATCGGGAGGGGCACAGACGTGGTCAGGGATGTGGTGGGGAGGGGCACAGACGTGGTCAGGGATGTGATCGGGAGGGGCACAGACGTGGTCAGGGATGTGATGGGGAGAGGCACAGACGTGGTCAGGGATGTGGTGGGGAGGGGCACAGACGTGGTCAGGGATGTGATGGGAGAGGGGCACACACGTGGTCAGGGATGTGGTGGGGAGGGGCACAGACGTGGTCAGGGATGTGATCGGGAGGGGCACAGACGTGGTCAGGGATGTGGTGGGGAGGGGCACAGACGTGGTCAGGGATGTGATCGGGAGGGGCACAGACGTGGTCAGGGATGTGATGGGGAGAGGCACAGACGTGGTCAGGGATGTGGTGGGGAGGGGCACAGACGTGGTCAGGGATGTGATCGGGAGGGGCACAGACGTGGTGAGGGATGTGATGGGGAGAGGCACAGACGTGGTCAGGGATGTGGTGGGGAGGGGCACAGACGTGGTCAGGGATGTGGTGGGGAGAGGCACAGACGTGGTCAGGGATGTGGTGGGGAGGGGCACAGACGTGGTCAGGGATGTGATGGGGAGAGGCACAGACGTGGTCAGGGATGTGGTGGGGAGGGGCACAGACGTGGTCAGGGATGTGATCGGGAGGGGCACAGACGTGGTCAGGGATGTGATGGGGAGAGGCACAGACGTGGTCAGGGATGTGGTGGGGAGGGGCACAGACGTGGTCAGGGATGTGGTGGGGAGGGGCACAGACGTGGTCAGGGATGTGGTGGGGAGGGGCACAGACGTGGTCAGGGATGTGATGGGGAGAGGCACAGACGTGGTCAGGGATGTGGTGGGGAGGGGCACAGACGTGGTCAGGGATGTGGTGGGGAGGGGCACAGACGTGGTCAGGGATGTGATCGGGAGGGGCACAGACGTGGTCAGTGATGTGATGGAGAGGGGCACAGACGTGGTCAGGGATGTGATGGGAGAGGGGCACACACGTGGTCAGGGATGTGATGGGAGAGGGGCACACACGTGGTCAGGGATGTGGTGGGGAGGGGCACAGACGTGGTCAGGGATGTGGTGGGGAGGGGCACAGACGTGGTCAGGGATGTGATGGGGAGAGGCACAGACGTGGTCAGGGATGTGATGGGGAGGGGCACAGACGTGGTCAGGGATGTGGTGGGGAGGGGCACACACGTGGTCAGGGATGTGATGGGGAGGGGCACAGACGTGGTCAGGGATGTGATGGGGAGAGGCACAGACGTGGTCAGGGATGTGATGGGGAGGGGCACAGACGTGGTCAGGGATGTGGTGGGGAGGGGCACACACGTGGTCAGGGATGTGATCGGGAGGGGCACAGACGTGGTCAGGGATGTGATGGGAGAGGGGCACACACGTGGTCAGGGATGTGGTGGGGAGGGGCACAGACGTGGTCGGGGATGTGATAGGGAGAGGGGCACAGACGTGGTCAGGGATGTGGTGGGGAGGGGCACAGACGTGGTCAGGGATGTGATCGGGAGGGGCACAGACGTGGTCAGTGATGTGATGGAGAGGGGCACAGACGTGGTCAGGGATGTGATGGGGAGGGGCACAGACGTGGTCAGGGATGTGGTGGGGAGGGGCACAGACGTGGTCGGGGATGTGGTGGGGAGGGGCACAGACGTGGTCAGGGATGTGATGGGGAGGGGCACAGACGTGGTCAGGGATGTGATGGGGAGAGGCACAGACGTGGTCAGGGATGTGATAGGGAGAGGGGCACAGACGTGGTCAGGGATGTGATGGGAGAGGGGCACAGACGTGGTCAGTGATGTGATGGAGAGGGGCACAGACGTGGTAAGGGATGTGATGGGAGAGGGGCACACACGTGGTCAGGGATGTGATGAGAGGGGCACACACGTGGTCAGGGATGTGATGGGGAGGGGCACACACGTGGTCAGGGATGTGATGGGGAGGGGCACACACGTGGTCAGTGATGTGATGGAGAGGGGCACACACGTGGTCAGGGATGTGATGGGAGAGGGGCACACACGTGGTCGGGGATGTGATGGGGAGGGGCACACACGTGGTCAGGGATGTGATGGGGAGGGGCACACACGTGATCGGGGATGTGATGGGAGAGGGGCACACACGTGGTCAGGGATGTGATGGGGAGGGGCACACACGTGGTCAGGGATGTGATGGGGAGGGGCACACACGTGGTCAGTGATGTGATGGAGAGGGGCACACACGTGGTCAGTGATGTGATGGAGAGGGGCACAGACGTGGTCAGGGATGTGATGGGAGAGGGGCACAGACGTGGTCAGGGATGTGATGGGAGAGGGGCACACATGTGGTCGGGATGTGATGGAGAGGGGCACACACGTGGTCAGGGATGTGATGGGGAGGGGCACACACGTGGTCAGGGATGTGATGGGGAGGGGCACACACGTGATCGGGGATGTGATAGGAGAGGGGCACAGACGTGGTCGGGGATGTGATGGGTAGTGGGTAATGTGGTCGGGGAGCGGCATGCACGCGGTGGGGGAGGGGCACATGTGGTTGGGTGGAGAGAGGGACACGGTCAGTGGAGCTTTTGGAATGAAAAAATGAATAACACAAAGGTAATAAAATAAAAGTTTAATATGAGATAAATATAAAAGTTAGGGGGTCACATGATAGGGGGGGGTCACATGATGGGGGGGTCACATGATGGGGGGGGGGTCACATGATGGGGGGGTCACATGATGGGGGGGGGTCACATGATGGGGGGACTAATAAATATGACTCCTGATTGGCACGTACAGTTTATTTATAAACATCCGTATAGCGCTCACTGCGTCCTGGGCGGAGTCCACTTCCGGCGCCTTCGGTACAGAATTCATTACCTGCAGGACAAAGACACCGTCATCAGAACCGGACTGAGCCGACAACTTACTGGGGGGACGGGCACTGACAACCAAACCACTGTCAGGTGAAAACCTCTCTCGGGGGCCCCTACACGTGTCAATAAAGCTTCTTCATGTCAGTAAGCTTTGGGTGTCAGTTCATCATTGTCAAACTCTCCGCTTGCTGTCATTGAATTGCTTTCACATTCACAAGCTAAAGTCCATCCTGCTGACATAGCTGAAGTTTTGCTACAGTGTACCAGCACCGACCCCTCTCCTGCTCACACAGCTGTGATTTGTTACCATGTGTTGGTATGAACATCACACTGAAGTCCAGGGGGCTGCCTAAACTGATACAATGTAACGAACCCTATGCGAGGAATATCAGGTCAGAAGTTGGTTTCACGCTATGGGTGCTCCCATTCACTGACAGCAAGCAAGGGTGAGGAATGCCGCGCCTGTATGGTCATGTGACTAGCTTACCGTATGCTCTGATGGAAGGTGAGGTCGTCCTGCAGCACCTGCGCCCTCTTCTGGAGGAAGTTCACCTGTAGTGGGGGAGGAGACGTCAACATGTGACTGCGGTGGACGGACAGGAAGGGCCACAAGGGGCCAACACCCGCCCCCATCTACAACCTCGAGAGGCCCTGGAAGAGTCCAACCCGTTATAGGGGGTTTCATGCAGAGTATTGGAAGGAGTCCGGAAGCCCAGAGCTGAAATCCCCCAGCATTCCCTGCTTGTTCAGGGTCTGCCCAGGAGCTGTTAGGGGGTGTCTGTCCTAAGCTTGCTGACTGTTTCCCTGCTGAATTGTTTCACGATTTTGGTTGCAGGGCGATTTATGGGCGCCGCAGCGTGCCCTCGCCCCCTAGTCACATGCTGTGTTACCTGGGACTTCAGAGATGTGATCGTGTCCTCCAGCTCATGGCGCATGGCGGCCGGCATCAGGCCCCGGATCTTCAGCTCGTACTCCTGTCGGATGTGGGCGATCTGCCAGAGAAAATGGTGGGTGAGACAGGGCACTGAGAGGGCAGGGTGCCATCATCATTATAGCCCCCCCCCCCAGGGCATAGGATCCACAATGGTGTGGGGATGATGAGGATACTCTGATGGGGGATGTGCAAATGATAACACAGCAAGATGAACGGCGCTACACATCCTAAGAGTGCAGGGAAATAGGTACCAGCAACAATGCCGTGTCAGTCCTCACTGCAGTCCTGCCATTCTATTTACAAGCCAAGAATCTCAGGGTGAACAGAGCTGGGGTGAGAGTCGGGGTGATGCTGAAGACGCCCCGACTGACCCTGAGCAAAGATAATAAGAGTGTCGCCCCATCCGAACATATCAGGATGGCGGCTGGAAGCCGCACGGGCCCCACAACCCGGGGAGGAGGGTGCTGGAAATAAGAAGCAGTGAGGGGCCCACAACCCGGGGAGGAGGGTGCTGGAAATAAGAAGCAGTGAGGGCCCCGGGAGGAGGGTGCTGGAAATAAGAAGCAGTGAGGGCCCCGGGGGAGGAGGGTGCTGGAAATAAGAAGCAGTGAGGGCCCCGGGGGAGGAGGGTGCTGGAAATAAGAAGCAGTGAGGGGCCCGGGAGGAGGAAGGTGCTGGAAATAAGAAGCAGTGAGGGCCCCGGGAGGAGGAAGGTGCTGGAAATAAGAAGCAGTGAGGGGCCCCGGGAGGAGGGTGCTGGAAATAAGAAGCAGTGAGGGGCCCCGGGAGGAGGGTGCTGGAAATAAGAAGCAGTGAGGGCCCCGGGAGGAGGGTGCTGGAAATATAAAGCAGTGAGGGCCCCGGGAGGAGGAAGGTGCTGGAAATAAGAAGCAGTGAGGGGCCCGGGAGGAGGGTGCTGGAAATAAGAAGCAGTGAGGGCCCCGGGGGAGGAGGGTGCTGGAAATAAGAAGCAGTGAGGGGCCCCGGGAGGAGGGTGCTGGAAATAAGAAGCAGTGAGGGGCCCCGGGAGGAGGGTGCTGGAAATAAGAAGCAGTGAGGGCCCCGGGGGAGGAGGGTGCTGGAAATAAGAAGCAGTGAGGGGCCCCGGGAGGAGGGTGCTGGAAATAAGAAGCAGTGAGGGCCCCGGGGGAGGAGGGTGCTGGAAATAAGAAGCAGTGAGGGCCCCGGGGGAGGAGGGTGCTGGAAATAAGAAGCAGTGAGGGGCCCCGGGAGGAGGGTGCTGGAAATAAGAAGCAGTGAGGGCCCCGGGGGAGGAGGGTGCTGGAAATAAGAAGCAGTGAGGGCCCCGGGGGAGGAGGGTGCTGGAAATAAGAAGCAGTGAGGGCCCCGGGGGAGGAGGGTGCTGGAAATAAGAAGCAGTGAGGGGCCCCGGGAGGAGGGTGCTGGAAATAAGAAGCAGTGAGGGCCCCGGGGGAGGAGGGTGCTGGAAATAAGAAGCAGTGAGGGGCCCGGGAGGAAGGTGCTGGAAATAAGAAGCAGTGAGGGGCCCGGGGGAGGAGGGTGCTGGAAATAAGAAGCAGTGAGGGGCCCGGGAGGAGGGTGCTGGAAATAAGAAGCAGTGAGGGGCCCCGGGAGGAGGAGGGTGCTGGAAATAAGAAGCAGTGAGGGGCCCCGGGAGGAGGAGGGTGCTGGAAATAAGAAGCAGTGAGGGCCCCGGGAGAAGGGTGCTGGAAATAAGAAGCAGTGAGGGCCCCGGGAGGAGGGTGCTGGAAATAAGAAGCAGTGAGGGCCCCGGGAGGAGGAGGGTGCTGGAAATAAGAAGCAGTGAGGGCCCCGGGGGAGGAGGGTGCTGGAAATAAGAAGCAGTGAGGGGCCCGGGAGGAGGAAGGTGCTGGAAATAAGAAGCAGTGAGGGCCCCGGGAGGAGGAAGGTGCTGGAAATAAGAAGCAGTGAGGGGCCCCGGGAGGAGGGTGCTGGAAATAAGAAGCAGTGAGGGGCCCCGGGAGGAGGGTGCTGGAAATAAGAAGCAGTGAGGGCCCCGGGAGGAGGGTGCTGGAAATATAAAGCAGTGAGGGCCCCGGGAGGAGGAAGGTGCTGGAAATAAGAAGCAGTGAGGGGCCCGGGAGGAGGGTGCTGGAAATAAGAAGCAGTGAGGGCCCCGGGGGAGGAGGGTGCTGGAAATAAGAAGCAGTGAGGGGCCCCGGGAGGAGGGTGCTGGAAATAAGAAGCAGTGAGGGCCCCGGGGGAGGAGGGTGCTGGAAATAAGAAGCAGTGAGGGGCCCCGGGAGGAGGGTGCTGGAAATAAGAAGCAGTGAGGGCCCCGGGGGAGGAGGGTGCTGGAAATAAGAAGCAGTGAGGGCCCCGGGGGAGGAGGGTGCTGGAAATAAGAAGCAGTGAGGGGCCCCGGGAGGAGGGTGCTGGAAATAAGAAGCAGTGAGGGCCCCGGGGGAGGAGGGTGCTGGAAATAAGAAGCAGTTAGGGCCCCGGGGGAGGAGGGTGCTGGAAATAAGAAGCAGTGAGGGCCCCGGGGGAGGAGGGTGCTGGAAATAAGAAGCAGTGAGGGGCCCCGGGAGGAGGGTGCTGGAAATAAGAAGCAGTGAGGGCCCCGGGGGAGGAGGGTGCTGGAAATAAGAAGCAGTGAGGGCCCCGGGGGAGGAGGGTGCTGGAAATAAGAAGCAGTGAGGGGCCCGGGAGGAAGGTGCTGGAAATAAGAAGCAGTGAGGGGCCCGGGGGAGGAGGGTGCTGGAAATAAGAAGCAGTGAGGGGCCCGGGAGGAGGGTGCTGGAAATAAGAAGCAGTGAGGGGCCCCGGGAGGAGGAGGGTGCTGGAAATAAGAAGCAGTGAGGGGCCCCGGGAGGAGGAGGGTGCTGGAAATAAGAAGCAGTGAGGGCCCCGGGAGAAGGGTGCTGGAAATAAGAAGCAGTGAGGGCCCCGGGAGGAGGGTGCTGGAAATAAGAAGCAGTGAGGGCCCCGGGAGGAGGAGGGTGCTGGAAATAAGAAGCAGTGAGGGCCCCGGGAGGAGGGTGCTGGAAATAAGAAGCAGTGAGGGGCCCGGGAGGAAGGTGCTGGAAATAAGAAGCAGTGAGGGCCCCGGGAGGAGGGTGCTGGAAATAAGAAGCAGTGAGGGCCCCGGGAGGAGGAGGGTGCTGGAAATAAGAAGCAGTGAGGGGCCCCGGGAGGAGGAGGGTGCTGGAAATAAGAAGCAGTGAGGGCCCCGGGAGGAGGAGGGTGCTGGAAATAAGAAGCAGTTAGGGCCCCGGGGGAGGAGGGTGCTGGAAATAAGAAGCAGTGAGGGCCCCGGGGGAGGAGGGTGCTGGAAATATAAAGCAGTGAGGGCCCCGGGAGGAGGAGGGTGCTGGAAATAAGAAGCAGTGAGGGGCCCCGGGAGGAGGGTGCTGGAAATAAGAAGCAGTGAGGGCCCCGGGGGAGGAGGGTGCTGGAAATAAGAAGCAGTGAGGGGCCCGGGAGGAGGAAGGTGCTGGAAATAAGAAGCAGTGAGGGCCCCGGGAGGAGGAAGGTGCTGGAAATAAGAAGCAGTGAGGGGCCCCGGGAGGAGGGTGCTGGAAATAAGAAGCAGTGAGGGGCCCCGGGAGGAGGGTGCTGGAAATAAGAAGCAGTGAGGGCCCCGGGAGGAGGGTGCTGGAAATATAAAGCAGTGAGGGCCCCGGGAGGAGGAAGGTGCTGGAAATAAGAAGCAGTGAGGGGCCCGGGAGGAGGGTGCTGGAAATAAGAAGCAGTGAGGGCCCCGGGGGAGGAGGGTGCTGGAAATAAGAAGCAGTGAGGGGCCCCGGGAGGAGGGTGCTGGAAATAAGAAGCAGTGAGGGCCCCGGGGGAGGAGGGTGCTGGAAATAAGAAGCAGTGAGGGGCCCCGGGAGGAGGGTGCTGGAAATAAGAAGCAGTGAGGGCCCCGGGGGAGGAGGGTGCTGGAAATAAGAAGCAGTGAGGGCCCCGGGGGAGGAGGGTGCTGGAAATAAGAAGCAGTGAGGGGCCCCGGGAGGAGGGTGCTGGAAATAAGAAGCAGTGAGGGCCCCGGGGGAGGAGGGTGCTGGAAATAAGAAGCAGTTAGGGCCCCGGGGGAGGAGGGTGCTGGAAATAAGAAGCAGTGAGGGCCCCGGGGGAGGAGGGTGCTGGAAATAAGAAGCAGTGAGGGGCCCCGGGAGGAGGGTGCTGGAAATAAGAAGCAGTGAGGGCCCCGGGGGAGGAGGGTGCTGGAAATAAGAAGCAGTGAGGGCCCCGGGGGAGGAGGGTGCTGGAAATAAGAAGCAGTGAGGGGCCCGGGAGGAGGGTGCTGGAAATAAGAAGCAGTGAGGGGCCCGGGGGAGGAGGGTGCTGGAAATAAGAAGCAGTGAGGGGCCCGGGAGGAGGGTGCTGGAAATAAGAAGCAGTGAGGGGCCCCGGGAGGAGGAGGGTGCTGGAAATAAGAAGCAGTGAGGGGCCCCGGGAGGAGGAGGGTGCTGGAAATAAGAAGCAGTGAGGGCCCCGGGAGGAGGGTGCTGGAAATAAGAAGCAGTGAGGGCCCCGGGAGGAGGGTGCTGGAAATAAGAAGCAGTGAGGGCCCCGGGAGGAGGAGGGTGCTGGAAATAAGAAGCAGTGAGGGCCCCGGGAGGAGGGTGCTGGAAATAAGAAGCAGTGAGGGGCCCGGGAGGAAGGTGCTGGAAATAAGAAGCAGTGAGGGCCCCGGGAGGAGGGTGCTGGAAATAAGAAGCAGTGAGGGCCCCGGGAGGAGGAGGGTGCTGGAAATAAGAAGCAGTGAGGGGCCCCGGGAGGAGGAGGGTGCTGGAAATAAGAAGCAGTGAGGGCCCCGGGAGGAGGAGGGTGCTGGAAATAAGAAGCAGTGAGGGCCCCGGGGGAGGAGGGTGCTGGAAATAAGAAGCAGTGAGGGCCCCGGGGGAGGAGGGTGCTGGAAATATAAAGCAGTGAGGGCCCCGGGAGGAGGAGGGTGCTGGAAATAAGAAGCAGTGAGGGGCCCCGGGAGGAGGGTGCTGGAAATAAGAAGCAGTGAGGGCCCCGGGGGAGGAGGGTGCTGGAAATAAGAAGCAGTGAGGGCCCCGGGGGAGGAGGGTGCTGGAAATAAGAAGCAGTGAGGGGCCCCGGGAGGAGGGTGCTGGAAATAAGAAGCAGTCAGGGCCCCGGGAGGAGGAGGGTGCTGGAAATAAGAAGCAGTGAGGGGCCCGGGGGAGGAGGGTGCTGGAAATAAGAAGCAGTGAGGGGCCCGGGAGGAGGGTGCTGGAAATATAAAGCAGTGAGGGGCCCGGGGGAGGAGGGTGCCAGACTCTGGCACATGCGCGGCAAGGAATCTTGCAGAATCGCTATCCAAGCCTCCTTCCCAGTATATGAGCGCATGCGCAGTACAGCTTGGCCTTTGTTCCTGCCTCCTCGGCTGACGTCCGACTGCCGCACTTCGTGAAGGGTTTGCACGGGACGTATTTATATCTTTTGGTGCCTGGGCTCCCTGAGGCTCACTCCCTCATCAGGGGCAGGCTGGGGGGAGGGGGTCCTATACACCCCCCTGTGACACTGTTTCTAATGGTTTTTAAACTGTTTTCTGATCACATTTTGGACATTAATACATTTTGAGATCTGATCATGTGACTCTTTGGTGTGCACCTTTTTACTGTGTTCTTTGTTGGAATTGAGGGACTGAAGTACAAAATGATGCAACTGCAGCTCTAGATGTGACTGCAGGATTGTGGGTGCAGCTCTGGATGTGACAAGAGGATGTGGATACAATGCTGGATGTGACTGTAGTATAGGACGTTGTGTGACTGCAGGATAGTGGGTGCAGCTCTGGATGTGACAAGAGGATGTGGATACAATGCTGGATGTGACTGTAGTATAGGATGTTGTGTGACTGCAGGATAGTGGGTGCAGCTCTGGATGTGACTGCAGTATAGGACGCTGTGTGAGTGCAGGATAATGAATGCAGCTCTGGATGTGACTGGAGTATAGGACGTCGTGTGACAGCAGGATAGTGGGTGCAGCTCTGGATGTGACTGGAGTATACGGCATGATATGACAGCAGGATAGTGGGTGCAGCTCTGGATGTGACTGCAGTATAGGACGCTGTGTGACTGCAGGATAGTGGGTGCAGCTCTGGATGTGACAAGAGGATGTGGATATAATACTGGATGTGACTGTAGTATAGGATGTTGTGTGACTGCAGGATAGTGGGTGCAGCTCTGGATGTGACTGCAGGATAGGATGCTGTGTGATAGCAGGATAATAAATGCAGCTCTGGATGTGACTGCAGTATAGGATGCTGTGTGACAGCAGAATAGTGGGTGCAGCTCTGGATGTGACTGCAGTATAGGATGCTGTGTGACTGCAGGATAGTGGGTGCAGCTCTGGATGTGACTGCAGTATAGGACGCTGTGTGACTGCAGGATAGTGGGTGCAGCTCTGGATGTGACTGCAGCATAGGATGCTGTGTGACAGCAGGATACTGGGTGCAGCTCTGGATGTGACTGCAGTATAGGATGCTGTGTGACTGCAGGATAGTGGGTGCAGCTCTGGATGTGACTGCAGTATAGGACGCTGTGTGACTGCAGGATAGTGGGTGCAGCTCTGGATGTGACTGCAGTATAGGACGCTGTGTGACTGCAGGATAGTGGGTGCAGCTCTGGATGTGACTGCAGTATAGGATGCTGTGTGACAGCAGGATACTGGGTGCAGCTCTGGATGTGACTGGAGTATAGGGCGTCGTGTGACAGCAGGATACTGGGTGCAGCTCTGGATGTGACTGGAGTATAACATGATGTAGCGCTCCCCGCTCGTCCCCCACAGTGCTCTTGTACAGTCCGGTAGTATCCGATATTTGCTGTAACGGTCGGCGGCAGAACCTAATCTGCAGAAGTGTGAAATGGCGTTTCTGCCGGTCACGTGTCCGACGCCTGCGGGCAAATCATTAGGAAAACACAGAAAATCTGAAGCGTCTTCTGGCCGGAGCCATGGAGGGGGCGGCGGGGCGATGACGGGCGGGGGACGAGGCGTCAGCTGGAGATAAACGAGGGCGAAATGATCAAGAATGGCGCAAAAACATACAACAAACCCTCAGCTGTGTGAAGTATCAGGTCAGGATGGGCTCTCTGCCATTCACCAACAGCAAGCAGAGGTCTATAAAACGGTCAGAAGTGGGGGGGGGGCTTTAGTGGGATACATGGCAGGGGTTGTTTTTGGATGATGGGGGTAATGAGCCAGTGTTGTACCACCCACGTCCTAATGACATCCAGCCCCGCCCCTTAGTCATTTTTGGGAGGGGCTTTGACGACCAAGACAGGATTTGTGCGGTACGTGCAGGTGACACTGGTGGCGGCGCTGGCGATACAGGGGGCAGATGGTGACACCGGGGGTCAGCAGGGTGGAGACGACTTACCTGCTCCTGCAGCTCCAGCTCCTTGTCCTGCAGTCTCCTCTCCGACAGGCGCAGCTGAGAGCAGAATCCGCTCGCCTCGTCCTGCAGGAGCTGGAATCAGAAAAACACTGGTCACATGACACAGAATAACACCTCCCATAACGCCGTACAGGGGCGGAGCACGTACTGACACCCAGGGGCCAGAGACTGCTCACTGACACCCAGGGGCCAGAGACTGCTCGCTGACACCCAGGGGCCAGAGACTGATCGCTGACACCCAGGGGCCAGAGACTGCTCGCTGACACCCAGGGGCCAGAGACTGCTCACTGACACCCAGGGGCCAGAGACTGCTCGCTGACACCCAGGGGCCAGAGACTGCTCGCTGACACCCAGGGGCCAGAGACTGCTCGCTGACACCAAGGGGCCAGAGACTGCTCGCTGACACCCAGGGGCCAGAGACTGCTCGCTGACACCCAGGGGCCAGAGACTGCTCGCTGACACCCAGGGGCCAGAGACTGCTCGCTGACACCCAGGGGCCAGAGACTGCTCGCTGACACCCAGGGGCCAGAGACTGCTCGCTGACACCCAGGGGCCAGAGACTGCTCGCTGACACCAAGGGGCCAGAGACTGCTCGCTGACACCCAGGGGCCAGAGACTGCTCGCTGACACCCAGGGGCCAGAGACTGCTCGCTGACACCCAGGGGCCAGAGACTGCTCACTGACACCCAGGGGCCAGAGACTGCTCACTGACACCCAGGGGCCAGAGACTGCTCACTGACACCCAGGGGCCAGAGACTGCTCGCTGACACCCGGGGGCCAGAGACTGCTCACTGACACCCAGGGGCCAGAGACTGCTCACTGACACCCGGGGGCCAGAGACTGCTCGCTGACACCCAGGGGCCAGAGATTGCTCACTGACACCCAGGGGCCAGAGACTGCTCACTGACACCCAGGGGCCAGAGACAGCTCACTGACACCCAGGGGCCAGAGATTGCTCACTGACACCCAGGGGCCAGAGACAGCTCACTGACACCCAGGGGCCAGAGATTGCTCACTGACACCCAGTGAGAGCGCCCCCTACAGTTCCCTGCAGCACTGTCACCATGTAGTATACACTCAGTTTCCATGACAACGGCATGGGGCTCTGGGCTGAAGAACTGACACTCTCCCCTCCCCCGGTAACATGTCAGGACACCTGGCTGGCAGTGTAGACATGGCAGATCAGCTGATGCTGGCAGCGGCGCCCGCTGGCAGCAGATTAGTCGGTAGGAATGGTTTGCGGATATCACAAGTTCCTAAACGTACAAATGAGCGCAGGAAATAAAAGTGTATATATATATATACTGCTGACATTAACCCCTCACTGGCTGGGAACAGGGCGCCCAGCAGTCCTACACTGAGCGGCGGCATCTGGTAATATACAACATCGACGAGCGTCCAAGGGGCAACATAGCGCCAGTGAGACTGATGTTTAGAAGGTTTATATGAGAAGTGTTGGCCCCGCCCCCGAGGACCCTTCCAACCAGGAAGAAGCAGACTCTGAGCTACTGCTCTGTGTTATCAGCCAGTTCACACAGCAAATTATAAACCTCTACAATACAGGCAATGTTACCTACCATCGGGGGAGGGGAACAAGCGGATACCTGCCAGATAGATATCTGCGGGGACTGTGACAAGTGTGGCGGGGACTGTCACAATGCTGGAAAGTCCAAGACACTGATGAGAAGGAGGAGAAGATTAGAAGATCCCCCGATTCGCTGTGTTCTATACCAGGACTGGGGGCGGCTCACCTAAGCATTACCCAGGCCCGATGGAGCTTCAGACCTCCACTACCACCCACCATGTGGCCTCGGACCCCACAGTGATCAGGGATGTCACTATAGAAAGTCCTACTCCTAATGACCCTTGTAAGATGGGGTACACAAGGGCCCCACACGTTAGAAAGTTGGAGGCCATATCCACCACCTTCTACAGTAGCTACTGTTCTGATGCCACTATATGTCTAGTGCTGTCCGGTGGTCCCCGGGGGCCCCTCCAGGGGAAGGATGAGCAGCAGTACAGCGTGTCCTCCACCTTCTGGTTTTAAGCTGATCCATATGCCGCCTCTTCACATATGGTGCATTCCTTTCTGGTGGGAATCTTCTGTTCTACACCCCATATTTCCCAGAAGTGATGATGTCAGAGGGAAGGGCCCGGATAGCCGCCACCTGGGTGAGGGGGCAACGGCCAAATGTGGAACTGAGAGACAATGCACAAGGCAGAGAAGTTGGGCTCTGACCACAGGTCCACACGTTTGAGGCCCCCTTAGAGGCCAGCTCCCAGGCCGACCACCTTATTCCTTGCCAGGTCCTGATGTCGTCAGGAGGGAGAAGGGGCTCCACTCATCTCTCGGCAAGCAGAATATCACCTCGGCTCCCTCACGGAAAGAGGGTGAAGGTCCCTCCCGGGCATGGGCACAACAAGAGATTAGAGATGCTCATCCAGAGCTGATTGAAAGGGATACAAGATAGGCCTCGAGATGGTAATATATGTCCGGCAGCAGTGTGAGGTCACTAGGGTGTAACTACTAGAAGGGGACAGGTCGCAGGTCATTGTCCCCCTAGAGACACCATGAAGCCTGGTCACGGTGTAGAACTGGGCTTGTCACCCATCTTTCCACAGGTCCTGAGAATCATGTACACATGGTTATGTGCAGTCATAAGTTCATGAACCTGGAAGCTCAGGATGAGGAGAGCCGTGGTGGACAGAGTGGCTAGCCTGAGATTATAATCATGAGTAGCGCGCGGAGCAGACACAACATTGGGTGTCCATGGTCGCCACCACAGAGGTTGCTGCCCTTTAATCTCCACTTCCACAGCGTTGCTGGCACCAGACGAGCTGCTGGGACATGGAGGTCGGGGCCTCCTTCCCCGGACATTTGTGAATGGAGGCTTGAAGGTGGGACGACAATTACAACCTGCAGGGGAAACGTCTCCGTAATTGTAGAGCGCCATCGGCCTGAAAACACAAACAGGGGAAACCTCAGCGACGGGTCAGACGAGGACGGCGTATTTATGGAACGGCGCCCTCCGATGTCCAGCGCGGCCAACGTCATCTCCTACGGTCAGGAGTCCCATATAATGAGGACATAGGGCGTGAGAGGGGTACAAAAACACCGTCCCGATAAGACGATGGAACCAGACCGGGGCTGCTCATGTGAGGTCCAATCTGATCTGTACAATCTCATCACTTCAATCTGATCTGTACAATCTCATCACTTCAGTGTAATCTTATATCTCCACCGTGATCTGTACAATCTCATCTCTTCAATCTGATCTGTACAATCTCATCACTTCAATCTGATCTGTACAATCTCATCACTTCAGTGTGATCTGTACAATCTCATCACTTTAATCTGATCTGTACAATCTCATAACTTCAGTGTAATCTGTGTAATCTTATATCTCCACCGTGATCTGTACAATCTCATCACTTCAATCTGATCTGTACAATCTCATCACTTCAATCTGATCTGTACAATCTCATAACTTCAGTGTAATCTGTGTAATCTTATATCTCCACCGTGATCTGTACAATCTCATCACTTCAATCTGATCTGTACAATCTCATCACTTCAGTTTGATCTGTGTAATCTTATGTCTCCACTGTGATCTGTACAATCTCATCACTTCAATCTGATCTGTACAATCTCATCACTTCAATCTGATCTATATAATCTCATCACTTCAGTGTAATCTTATATCTCCACCGTGATCTGTACAATCTCATCACTTCAATCTGATCTGTACAATCTCATCACTTCAATCTGATCTGTACAATCTCATCACTTCAGTGTAATCTGTGTAATCTTATATCTCCACCGTGATCTGTACAATCTCATCACTTCAATCTGATCTGTACAATCTCATCACTTCAATCTGATCTATACAATCTCATCACTTCAGTGTAATCTGTGTAATCTTATATCTCCACCGTGATCTGTACAATCTCATCACTTCAATCTGATCTGTACAATCTCATCACTTCAGTTTGATCTGTGTAATCTTATGTCTCCACTGTGATCTGTACAATCTCATCACTTCAATCGGATCTGTACAATCTCATCACTTCAATCTGATCTATACAATCTCATCACTTCAGTGTAATCTTATATCTCCACCGTGATCTGTACAATCTCATCACTTCAATCTGATCTGTACAATCTCATCACTTCAATCGGATCTGTGCAATGTGATATCTTTTATACCTGGTCTGTGTAGCCTGTCTACTCAGGATTGCAGCTCCGGAGGATGAATGCCTGACTCTCACCAGGTGGCACAGCTGCAGGACGTCACCTGTGATGGATGCGGCTCTGGAGGCCGGTGTGTGACGGCGGGGGCCCTGAAGTCATCGTACCACACAAGGTAAAACATCTGACAGCTGGGGGGGGGGTGACTGCTGTAACATGAGCTGAGCCCCCAGCAAGACACCCAGCTTACACTATTACAGCACCGGATACAATATGGCCGCCATGAAGCGGACTGGAGGCTGAACTGCAGTGGCCCCTAATGAACTATAAGGACCTCTATGCAGTCGCAAAACTAGGTGGTAAATAGCGGGGTGAAGGTCCTAAAAAGGACGCCCCCAAAACCTCAGGAAGATTTCCCTGTAAGCAATCCTTCTTTGCCCCTAAGTTATAAAGGCTCCCGACATAAGATCTCCCGGGCCCCCAGTGTAAGGGCTCCCGACATAAGAGCTCCCGGGCCCCCAGTGTAAGGGCTCCCGACATAAGATCTCCCGGGCCCCCAGTGTAAGGGCTCCCGACATAAGAGCTCCCGGGCCCCCAGTGTAAGGGCTCCCGACATAAGATCTCCCGGGCCCCCAGTGTAAGGGCTCCCGACATAAGATCTCCCGGGCCCCCAGTGTAAGGGCTCCCGACATAAGATCTCCCGGGCCCCCAGTGTAAGGGCTCCCGACATAAGAGCTCCCGGGCCCCCAGTGTAAGGGCTCCCGACATAAGAGCTCCCGGGCCCCCAGTGTAAGGGCTCCGGACATAAGAGCTCCCGGGCCCCCAGTGTAAGGGCTCCCAAAATAAGATCTCCCGGGCCCCCAGTGTAAGGGCTCCCGACATAAGAACTCCTGGCCTCCGATGTAAGGGCCCCCAAAATAAGAGCTCCCGGGCCCCCAGTGTAAGGGCTCCCGACATAAGAACTCCCGGTCTCCGATGTGAGGGCCCCCAAAATAAGAGCTCCCGGGCCCCCAGTGTAAGGGCTCCCAAAATAAGATCTCCCGGGCTCCCAGTGTAAGGGCTCCCGACATAAGAGCTCCCGGGCCCCCAGTGTAAGGGCTCCCGACATAAGAGCTCCCGGGCCCCCAGTGTAAGGGCTCCCGACATAAGAGCTCCCGGGCCCCCAGTGTAAGGGCTCCCGACATAAGAGCTCCCGGGCCCCCAGTGTAAGGGCTCCCGACATAAGATCTCCCGGGCCCCCAGTGTAAGGGCTCCCGACATAAGAGCTCCCGGGCCCCCAGTGTAAGGGCTCCCGACATAAGAGCTCCCGGGCCCCCAGTGTAAGGGCTCCCGACATAAGAGCTCCCGGGCCCCCAGTGTAAGGGCTCCCGACATAAGAGCTCCCGGGCCCCCAGTGTAAGGGCTCCCAAAATGAGATCTCCCGGGCCCCGAGTGTAAGGGCTCCCGACATAAGAGCTCCCGGGCCCCCAGTGTAAGGGCTCCCGACATAAGAGCTCCCGGGCCCCCAGTGTAAGGGCTCCCAACATAAGAGCTCCCGGGCCCCCAGTGTAAGGGCTCCCAAAATGAGATCTCCCGGGCCCCCAGTGTAAGGGCTCCCAAAATAAGATCTCCCGGGCCCCCAGTGTAAGGGCTCCCGACATAAGAGCTCCCGACATAAGAGCTCCCGGGCCCCCAGTGTAAGAGCTCCCGACATAAGAACTCCTGGCCTCCGATGTAAGGGCCCCCAAAATAAGAGCTCCCGGGCCCCCAGTGTAAGGGCTACTGACATAAGAGCTCCCGGGCCCCCAGTGTAAGGTCTCCCGACATAAGAACTCCCGGTCTCCGATGTGAGGGCCCCCAAAATAAGAGCTCCCGGGCCCCCAGTGTAAGGGCTACTGACATAAGAGCTCCCGGGCCCCCAGTGTAAGGGCTCCCGACATAAGAGCTCCCGGGCCCCCAGTGTAAGGGCTCCCGACATAAGAGCTCCCGGGCCCCCAGTGTAAGGGCTCCCGACATAAGAGCTCCCGGGCCCCCAGTGTAAGGGCTCCCGACATAAGAACTCCCGGTCTCCGATGTGAGGGCCCCCAAAATAAGAGCTCCCGGCCCCCAGTGTAAGGGATACTGACATAAGAGCTTCCGGGCTCCTGACATAAGAGCTCCCGGGCCCCCAGTGTAAGGGTTCCCGGGCCCCCGATGTAAGGGCCCCTGACATAAGAGCTCCCTTCTTCCGGTGTAAGGGCTCCTGACAGTACACTGCAGACTATTACACTACACAGTAGACTATTACACTGCAGACTATTACACTACACTGCAGACTATTACACTACACAGTAGACTATTACACTGCAGACTATTACACTACACTGCAGACTTTTACACTACACTGCAGACTATTACACTGCAGACTATTACAGTACATAGCAGACTATTACACTGCAGACTAGTACACTGCAGACCATTACGCCTCTCTCACCTTCGTGGCCTTCTCGCGCTCTCGGGTCAGCTGCCTCTTTTCCTCCTGGTGTTTCTGCTCGGCCTCCTGCAGCCTCCTCTCTGCCTCCAGCTGCTGACAGCCGCTCTCTTCTCGCATAGAGGCCATGGTCGCCTGGAGGTCGCTGACCACCTGTAGGAGGACAGGAAAGGTGAGACACAATGGACGCCACATGGCGGTGACCACCACTACCGCCGCCATTACAGGCAACCGGCTTCCCACAGAATCGGCAGGTACTACTGCAGTGAGCCAGGAGGAGAACTTAGAAGTGTATGCAGCTCTGGATGTGACTGGAGTGTACCTGGTCATGCAGTGAGGTGTGGGGTCCCGAGCGGCACGGCTCCAGCAGACATTATGTTTTACATAGGTAAAGGTTAAGGGGGTTCTCCGGTCATTAGTTCCCAAATCCCTGTCATTAGTTATAATGGGGAGCGATCATCAGGGGAAATAACATGGCCGCTGTCCTATTAACGCACGCAAAACCTGTCCTCACCACACGGCAGGATGAGTTAGGCTACTTTCACATAAGCGCTTTTTGCGCATCCGTCATGGATCTGCAAAAACGCCTCCGTTACCATAGTACAACCGCATGCATCCGTCATGAACGGATCCGGCTGTATTATGTCTTCTATAGCCATGACGGATCCGCGGAAAGTCAGGGGGACCGGATCCGTTTCTTTATTGTGTCAGAGAAAACAGATCCCCATGGACTTACATTGTGTGTCAGGACGGATCTGTCTTGCTCCGATGTTTTGTCCCCATTGACAATGAATGGGGACAAAACTGAAGCGTTTTCTTCCGCTATTGAGATCCTATGATGGATCTCAATAGCGGAATTGAAAACGCTGATGTGAAAGTAGCCTTACTTCACAACACTGAGCTAAGGAGCTGCCTCAGCCTCCTCTCTGCTCGTCAGGGATTATGCTCCTGAATACAGATGAGAAGATCTTCAGCTGAATCTCTGTAGGAATGGAGTCCACGAGGAGAGATGAGGCAGCTCTTTAGCTCAGTGTTGTAAAGAGGACAGGTTTTGCGTGCACTAATAGGACAGCGGCCATGTTATTTCCCCTGATGATCGCTCCCCATTATAACTAATGACAGGAACAGATTTATAATAAAGTAATATTTACGTATTTTCCTTTTCTTAATTCCCGGAGAACCCCTTTAAGGAGAATTCGGGGCCCACAGTGATGTGTGCAGCTGGATGCAGTTGGGGGATCATGGGATGGAGGAGCCGCAGACAGGAAGGTGCCCCCTTTACTGTGGGGAAACTAACAGCAGGACAAGCTCAAGAACTCTGCTTGCTGTCAGTAAATTACTGAACTCCTGCTTACACCTAGAGGTTGAAAACCCTACCTGACCTATTTCTACTCTGAAAGCTCAGGGTTTGTTACAATGTGTCCAGTCCAGGCAACACCTGGTCCTCCAGAGTGATACACGTCACCTGCACTGACACATTGTAACAGACACCTAATACTGGAGAACGAAGGGAGCGAACATTGTCTACACTGATCCACTGTAACAACCCCTCAGCTGTGAGATGCATTAGGTCCTGACTGGAGTGCTCACATTCACTGACAGAATGCAGAGATCTTTGAGAAGGGGATGACGCGTCCCTGAGACGGTACCCCTCACACACAGCCCTCCGTGGCGGTGATTTGGCCTAGTACCTGTGCCGCTTTCGCCAGCTTCTCGCCATATTCCTTCTCCATTTGCATTAACCTGTTCCTGGCCTGTGGAGAAAAACAAACAGCGTTCAGCGGAGGAGCCGCGAGCGACGCGGAGGAACTGACCCCTGTGCCTGGCACCTCATCAGAACGGCGGAGTCACCGGGCACCGCGCCAAATCCTACGCCCTTTTATGGCTGCCGAATGGAGGAACGCGACTCCTTTGATCTGCTTACAACTATTCATTACTTGTAAGGAGGGGGAAACGAGGGGGAAGATCTGATCCTGCTGCCAAATACTTCGCAGACAGCAGCAGAAAGGAATCACCCGCTGAAACAGCGCCCCCCGGTGACCAGGGCATAACCCCTCCACAATGCAGTAAATCTTCTACTGATATGATATCTGCCATCATAGACCGGAGGATGCCTATGTTATACCAGCTGTACATACATAATTATATACAGGAGATACCCAGGTTATACCAGCATGGTCCATATCACTATATACAGGAATATGTATAACTTATACCAGCTGTACATATATAATTATATACAGGAGATGCCCAGGTTATACCAGCATGGTCCATAACACTATATACAAGAAGATGTATAACTTATACCAGCTGTACATATATAATTATATACAGGAGATACCCAGGTTATACCAGCATGCTCCATATCACTATATACAAGAAGATGTATAACTTATACCAGCTGTACATATATAATTATATACAGGAGATGCCCAGGTTATACCAGCATGCTCCATATCACTGTATACAAGAAGATGTATAACTTATACCAGCTGTACATACATAATTATATACAGGAGATACCCAGGTTATACCAGCATGGTCCATATCACTATATACAGGAATATATATAACTTATACCAGCTGTACATATATAATTATATACAGGAGATGCCCAGGTTATACCAGCATGGTCCATAACACTATATACAAGAAGATGTATAACTTATACCAGCTGTACATATATAATTATATACAGGAGATACCCAGGTTATACCAGCTGTACATATATAATTATATACAGGAGATACCCAGGTTATACCAGCATGCTCCATATCACTATATACAAGAAGATGTATAACTTATACCAGCTGTACATATATAATTATATACAGGAGATGCCCAGGTTATACCAGCATGCTCCATATCACTATATACAAGAAGATGTATAACTTATACCAGCTGTGCATATATAATTATATACAGGAGATACCCAGGTTATACCAGCATGGTCCATATCACTATATACAAGAAGATGTATAACTTATACCAGCTGTGCATATATAATTATCTACAGGAGATGCCCAGGTTATACCAGCATGGTCCATATCACTATATACAAGAAGATGTATAACTTATACCAGCTGTACATATATAATTATATACAGGAGATGCCCAGGTTATACCAGCATGGTCCATATCACTATATACAAGAAGATGTATAACTTATACCAGCTGTACATATATAATTATATACAGGAGATACCCAGGTTATACCAGCATGGTCCATATTACTATATACAAGAAGATGTATAACTTATACCAGCTGTACATATATAATTATATACAGGAGATACCCAGGTTATACCAGCATGCTCCATATCACTATATACAAGAAGATGTATAACTTATACCAGCTGTACATATATAATTATATACAGGAGATGCCCAGGTTATACCAGCATGGTCCATATCACTATATACAAGAAGATGTATAACTTATACCAGCTGTACATATATAATTATATACAGGAGATACCCAGGTTATACCAGCATGCTCCATATCACTATATACAAGAAGATGTATAACTTATACCAGCTGTACATATATAATTATATACAGGAGATACCCAGGTTATACCAGCTGTACATATATAATTATATACAGGAGATGCCCAGGTTATACCAGCATGGTCCATATCACTATATACAAGAAGATGTGTAACTTATACCAGCTGTACATATATAATTATATACAGGTGATACCCAGGTTATACCAGCATGGTCCATATCACTATATACAAGAAGATGTATAACTTATACCAGCTGTACATATATAATTATATACAGGAGATGCCCAGGTTATACCAGCATGCTCCATATCACTATATACAGAAGATGTATAGCTTATACCAGCTGTACATATATAATTATATACAGGAGATACCCAGGTTATACCAGCATGGTCCATATCACTGTATACAAGAAGATGTATAACTTATACCAGCTGTACATATATAATTATATACAGGAGATGCCCAGGTTATACCAGCATGGTCCATATCACTATATACAAGAAGATGTATAACTTATACCAGCTATACATATATAATTATATACAGGAGATACCCAGGTTATACCAGCTGTACATATATAACTATATACAGGAGATACCCAGGTTATACCAGCATGGTCCATATCACTATATACAAGAAGATGTATAACTTATACCAGCTGTACATATATAATTATATACAGGAGATGCCCAGGTTATACCAGCATGCTACATATCACTATATACAGGAAGATGTATAACTTATACCAGCTGTACATATATAATTATATACAGGAGATGCCCAGGTTATACCAGCATGCTCCATATCACTATATACAAGAAGATGTATAACTTATACCAGCTGTACATATATAATTATATACAGGAGATACCCAGGTTATACCAGCATGGTCCATATCACTATATACAAGAAGATGTATAACTTATACCAGCTGTACATATATAACTATATACAGGAGATACCCAGGTTATACCAGCATGCTCCATATCACTATATACAAGAAGATGTATAACTTATACCAGCTGTACATATATAACTATATACAGGAGATGCCCAGGTTATACCAGCATGGTCCATATCACTATATACAAGAAGATGTATAACTTATACCAGGTGTACATATATAATTATATACAGGAGATACCCAGGTTATACCAGCATGCTCCATATCACTATATACAAGAAGATGTATAACTTATACCAGCTGTACATATATAATTATATACAGGAGATACCCAGGTTATACCAGCATGGTCCATATCACTATATACAAGAAGATGTATAACTTATACCAGCTGTACATATATATTATATACAGGAGATGCCCAGGTTATACCAGCATGGTCCATATCACTATATACAAGAAGATGTGTAACTTATACCAGCTGTACATATATAATTATATACAGGAGATGCCCAGGTTATACCAGCATGCTCCATATCATTATATACAAGAAGATGTATATCTTATACCAGCTGTACATATATAATTATATACAAGAGATACCCAGGTTATACCAGCATGGTCCATATCACTATATACAGGAAGATGTATAACTTATACCAGCTGTACATATATATTATATACAGGAGATGCCCAGGTTATACCAGCATGGTCCATATCACTATATACAAGAAGATGTATAACTTATACCAGCTGTACATATATAATTATATACAGGAGATACCCAGGTTATACCAGCATGGTCCATATCACTATATACAAGAAGATGTATAACTTATACCAGCTGTACATATATATTATATACAGGAGATGCCCAGGTTATACCAGCATGCTCCATATCACTATATACAAGAAGATGTATAACTTATACCAGCTGTACATATATAATTATATACAGGAGATGCCCAGGTTATACCAGCATGGTCCATATCACTATATACAAGAAGATGTATAACTTATACCAGCTGTACATATATATTATATACAGGAGATGCCCAGGTTATACCAGCATGCTCCATATCACTATATACAAGAAGATGTATAACTTATACCAGCTGTACATATATAATTATATACAGGAGATACCCAGGTTATACCAGCTGTACATATATAATTATATACAGGAGATACCCAGGTTATACCAGCATGGTCCATATCACTATATACAAGAAGATGTATAACTTATACTAGCTGTACATATATAATTATATACAGGAGATACCCAGGTTATACCAGCATGGTCCATATCACTATATACAAGAAGGTGTATAACTTATACCAGCTGTACATATATAATTATATACAGGAGATACCCAGGTTATACCAGCATGCTCCATATCACTATATACAAGAAGATGTATAACTTATACCAGCTGTACATATATATTATATACAGGAGATGCCCAGGTTATACCAGCATGCTCCATATCACTATATACAAGAAGATGTATAACTTATACCAGCTGTACATATATAATTATATACAGGAGATGCCCAGGTTATACCAGCTGTACATATATAATTATATACAGGAGATACCCAGGTTATTCCAGCATGGTCCATATCACTATATACAAGAAGATGTATAACTTATACCAGCTGTACATATATAATTATATACAGGAGATACCCAGGTTATATCAGCATGGTCCTTATCACTATATACAAGAAGATGTATAACTTATACCAGCTGTACATATATAATTATATACAGGAGATGCCCAGGTTATACCAGTATGCTCCATATCACTATATACAAGAAGATGTATAACTTATACCAGCTGTACATATATAATTATATACAGGAGATACCCAGGTTATACCAGCATGCTCCATATCACTATATACAAGAAGATGTATAACTTATACCAGCTGTACATATATAATTATATACAGGAGATACCCAGGTTATACCAGCTGTACATATATAATTATATACAGGAGATGCCCAGGTTATACCAGCATGGTCCATATCACTATATACAAGAAGATGTATAACTTATACCAGCTGTACATATATAATTATATAAAGGAGATACCCAGGTTATACCAGCATGCTCCATATCACTATATACAAGAAGATGTATAACTTATACCAGCTGTACATATATAATTATATACAGGAGATACCCAGGTTATACCAGCATGGTCCATATCACTATATACAAGAAGATGTATAACTTATACCAGCTGTACATATATAATTATATACAGGAGATACCCAGGTTATACCAGCATGCTCCATATCACTATATACAAGAAGATGTATAACTTATACCAGCTGTACATATATAATTATATACAGGAGATACCCAGGTTATACCAGCTGTACATATATAATTATATACAGGAGATGCCCAGGTTATACCAGCATGGTCCATATCACTATATACAAGAAGATGTATAACTTATACCAGCTGTACATATATAATTATATACAGGAGATACCTAGGTTATACCAGCATGCTCCATATCACTATATACAAGAAGATGTATAACTTATACCAGCTGTACATATATAATTATATACAGGAGATACCCAGGTTATACCAACATGCTCCATATCACTATATACAAGAAGATGTATAACTTATACCAGCTGTACATATATAATTATATACAGGAGATGCCCAGGTTATACCAGCATGCTCCATATCACTATATACAAGAAGATGTATAACTTATACCAGCTGTACATATATAATTATATACAGGAGATGCCCAGGTTATACCAGCTGTACATATATAATTATATACAGGAGATGCCCAGGTTATACCAGCATGCTCCATATCACTATATACAAGAAGATGTATAACTTATACCAGCTGTACATATATAATTATACACAGGAGATGCCCAGGTTATACCAGCATGCTCCATATCACTATATACAAGAAGATGTATAACTTATACCAGCTGTACATATATAATTATATACAGGAGATACCCAGGTTATACCAGCATGCTCCATATCACTATATACAAGAAGATGTATATCTTATACCAGCTGTACATATATAATTATATACAGGAGATACCCAGGTTATACCAGCATGCTCCATATCACTATATACAAGAAGATGTATAACTTATACCAGCTGTACATATATAATTATATACAGGAGATACCCAGGTTATACCAGCATGCTCCATATCACTATATACAGAAGATGTATAACTTATACCAGCTGTACATATATAATTATATACAGGAGATGCCCAGGTTATACCAGCATGGTCCATATCACTATATACAGGAATATGTATAACTTATACCAGCTGTACATATATAATTATATACAGAAGATACCCAGGTTATACCAGCATGGTCCATATCACTATATACAAGAAGATGTATAACTTATACCAGCTGTACATATATAATTATATACAGGAGATGCCCAGGTTATACCAGCTGTACATATATAATTATATACAGGAGATACCCAGGTTATACCAGCATGGTCCATATCACTATATACAGGAATATGTATAACTTATACCAGCTGTACATATATAATTATATACAGGAGATACCCAGGTTATACCAGCATGGTCCATATCACTATATACAAGAAGATGTATAACTTATACCAGTTGTACATATATAATTATATACAGGAGATGCCCAGGTTATACCAGCATGCTCCATATCACTATATACAAGAAGATGTATAACTTATACCAGCTGTACATATATAATTATATACAGGAGATGCCCAGGTTATACCAGCATGGTCCATATCACTATATACAAGAAGATGTATAACTTATACTAGCTGTACATATATAATTATATACAGGAGATGCCCAGGTTATACCAGCATGCTCCATATCACTATATACAAGAAGATGTATGACTTATACTAGCTGTACATATATAATTATATACAGGAGATACCCAGGTTATACCAGCATGGTCCATATCACTATATACAAGAAGATGTATAACTTATACTAGCTGTACATATATAATTATATACAGGAGATACCCAGGTTATACCAGCATGGTCCATATCACTATATACAAGAAGGTGTATAACTTATACCAGCTGTACATATATAATTATATACAGGAGATACCCAGGTTATACCAGCATGCTCCATATCACTATATACAGGAGATGTATAACTTATACCAGCTGTACATATATAATTATATACAGGAGATACCCAGGTTATACCAGCATGGTCCATATCACTATATACAAGAAGATGTATAACTTATACCAGCTGTACATATATAATTATATACAGGAGATGCCCAGGTTATACCAGCATGCTCCATATCACTATATACAAGAAGATGTATAACTTATACCAGCTGTACATATATAATTATATACAGGAGATGCCCAGGTTATACCAGCATGCTCCATATCACTGTATACAAGAAGATGTATAACTTATACCAGCTGTGCATATATAATTATATACAGGAGATGCCCAGGTTATACCAGCATGCTCCATATCACTATATACAAGAAGGTGTATAACTTATACCAGCTGTACATATATAATTATATACAGGAGATGCCCAGGTTATACCAGCTGTACATATATAATTATATACAGGAGATGCCCAGGTTATACCAGCATGCTCCATATCACTATATACAAGAAGGTTTATAACTTATACCAGCTGTACATATATAATTATATACAGGAGATGCCCAGGTTATACCAGCTGTACATATATAATTATATACAGGAGATGCCCAGGTTATACCAGCATGGTCCATATCACTGTATACAAGAAGATGTATAACTTATACCAGCTGTACATAAATAATTATATACAGGAGATACCCAGGTTATACCAGCATGCTCCATATCACTATATACAAGAAGATGTATAACTTATACCAGCTGTACATATATAATTATATACAGGAGATACCCAGGTTATACCAGCATGCTCCATATCACTATATACAAGAAGATGTATAACTTATACCAGCTGTACATATATAATTATATACAGGAGATACCCAGGTTATACCAGCATGCTCCATATCATTATATACAAGAAGATGTATATCTTATACCAGCTGTACATATATAATTATATACAAGAGATACCCAGGTTATACCAGCATGGTCCATATCACTATATACAGGAAGATGTATAACTTATACCAGCTGTACATATATATTATATACAGGAGATGCCCAGGTTATACCAGCTGTACATATATAATTATATACAGGAGATACCCAGGTTATACCAGCATGGTCCATATCACTATATACAAGAAGATGTATAACTTATACCAGCTGTACATATATATTATATACAGGAGATGCCCAGGTTATACCAGCATGGTCCATATCACTATATACAAGAAGATGTGTAACTTATACCAGCTGCACATATATAATTATATACAGGAGATGCCCAGGTTATACCAGCATGCTCCATATCACTATATACAAGAAGATGTATAACTTATACCAGCTGTACATATATAATTATATACAGGAGATGCCCAGGTTATACCAGCATGGTCTATATCACTATATACAAGAAGATGTATAACTTATACCAGCTGTACATATATAATTATATACAGGAGATACCCAGGTTATACCAGCATGGTCCATATCACTATATACAAGAAGATGTATAACTTATACCAGCTGTACATATATAATTATATACAGGAGATGCCCAGGTTATACCAGCATGCTCCATATCACTATATACAAGAAGATGTATAACTTATACCAGCTGTACATATATAATTATATACAGGAGATGCCCAGGTTATACCAGCATGCTCCATATCACTATATACAAGAAGATGTATAACATATACCAGCTGTACATATATAATTATATACAGGAGATACCCAGGTTATACCAGCTGTACATATATAATTATATACAGGAGATACCCAGGTTATACCAGCATGGCCCATATCACTATATACAAGATGTATAACTTATACCAGCTGTACATATATAATTATATACAGGAGATACCCAGGTTATACCAGCATGCTCCATATCACTATATACAAGAAGATGTATAACTTATACCAGCTGTACATATATAATTATATACAGGAGATACCCAGGTTATACCAGCTGTACATATATAATTATATACAGGAGATGCCCAGGTTATACCAGCATGGTCCATATCACTATATACAAGAAGATGTATAACTTATACCAGCTGTACATATATAATTATATACAGGAGATGCCCAGGTTATACCAGCATGCTCCATATCATTATATACAAGAAGATGTATAACTTATACCAGCTGTACATATATAATTATATACAGGAGATACCCACGTTATACCAGCATGCTCCATATCACTATATACAAGAAGATGTATAACTTATACCAGCTGTACATATATAATTATATACAGGAGATGCCCAGGTTATACCAGCTGTACATATATAATTATATACAGGAGATACCCAGGTTATACCAGCATGGTCCATATCACTATATACAAGAAGATGTATAACTTATACCAGCTGTACATATATAATTATATACAGGAGATGCCCAGGTTATACCAGCATGCTCCATATCACTATATACAAGAAGATGTATAACTTATACCAGCTGTACATATATAATTATATACAGGAGATGCCCAGGTTATACCAGCATGCTCCATATCACTATATACAAGAAGATGTATAACATATACCAGCTGTACATATATAATTATATACAGGAGATACCCAGGTTATACCAGCTGTACATATATAATTATATACAGGAGATACCCAGGTTATACCAGCATGGCCCATATCACTATATACAAGATGTATAACTTATACCAGCTGTACATATATAATTATATACAGGAGATACCCAGGTTATACCAGCATGCTCCATATCACTATATACAAGAAGATGTATAACTTATACCAGCTGTACATATATAATTATATACAGGAGATACCCAGGTTATACCAGCTGTACATATATAATTATATACAGGAGATGCCCAGGTTATACCAGCATGGTCCATATCACTATATACAAGAAGATGTATAACTTATACCAGCTGTACATATATAATTATATACAGGAGATGCCCAGGTTATACCAGCATGCTCCATATCATTATATACAAGAAGATGTATAACTTATACCAGCTGTACATATATAATTATATACAGGAGATACCCACGTTATACCAGCATGCTCCATATCACTATATACAAGAAGATGTATAACTTATACCAGCTGTACATATATAATTATATACAGGAGATGCCCAGGTTATACCAGCTGTACATATATAATTATATACAGGAGATACCCAGGTTATACCAGCATGGTCCATATCATTATATACAAGAAGATGTATAACTTATACCAGCTGTACATATATAATTATATACAGGAGATACCCAGGTTATACCAGCTGTACATATATAATTATATACAGGAGATACCCAGGTTATACCAGCATGGTCCATATCACTATATACAAGAAGATGTATAACTTATACCAGCTGTACATATATAATTATATACAGGAGATGCCCAGGTTATACCAGCATGGTCCATATCACTATATACAAGAAGATGTATAACTTATACCAGCTGTACATATATAATTATATACAGGAGATGCCCAGGTTATACCAGCATGCTCCATATCACTATATACAAGAAGATGTATAACTTATACCAGCTGTACATATATAATTATATACAGGAGATACCCAGGTTATACCAGCATGCTCCATATCACTATATACAAGAAGATGTATAACTTATACCAGCTGTACATATATAATTATATACAGGAGATGCCCAGGTTATACCAGCATGCTCCATATCACTATATACAAGAAGATGTATAACTTATACCAGCTGTACATATATAATTATATACAGGAGATGCCCAGGTTATACCAGCATGCTCCATATCACTATATAGAAGATGTATAACTTATACCAGCTGTACATATATAATTATATACAGGAGATACCCAGGTTATACCAGCATGCTCCATATCACTATATACAAGAAGATGTATAACTTATACCAGCTGTACATATATAATTATATACAGGAGATACCCAGGTTATACCAGCTGTACATATATAATTATATACAGGAGATACCAAGGTTATACCAGCTGTACATATATAATTATATACAGGAGATGCCCAGGTTATACCAGCATGGTCCATATCACTATATACAAGAAGATGTATAACTTATACCAGCTGTACATATATAATTATATACAGGAGATACCCAGGTTATACCAGCTGTACATATATAATTATATACAGGAGATGCCCAGGTTATACCAGCATGCTCCATATCACTCTATACAAGAAGATGTATAACTTATACCAGCTGTACATATATAATTATATACAGGAGATGCCCAGGTTATACCAGCATGCTCCATATCACTATATACAGAAGATGTATAACTTATACCAGCTGTACATGTATAATTATATACAGGAGATGCCCAGGTTATACCAGCATGGTCCATATCACTATATACAAGAAGATGTATAACTTATACCGGCTGTACATATATAATTATATACAGGAGATACCCAGGTTATACCAGCATGCTCCATATCACTATATACAGAAGATGTATAACTTATACCAGCTGTACATATATAATTATATACAGGAGATACCCAGGTTATACCAGCATGCTCCATATCACTATATACAGAAGATGTATAACTTATACCAGCTGTACATATATATTATATACAGGAGATGCCCAGGTTATACCAGCATGGTCCATATCACTATATACAAGAAGATGTATAACTTATACCAGCTGTACATATATAATTATATACAGGAGATGCCCAGGTTATACCAGCTGTACATATATAATTATATACAGGAGATGCCCAGGTTATACCAGCATGGTCTGTATCACTATATACAAGAAGATGTATAACTTATACCAGCTGTACATATATAATTATATACAGGAGATGCCCAGGTTATACCAGCATGGTCCATATCACTATATACAAGAAGATGTATAACTTATATTAGCTGTACATATATAATTATATTCAGGAGATGCCCAGGTTATACCAGCATGGTCCATATCACTATATACAAGAAGATGTATAACTTATACCAGCTGTACATATATAATTATATACAGGAGATGCCCAGGTTATACCAGCATGGTCCATATCACTATATACAAGAAGATGTATAACTTATACCAGCTGTACATATATAATTATATACAGGAGATGCCCAGGTTATACCAGCATGCTCCATATCACTATATACAAGAAGATGTATAACTTATACCAGCTGTACATATATATTATATACAGGAGATACCCAGGTTATACCAGCATGCTCCATATCACTGTATACAAGAAGATGTATAACTTATACCAGCCGTACATATATAATTATATACAGGAGATACCCAGGTTATACCAGCATGCTCCATATCACTGTATACAAGAAGATGTATAACTTATACCGGCTGTAGATATATAATTATATACAGGAGATACCCAGGTTATACCAGCATGGTCCATATCACTATATACAAGAAGATGTATAACTTATACCAGCTGTACATATATAATTATATACAGGAGATGCCCAGGTTATACCAGCATGGTCCATATCACTATATACAAGAAGATGTATAACTTATACCAGCTGTACATATATAATTATATACAGGAGATGCCCAGGTTATACCAGCATGCTCCATATCACTATATACAAGAAGATGTATAACTTATACCAGCTGTACATATATATTATATACAGGAGATACCCAGGTTATACCAGCATGCTCCATATCACTGTATACAAGAAGATGTATAACTTATACCAGCCGTACATATATAATTATATACAGGAGATACCCAGGTTATACCAGCATGCTCCATATCACTGTATACAAGAAGATGTATAACTTATACCAGCTGTACATATATAATTATATACAGGAGATACCCAGGTTATACCAGCATGCTCCATATCACTGTATACAAGAAGATGTATAACTTATACCAGCCGTACATATATAATTATATACAGGAGATGCCCAGGTTATACCAGCTGTACATATATAATTATATACAGGAGATACCCAGGTTATACCAGCATGGTCCATATCACTGTATACAAGAAGATGTATAACTTATACCAGCTGTACATATATAATTATATACAGGAGATACCCAGGTTATACCAGCATGGTCCATATCACTGTATACAAGAAGATGTATAACTTATACCAGCTGTACATATATAATTATATACAGGAGATGCCCAGGTTATACCAGCATGGTCCATATCACTATATACAAGAAGATGTATAACTTATACCAGCTGTACATATATATTATATACAGGAGATGCCCAGGTTATACCAGCATGCTCCATATCACTATATACAAGAAGATGTATAACTTATACCAGCTGTACATATATAATTATATACAGGAGATGCCCAGGTTATACCAGCATGCTCCATATCACTATATACAAGAAGATGTGTAACTTATACCAGCTGTACATATATAATTATATACATACAGTGGATGTCTTTAGGCTCCCGGCAAAGACATCTGCATCATTATGGAGAACTACATCTCCCATGATTCCTAGCACTCTGCCTGTGTCAGTCTTCACTGAAAATCTGGAGTTCTATTCATGAACCAAGAGGCTGAGGATGAAAAGTGGCATGGGTCCCTCTCAGTCTGGGGAGGAGCTCCTTGTACGAATATGTAAAACCCTGCGCCGCGCTGTGAATGGTCGGGATCAGGGGCCACACGCATCTTCTATCATATAGAAATTATTCGCTCCAGGAAGGCGAAATATGGACTCACTGAAGACACGGAGAACAAGGCGGAGAGAAAATCTACTGAAAATCAGATGTGGTGATGAGCGTGAGCGAGCGGGCATGTGTGCGAGCGCAACAGCTGGGGAAAAGATGTGCAAAATAGGGGCCCTGATACTCCAGTCACAGCCACAGCTTAAGTCACAACTCTTATACTCCAGTCACAGCTAGAGCTGCAGTCACTTCATCGTATAGTTACACCCAAAGCTCTCACAAGGGGCTTCCTATGGCCTCTTTCACATGGGCGTCATATTTTTGGCCCGGATAAGGTGCGGGTGCGTTGCGGGAAAATGCACGATTTTTCCGTGCGAGTGTAAAACATTGTAATGCGTTTTGCACGCGCGTGAGAAAAATCGGCATGTTTGGTACTCAAACCCGAACTTCTTCACAGAAGTTCAGGCTTGGGATCGGTGTTCTGTAGATTGTATTATTTCCCCTTATAACATGGTTATAAGGGAAAATAATAGCATTCTGAATACAGAATGCTTAGTAAAACAGCGCTGGAGGGGTTAAAAAAAAGAAAAAAAATTAAACTCACCTTAATCCACTTGCTCGCGCAGCCCGGCATCTCTTCTGTCTTCTTCTTTGCTGATTGCAGGAAAAGGACCTGTGGTGACGTCACTCCGGTCATCACATGGTCCGTCACATGATCTTTTACCATGGTGATGGATCATGTGATGACCGGAGTGACGTCACCACAGGTCCTTTTCCTGCAATCAGCAAAGAAGAAGACAGAAGAGATGCCGGGCTGCGCGAGCAAGTAGATTAAGGTGAGTTTAAAAAAAAAATTTCTTTTTTTTTTAACCCCTCCAGCGCTATTGTACTTAGCATTCTGTAAGAATGCTATTATTTTCCCTTATAACCATGTTATATAAGAAAATAATAATGATCGGGTCTCCAGCCCGATCGTCTGCTAGCAACCGTGCGTGAAAATCGCACCGCATTCGCACTTGCTTGCGATTTTCACGCAGCCCCATTTACTTCTATGGAGCCTGCGTTGCGTGGAAATCGCACAATATAGAGCATGCTGCGATTTAGGCTACTCTCACACTTGCGTTCGGGGTTCCGCTTGTAAGTTCCGTTTGAAGGCTCTCACAAGCGGCCCCGAACAGATCCGTACAGCCCCAATGCATTCTGAGTGGATACGGATCCGCTCAGAATGCCTCAGTCTGGCACCGTTTGACCTCCGTTCCGCTCAGCAGGCGGACACCCGAACGCAGCTTGCAGCGTTTTTGTGTCCGCCTGGCCGTGCGGAGCCAAACGGATCCGTCCTGAATTACAATGCAAGTCAATGGGGACGGATCCGTTTGACGTTGACACAATATGGTGCAATTTTAAACGGATCCGTCCCCCATTGACTTTCAATGTAAAGTCAGGAGTCCCATTATACCATCGGATCAGAATTTTCTCCAATCCGATGGTATATTTTAACTTGAAGCGTCCCCATCACCATGGGAACGCCTCTATGTTAGATTATACCATCGGATTTGAGTTAGATCATGAAACTCAGATCCGACAGTATATTCTAACACAGAGGCGTTCCCATGGTGATGGGGACGCTTCAAGTTAGAATATACTAAAAGGACTGTGTACATAACTGCCCCCTGCTGCCTGGCAGGTGCTGCCAGGCAGCAGGGGGCAGACCCCCCCCTGTATTTAACTCATTGGTGGCCAGTGCGGCCCCCCCCTCCCTCCCTCCCCAGTATTAAATGTGACCAGTGCGGCCCCCCTCCCTCTATATTCATTGGTGGCCATTGCGCCCCCCCCCCCCTCCCTCCCTCCCTCCCTCCCCAGTATTAAATGTGACCAGTGCGGCCCCGCTCCCTCTATATTCATTGGTGGCCAGTGCGCCCCCCCCCCTCCCACCCTCCCCAGTATTAAATGTGACAAGTGCGGCCCCTCTCCCTCTATATTCATTGGTGGCCAGTGCGGATTCCCAGTATTAAATGTGACCAGTGCGGCCTCCCCTCTCCCCCCCCCCCCTAATTAAAATCCCCCCCCCATCATTGGTGGCAGCGGAGAGAACCGATCGGAGTCCCAGTTTGATCGCTGGGGCTCCGATCGGTAACCATGGCAACCAGGACGCTACTGCAGTCCTGGTTGCCATGGTTACTTAGCAATTTTTTGAAGCATTATACTTACCTGCGAGCTGCGATGTCTGTGACCGGCCGGGCGCTCCTCCTACTGGTAAGTGACAGGTCTGTGCTATAAGCAATGCGCCGCACAGACCTTTCACTTACCAGTAGGAGGAGCGCCCGGCCGGACACAGACATCGCAGGTAAGTATAATGCTTCTATTTATTGCTAAGTAACCATGGCAGCCAAGACTGCAATAGCGTCTTGGCTGCCATGGTAACCGATCGGAGCCCCAGCGATTAAACTGGGACTCCGATCGGAACTCTCCGCTGCCACCAATGATGGGGGGGGGTGATTTTAATTAGGGGGGGGGGGGGCCGCACTGGTCACATTTAATACTGGGAATCCGCACTGGCCACTGAATATAGAGGGAGGGGGGCCGCACTGGTCACATTTAATACTGGGGAGGGAGAAAGGGGGGGCCGCACTGGCCACCAATGAATATAGAGGGAGGGGGGCCGCACTGGTCACATTTAATACAGGGGAGGGATGGAGGGGGGGCCACACATGAATATAGAGGGAGGGGGGCCGCACTGGTCACATTTAATACTGGGGAGGGAGGGGGGGCCGCACTGGCCACCAATGAATATAGAGGGAGGGGGGCCGCACTGGTCACATTTAATACTGGGGAGGGAGGGGGGCCGCACTGGCCACCAATGAATATAGAGGGAGGGGGCCGCACTGGTCACATTTAATACAGGGGAGGGAGGGAGGGGGGGCCGCACTGGCCACCAATGAATATAGAGGGAGGGTGGCCGCACTGGTCACATTTAATACAGGGGAGGGATGGAGGGGGGGCCGCACTGGCCACCAATGAATATAGAGGGAGGGGGGCCGCACTGGTCACATTTAATACAGGGGAGGGATGGAGGGGGGGCCGCACTGGCCACCAATGAATATAGAGGGAGGGGGGCCGCACTGGTCACATTTAATACAGGGAGGGAGGGAGGGGGGGCCGCACTGGCCACCAATGAATATATAGAGGGAGGGGGGCCGCACTGGTCACATTTAATACAGGGGAGGGAGGGGGTCTGCCCCCTCCTGCCTGGCAGCACCTGATCTCTTACAGGGGGCTGTGATCCGCACAATAATTGTGCGGGTCACAGCCCCCTGTAAGAGATCGGGTGCTGCCAGGCAGCAGGGGGGCAGTCATGTACACAGTTCTTTTAGTATATTCTAACTTGAAGCGTCCCCATCACCATGGGAACGCCTCTGTGTTAGAATATACTGTCGGATCTGAGTTTTCACGAAGTGAAAAATCTGATCTGTAAAAACCAGTTATGCAGACGGATCCGTTCTGAACGGATGCAAGCGTTTGCATTATAGGAGCGGATCCGTCTGTGCAGACACCAGACGGATCCGCTCCAAACGCAAGTGTGAAAGTAGCCTTACACGCAACGCAGAAGTGATGCGTGAAAATCACAGCTCATGTGAACAGCCCCATAGAAATGAAAGGGTCCGGATTCAGTGTGGGTGCAATGCGTTCACCTCACGCATTGCACCCGTGCGGAATACTCGCCCGTGTGAAAGGGGCCTATTAGCTTGGCTGTTCAGGGGACTGGGAAAGTGCTGGGCAGGAGGGATGTGTACGGATTATGGAGGAATGTGCAGGGATCGTTCTCTGATCGCTGCAGCCGCCACATCTGCTGCCAGTTATCCCCACGCAGCTGCACCTGGCCCCCAATCAGCGCAGGGAACAAGATGGCGGCAGCCGGAATAGAGAACGGAGCGGCTGGCGAATATATTCCCCCTCCCTGCACATTTATATCCAGCACATGCCTAGTGCATCCGGGACGTAATAACAACTGCGCAGGGACCTGCGTTATACTCTGCGCCATGGTAAGTGTGCGGGAAACAAGCTGGCCCCGCCTACTACAGCTTTACCCCACCCACTACAGCTTTACTCCACCCACTACAGCTTTACCCCACCCACTACAGCTTTACTCCACCCACTACAGCTTTACCCCACCCACTACAGCTTTACTCCACCCACTATTAAGCCAAGCACACCCCAGCATCCACCACCGCCTCCCGCCTGCATCCCAACATCCACCACCGCCTCCTGCCTGCACCCTGAGATCCCCCACCGCCTCCCGCCTGAACAGAGGCCGTGGGGAACACGTACGGTGAACAGAGGCCGTGCCCGGGGAACAGAGGCTATGGGGACACGCACGGCGAACAGAGGCCGTGGGGAACACAGCAGGGGAACAGAGGCTGTGGAGGATGCTGAGAGAAGCCCAGTCACCCTGAGGTCCAGCCTTGACCCCTGCTCACCTTCTCCAGCGTCTCCTGGGTCTGCGCAGCGTGCGTCCTCTGCAGGTCCAGCCTGGCGCTCTCCATCTCTGCCCTCAGTCTGCTCATGGCCTTGTGATGCTCCTGCGCGGTGCGCTGCTTCTCCTCATCCCGCAGGTGTCCGAGCTCCAGGAGCTGCTGCTTGTGCTGAGCATTGACCTGGATGAGCTCTTCCTTCATCTTGTAGACCTGGTTCTCCAGGTCAGAGATAGTCTGCGGAGGAGAAGACAGGTCAGCATTGGTGACACCGAGAGCAGCCACAGAATGTCACCACTGCACAGACTACCCCGGCCCACAGGAATCCACATATGACAATGGGGCTGTCACCTTCCTACACACCCAGAATCAGCATCTCCAAAAGCAGGTGTCACACAACACCCAGAACCGTACAATATGAGACACAAGACAACCGCATGACAAACAACACTCACAACCATACAATGAGACACACCAGTACAACACACAATACTTAAAACCTTACACTGACACAAAGCAGAGCCATACAACAACTCACGAGACACAACACTCAGAACCATACCATGAGATACAACACACACAACTGTATAGAGACACACTCAACAACAGATAATACAACCATACAAAACACTCACAACCAAATGATAATATTGGATAAAATAAAAACAGAGTCTTCAGGCGCAGCTACTCAACAAGGTTTATGACACACAACACTCACAACTGTAAAACAAAGATAAGCAACAATCAAACCCATAAAATAATGTCACACAACAATAAAATGAGATACAACACTCACAACTAGAAGACATAAAATTCACAATTGTACAACAATATTGGATAAAATTGAAAAATAGGTTGTTCAGGCGACAGTACTCAACAAAGTGTATGATGCACAACACCTACAAGCGTAAAAAATAACAGACAACACACAACTGTGCAACAATGTCACACAACACTCACAACCGAACTACAATGACAAGCAAATATCACAACCATAAAACAATGACACAACAATAACAACCAAACATCAATGACACACGACACTCAATGACAGATGACATTAACAACAGTACAACAATGATACATGGCACAACTGTACAATGACGCAGTACAATCACAACCAAACAACAATGATACATGGCACTCAGAACCGTACAATGACACACAACTGAACAACAATGACACACGACACTCACAACCATAAAAAAAGGACAATCAATCATAAAACGTCACAATTGTATAACAATGACACACAATTATACATCATTCACATACCACTCTAGCATAATACAACAGGGGTGTAGCCAACGGTACCTGGTAGGTAGGTACATGACACGTGGTAGGTAGAACCCCTCACGAGCTTCACATTGGGGCCCAAAAAAATGCACAAAATCTTCTGCAGGACACAGACACACAACACTGGGGCCCAATCCTGAGGGTCCAAAGCCACACCACCTGAACCACCATAGCAGCCAATACACAGAGGGTGTCACATGGCATTGAAGCCTGGGCTATTAATGGATGCAAATGTAGCAAACCCTCAGCTGTCTGAGCCTGTGAATGCATTCGCTTTCGTCACCCAAGCCGCCCTGTGCTGTTGCAAGGTTAGTGAATTTATTAACCCTCAGGACGTCATAGGAGTGTGGGGGGCCCAGGACTGGGTGCTGAGGGGCACGGTATGGCGTGCTGCGGCAGCCTTCTGCCTTCTTACAGCTTTTTATTTCAGGTCATAAAAGAATCCTTAAGAAAGCAAAACATCAAAGAGGCTTCAGAACAGCAGAACAGCATCCGTGGAACACTGGAAGAGTGCGCCAGGCCAGAAATAAGACTGGACGAACGCAGGGAGAGTGCGCCAGGCCAGAAATAAGACTGGAGGTACGCAGGGAGAGTGCGCCAGGCCAGAAATAAGACTGGAGGTACGCAGGGAGAGTGCGCCAGGCCAGAAATAAGACTGGAGGTACGCAGGGAGAGTGCGCCAGGCCAGAAATAAGACTGGAGGTACGCAGGGAGAGTGCGCCAGGCCAGAAATAAGACTGGAGGTACGCAGGGAGAGTGCGCCAGGCCAGAAATAAGACTGGAGGTACGCAGGAAGAGTGCGCCAGGCCAGAAATAAGACTGGAGGTACGCAGGGAGAGTGCGCCAGGCCAGAAATAAGACTGGAGGTACGCAGGGAGAGTGCGCCAGGCCAGAAATAAGACTGGAGGTACGCAGGAAGAGTGCGCCAGGCCAGAAATAAGACTGGAGGTACGCAGGGAGAGTGTGCCAGGCCAGAAATAAGACTGGAGGTACGCAGGGAGAGTGTGCCAGGCCAGAAATAAGACTGGAGGTACGCAGGGAGAGTGTGCCAGGCCAGAAATAAGAGTGGAGGTACGCAGGGAGAGTGTGCCAGGCCAGAAATAAGACTGGAGGTACGCAGGGAGAGTGCGCCAGGCCAGAAATAAGACTGGAGGTACGCAGGGAGAGTGCGCCAGGCCAGAAATAAGACTGGAGGTACGCAGGAAGAGTGCGCCAGGCCAGAAATAAGACTGGAGGTACGCAGGGAGAGTGCGCCAGGCCAGAAATAAGACTGGAGGTACGCAGGGAGAGTGCGCCAGGCCAGAAATAAGACTGGAGGTACGCAGGGAGAGTGTGCCAGGCCAGAAATAAGACTGGAGGTACGCAGGGAGAGTGTGCCAGGCCAGAAATAAGACTGGAGGTACGCAGGGAGAGTGTGCCAGGCCAGAAATAAGACTGGAGGTACGCAGGGAGAGTGTGCCAGGCCAGAAATAAGACTGGAGGTACGCAGGGAGAGTGCGCCAGGCCAGAAATAAGACTGGAGGTACGCAGGGAGAGTGCGCCAGGCCAGAAATAAGACTGGAGGTACGCAGGGAGAGTGCGCCAGGCCAGAAATAAGACTGGAGGTACGCAGGGAGAGTGTGCCAGGCCAGAAATAAGACTGGAGGTACGCAGGGAGAGTGCGCCAGGCCAGAAATAAGACTGGAGGTACACAGGGAGAGTGCGCCAGGCCAGAAATAAGACTGAAGGTACGCAGGGAGAGTGCGCCAGGCCAGAAATAAGACTGGAGGTACGCAGGGAGAGTGCGCCAGGCCAGAAATAAGACTGGAGGTACGCAGGGAGAGTGTGCCAGGCCAGAAATAAGACTGGAGGTACGCAGGGAGAGTGTGCCAGGCCAGAAATAAGACTGGAGGTACGCAGGGAGAGTGCGCCAGGCCAGAAATAGGACTGGAGGTACGCAGGGAGAGTGTGCCAGGCCAGAAATAAGACTGGAGGTACGCAGGGAGAGTGCGCCAGGCCAGAAATAAGACTGGAGGTACGCAGGGAGAGTGCGCCAGGCCAGAAATAAGACTGGACGAACGCAGGGAGAGTGCGCCAGGCCAGAAATAAGACTGGACGAACGCAGGGAGAGTGCGCCAGGCCAGAAATAAGACTGGAGGTACGCAGGGAGAGTGCGCCAGGCCAGAAATAGGACTGGAGGTACGCAGGGAGAGTGTGCCAGGCCAGAAATAAGACTGGAGGTACGCAGGGAGAGTGCGCCAGGCCAGAAATAAGACTGGAGGTACGCAGGGAGAGTGCGCCAGGCCAGAAATAAGACTGGACGAACGCAGGGAGAGTGCGCCAGGCCAGAAATAAGACTGGACGAACGCAGGGAGAGTGCGCCAGGCCAGAAATAAGACTGGAGGTACGCAGGGAGAGTGTGCCAGGCCAGAAATAAGACTGGAGGTACGCAGGGAGAGTGCGCCAGGCCAGAAATAAGACTGGAGGTACGCAGGGAGAGTGCGCCAGGCCAGTAATAAGACTGGAGGTACGCAGGGAGAGTGCGCCAGGCCAGAAATAAGACTGGAGGTACGCAGGGAGAGTGCGCCAGGCCAGAAATAAGACTGGAGGTACGCAGGGAGAGTGCGCCAGGCCAGAAATAAGACTGGAGGTACGCAGGGAGAGTGCGCCAGGCCAGAAATAAGACTGGAGGTACGCAGGGAGAGTGCGCCAGGCCAGAAATAAGACTGGAGGTACGCAGGGAGAGTGCGCCAGGCCAGAAATAAGACTGGAGGTACGCAGGGAGAGTGTGCCAGGCCAGAAATAAGACTGGAGGTACGCAGGGAGAGTGCGCCAGGCCAGAAATAAGACTGGAGGTACGCAGGGAGAGTGCGCCAGGCCAGAAATAAGACTGGAGGTACGCAGGGAGAGTGTGCCAGGCCAGAAATAAGACTGGAGGTACGCAGGGAGAGTGCGCCAGGCCAGAAATAAGACTGGAGGTACGCAGGGAGAGTGCGCCAGGCCAGAAATAAGACTGGAGGTACGCAGGGAGAGTGCGCCAGGCCAGAAATAAGACTGGAGGTACGCAGGGAGAGTGCGCCAGGCCAGAAATAAGACTGAAGGTACGCAGGGAGAGTGTGCCAGGCCAGAAATAAGACTGGAGGTACGCAGGGAGAGTGTGCCAGACCAGAAATAAGACTGGAGGTACGCAGGGAGAGTGTGCCAGGCCAGAAATAAGACTGGAGGTACGCAGGGAGAGCACACAATGCCGGAAATAAGACCGGAGGAACGCAAGGAGAGAGCGCGAAGCCAAAAATGAGACCGGAGGAACGCAGGGAGAGCGCGCCAGACTAGAGGAACGCATGGAGAGCACGTCAGACTAGAAATAAGACCAGAGGAAAGCAGGGAGGGTGAGCCAGGCCTGAGAAATGCGGGGAGAGCACACCAGGCCGAAATAAGACCAGAGAAACGCAGGGAGAGCACACCAAGCCAAAAATGATACTGCTTGCGCGCCAGACAAGAAATAAGATGAGAGGAACGCTGGAAGAGCACGCCAGGCCATAAATAAGACCGGAGGAACGCAAGGAGAGTGTGCTAAGCCAGAAATGAGACTGGAGGAACGCAGGGAGAGCATGTCAGACCAGAAATAAGACCAGAGGAAAGCATTGAGGGCGCGCCAGACCAGAGGAACGCATGGAGAGCAAGCCAAACCAGAAATAAGACCAGAGGAAAGCAGGGAGGGCGCTCCAGACCTGAGGAACGCATGGAGAGCATGCCAGACCACAAATAAGACGAGAGGAAAGCAGGGACAGCACGCCAGACCACAGGAATGCATGGAGAACACATCAGACCAGAAATAAGACCAGAGGAAAGCAGGGAGGTTGCGCCAGACCAGAGGAACGCATGGAGAGCAAGCCAAACCAGAAATAAGACCAGAGGAAAGCAGGGAGGGCGCTCCAGACCTGAGGAACGCATGGAGAGCATGCCAGACCACAAATAAGACGAGAGGAAAGCAGGGACAGCACGCCAGACCACAGGAATGCATGGAGAACACGTCAGACCAGAAATAAGACCAGAGGAAAGCAGGGAGGTTGCGCCAGACCAGCGAAACGCAGGGAGAGCACACCACAACAGAAATAAGACCAGAGAAACGCAGGGAGAGCACACCACAACAGAAATAAGACCAGAGAAACGCAGGGAGAGCACACCAGGCCAGAAATAAGACCAGATAAACACAGGGAGAGACCTGAGGAACACAGGGAGAGCATGCAAGGCCAGAAATAAGACCAGAGGAAAGCAGGGAGAAAGCGCCAGAGCGGAGGAAAGCAGGGAGAGCACAGCAGACCAGAAATAAGACCGGAGGAATGCAAGAAGAGTGTGCCAGACCAGAAATAAGACCAGAGAAACGCAGGGAGAGCACGCCAATCCAGAAATGAGACCAGAGGGATGCTGGAAGAGGACGCAAAGCCAGAAATAAGACCAGAAGAATGTAGGGAGAGCGCGCCAGACCAGAAATAAGACCAGAGGAACGCAGGGAGAGTGCGCCAGACCAGAAATAAGACCAGAGGAACGCAGGGAGAGCGCACCAGACCAGAAATAAGACCAGAGGAACGCAGGGAGAGCATGTCAGGCCAGAAATAAGACTGAAGGAACACTGGAAAATCGCACCAAGCCAGAAATTATATCAGAGGACTGCAAAGAGAACGCGCCAGGCCAGAAATAAGACCAGAGGAACGCAGGGAGAGCGCACCAGATCAGAAATAAGACCAGAAGAAAGCAGGGAGAGTGTATCAGATCAGAAAAAGACCAGGGGAGCCCAGGGAGAGCGCACCAGACCAGAAATAAGACCAGAGGAACCAAGGGAGAGCGTACCAGACCAAAAATAAGACTAGAGGACCACAGGGAGAGAGTGCCAGGCCAGAAATAAGACCAGAGGACCACAGGGAGAGAGTGCCAGGCCAGAAATAAGACCATAGGAACGCAGGGAGAGCGCACCAAACAAGAAATAAGACAAGAGGAACATAGGGAGAGTGCACCAGGCCAGAAATAAGACCAGAGGAACCAAGGGAGAGCGTACCAGACCAAAAATAAGACTAGAGGACCACAGGGAGAGAGTGCCAGGCCAGAAATAAGACCAGAGGAACGCAGGGAGAGCGCACCAGACCAGAAATAAGACCATAGGAACGCAGGGAGAGCACGTCAGGCCAGAAATTATATCAGGGGAGCGCAAATAGAGCGCGACAGGCCAGAAATAAGACCAGAGTAACGCAGGGAGAGCATGTCAGGCCAGAAATTATATTAGGGGAACGCAAAGAGAGCGAGACAGGCCAGAAATAAGAACAGAGTAACACTGGAAAACCGTGGCAAGCCAGAAAGAAGACCACACCAGACCAGAAAGAAGACCACACCAGACCAGAAATAAGACCAGAGGAATGCTGGAAGAGAGCACCGAGCCAGAGATGAGACAGGAGGAACGCAGAAGGAGTGCACCAAGCCAGAAATAACATTGGAGGAACACTGAAGGAGCACGCCAATCCAGAAATGAGACCAGAGGAACACAGGGAGAGCTCGCTAAGCCAGAAATAAGATCGGAGGAATGCTCGAAGAGAGTGCCAAGCCAGAAATTAGATTGGAGAAAAGCTGGGAGAGAGCACCAAGCCAGAAATTAGATCGGTGGAATGCAGGAAGAGCACACCAAGGCAGAAATTAGATCAGAGGAACGATGTGGGAGCGTGCCAAGCCAGATATTAGATTGGAGAAAAGCTGGGAGAGCGCGACAAGCCAGATATTAGATTGTAGAAAAGCTGGGAGAGCGCCAAGCCAGAAATTAGATCGGAGGAATGCTGGAAGACAGTGCCAAGCCAGAAATTAGATCGGAGGAACTATGTGGGAGTGCGCCAAGCCAGAAAATAGATTGGAGAAAAGCTGGGAGAGCGCCAAGCGAGATAATAGATTAGAGAAAAGCTGGGAGAGAGCGCCAAGCCAGAAATTAGATTGAAGGAATGGTGGAAGAGAGTGCCAAGCCAGAAATTACATTGGAGGAACGATGTGAGAGAGCGCCAAGCCAGATAATAGATTGGAGAAAAGTGTGAAACAGCTGAAAATATGTCATATTCTAGGTTCTTCAAAGTAGCCACCTTTTGCTTTGATTACTGCTTTGCACACTCTTGGCATTCTCTTGATGAGCTTCAAGAGGTAGTCCCCTGAAATGGTTTTCACTTCACAGGTGTGCCCTGTCAGGTTTAATAAGTGGGATTTCTTGCCTTATAAATGGGGTTGGGACCATCAGTGGCGTTGAGGAGAAGTCAGGTGGATACACAGCTGATAGTCCCACTGAATAAACTGTTAGAATTTGTATTATGGCAAGAAAAAAGCAGCTAAGTAAAGAAAAATGAGTGGCCATCATTACTTTAAGAAATGAAGGTCAGTCAGTCAGCCGAAAAATTGGGAAAACTTTGATAGTAAGGGCTATTTGACCATGAAGGAGAGTGATGGGGTGCTGCGCCAGATGACCTGGCCTCCACAGTCACCGGACCTGAACCCAATCGAGATGGTTTGGGGTGAGCTGGACCGCAGAGTGAAGGCAAAAGGGCCAACAAGTGCTAAGCATCTCTGGGAACTCCTTCAAGACTGTTGGAAGACCATTTCAGGGGACTACCTCTTGAAGCTCATCAAGAGAATGCCAAGAGTGTGCAAAGCAGTAATCAAAGCAAAAGGTGGCTACTTTGAAGAACCTAGAATATGACATATTTTCAGTTGTTTCACACTTGTTTGTTATGTATATAATTCCACATGTGTTAATTCATCGTTTTGATGCCTTCATAGTCATGAAAATAAAGAAAACTCTTTGAATGAGAAGGTGTGTCCAAACTTTTGGTCTGTACTGTATATACAGTGATATCACTGCTCTATGTCCTGGTGATCTGGATGTAGTACTGATCACTATACTCTAGTATCCTCTCACCAGTGATGTATATACAGGGAGTGCAGAATTATTAGGCAAGTTGTATTTTTGAGGATTAACTTTATTATTGAACAACAACCATGTTCTCAATGAACCCAAAAAACTCATTAATATCAAAGCTGAATATTTTTGGAAGTAGTTTTTAGTTTGTTTTTAGTTTTAGCTATTTTAGGGGGATATCTGTGTGTGCAGGTGACTATTACTGTGCATAATTATTAGGCAACTTAACAAAAAACAAATATATACCCATTTCAATTATTTATTTTTACCAGTGAAACCAATATAACATCTCAACATTCACAAATATACATTTCTGACATTCAAAAACAAAACAAAAACAAATCAGTGACCAATATAGCCACCTTTCTTTGCAAGGACACTCAAAAGCCTGCCATCCATGGATTCTGTCAGTGTTTTGATCTGTTCACCATCAACATTGCGTGCAGCAGCAACCACAGCCTCCCAGACACTGTTCAGAGAGGTGTACTGTTTTCCCTCCTTGTAAATCTCACATTTGATGATGGACCACAGGTTCTCAATGGGGTTCAGATCAGGTGAACAAGGAGGCCATGTCATTAGATTTTCTTCTTTTATACCCTTTCTTGCCAGCCACGCTGTGGAGTACTTGGACGCGTGTGATGGAGCATTGTCCTGCATGAAAATCATGTTTTTCTTGAAGGATGCAGACTTCTTCCTGTACCACTGCTTGAAGAAGGTGTCTTCCAGAAACTGGCAGTAGGACTGGGAGTTGAGCTTGACTCCATCCTCAACCCGAAAAGGCCCCACAAGCTCATTTTTGATGATACCAGCCCAAACCAGTACTCCACCTCCACCTTGCTGGCGTCTGAGTCGGACTGGAGCTCTCTGCCCTTTACCAATCCAGCCACGGGCCCATCCATCTGGCCCATCAAGACTCACTCTCATTTCATCAGTCCATAAAACCTTAGAAAAATCAGTCTTGAGATATTTCTTGGCCCAGTCTTGACGTTTCAGCTTGTGTGTCTTGTTCAGTGGTGGTCGTCTTTCAGCCTTTCTTACCTTGGCCATGTCTCTGAGTATTGCACACCTTGTGCTTTTGGGCACTCCAGTGATGTTGCAGCTCTGAAATATGGCCAAACTGGTGGCAAGTGGCATCTTGGCAGCTGCACGCTTGACTTTTCTCAGTTCATGTGCAGTTATTTTGCGCCTTGGTTTTTCCACACGCTTCTTGCGACCCTGTTGACTATTTTGAATGAAACACTTGATTGTTCGATGATCACGCTTCAGAAGCTTTGCAATTTTAAGAGTGCTGCATCCCTCTGCAAGATATCTCACTATTTTTGACTTTTCTGAGCCTGTCAAGTCCTTCTTTTGACCCATTTTGCCAAAGGAAAGGAAGTTGCCTAATAATTATGCACACCTGATATAGGGTGTTGATGTCATTAGACCACACCCCTTCTCATTACAGAGATGCACATCACCTAATATGCTTAATTGGTAGTAGGCTTTCGAGCCTATACAGCTTGGAGTAAGACAACATGCATAAAGAGGATGATGGGGTCAAAATACTCATTTGCCTAATAATTCTGCACTCCCTGTACAGTGATATCACCGCTCTATGTCCTGGTGATCTGGGTGTAGTACTGATCACTATACTCTAGTCACCTCTCACCAGTGATGTATATACAGCGATATCACCGCTCTATGTCCTGGTGATCTGGATGTAGTACTGATCACTATACTCTAGTGACCTCTCACAAGTGATGTATATACAGTGATATCACCGCTCTATGTCCTGGTGATCTGGATGTAGTACTGATCACTATACTCTAGCGACCTCTCACCAGTGATGTACATACAGTGATGTATGATGTATATACAGTGATATCACTGCTCTATGTCCTGGTGATCTGGGTGTAGTACTGATCACTATACTCTAGTGACCTCTCACCAGTGATGTATATACAGTGATATCACCGCTCTATGTCCTGGTGATCTGGATGTAGTACTGATCACTATACTCTAATGACCTCTCACCAGTGATGTATATACAGTAATATCACCGCTCTATGTCCTAGTGATCTGGATGTAGTACTGATCACTATACTCTAGTGACCTCTCACCAGTGATGTATATACAGTGATATCACCGCTCTATGTCCTGGTGATCTGGGTGTAGTACTGATCACTATACTCTAGTGACCTCTCACCAGTGATGTATATACAGTGATATCACCGCTCTATGTACTGGTGATGTGGATGTAGTACTGATCACTATACTCTAGTGACCTCTCACAAGTGATGTATATACAGTGATATCACCGCTCTATGTACTGGTGATCTGGATGTAGTACTGATCACTATACTCTAGTCACCTCTCACCAGTGATGTATATACAGTGATATCACCGCTCTATGTACTGGTGATCTGGATGTAGTACTGATCACTATACTCTAGTGACCTCTCACCGATGATGTATATACAGTGATATCACCGCTCTATGTCCTGGTGATCTGGGTGTAGTACTGATCACTATACTCTAGTGACCTCTCATCAGTGATGTATATACAGTGATATCACCACTCTATGTCCTGGTGATCTGGATGTAGTACTGATCACTATACTCTAGTGACCTCTCACCAGTAATGTATATACAGCGATATCACTGCTCTATGTCTGGGTGATCTGGGTGTAGTACTGATCACTATACTCTAGTGACCTCTCACCAGTGATGTATATACAGTGATATCACCGCTCTATGTCCTGGTGATCTGGATGTAGTACTGATCACTATACTCTAATGACCTCTCACCAGTGATGTATATACAGTGATATCACCGCTCTATGTCCTGGTGATCTGGGTGTAGTACTGATCACTATACTCTAGTGACCTCTCACCAGTGATGTATATACAGTGATATCACTGCTCTATGTCCTGGTGATCTAGGTGTAGTACTGATCACTATACTCTAGTGACCTCTCACCAGTGATGTATATACAGTGATATCACTGCTCTATGTCCTGGTGATCTGGATGTAGTACTGATCACTATACTCTAGTGACCTCTCACCAGTGACGTATATACAGTGATATCACCGCTCTATGTCCTGGTGATCTGGGTGTAGTACTGATCACTATACTCTAGTGACCTCTCACCAGTGATGTATATACAGTGATATCACCGCTCTATGTCCTGGTGATCTGGGTGTAGTACTGATCACTATACTCTAGTGACCTCTCACCAGTGATGTATATACAGTGATATCACCGCTCTATGTCCTGGTGATCTGGGTGTAGTACTGATCACTATACTCTAGTGACCTCTCACCAGTGATGTATATACAGTGATATCACCGCTCTATGTCCTGGTGATCTGGATGTAGTACTGATCATTATACTCTAGTGACCTCTCACCAGTGATGTATATACAGTGATATCACCGCTCTATGTCCTGGTGATCTGGGTGTAGTTCTGATCACTATACTCTAGTGACCTCTCACCAGTGACGTATATACAGTGATATCACCGCTCTATGTCCTGGTGATCTGGGTGTAGTACTGATCACTATACTCTAGAGACCTCTCACCAGAGATGTATATACAGTGATATCACCGCTCTATGTCCTGGTGATCCGGGTGTAGTACTGATCACTATACTCTAGTGACCTCTCATTAGTGATGTATATACAGTGATATCACCGCTCTATGTCCTGGTGATCTGGGTGTAGTACTGATCACTATACTCTAGTGACCTCTCACCAGTGATGTATATACAGTGATATCACCGCTCTATGTCCTGGTGATCTGGATGTAGTACTGATCACTATACTCTAGTGACCTCTCACCAGTGATGTATATACAGTGATATCACTGCTATATGTCCTGGTGATCTGGATGTAGTACTGATCACTATACTCTAGTGACCTGTCACCAGTGATGTATATACAGTGATATCACCGCTCTATGTACTGGTGATCTGGGTGTAGTACTGATCACTATACTCTAGCGACCTCTCACCAGTGATGTATATACAGTGATATCACCGCTCTATGTCCTGGTGATCTGGGTGTAGTACTGATCACTATACTCTAGTGACCTCTCACTAGTGATGTATATACAGTGATATCACCGCTCTATGTCCTGGTGATCTGGGTGTAGTACTGATCACTATACTCTAGTGACCTCTCACCAGTGATGTATATACAGTGATATCACCGCTCTATGTCCTGGTGATCTGGGTGTAGTACTGATCACTATACTCTAGTGACCTCTCACCAGTGACGTATATACAGTGATATCACCGCTCTATGTCCTGGTGATCTGGGTGTAGTACTGGTCACTATGCTCTCAGCCACATCAGAGGAGGAGAGGCATTTTATAGCAGAGGGTATATGCAGGATATAGGATCGCCCCCCCCGGGATAGCATAGGTAAGGTATGTGAGGGTCTCTGAAGAGCGGGGGTGATGTCTATGCGCACATTAGTCCCTCTTTTCATCATAAAACCCTCATCTGGTTTGTGCCCGACTCCATCAAACCTTTTTTCTTCCCTTTAAAGTTGGGTCTTTGATTCTGGCGCGGTTTGTGCGGAGCGCAGCTGGGAGGCAGAGGACGACACCAGCATTTAAAGCAAACATGTTTCCGACTTGAAAGGAAGGCTGTAATTAAAAAAATGGGCGGAAGAGAACTGCGAAGGGATAATATTTTTTAATGGTGATTCAAAGGGCCACAGATGTCAGCGACTTTAGAAGTCTGCGGAAGGCTGTGCTGAGAAAGCGTCCGGCCCAAAGATGAAGCCACTGCGGACGACAACCACAGGGCAGAGGCCGCGCCTGATCTGCAGGAGGTTTTGATGAATTAATGGGGAGGGGGGGTCTGTTTAATTTTTAGGAGCCATTTTCAGGTGGAGATTCTCGTCTTCAGGGTTTCACCTGGTCAATACAGCGCTCGCATATCGGAAGCTTGTTAACAGATGACCCAACTAAGAACTGTGTGTGAGGGCGGCGTAGACGCAGATACGAGGCTCCAGTGTGGCATCACTACTACACTAATACTCCTCCTCTAGTACAGAAGAGCTTACAATCTATACCCACAAGGCGATTTCCTTCTACACCGATGTAACGTGAGAGGCGGAAGGTCTCTGTTCCCATCCGCGTTGGCGCACAATTATAAAAAAAAGAAAAGAAAATGGTGGAAAAAATAGTGCAGCATGCAACGCCCTGTAGTCCGGTAGAATAACGCTGATGGCAGCCATTATAGTCGATGGCGTCCACTGAGCGCTGCCCTGTCATGTGACAAGTCCGCAGTCATTTTCATTGTTCTGACGAATGGAGATTGTAAATGTGTGCGACACGCGACAGGGGTCACATTCTGTAAACGATTCACACACAGACTCAAGCACTTATGGGGTTAATGCATGCGGGAATTCTGTCGAGATTAAAGCGGCCAAGAAGAATAACGCAGAGCGCTGACGCTGGGGCGGTGAAAAAGATTTCAGGGAAGAATAAAACGAGCATGAAGCTGCTCCAGCAGAGATGCAGATTTTATCTGGGTGACAGGTCACATGACAGGCAGCGCCGCGCAGCAGCTTTGAAACAGACAAGTTTTGATCTTAAAAGTTCTAGACGGTGCTGTGATGTTGCAGTTTCCTTGGTAACCACGGATTCAGGCAGCGCGATGACAGCATCCCGGCATATACACATGAGGAACCGGCTGCTTGGTTTGATTAAAACATTTCAGCCAAGATTTCAAGGTTTTAAACGTGAGGGGGTCGGTGTATGAGAGGTGCACTGAGGGTTAATAAAACCTGCACTGGTCACATCAAGAGCTGCCAGAAAGAAGCCCGAAATATAGTCACTGAGCAGAGGATCCCTGCGCCCACAGATGAGAATATGCCACATCAACATGTATACAGCACACACATACAGTCAGGTCCATAAATATTGGGACATGGACACAATTCTGACATTTCTGGCTCTATACACCACCACAATGGATGTGAAATGAAACGGACAAGATGTGCTTTACCTGCAGACTGTCAGCTGTAATTTGAGGGTATTTACATCCAAATCAGGTGAACGGTGCAGGAATTACAACAGTTTCCATATGTGCCTCCCACTTGTTAAGGGACCAAAAGTAATGGGACAATTGTCTTCTCAGCTGTTCCATGGCCAGGTGTGTGTTATTCCCTCATTATCCCAATTACAATGAGCAGATACAAGGTCCAGAGGTCATTTCCAGTCTGCTATTTACATCTGGAATCTGTTGCTGTCAACTCTCAAGATGAGATCCAAAGAGCTGTCACTATCGGTGAAGCCATCATTAGGCTGAAAAACACAACAAACCCATCAGAGAGATAGCAAAAACATTAGGCGCGGCCAAAACAACTGTTTGGAACATTCTTATAAAGAAGGAACGCACCGGTGAGCTCAGCAACACCAAAAGACCCGGAAGACCACGGAAAACAACTGCGGTGGATGAGCGAGGAATTCTTTCTCTGGTGAAGAAAACACCCTTTACAACAGTTGGTCATCAAGAACACTCTCCAGGAGGTAGGTTAATGTGTGTCAAAGTCAACAATCAGGAGAAGACTTCACCAGAGTGAATACAGAGGGTTCACCACAAGATGTAAACCATTGGTGAGCCTCAAAAACAGGAAGGCCAGATTAGAGTTTGCCAAACGACATCTAAAAAAGCCTTCACAGTTCTGGAACAACATCCTATGGACAGATGAGACCAAGATTAACTTGTACCAGAGTGATGGGAAGAGAAGAGTATGGAGAAGGAAAGGAACTGCTCATGATCCTAAGCACACCACCTCATCAGTGAAGCATGGTGGTGGTAGTGTCATGGCGTGGGCATGTATGGCTGCCAATGGAACTGCTTCTCTTGTATTTATTGATGATGTGACTGCTGACAAAAGCAGCAGGATGAATTCTGAAGTGTTTCGGGCAATATTATCTGATCATATTCAGCCAAATGCTTCAGAACTCATTGGACGGCGCTTCACAGTGCAGATGGACAATGACCCAAAGCATACTGCAAAAGCAACCAAAGAGTTTAAGGGAAAGAAGTGGAATGTTCTGCAATGGCCGAGTCAATCACCGGACCTGAATCCGATTGAGCATTTCACTTGGTGAAGACAAAACTGAAGGGAAAATGCCCCAAGAACAAGCAGGAGCTGAAGACAGTTGCAGTAGAGGCCTGGCAGAGCATCACCAGGGATGAAACCCAGCGTCTGGGGATGTCTATGCGTTCCAGACTTCAGGCTGTAATTGACTGCAAAGGATTTGCAACCAAGTATTAAAAAGGGAAAGTTTGATTTATGATGATTATTATTCTGTCCCATTACCTTTGGTCCCTTAACAAGTAGGAGGCACATATACAAACTGCTGTAATTCCTGCACCGTTCACCTGATTTGGATGTAAATCCCCTCAGATTACAGCTGACAGTCTGCAGGTAAAGCACATCTTGTCCGTTTCATTTCAAATCCATTGTGGTGGTGTATAGAGCCAAAAATGTTAGAATTGTGTCCATGTCCCAATATTTATGGACCTGACTGTATACGACTGGACCAAAGACGCATGCATCAATTTTGCCCGGTATCAGACCTTTCACTGTCTCTCCTGTCCGGTATCAGACCTCTCACTGTCTCTCCTGTCCGGTATCAGACCTGTCACTGTCTCTCCTGTCCGGTATCAGACCTCTCACTGTCCATCCTGCCCGGTATCAGACCTCTCACTGTCTCTCCTGTCCGGTATCAGACCTCTCACTGTCTCTCCTGTCCGGTATCAGACCTGTCACTGTCTCTCCTGTCCGGTATCAGACCTGTCACTGTCTCTCCTGTCCGGTATCAGACCTGTCACTGTCTCTCCTGTCCGGTATCAGACCTATCACTGTCTCTCCTGTCCGGTATCAGACCTGTCACTGTCTCTCCTGTCCGGTATCAGACCTGTCACTGTCTCTCCTGTCCGGTATCAGACCTTTTACTGTCTCTCCTGTCCGGTATCAGACCTGTCACTGTCTCTCCTGTCCGGTATCAGACCTGTCACTGTCTCTCCTGTCCGGTATCAGACCTTTTACTGTCTCTCCTGTCCGGTATCAGACCTGTCACTGTCTCTCCTGTCCGGTATCAGACCTGTCACTGTCTCTCCTGTCCGGTATCAGACCTGTCACTGTCTCTCCTGTCCGGTATCAGACCTTTCACTGTCTCTCCTGTCCAGTATCAGACCTTTCACTGTCTCTCCTGTCCGGTATCAGACCTCTCACTGTCTCTCCTGTCCGGTATCAGACCTGTCACTGTCTCTCCTGTCCGGTATCAGACCTGTCACTGTCTCTCCTGTCCGGTATCAGACCTATCACTGTCTCTCCTGTCCGGTATCAGACCTATCACTGTCTCTCCTGTCCGGTATCAGACCTTTCACTGTCTCTCCTGTCCGGTATCAGACCTATCACTGTCTCTCCTGTCCGGTATCAGACCTCTCACTGTCTCTCCTGTCCGGTATCAGACCTCTCACTGTCTCTCCTGCCCGGTATCAAACCTTTCACTGTCTCTCCTGTCCGGTATCAGATCTTTCACTGTCTCTCCTGTCCGGTATCAGACCTGTCACTGTCTCTCATGTCCGGTATCAGACCTCTCACTGTCTCTCCTGCCCGGTATCAAACCTTTCACTGTCTCTCCTGTCCGGTATCAGACCTCTCACTGTCTCTCCTGTCCGGTATCAGACCTGTCACTGTCTCTCCTGTCCGGTATCAGACCTGTCACTGTCTCTCCTGTCCGGTATCAGACCTATCACTGTCTCTCCTGTCCGGTATCAGACCTATCACTGTCCATCCTGCCCGGTATCAGACCTTTCACTGTCTCTCCTGTCCGGTATCAGACCTCTCACTGTCTCTCCTGTCCGGTATCAGACCTGTCACTGTCTCTCCTGTCCGGTATCAGATCTCTCACTGTCTCTCCTGTCCGGTATCAGACCTATCACTGTCTCTCCTGTCCGGTATCAGACCTTTCACTGTCTCTCCTGTCCGGTATCAGACCTCTCACTGTCTCTCCTGTCCGGTATCAGACCTCTCACTGTCTCTCCTGTCCGGTATCAGACCTTTCACTGTCTCTCCTGTCCGGTATCAGACCTTTCACTGTCTCTCCTGTCCGGTATCAGACCTCTCACTGTCTCTCCTGTCCGGTATCAGACCTCTCACTGTCTCTCCTGTCCGGTATCAGACCTCTCACTGTCCATCCTGCCCGGTATCAGACCTCTCACTGTCTCTCCTGTCCGGTATCAGACCTCTCACTGTCTCTCCTGTCCGGTATCAGACCTCTCACTGTCTCTCCTGTCCGGTATCAGACCTCTCACTGTCTCTCCTGTCCGGTATCAGACCTCTCACTGTCTCTCCTGTCCGGTATCAGACCTCTCACTGTCTCTCCTGTCCGGTATCAGACCTCTCACTGTCCATCCTGCCCGGTATCAGACCTTTCACTGTCTCTCCTGTCCGGTATCAGACCTTTCACTGTCTCTCCTGTCCGGTATCAGACCTCTCACTCTCTCTCCTGTCCGGTATCAGACCTTTCACTGTCTCTCCTGTCCGGTATCAGACCTTTCACTGTCTCTCCTGTCCGGTATCAGACCTGTCACTGTCTCTCCTGTCCGGTATCAGACCTATCACTGTCTCTCCTGTCCGGTATCAGACCTCTCACTGTCCATCCTGCCCGGTATCAGACCTGTCACTGTCTCTCCTGTCCGGTATCAGACCTTTCACTGTCTCTCCTGTCCGGTATCAGACCTTTCACTGTCTCTCCTGTCCGGTATCAGACCTTTCACTGTCTCTCCTGTCCGGTATCAGACCTCTCACTCTCTCTCCTGTCCGGTATCAGACCTTTCACTGTCTCTCCTGTCCGGTATCAGACCTGTCACTGTCTCTCCTGTCCGGTATCAGACCTCTCACTGTCTCTCCTGTCCGGTATCAGACCTGTCACTGTCTCTCCTGTCCGGTATCAGACCTCTCACTGTCCATCCTGCCCGGTATCAGACCTGTCACTGTCTCTCCTGTCCGGTATCAGACCTTTCACTGTCTCTCCTGTCCGGTATCAGACCTTTCACTGTCTCTCCTGTCCGGTATCAGACCTTTCACTGTCTCTCCTGTCCGGTATCAGACCTCTCACTGTCTCTCCTGTCCGGTATCAGACCTCTCACTGTCCATCCTGCCCGGTATCAGACCTCTCACTGTCTCTCCTGTCCGGTATCAGACCTCTCACTGTCTCTCCTGTCCGGTATCAGACCTCTCACTGTCCATCCTGCCCGGTATCAGACCTCTCACTGTCTCTCCTGTCCGGTATCAGACCTTTCACTGTCTCTCCTGTCCGGTATCAGACCTCTCACTGTCTCTCCTGTCCGGTATCAGACCTTTCACTGTCTCTCCTGTCCGGTATCAGACCTTTCACTGTCTCTCCTGTCCGGTATCAGACCTTTCACTGTCTCTCCTGTCCGGTATCAGACCTTTCACTGTCTCTCCTGTCCGGTATCAGACCTTTCACTGTCTCTCTTGTCCGGTATCAGACCTGTCACTGTCTCTCCTGTCCGGTATCAGACCTTTCACTGTCTCTCTTGTCCGGTATCAGACCTGTCACTGTCTCTCCTGTCCGGTATCAGACCTTTCACTGTCTCTCTTGTCCGGTATCAGACCTGTCACTGTCTCTCCTGTCCGGTATCAGACCTTTCACTGTCTCTCCTGTCCGGTATCAGACCTCTCACTGTCTCTCCTGTCCGGTATCAGACCTCTCACTGTCTCTCCTGTCCGGTATCAGACCTCTCACTGTCTCTCCTGCCCGGTATCAGACCTCTCACTGTCTCTCCTGTCCGGTATCAGACCTCTCACTGTCTCTCCTGTCCGGTATCAGACCTCTCACTGTCCATCCTGCCCGGTATCAGACCTGTCACTGTCTCTCCTGTCCGGTATCAGACCTTTCACTGTCTCTCCTGTCCGGTATCAGACCTTTCACTGTCTCTCCTGTCCGGTATCAGACCTTTCACTGTCTCTCCTGTCCGGTATCAGACCTCTCACTCTCTCTCCTGTCCGGTATCAGACCTTTCACTGTCTCTCCTGTCCGGTATCAGACCTGTCACTGTCTCTCCTGTCCGGTATCAGACCTCTCACTGTCTCTCCTGTCCGGTATCAGACCTGTCACTGTCTCTCCTGTCCGGTATCAGACCTCTCACTGTCCATCCTGCCCGGTATCAGACCTGTCACTGTCTCTCCTGTCCGGTATCAGACCTCTCACTGTCTCTCCTGTCCGGTATCAGACCTGTCACTGTCTCTCCTGTCCGGTATCAGACCTCTCACTGTCCATCCTGCCCGGTATCAGACCTGTCACTGTCTCTCCTGTCCGGTATCAGACCTTTCACTGTCTCTCCTGTCCGGTATCAGACCTCTCACTGTCTCTCCTGTCCGGTATCAGACCTCTCACTGTCCATCCTGCCCGGTATCAGACCTCTCACTGTCTCTCCTGTCCGGTATCAGACCTTTCACTGTCTCTCCTGTCCGGTATCAGACCTCTCACTGTCTCTCCTGTCCGGTATCAGACCTTTCACTGTCTCTCCTGTCCGGTATCAGACCTTTCACTGTCTCTCCTGTCCGGTATCAGACCTTTCACTGTCTCTCCTGTCCGGTATCAGACCTTTCACTGTCTCTCCTGTCCGGTATCAGACCTTTCACTGTCTCTCTTGTCCGGTATCAGACCTGTCACTGTCTCTCCTGTCCGGTATCAGACCTTTCACTGTCTCTCTTGTCCGGTATCAGACCTGTCACTGTCTCTCCTGTCCGGTATCAGACCTTTCACTGTCTCTCTTGTCCGGTATCAGACCTGTCACTGTCTCTCCTGTCCGGTATCAGACCTTTCACTGTCTCTCCTGTCCGGTATCAGACCTCTCACTGTCTCTCCTGTCCGGTATCAGACCTCTCACTGTCTCTCCTGTCCGGTATCAGACCTCTCACTGTCTCTCCTGCCCGGTATCAGACCTCTCACTGTCTCTCCTGTCCGGTATCAGACCTCTCACTGTCTCTCCTGTCCGGTATCAGACCTCTCACTGTCCATCCTGCCCGGTATCAGACCTGTCACTGTCTCTCCTGTCCGGTATCAGACCTTTCACTGTCTCTCCTGTCCGGTATCAGACCTTTCACTGTCTCTCCTGTCCGGTATCAGACCTTTCACTGTCTCTCCTGTCCGGTATCAGACCTCTCACTCTCTCTCCTGTCCGGTATCAGACCTTTCACTGTCTCTCCTGTCCGGTATCAGACCTGTCACTGTCTCTCCTGTCCGGTATCAGACCTCTCACTGTCTCTCCTGTCCGGTATCAGACCTGTCACTGTCTCTCCTGTCCGGTATCAGACCTCTCACTGTCCATCCTGCCCGGTATCAGACCTGTCACTGTCTCTCCTGTCCGGTATCAGACCTTTCACTGTCTCTCCTGTCCGGTATCAGACCTGTCACTGTCTCTCCTGTCCGGTATCAGACCTCTCACTGTCTCTCCTGTCCGGTATCAGACCTGTCACTGTCTCTCCTGTCCGGTATCAGACCTTTCACTGTCTCTCCTGTCCGGTATCAGACCTCTCACTGTCTCTCCTGTCCGGTATCAGACCTCTCACTGTCCATCCTGCCCGGTATCAGACCTGTCACTGTCTCTCCTGTCCGGTATCAGACCTCTCACTGCTCACTCTGTGCAGACTGTGTGTGTGATGAGGCAGCGCTTGCACAGAGGCTTCAGCATATTTATATTCCTGGCTGACAGCGTCTCTACTCCGAGCGTACATCAAAGGCTCCTCTGTTCTGTAATAAGGCAGAAAGATGAGAGATGGAAATACGCTTGAAGTAAAGGATTGATGTTAAACTCCAGTATTCAGCGCCATTTAGAGCTTGTGTGTGGGTCCATAACAAGAAATTATTATCGATTGCAAGAAGAGCGGGGGAAGGGATCGCACAATGAGCCAGACACAAAGACCATGCACCGAGAGGAGCCAGAAGCATGGGAATCCACCCAGGACACATTGGGGTGACCTAAGTGATGTCACCTCCTGTATAATATATCTTATATCTGGAGAGTGGTGATGTCACCTCCTGTGTAATATTACTTATACCTAGAGAGCGGTGATGTCACCTCCTGTATAATATAACTGATATCTGGAGAGCGGTGATGTCACCTCCTGTATAATATAACTGATCTCTGGAGAGTGGTGATGTCACCTCCTGTATAATAGAACTGATATCTGGAGAGCGGTGATGTCACCTCCTGTATAATATAACTGATATCTGGAGAGCGGTGATGTCACCTCCTGTGTAATATTACTTATACCTAGAGAGCGGTGATGTCACCTCCTGTATAATATAACTGATATCTGGAGAGCGGTGATGTCACCTCCTGTGTAATATTACTTATACCTAGAGAGCGGTGATGTCACCTCCTGTATAATATAACTGATATCTGGAGAGCGGTGATGTCACCTCCTGTGTAATATTACTTATACCTAGAGAGCGGTGATGTCACCTCCTGTATAATATAACTGATCTCTGGAGGGCGGTGATGTCACCTCCTGTGTAATATTACTTATAACTAGAGAGCGGTGATGTCACCTCCTGTATAATATAACTGATATCTGGAGAGTGGTGATGTCACCTCCTGTATAATATAACTGATATCTGGAGAGCGGTGATGTCACCTCCTGTATAATATAACTGATATCCGGAGAGCGGTGATGTCACCTCCTGTATAATATAACTGATATCTGGAGAGCGGTGATGTCACTGCTGTATAATATAACTGATATCTGGAGAGTGGTGATGTCACTGCTGTATAATATAACTGATATCTAGAGGGCGGTGATGTCACCTCCTGTATAATAGAACTGATATCTGGAGAGCGGTGATGTCACCTCCTGTATAATATAACTGATAACCGGAGAGCGGTGATGTCACCTCCTGTATAATATAACTGATATCTGGAGAGCGGTGATGTCACCTGTATAATATAACTGATATCCGGAGAGCGGTGATGTCACCTCCTGTATAATATAACTGATATCTGGAGAGCGGTGATGTCACCTCCTGTATAATATAACTGATATCTGGAGAGCGGTGATGTCACCTCCTGTATAATATAACTGATATCTGGAGAGCAGTGATGTCACCTCCTGTATAATATAACTGATATCTGGAGAGCGGTGATGTCACCTCCTGTATAATATAACTGATATCTGGAGAGCGGTGATGTCACCTCCTGTATAATATAACTGATATCTGGAGAGCGGTGATGTCACCTCCTGTATAATATAACTGATATCTGGAGAGCGGTGATGTCACCTCCTGTATAATATAACTGATATCTGGAGAGCGGTGATGTCACCTCCTGTATAATATAACTGATATCTGGAGAGCGTGATGTCACCTCCTGTGTAATATAACTGATCTCTGGAGAGCGGTGATGTCACCTCCTGTATAATATAACTGATATCTGGAGAGCGGTGATGTCACCTCCTGTATAATATAACTGATCTCTGGAGAGCTGTGATGTCACCTCCTGTATAATATAACTGATATCCGGAGAGCGGTGATGTCACCTCCTGTATAATATAACTGATATCTGGAGAGCGGTGATGTCACCTCCTGTATAATATAACTGATATCCGGAGAGCGGTGATGTCACCTCCTGTATAATATAACTGATATCTGGAGAGCGGTGATGTCACCTCCTGTATAATATAACTGATATCCGGAGAGCGGTGATGTCACCTCCTGTATAATATAACTGATATCTGGAGAGCAGTGATGTCACCTCCTGTATAATATAACTGATATCTGGAGAGCGGTGATGTCACCTCCTGTATAATATAACTGCTATCTGGAGAGTGGTGATGTCACCTCCTGTATAATAGAACTGATATCTGGAGAGCGGTGATGTCACCTTCTGCATAATATATTTTACAGGTGAAACTGGAAAAATGTGAATATCCTGCAAAAGTCCATTTATTTTAGTAATGCAAATTAAAAGGAATTGCATTAATGCAGATTAAAATTAGAATATTGTGAAAAGGTTGAATATTCTCGGCTCAAAGTGTCACACTCTAGTCAGCTAATTAATCCATACCACCTGAGCAAAGGGTACCTTAAAATTGTGACTTTGGGGTTTTCATAAGCTGTAAGCCATAATCATCCAATTTATAACAAATAAAGGGTTGAAATATCTTGCTTTGCATGTAATGAGTCTCATATGTTAGCTTCACCTTTAAAGTTGCATTACAATGAACTTTGCACTATATTGTAATTTTTCGAGTTTCACCTGTATATCTGGACAACGGTGATGCCACCTCCTGTATAATATAACTGATATCTGGAGAGCAGTGATCTCACCTCCTGTATAATATTACTGATCTCTGGAGAGCGGTGATGTCACCTCCTGTATAATATTACTGATCTCTGGAGAGCGGTGATGCCACCTCCTGTATAATATAACTGATATCTGGAGAGCAGTGATCTCACCTCCTGTATAATATAACTTATAATGTATAGGTGCTGGGAGTATACAGCATGTAAGGCTCTACAGAGTCTAGATGGTGGCTCAATGGTTAGTTGGTGGATCGGTGGTTTGCACTGGTGTCTTGCAACGCTGAGGTTCTAGGTTCAGATCTGACCAAGGACACCATCAGCATGGAGTTTGTATGTTCTCCCCGTGTTTGCGTGGGTTTCCTCCCACACTCTATAGACATACCGATAGGGAAGCTAGATTCTGAGAAAAGACCAACCCTTGCCTAGAGACAACCAAGACAAGGCTACTACCAGCTTAGACAAACCAAGGCAAGGCCACCACCCGTGTAGGGAAACAAGACAAGGCCACCAACAGCCTAGACAGAACAAGACAAGGTCACTACCTGCCTACAAACACCAAGACATGGTCACCACCAGCCTATAGACACCAAGACATGGTCACCACAAGCCTAGAGGCACCAAGACATAGTCACCACCAGCCTAGAGACACCAATACATGGTCACCACCAGCCTAGAGAGACACCAAGACAAGGCCACCACCAGCCTAAAGACACCAAGACGAGGCCATCACCAGCATACAGAGGCCAAGACAAGGCCAATGCCAGCCTAGTAACACCAAGACAAGACCACTACCAACCTAGAAATAACAAGACAATAATACCACTGGCCTAGAAAAAACAAGACAAAGCCAACATCAGCCTAAAGGCAACAAGAGAAAGCCACCACTGACCTAGAGAGAACAAGACAAGGCCACCACAAACCTTGAAACAACAAGACAAGGCCAACAATAAGTTAGAGACACCAAGACAAAAATCAGTACCAGCCCAGAGACACAAGGAAAAGTACACCACCAGCTAAGACAAGGACACCACCAGTGTAGAGACCAAGATAAGGCCACTAGCAGCCTAAAGGCACCAATAATAGACCACAATAACCATAGAGATACTAAGACAAGGCCCCACTAGCCTAGAGACACCAAGCCATGGCCGCCACCAGCCTATAGAAACCATGGCCAACACCTGTCTGTAGACAGCAAGACAAGGCCACCACCAGCTTACAGAAACCAAGACAAGGCCAACACAAGCCTAAAGACAAAAATACAAGGCCACCACGGGTCTAAAAACAACAAAGCAATGCGACCACCAGACTAGAGACACCAAGACAAGGTCACAGCCAGCCTAGATAGAAAATAAGGCCAAAACTAGCCTAGAGACACAAAGAAAATGCCATCAACAAGCTAGAGACACCAAGACAAAGTGAGTACTAGGCCATAGAAAACAAAGACAAGTGCACAACCAGCCGAGATGCACTAAGACAAGGACACCAAGATAAGGCCACTGGCAGCCTAATGGAACCGAGAAAAGACCACTATAAGCCTAGAGACACCAAGATAAGGCCACCACCAACGAACAGACAACAAGATAAGGCCACCACCAGCCTAGACTGAAAAAGGCAAAGCCAGCACCAGCCTAGATAGACAAAGACAGCCTAATGACACCAAGACAAGGTCACTAAGTCTACTTAGACACTCGCGTTTTGGCTTTCCGTTTGAGAGATCCATTCAGGGCTCTCACAAGCGGTCCAAAACTGATCAGTTTGCATTCTAATGCATTCTTGGATCCGCTCAGAATGCATCAGTTCAGTCTCCATTCCGCTTTGGAGACGGACATCAAAACGCTGCTTGCAGCGTTTTGGTGTCCGTCTGATGAAACTGAGCTAAACGGATCCGTCCGGGCACACAATGTAAGTCAATGGGGACGGATACGTTTTCTCTGACACAATCTGGCACAATATAAAACTGATCCGTCCTTCATTGACTTTCAATGGTGTGCAAGACGGATCCGTCTTGGCTATGTTAAAGATAATACAAACAGATCAGTTCTGAACGGATGCAGACGGTTGTATTATCTGAAGGGATCCGTTGAACGGATCCGCACAAAACGCAAGTGTGAAAGTAGCCTTAGAATCTAGAGACACCATGACAAGGTCACCAATAGCATAGACACACCTAGACAAGGTCACCACCAGTAAAAAGACAGCAAGAAAAGGCCACTATGAGCTAAGAGGCACCAAGGCAAAGTCATCAGCCTTCATGAGAAACTAAGACTGGGCCAAGCCATCATAGAGACATCAAGAAAACACCACCCCAGCCTTAACTTAAGGCTACTATGCCAACTTAAGGCTACTACCAGCCTAGAGAAACCAAGATAAGGCCACCCCCTACCTAGAGACACCAAGACAAAGACCCCACCAGCCTAGAGAAACCAAGACGAGGCCACCACCAACCTAGAGACACCAAGACAAAACCGCCACCAGCCAATAGATACCAAGACAAGGCCACCACTAGCCTATAGATACCAAGACAAAACCGCCACCAGCCAATAGATACGAAGACAAGGACACCACCAACCTAGAGACACCAAGACAAAACCGCCACCAGCCAATAGATACCAAGACAAGGCCACCACTAGCCTATAGATACCAAGACAAAACCGCCACCAGCCAATAGATACCAAGACAAGGCCACCACTAGCCTATAGATACCAAGACAAAACCGCCACCAGCCAATAGATACCAAGACAAGGCCACCACCAGCCTAGAGATACCAAGACAAAACCGCCACCAGCCAATAGATACCAAGACAAGGCCACCACTAGCCTATAGATACCAAGACAAAACCGCCACCAGCCAATAGATACCAAGACAAGGCCACCACTAGAGTGTTAATAAATATTCAGAACTTTCATTATGACAACCCCCTCCATCCATGTTCTGCGACACTGGTCAATCCTTCCATAATTGCGGAGCCAGTCTGTAAACTTTTTAAAACTTCCGATGAGCCGCCTCTTTTCACACCATCTCTGTAATTAGGATACAATGACCTTCCAATTACCGCAGGGCCTAATTTACTTCAGTTTTCAGCAATTTAACAACCTTAGCAGATTTCAAAATCTTTGTTTGATTACTTACAGTCAAGGCAAATTAAAGCTGGTGGTGGCGCGCAGAAGGGATGGAGAGAAGCGTCTTCTATCAGTTTAATAGGTAAAAACCCCAAATAATGAAACACATTCTGCAGGTTTTCATGACCAAAAGGATGATGAGAGACGGAAGCTCATTAGTGAGGAAGCAGCACTTCCAAGTAACACCTCTTATATGGCGGCATAGGCCCTAACATCACAGTACTGAGAGATTCTGCTCCGAGCCTTTTATCTTCATGTGTGAGGTGGAAGAAGCATGGTATGCAGCAACCCACAATCCCTTCATTACAAAAGGCCACGTGATTCATCATATGGGAAGCTCAATGACCAACATCCAATCACTAGAAAGACCCCAATTCTGGGGCGGTATATTGTGCTGCACTGTGGTGTCTGGTTCTGCTGGGGCGGTATATTGTTCTGCACTGTGGTATCTGGTTCTGCTGGGGCGGTATATTGTGCTGCACTGTGGTATCTGGTTCTGCTGGGGCGGTATATTGTGCTGCACTGTGGTATCTGGTTCTGCTGGGGCAGTATATAGTGCTGCACTGTGGTATCTGGTTCTGCTGGGGCGGTATATTGTGCTGCACTGTGGTATCTGGTTCTGCTGGAGCGGTATATTGTGCTGCACTGTGGTATCTGGTTCTGCTGGGGCAGTATATTGTGCTGCACTGTGGTATCTGGTTCTGCTGGGGCAGTATATTGTGCTGCACTGTGGTATCTGGTTCTGCTGGGGCAGTATATTGTGCTGCACTGTGGTATCTGGTTCTGCTGGGGCGGTATATTGTGCTGCACTGTGGTATCTGGTTCTGCTGGGGTGGTATATTGTGCTGCACTGTGGTATCTGGTTCTGCTGGGGCAGTATATTGTGCTGCACTGTGGTATCTGGTTCTGCTGGAGCGGTATATTGTGCTGCACTGTGGTGTCTGGTTCTGCTGGGGCGGTATACTGTGCTGCACTGTGGTATCTGGTTCTGCTGGGGCAGTATATTGTACTGCACTGTGGTATCTGGTTCTGCTGGGGCAGTATATTGTGCTGCACTGTGGTATCTGGTTCTGCTGGGGCAGTATATTGTGCTGCACTGTGGTATCTGGTTCTGCTGGGGCGGTATATTGTGCTGCACTGTGGTATCTGGTTCTGCTGGGGCAGTATATTGTGCTGCACTGTGGTATCTGGTTCTGCTGGGGCGGTATATTATGCTGCACTGTGGTATCTGGTTCTGCTGGGGCGGTATATTGTGCTGCACTGTGGTATCTGGTTCTGCTGGGGCAGTATATTGTGCTGCACTGTGGTATCTGGTTCTGCTGGGGCGGTATATTATGCTGCACTGTGGTATCTGGTTCTGCTGGGGCAGTATATTGTGCTGCACTGTGGTATCTGGTTCTGCTGGGGCAGTATATTGTGCTGCACTGTGGTATCTGGTTCTGCTGGGGCGGTATATTGTGCTGCACTGTAGTATCTGGTTCTGCTGGGGCAGTATATTGTGCTGCACTGTGGTATCTGGTTCTGCTGGGGCAGTATATTGTGCTGCACTGTGGTATCTGGTTCTGCTGGGGCGGTATATTGTGCTGCACTGTGGTATCTGGTTCTGCTGGGGCAGTATACTGTGCTGCACTGTGGTACTTGGTTTTGCTCTATGGTATTGTTGGCCCCGCCTACTTCTGGTGTCTCGCCTTCTGTCAATTTGGACCCGCCTACAAGATAAGGCCACTTTTTAGTTTTTTTTTCCAGGGACACTTTAATTTCCCAGTCGACTTCTGAAGACTAACAGGGGTTGTTAGTCACACTGCAGCTCAGCGCCAATCACTTCAATGAAGCTGGGCTGTGATGCAACCCACGGCCAGGTGTGGCGCTGTTCCTGGAAGGAAGCAGCCATGTTTTTCTAATTCTGGACAACCCATCTAAACATCTTCCTTGGAGATATCTAAAGAGCAGAACAGGGTTCAATACGGACAAATTACAGGTGCAAAGAACTGCACATCTGGACATCAAGGACCTCAGAGAACAACTACAGGTCCGCGGGGGGCGGTCTCAGCGAAGTTCAGTTCCAGATAAAGATGGAGGACTGTACAGTCTAGACTAGAAGGAACGTCACACCACCATCTTATTCTGAACAGGTTCACGAGAGGCCGATCTCAGAGAATGTACTGCGAATATAAGGAGGTAGAGGCGCAGATCTGTGGAGGCCACATGTATATGGAAAACCAACGCCTATATCAGTTCCAGATAAAGATGGAGGACTGTACAGTCTAGACTAAAAGGAACATCACACCACCATCTTATCCTGAACAGGTCCACGAGAAGATGATCTTAGTAGATTCGCTGCCAGTATGAGGAGGTAGAGGCGCAGATCTTAGGAGGGCACACGTATAGGGAAAACATACGCATTTATCAGTTCCAGATAAAGATAGAGGACTGTATGTCATCTAGACTAGAAGGAACGTCACACCACTATCTTATCCTAAACAGGTCCACGATAGTATGATCCTAGTAGATTAGCTCACTGCCAGTATGAGGAGGTAAAGGCGCAGATCTGAGGACACCACACGTATAGGGAAAACCAACATGTATATCAGTTCCGGATAAAGATGGAGGACTTTACAATCTAGACTAGAAGGAACGTCACGTCACTATCTTATCCTAAAGAGGTCCACGAGAAGATGATCTCAGTAGATTTGCTGCCAGTATGAGGAGGTAGAAGCACAGATTCGAGGAGGCCACACGTATAGGGAAAACCAATGCATATATCAGTTACAGATAAAGATGGAGGACTTTACAGTCTAGACTAGAAGGAACGTCACACCACCATCTTATCCTGAACAGGTCCACGAGAAGATGATCTTAGTAGATTCGCTGCCAGTATGAGGAGGTAGAGGCGCAGATCTGAGGAGGCCACACGTATAGGGAAAGCATACGCATTTATCAGTTCCAGATAAAGATAGAGGACTGTATGTCATCTAGACTAGAAGGAACGTCACACCACTATCTTATCCTAAACAGGTCCACGATAGTATGATCCTAGTAGATTAGCTCACTGCCAGTATGAGGAGGTAAAGGCGCAGATCTGAGGACACCACACGTATAGGGAAAACCAACATGTATATCAGTTCCGGATAAAGATGGAGGACTTTACAATCTAGACTAGAAGGAACGTCACGTCACCATCTTATCCTAAAGAGGTCCACGAGAAGATGATCTCAGTAGATTTGCTGCCAGTATGAGGAGGTAGAAGCACAGATTCGAGGAGGCCACACGTATAGGGAAAACCAATGCATATATCAGTTACAGATAAAGATGGAGGACTTTACAGTCTAGACTAGAAGGAACGTCACACCACCATCTTATTCTGAACAGGTCCACGAGAGGACGGTCTCAGAGGATGTACTGCCAGTATGAGGAGGTAGAAGAGCAGATCTGAGGAGGCCACACGTATAGGGAAAACCAACGCCTATATCAGTTCCAGATAAAGATGGATGACTGTACAATCTAAACTAGAAGGAACATCACACTTCATGCCTCTATCTTATCCTGAAGAGGTCCATGGGGGGCGGTCTGAGTGGATGCGCTGCCAGTATGAGGAGGTAGAAGAGCAGATCTGTGGAGGCCGCACGTATAGGGAAAACCAACGCATACAGTCAGGTCCATAAATATTGGGACATCGACCCAATTGTAACATTTTTGGTTCTATACACCACCACAATGGATTTGAAATGAAACGAACAAGATGTGCTTTACCTGCAGACTGTCAGCTGTAATCTGAGGGGATTTACATCCAAATCAGGTGAACGGTGCAGGAATTACAACAGTTTCCATATGTGCCTCCTACTTGTTAAGGGACCAAAGGTAATGGGACAGAATAATAATCAAACTTTCACTTTTTAATACTTGGTAGCAAATCCTTTGCAGTCAATTACAGCCTGAAGTCTGGAGCGCATAGACATCACCAGACGCTGGGTTTCATCCCTGGTGATGCTCTGCCAGGCCTCTACTGCCACTGTCTTCAGCTCCTGCTTGTTCTTGGGGCATTTTCCCTTCAGTTTTGTCTTCAGCAAGTGAAATGCTCAATCGGATTCAGGTCCGGTGATTGACTCGGCCATTGCAGAACATTCCACTTCTTTCCCTTAAAAACCTCTTTGGTTGCTTTTGCAGTATGCTTTGGGTCATTGTCCATCTGCACTGTGAAGCGCCGTCCAATGAGTTCTGAAGCATTTGGCTGAATGAGCAGATAATATTGCCCGAAACACTTCAGAATTCATCCTTGTGCTTTTGTCAGCAGTCACATCATCAATAAATACAAGAGAAGCAGTTCCATTGGCAGCCATACATGCCCACGCCATGACACTACCACCACCATGCTTCACTGATGAGGTGGTATGCTTAGGATCATGAGCAGTTCCTTTCCTTCTCCATACTCTTCTCTTCCCATCACTCTGGTACAAGTTGATCTTGGTCTCATCTGTCCATAGGATGTTGTTCCAGAACTGTGAAGGCTTTTTTAGATGTTGTTTGGCAAACTCTAATCTGGTCTTCCTGTTTTTGAGGCTCACCAATGGTTTACATCTTGTGGTGAACCCTCTGTATTCACTCTGGTGAAGTCTTCTCCTGATTGTTGACTTTGACACACATACACCTACCTCCTGGAGAGTGTTCTTGATCTGGCCAACTGGTGTCAAGGGTGTTTTCTTCACCAGAGAAAGAATTCTTCAGTCATCCACCACAGTTGTTTTCCGTGGTCTTCCAGGTCTTTTGGTGTTGCTGAGCTCACCGGTGCGTTCCTTCTTTTTAAGAAGGTTCCAAACAGTTGTTTTGGCCGCGCCTGATGTTTTTGCTATCTCTCTGATGGGTTTGTTGTGTTTTTTCAGCCTAATGATGGCTTCACCGATAGTGACAGCTCTTTGGATCTCATCTTGAGAGTTGACAGCAACAGATTCCAAATGCAAATAGCAGACTGGAAATGACCTCTGGACCTTTTATCTGCTCATTGTAATTGGGATAATGAGGGAATAACACACACCTGGCCATGGAACAGCTGAGAAGACAATTGTCCCATTACTTTTGGTCCCTTAACAAGTGGGAGGCACATATTCAAACTGTTGTAATTCCTGCGCCGTTCACCTGATTTGGATGTAAATACCTCAAATTAAAGCTGACGGTCTGCAGGTAAAAGCACATCTTGTTTGTTTCATTTCAAATCAATTGTGGTGGTGTATAGAGCCAGAAATGTTAGAATTGTGTCCATGTCCCAATATTTATGGACCCGACTGTATATCAGTTCCAGATAAAGATGGAGGACTGTATGTCATCTTGACTAGAAGGAGCGTCACACCACCATCTTATCCTAAACAGGTCCACGAGAGGATGATCCCAGTAGATTAGCTCGCTGCCAGTATGAGGAGGTAGAGGCGCAGATCTGAGGAGGCATGTATAGGGAAAACCAACATGTATATCAGTTCCGGATAAAGATGGAGGACTTTACAGTGTAGACTAGAAGGAAAGTCACGCCACGTCACAATCTTATCCTGAAGAGGTCCACAAGAAGATGATCTCAGTAGATTCGCTGCCAGTATTAGGAGGTAGAAGCACAGATCTGAGGAGGCCACACGTATAGGGAAAACCAACGCATATATCAGTTCCAGATAAAGATGGAGCACTGTATGTCATCTTGACTAGAAGGAGCGTCACACCACCATCTTATCCTAAACAGGTCCACAAGAGGATCTCAGTAGATGGGCTGCCAGTATGAGGCAGTAGAGGAGCATATCTGTGGACGCAGAACATAGCGAAGATAGACGCATATATCAGTTCTAGATAAAGATGGAGGATTTTACAGTCTAGACTAGAAGGAACATCACACCTCCATCTTATCCTGAACAGGTCCATGAGAGGAAGATCTCAGTAGATTTGTTGCCAGTATGAGGAGGTAGAGACGCAGATCTGAGGAGGCCGCACGTAGGGAAAACCAACGCCTATATCAGTTCCAGATAAAGATGGAGGACTTTACAGTCTAGACTAGAAGGAACGTCACGCTTCATGCGTCTATCTTATCCTGAAGAGGTCCATGGGGGGCGGTCTCAGCGGATGTGCTGCCAGTATGAGGAGGTAGAGGAGCAGATCTGTGGAGGCCGCACGTATAAGGAAAACCAATGCATATATCAGTTCCAGATAAAGATGGAGGACTGTACAGTGTAGACTAGAAGGAACATCACACCTCCATCTTATCCTGAACAGGTCCATGAGAGGACGGTCTCAGTAGATTTGCTGCCAGTATGAGGAGGTAGAGACGCAGATCTGAGGAGGCCGCACGTAGGGAAAACCAACGCCTATATCAGTTCCAGATAAAGATGGAGGACTTTACAGTCTAGACTAGAAGGAACGTCACGCTTCATGCGTCTATCTTATCCTGAAGAGGTCCATGGGGGGCGGTCTCAGCGGATGTGCTGCCAGTATGAGGAGGTAGAGGAGCAGATCTGTGGAGGCCGCACGTATAAGGAAAACCAATGCATATATCAGTTCCAGATAAAGATGGAGGACTGTACAGTGTAGACTAGAAGGAACATCACACCACTATCTTATCCTGAACAGGTCCACGAGAAGATGATCCCAGTAGATTTGCCCGCTGCTAGTATGAGGAGTTAGAGGCGCAGATCTGAGGAGGCATGTACACGGAAAACCAACGTGAATATCAGTTCCGGATAAAGATGGTGGAGTCTAAACTAGAAGGAACGTCACGTCACCATCTTATCCTGAAAAGGTCCACGAGAGGATGCTCTCAGCGGATACACTGCCAGTATGAGGAGGTAGAGGCGCAGATCTGTGGAGGCCGCACGTATAAGGAAAACCAACGTGGATATCAGTTCCAGATAAAGATGGAGGACTGTACAGTCTAGACTAGAAGGAATATCACACTTCATGCCGCCATCTTATCCTGAACAGGTCCACTAGAGGACGGTCTCAGCGGATACACTGCCAGTATGAGGAGGTAGAGGCGCAGATCTGTGGAGGCCACATGTATATGGAAAACCAACGTGAATATCAGTTCCGGATAAAGATGGTGGAGTCTAAACTAGAAGGAACGTCACGTCACCATCTTATCCTGAAAAGGTCCACGAGAGGATGCTCTCAGCGGATACACTGCCAGTATGAGGAGGTAGAGGCGCAGATCTGTGGAGGCCGCACGTATAAGGAAAACCAACGTGGATATCAGTTCCAGATAAAGATGGAGGACTGTACAGTCTAGACTAGAAGGAATATCACACTTCATGCCGCCATCTTATCCTGAACAGGTCCACTAGAGGACGGTCTCAGCGGATACACTGCCAGTATGAGGAGGTAGAGGCGCAGATCTGTGGAGGCCACATGTATATGGAAAACCAACGTGAATATCAGTTCCGGATAAAGATGGTGGAGTCTAAACTAGAAGGAACGTCACGTCACCATCTTATCCTGAAAAGGTCCACGAGAGGATGCTCTCAGCGGATACACTGCCAGTATGAGGAGGTAGAGGCGCAGATCTGTGGAGGCCGCACGTATAAGGAAAACCAACGTGGATATCAGTTCCAGATAAAGATGGAGGACTTTACAGTCTAGACTAGAAGGAATATCACACTTCATGCCGCCATCTTATCCTGAACAGGTCCACTAGAGGACGGTCTCAGCGGATACACTGCCAGTATGAGGAGGTAGAGGCGCAGATCTGTGGAGGCCACATGTATATGGAAAACCAACGTGGATATCAGTTCCAGATAAAGATGGAGGACTTTACAGTCTAGACTAGAAGGAACGTCACACTTCATGTCGCCATCTTATCCTAGACCTAATCATGCAGCAGATCCACCTCCATACTAACTACACTGCACAGGGGGACTTGTCGCCTATTTCAGGAGGACCTACCCAGGGGTTCGATCACCGGTAACAACCATATGGAGAAGACGGGACGGAACATTCAGCCTCGTCAATGTTATTACAACCACCTTTCGCTAAAAATCGAGAGCTGTGCGCATTAATAAGACATCGCAACATGTACAGGCCTCACAGCAAACATATGGTAGGTATCGGCTGTGACGGCCATTGTCCTAGCTGACAGCGCGTTTCGTTTGCACTTCAGAAACATCAAATGAGACCACAGCCGGGGGTAGCTGAGCAAACTGGCTTCCAACAGGGCTGGCACAGATGGATATCGGGAGGGGAGCGGTCTGGATGGTGCAATCCGTGTAATATTACCATAATACAAGAGGGCAGCCAGCAGGGACAATGCGCCCACACAGACCGTGTACCGCGCTCCTGTATCTGCAGGTGCCAGGACGGGGCGAGGTGGGAGACTGTAGAGGGAAGAGGCAGCGCGTTATAATACATCACGCCGAACATCAAGCTCATCATCGAGACACCTGCGGTGCGGCAGAATACGGGACCAGAAGACTATTAACCTGCACCCCGGGAAGCCAGACATGGCGCCGGAGCCTGGAGCGGCGGCACACCCTGCAGTGCGGATGCTGGGGGGAGGATTACCTGTGCGTCTCGCTCCCTCCATGCTTGCATCTTCTTCTCGTGTTCGGACATGGCGTTGTGCAGCTGGCCCTCCAGCCGATGGATCTCCTGCTCGTGGTCCTTGACGAGGCGGTCCCTCTCGGCGCTGTGCTGCTGGTGAAGGTGGCTCTTCTCCTGTTCATGCTCCAGCTTCAGTTCCACCATCTGATTGGACAACAGAGAGGATGGCTCATCACTGGAACATCCTTGTCACCATGACAACTCCTCTCTGCCACCCCCCACCCGCTGCCCCCTTTCCACTTGCCCCTCAAAAATAATTCCGCGGGCGCACAGAGAGGCATCGCAGAACCCCACATTTTAGGGTAAAAGGCTGTGGGATCCGGATCCGGGCGTTCCGGGAACTTTCCACAGTACACTTGGCAGGGCAGATACTACACTGATTTAAAGGGTCTTTATGCTGTTGTCACCCCCCCTCGTCACATAATGGGATGCTCGGGATGGTGGGGGACAGCTGCCGTGTTGCTGTGACCTCGGCGGGGCTGAGACGGTGGCCTGGGCCATTCCACTCTTTGATACTAATCCTCCCAGACGGGCTGGAGCGGCACCCTACCTGGCGGGCGCTCTACAAGCATGCAGGCCGCCTTTGAAGCAGAGTCTGCAGGAAGCCGCTCTCCCCGCGCCGCGCAGCTGCCGCCAACAGTCACTTACACTTCTCTTCAGTTTTGGTGGATTTTAGGGACAAATATAAAAAAAAAAAAAGGAAGAGGGGGGGGGGGGGGGGGGTCAGCTCCATGTCGTCCCTCCATCTACAGGGGCGACGCAAAACGGAAAGGAGAAGCCAAATGTGGGACGCAGCTGCCCGACGCGTTTTGGATTCGATGGCAGAATCTTGGAACAGAGAGTGCGAGGCTTCACGGGGAGGCGGGGGGGCGCTTTAAGGAGGCGTATCACGGGGAAGGGTATGGAAATGATCCGGGCCGAGGCGCTATTCCCGCAGGTCCAATGGATGGAGACGTCCCTGTGATGCAGCAGGCACTGACAGGCTTCACATGGGAGGGGGACAGGTATGAGGAGCAGCCGCGGCGCATCACCAGGACGGCGGCCATGTCTTCAGGGAAGGATCCTGCGCAGTGACCTCCTCGTAATCAAGCAACAGGTCAACATGGCGGATTAGCAGGAAACTTCACGCAAAAATCTAAATCAGCAGCGGCGAGATAAGACGCCACGTCATCAATGGAAACTGGAGACTGACTGCGCTGATAACCACGAGGGGGAGGAGCCACGTGACGCAAATCATCATACACAGCGCCATCTAACTGACCCCCCCTCAGATATACCCTGTGACACCCCCCACAAAATACATATCATACCAATGCTGAGTGATGTTCTGCAGATCTCTAGAGGTCAGTGGTGTAATAATCTGCAGCATATATCACTATGTGTCTGTCAGGAGGTAGAGAGGAAAGAGCGATGTTCTGCAGATCTGGAGACGTCAGTGGTGTAATACTCTGCAGGATATATCACTATGTATCTGTCAGGAGGTGGAGAGGACAGAGCGATGTTCTGCAGATCTCTAGAGGTCAGTGGTGTAATACTCTGCAGGATATATCACTATGTATCTGTCAGGAGGTAGAGAGGACAGAGCGATGTTCTGCAGATCTCTGGAGGTCAGTGGTGTAATACTCTGCAGGATATATCACTATGTATCTGTCAGGAGGTGGAGAGGACAGAGCAATGTTCTGCAGATCTCTAGAGGTCAGTGGTGTAATAATCTGCAGCATATATCACTATGTATCTGTCAGGAGGTAGAGAGGACAGAGCGATGTTCTGCAGATCTCTAGAGGTCAGTGGTGTAATAATCTGCAGCATATATCACTATGTATCTGTCAGGAGGTGGAGAGGACAGAGCGATGTTCTGCAGATCTGGAGACGTCAGTGGTGTAATACTCTGCAGGATATATCACTATGTATCTGTCAGGAGGTGGAGAGGACAGAGCGATGTTCTGCAGATCTCTAGAGGTCAGTGGTGTAATAATCTGCAGCATATATCACTATGTATCTGTCAGGAGGTAGAGAGGACAGAGCGATGTTCTGCAGATCTGGAGACGTCAGTGGTGTAATACTCTGCAGGATATATCACTATGTATCTGTCAGGAGGTGGAGAGGACAGAGCGATGTTCTGCAGATCTCTAGAGGTCAGTGGTGTAATACTCTGCAGGATATATCACTATGTATCTGTCAGGAGGTGGAGAGGACAGAGCAATGTTCTGCAGATCTCTAGAGGTCAGTGGTGTAATAATCTGCAGCATATATCACTATGTATCTGTCAGGAGGTAGAGAGGACAGAGCGATGTTCTGCAGATCTCTAGAGGTCAGTGGTGTAATACTCTGCAGGATATATCACTATGTATCTGTCAGGAGGTGGAGAGGACAGAGCGATGTTCTGCAGATCTCTAGAGGTCAGTGGTGTAATAATCTGCAGCATATATCACTATGTATCTGTCAGGAGGTAGAGAGGACAGAGCGATGTTCTGCAGATCTGGAGACGTCAGTGGTGTAATACTCTGCAGGATATATCACTATGTATCTGTCAGGAGGTGGAGAGGACAGAGCGATGTTCTGCAGATCTCTAGAGGTCAGTGGTGTAATACTCTGCAGGATATATCACTATGTATCTGTCAGGAGGTAGAGAGGACAGAGCGATGTTCTGCAGATCTCTAGAGGTCAGAGATGTAATAATCTGCAGGATATATCACTATGTATCTGTCAGGAGGTAGAGAGGACAGAGCGATGTTCTGCAGATCTCTAGAGGTCAGAGGTGTAATAATCTGCAGGATATATCACTATGTATCTGTCAGGAGGTAGAGAGGACAGAGCGATGTTCTGCAGATCTCTAGAGGTCAGTGGTGTAATACTCTGCAGGATATATCACTATGTATCTGTCAGGAGGTGGAGAGGACAGAGCAATGTTCTGCAGATCTCTAGAGGTCAGTGGTGTAATAATCTGCAGCATATATCACTATGTATCTGTCAGGAGGTAGAGAGGACAGAGCGATGTTCTGCAGATCTCTAGAGGTCAGTGGTGTAATACTCTGCAGGATATATCACTATGTATCTGTCAGGAGGTGGAGAGGACAGAGCGATGTTCTGCAGATCTCTAGAGGTCAGTGGTGTAATAATCTGCAGCATATATCACTATGTATCTGTCAGGAGGTAGAGAGGACAGAGCGATGTTCTGCAGATCTGGAGACGTCAGTGGTGTAATACTCTGCAGGATATATCACTATGTATCTGTCAGGAGGTGGAGAGGACAGAGCGATGTTCTGCAGATCTCTAGAGGTCAGTGGTGTAATACTCTGCAGGATATATCACTATGTATCTGTCAGGAGGTGGAGAGGACAGAGCGATGTTCTGCAGATCTCTAGAGGTCAGTGGTGTAATACTCTGCAGGATATATCACTATGTGTCTGTCAGGAGGTGGAGAGGACAGAGCGATGATCTGCAGATCTCTAGAGAGGTCAGTGGTGTAATACTCTGCAGGATATATCACTATGTATCTGTCAGGAGGTGGAGAGGACAGAGCGATGTTCTGCAGATCTCTAGAGAGGTCAGTGGTGTAATACTCTGCAGGATATATCACTATGTATCTGTCAGGAGGTAGTGAGGACAGAGCGATGTTCTGCAGATCTCTAGACGTCAGAGGTGTAATAATCTGCAGGATATATCACTACGTATCTGTCAGGAGGTAGAGAGGACAGAGCGATGTTCTGCAGATCTCTAGAGGTCAGAGGTGTAATACTCTGCAGGATATATCACTATGTATCTGTCAGGAGGTAGAGATGACAGAGCGATGTTCTGCAGATCTCTAGAGGTCAGAGGTGTAATACTCTGCAGGATATATCACTATGTATCTGTCAGGAGGTGGAGAGGAGGACAGAGCGATGTTCTGCAGATCTGGAGACGTCAGTGGTGTAATACTCTGCAGGATATATCACTATGTATCTGTCAGGAGGTGGAGAGGAGGACAGAGCGATGTTCTGCAGATCTCTAGAGGTCAGTGGTGTAATACTCTGCAGAATATATCACTATGTATCTGTCAGGAGGTAGAGAGGACATTGCGATGTTCTGCAGATCTCTAGAGGTCAGAGGTGTAATAATCTGCAGGATATATCACTATGTATCTATCAGGAGGTAGAGAGGACAGAGCGATGTTCTGCAGATCTCTAGAGGTCAGTGGTGTAATAATCTGCAGGATATATCACTATGTATCTGTCAGGTGGTAGAGAGGACAGAGCGATGTTCTGCAGATCTCTAGAGGTCAGAGGTGTAATAATCTGCAGGATATATCACTATGTATCTGTCAGGAGGTAGAGAGGACATTGCGATGTTCTGCAGATCTCTAGAGGTCAGAGGTGTAATAATCTGCAGGATATATCACTATGTATCTATCAGGAGGTAGAGAGGACAGAGCGATGTTCTGCAGATCTCTAGAGGTCAGTGGTGTAATACTCTGCAGGATATATCACTATGTATCTGTCAGGAGGTGGAGAGGACAGAGCGATGTTCTGCAGATCTCTAGAGGTCAGTGGTGTAATAATCTGCAGCATATATCACTATGTATCTGTCAGGAGGTAGAGAGGACAGAGCGATGTTCTGCAGATCTGGAGACGTCAGTGGTGTAATACTCTGCAGGATATATCACTATGTATCTGTCAGGAGGTGGAGAGGACAGAGCGATGTTCTGCAGATCTCTAGAGGTCAGTGGTGTAATACTCTGCAGGATATATCACTATGTATCTGTCAGGAGGTGGAGAGGACAGAGCGATGTTCTGCAGATCTCTAGAGGTCAGTGGTGTAATACTCTGCAGGATATATCACTATGTGTCTGTCAGGAGGTGGAGAGGACAGAGCGATGATCTGCAGATCTCTAGAGAGGTCAGTGGTGTAATACTCTGCAGGATATATCACTATGTATCTGTCAGGAGGTGGAGAGGACAGAGCGATGTTCTGCAGATCTCTAGAGAGGTCAGTGGTGTAAAACTCTGCAGGATATATCACTATGTATCTGTCAGGAGGTAGTGAGGACAGAGCGATGTTCTGCAGATCTCTAGACGTCAGAGGTGTAATAATCTGCAGGATATATCACTACGTATCTGTCAGGAGGTAGAGAGGACAGAGCGATGTTCTGCAGATCTCTAGAGGTCAGAGGTGTAATACTCTGCAGGATATATCACTATGTATCTGTCAGGAGGTAGAGATGACAGAGCGATGTTCTGCAGATCTCTAGAGGTCAGAGGTGTAATACTCTGCAGGATATATCACTATGTATCTGTCAGGAGGTGGAGAGGAGGACAGAGCGATGTTCTGCAGATCTGGAGACGTCAGTGGTGTAATACTCTGCAGGATATATCACTATGTATCTGTCAGGAGGTGGAGAGGAGGACAGAGCGATGTTCTGCAGATCTCTAGAGGTCAGTGGTGTAATACTCTGCAGAATATATCACTATGTATCTGTCAGGAGGTAGAGAGGACATTGCGATGTTCTGCAGATCTCTAGAGGTCAGAGGTGTAATAATCTGCAGGATATATCACTATGTATCTATCAGGAGGTAGAGAGGACAGAGCGATGTTCTGCAGATCTCTAGAGGTCAGTGGTGTAATAATCTGCAGGATATATCACTATGTATCTGTCAGGTGGTAGAGAGGACAGAGCGATGTTCTGCAGATCTCTAGAGGTCAGTGGTGTAATAATCTGCAGAATATATCACTATGTATCTGTCAGGAGGTAGAGAGGACAGAGCGATGTTCTGCAGATCTCTAGAGGTCAGTGGTGTAATACTCTGCGGGATATATCACTATGTGTTTGTCAGGAGGTGGAGAGGACAGAGCGATGTTCTGCAGATCTCTAGAGGTCAGAGATGTAATAATCTGCAGGATATATCACTATGTATCTGTCAAGAGGTAGAGAGGACAGAGCGATGTTCTTCAGATCTCTAGAGGTCAGAGGTGTAATACTCTGCAGGATATATCACTATGTATCTGTCAGGAGGTGGAGAGGAGGACAGAGCGATGTTCTGCAGATCTCTAGAGGTCAGTGGTGTAATACTCTGCAGGATATATCACTATGTATCTGTCAGGAGGTAGAGAGAACAGAGCGATACTCTGCAGATCTCTAGAGGTCAGAGGTGTAATAATCTGCAGGATATATCACTATGTGTCTGTCAGGAGGTGGAGAGGACAGAGCGATGTTCTGCAGATCTCTAGAGGTCAGTGGTGTAATAATCTGCAGGATATATCACTATGTATCTGTCAAGAGGTAGAGAGGACAGAGTGATGTTCTGCAGATCTCTAGAGGTCAGTGGTGTAATAATCTGCAGGGTATATCACTATATATCTGTCAGGAGGTAGAGAGGACAGAGCGATGTTCTTCAGATCTGGAGACGTCAGAGGTGTAATACTCTGCAGGATATATCACTATGTATCTGTCAGGAGGTAGAGAGGACAGAGCGATGTTCTGCAGATCTCTAGAGGTCAGAGGTGTAATAATCTGCAGTATATATCACAATGTATCTGTCAGGAGGTAGAGAGGACAGAGCGATGTTCTGCAGATCTCTAGAGAGGTCAGTGGTGTAATACTCTGCAGGATATATTACTATATATCTGTCAGGAGGTGGAGAGGACAGAGCGATGTTCTGCAGATCTCTAGAGGTCAGTGGTGTAATACTCTGCAGAATATATCACTATGTATCTGTCAGGAGGTGGAGAAAACAGAGCGATGTTCTGCAGATCTCTAGAGGTCAGAGGTGTAATAATCTGCAGAATATATCACTATGTATCTGTCAGGAGGTAGAGAGGACAGAGCGATGTTCTGCAGATCTCTAGAGGTCAGAGGTGTAATAATCTGCAGAATATATCACTATGTATCTGTCAGGAGGTGGAGAGGACAGAGCGATGTTCTGCAGATCTCTAGAGGTCAGTGGTGTAATAATCTGCAGGATATATCACTATGTATCTGTCAGGAGCTAGAGAGGACAGAGCGATGTTCTGCAGATCTCTAGAGGTCAGTGGTGTAATAATCTGCAGGATATATGACTATGTATCTGTCAGGAGCTAGAGAGGACAGAGCGATGTTCTGCAGATCTCTAGAGAGGTCAGTGGTGTAATAATCTGCAGGATATATCACAATGTATCTGTCAGGAGGTGGAGAGGACAGAGCGATGTTCTGCAGATCTCTAGAGGTCAGAGGTGTAATAATCTGCAGGATATATCACTATGTGTCTGTCAGGAGGTGGAGAGGACAGAGCGATGTTCTGCAGATCTCTAGAGGTCAGTGGTGTAATAATCTGCAGGATATATCACTATGTATCTGTCAGGAGCTAGAGAGGACAGAGCGATGTTCTGCAGATCTCTAGAGGTCAGTGGTGTAATAATCTGCAGGATATATGACTATGTATCTGTCAGGAGCTAGAGAGGACAGAGCGATGTTCTGCAGATCTCTAGAGGTCAGTGGTGTAATAATCTGCAGGATATATCACTATGTATCTGTCAGGAGGTGGAGAGGACAGAGCGATGTTCTGAAGATCTGGAGACATCAGTGGTGTAATAATCTGCAGGATAATTCTCTGTGGGGACAGGTGTAAAGCTGCTGGTGATGTCACATCTACTTTCTCTCTTGAACCTTTGTCCCAGGGGTTCTACTCCAGTCACATCCAGAGCTGCGCCCCCAGGTCTGATCAGTGAGCTTAGGTCAAGCCTCACTGGTAACAGGAAAGCAGCGGAAGTGTGAATTCAGCTCTGGATGTGAGTATATGACGGACTGGTCGGAGTCCCCCTTAAAGGGGCGGTGCTGACCTGCTGCTCGTATCCCCGGGTCACCTCCTGCAGCTGGCGGCTGAACTCCTGGCTCTGCTTCTCGCGGAGACTCTTGGATCGGTTCAGGTCGGCTTCCACCTTCTCCATCTTTGGGGACAGAAAAAAAAGGGCGTCTCGTTACTCACAGGGGATCGGGGACACACCCAGCAGCGCCCAGTATGGCTGCCATCTCTCCCAGTCCTGAGCGGCAGCAGTGGGGACAGAACCAGTCAGGTGAGAGCAGAGATGGCAGCAGAGCGCCACTCACGTTGGGGTAGGAGATGGTCCACTCCATGCTGCTGCTGGTCACCAGGGTGACGGAACCTCTCCTCAGTGATGTCACCAGTAAGGCCCCGCCCACACTGATGTCACATGACTGATCAGACTGAGGAGTCTATGACAAATCCCCTCCCCCCGCCCGCCACAAGAGCTGACACTCCGCCCTGCACCGCTTTACCTGCTCCTTCATCCCGCCGTACACCTTCTCCGTGTTCCGCTCCACCTGACGCTTAAACTCCTCGGTGGCCTCGGCCTGGAGTCGCTGCATCTCCGTCATCCGGCTCAGCTGCTCCTCCCGCTCCCTGCAAGAGAGAGCGGCAAAAACTGACTACGGCCTCAGAGCTGAAATCTCCCAGCATTCTCAGCCTGCTCTAGAGATCTCCCAGCAGCACAGAGGATACACTCCCAGCAGCACAGAGGATTTCAGGAGTGTGCTGATCTTGTGGAGGTCATAGGCTGAGAGTTACATAGTAGAAGGAGCAGGGTCCACCCAGCAGCACAGAGGATTTCAGGAGAGGAGTGTGCTGATCTTATGGAGGTCACAGGATGAGAGTTACATAGTGGAGGGAGCAGAGTCCTCCCAGCAGCACAGATGATTTCAGGAGAGGAGTGTGCTGATCTTGTGGAGGTCATAGGCTGAGAGTTACATAGTAGAAGGAGCAGGGTCCACCCAGCAGCACAGAGGATTTCAGGAGAGGAGTGTGCTGATCTTGTGGAGGTCGCAGACTGTTACATAGTGGAAGGAGCAGGGTCCTCCCAGCAGCACAGAGGATTTCAGGAGAGGAGTGTGCTGATCTGGTGGAGGTCACAGGATGAGAGTTACATAGTGGAAGAAGCAGGGTCCTCCCAGCAGCACAGAGGATTTCAGGAGAGGAGTGTGCTGATCTTGTGGAGGTCACAGGATGAGAGTTACATAGTGGAAGGAGCAGGATCCTCCCAGCAGTACAGAGGATTTCAGGAGAGGAGTGTGCTGATCCTGTGGAGATCACAGGCTGAGAGTTACATAGTGGAAGGAGCAGGATCCTCCCAGCAGCACAGAGGATTTCAGGAGAGGAGTGTGCTGATCTTGTGGAGGTCACAGGCTGAGAGTTACATAGTGGTAGGAGCAGGGTCCTCCCAGCAGCACAGAGGATTTCAGAGAGGAGTGTGCTGATCTTGTGGAGGTCACAGGCTGAGAGTTACATAGTGGAAGGAGCAGGGTCCTCCCAGCAGCACAGAGGATTTCAGGAGAGGAGTGTGCTGATCTTGTGGAGGTCACAGGCTGATAGTTACATAGTGGAGGGAGCAGGGTCCTCCCAGCAGCACAGAGGATTTCAGGAGAGGAGTGTGCTGATCATGTGGGAGGTTATAGGCTGAGAGTTACATAGTGGAAGGAGCAGGGTCCTCCCAGCAGCACAGAGAATTTCAGGAGCGGAGTGTGCTGATCTTGTGGAGGTCACAGACTGTTACATAGTGGAAGGAACAGGGTCCTCCCAGCAGCACAGAGGATTTCAGGAGAGGAGTATGCTGATCCTGTGGAGGTCACAGACTGTTACATAGTGGAAGGAGCAGGGTCCTCCCAGCAGCACAGAGGATTTCAGGAGAGGAGTGTGCTGATCTGGTGGAGGTCACAGGATGAGAGTTACATAGTGGAAGAAGCAGGGTCCTCCCAGCAGCACAGAGGATTTCAGGAGAGGAGTGTGCTGATCTTGTGGAGGTCACAGGATGAGAGTTACATAGTGGAAGGAGCAGGATCCTCCCAGCAGTACAGAGGATTTCAGGAGAGGAGTGTGCTGATCCTGTGGAGATCACAGGCTGAGAGTTACATAGTGGAAGGAGCAGGATCCTCCCAGCAGCACAGAGGATTTCAGGAGAGGAGTGTGCTGATCTTGTGGAGATCACAGGCTGAGAGTTACATAGTGGAAGGAGCAGGATCCTCCCAGCAGTACAGAGGATTTCAGGAGAGGAGTGTGCTGATCCTGTGGAGATCACAGGCTGAGAGTTACATAGTGGAAGGAGCAGGATCCTCCCAGCAGCACAGAGGATTTCAGGAGAGGAGTGTGCTGATCTTGTGGAGGTCACAGGCTGAGAGTTACATAGTGGTAGGAGCAGGGTCCTCCCAGCAGCACAGAGGATTTCAGAGAGGAGTGTGCTGATCTTGTGGAGGTCACAGGCTGAGAGTTACATAGTGGAAGGAGCAGGGTCCTCCCAGCAGCACAGAGGATTTCAGGAGAGGAGTGTGCTGATCTTGTGGAGGTCACAGGCTGATAGTTACATAGTGGAGGGAGCAGGGTCCTCCCAGCAGCACAGAGGATTTCAGGAGAGGAGTGTGCTGATCATGTGGGAGGTTATAGGCTGAGAGTTACATAGTGGAAGGAGCAGGGTCCTCCCAGCAGCACAGAGAATTTCAGGAGCGGAGTGTGCTGATCTTGTGGAGGTCACAGACTGTTACATAGTGGAAGGAACAGGGTCCTCCCAGCAGCACAGAGGATTTCAGGAGAGGAGTATGCTGATCCTGTGGAGGTCACAGACTGTTACATAGTGGAAGGAGCAGGGTCCTCCCAGCAGCACAGAGGATTTCAGGAGAGGAGTGTGCTGATCTTGTAGAGGTCACAGGATGAGAGTTACATAGTGGAAGGAGCAAAGTCTTCCCAGCAGCACAGAGGATTTCAGGAGAGGAGTGTGCTGATCTTGTGGAGGTCACAGGATGAGAGTTATATAGTGGAAGGAGCAGGGTCCTCCCAGCAGCACAGAGGATTTCAGGAGAGGAGTGTGCAGATCTTGTGGGGGTCACAGGCTGAGAGTTACATAGTGGAAGGAGCAGGGTCCTCCCAGCAGCACAGAGGATTTCAGGAGAGGAGTGTGCTGATCTTGTGGAGGTCACAGGATGAGAGTTACATAGTGGAAGGAGCAGGGTCCTCCCAGCAGCACAGAGGATTTCAGGAGAGGAGTATGCTGATCCTGTGGAGGTCACAGACTGTTACATAGTGGAAGGAGCAGGGTCCTCCCAGCAGCACAGAGGATTTCAGGAGAGAAGTGCGCTGATCTGGTGGAGGTCACTGACTGTTACATAGTGGAAGGAGCCGGGTCCTCCCAGCAGCACAGAGGATTTCAGGAGAGGAGTGTGCTGATCCTGTGGAGGTCACAGACTGTTACATAGTGGAAGGAGCCGGGTCCTCCCAGCAGCACAGAGGATTTCAGGAGAGGAGTGTGCTCATCCTGTGGAGGTCACAGACTGTTACAAAGTGGAAGGAGCAGGGTCCTCCCAGCAGCACAGAGGATTTCAGGAGAGGAGTGCGCTGATCTGGTGGAGGTCACAGACTGTTACATCGTGGAAGGAGCCGGGTCCTCCCAGCAGCACAGAGGATTTCAGGAGAGGAGTGTGCTGATCTTGTGGAGATCACAGGATGAGTGTTACATAGTGGAAGGAGCCGGGTCCTCCCAGCAGCACAGAGGATTTCAGGAGAGCAGTGTGCTGATCCTGTGGAGGTCACAGACTGTTACAAAGTGGAAGGAGCCGGGTCCTCCCAGCAGCACAGAGGATTTCAGGAGAGGAGTGCGCTGATCTGGTGGAGGTCACAGACTGTTACATAGTGGAAGGAGCAGGGTCCTCCCAGCAGCACAGAGGATTTCAGGAGAGGAGTGCGCTGATCTGGTGGAGGTCACAGACTGTTACATAGTGGAAGGAGCCGGGTCCTCCCAGCAGCACAGAGGATTTCAGGAGAGGAGTGTGCTGATCCTGTGGAGGTCACAGACTCTTACATAGTGGAAGGAGCAGGGTCCTCCCAGCAGCACAGAGGATTTCAGGAGAGGAGTGTGCTGATCTTGTGGAGGTCACAGGATGAGAGTTACATAGTGGAAGAAGCAGGGTCCTCCCAGCAGCACAGAGGATTTCAGGAGAGCAGTGTGCTGATCCGGTGGAGGTCACAGACTGTTACATAGTGGAAGGAGCAGGGTCCTCCCAGCAGCACAGAGGATTTCAGGAGAGGAGTGCGCTGATCCGGTGGAGGTCACAGACTGTTACATAGTGGAAGGAGCAGGGTCCTCCCAGCAGCACAGAGGATTTCAGGAGAGGAGTGTGCTGATCTTGTGGAGGTCACTGACTGTTACATAGTGGAGGGATCAGGGTCCTCCCAGCAGCACAGAGGATTTCAGGAGAGGAGTGTGCTGATCCTGTGGAGGTCACAGACTGTTACATAGTGGAAGGAGCAGGGTCCTCCCAGCAGCACAGAGGATTTCAGGAGAGGAGTGTGCTGATCTTGTGGAGGTCACAGGCTGATAGTTACATAGTGGAGGGAGCAGGGTCCTCCCAGCAGCACAGAGGATTTCAGGAGAGGAGTGTGCTGATCTTGTGGAGGTCACAGGATGAGAGTTACATAGTGGAAGGAGCAGGGTCCTCCCAGCAGCACAGAGGATTTCAGGAGAGGAGTGTGCTGATCTTGTGGAGGTCACTGACTGTTACATAGTGGAGGGATCAGGGTCCTCCCAGCAGCACAGAGGATTTCAGGAGAGGAGTGTGCTGATCCTGTGGAGGTCACAGACTGTTACATAGTGGAAGGAGCCGGGTGCCCACTGGGGTTCTGACAGGCAGGGGGCGGCAGTGGGCTTTGCACTGGTGATGACCCCTCTAGTGGCGGTCGGGGATGGTAGGGAGCACTCCCGCCCCCATCAGGAGGAGCGGAGGGGCACACACAGGCTCTGGACTCACTTTAATAGGTCGGCCATTTTGGCGATTTTCTTGGCACTGCTTTCCCGTTCTTCTTCCAGCTTCTTCTGAAGATCGTGAACCTGCAGAAAGAAGGAAAGGAAGTCAGCGGGGGAGGGGATCCTGCCGGTGAACTCTCATCTCCTACAACTATACTGACTGCAGCTCTGGATGTGACTGGAGAATAAGATGTAATGTCACTAAACAATACTGACTGCAGCTCTGGATGTGACTGGAGTATAAGATGCGATGTAACTGCAGAATACTGACTGCAGCTCTGGGTGTGACTGGAGAATAAGATGTGATGTAACTGCAGAATACTGACTGCAGCTCTGGGTGTGACTGGAGTATAAGATGCGATGTAACTGCAGAATACTGACTGCAGCTCTGGGTGTGACTGGAGAATAAGATGTGATGTAACTGCAGAATACTGAATACAGCTCTGGATGTGACTGGAGTATAACATGTGATGTAACTGCAGAATACTGAATACAGCTCTGAGCGTGACTGGAGAATAAGATGTGATGTAACTGCAGAATACTGAATACAGCTCTGGATGTGACTGGAGAATAAGATGTGATGTAACTGCAGAATACTGAATACAGCTCTGGGTGTGACTGGAGAATAAGATGTGATGTAACTGCAGAATACAGAATACATCTCTGGATGTGACTGGAGTATAACATGTGATGTAACTGCAGAATACTGAATACAGCTCTGAGTGTGACTGGAGAATAAGATGTGATGTAACTGCAGAATACTGAATACAGCTCTGAGCGTGACTGGAGAATAAGATGTGATGTAACTGCAGAATACTGAATACAGCTCTGGGTGTGACTGGAGAATAAGATGTGATGTAACTGCAGAATACTGAATACAGCTCTGGATGTGACTGGAGAATAAGATGCGATGTAACTGCAGAATACTGACTGCAACTCTGAGTGTGACTGGAGAATAAGATGTGATGTAACTGCAGAATACTGAATACAGCTCTGGATGTGACTGGAGTATAACATGTGATGTAACTGCAGAATACTGAATACAGCTCTGAGCGTGACTGGAGAATAAGATGTGATGTAACTGCAGAATACTGAATACAGCTCTGGGTGTGACTGGAGAATAAGATGTGATGTAACTGCAGAATACTGAATACATCTCTGGATGTGACTGGAGTATAAGATGTGATGTAACTGCAGAATACTGAATACAGCTCTGAGCGTGACTGGAGAATAAGATGTGATGTAACTGCAGAATACTGAATACAGCTCTGGATGTGACTGGAGAATAAGATGTGATGTAACTGCAGAATACTGAATACAGCTCTGGATGTGACTGGAGAATAAGATGTGATGTAACTGCAGAATACTGAATACAGCTCTGGGTGTGACTGGAGAATAAGATGTGATGTAACTGCAGAATACAGAATACATCTCTGGATGTGACTGGAGTATAACATGTGATGTAACTGCAGAATACTGAATACAGCTCTGAGCGTGACTGGAGAATAAGATGTGATGTAACTGCAGAATACTGAATACAGCTCTGGGTGTGACTGGAGAATAAGATGTGATGTAACTGCAGAATACTGAATACAGCTCTGGATGTGACTGGAGAATAAGATGCGATGTAACTGCAGAATACTGACTGCAACTCTGAGTGTGACTGGAGAATAAGATGTGATGTAACTGCAGAATACTGAATACAGCTCTGGATGTGACTGGAGTATAACATGTGATGTAACTGCAGAATACTGAATACAGCTCTGGGTGTGACTGGAGAATAAGATGTGATGTAACTGCAGAATACTGAATACAGCTCTGAGCGTGACTGGAGAATAAGATGTGATGTAACTGCAGAATACTGAATACAGCTCTGGGTGTGACTGGAGAATAAGATGTGATGTAACTGCAGAATACTGAATACATCTCTGGATGTGACTGGAGTATAAGATGTGATGTAACTGCAGAATACTGAATACAGCTCTGAGTGTGACTGGAGAATAAGATGTGATGTAACTGCAGAATACTGAATACAGCTCTGGATGTGACTGGAGTATAACATGTGATGTAACTGCAGAATACTGAATACAGCTCTGGGTGTGACTGGAGTATAAGATGCGATGTAACTGCAGAATACTGACTGCAACTCTGAGTGTGACTGGAGAATAAGATGTGATGTAACTGCAGAATACTGAATACAGCTCTGGATGTGACTGGAGTATAACATGTGATGTAACTGCAGAATACTGAATACAGCTCTGGGTGTGACTGGAGAATAAGATGTGATGTAACTGCAGAATACTGAATACAGCTCTGAGCGTGACTGGAGAATAAGATGTGATGTAACTGCAGAATACTGAATACAGCTCTGGGTGTGACTGGAGAATAAGATGTGATGTAACTGCAGAATACTGAATACAGCTCTGGATGTGACTGGAGTATAAGATGTGATGTAACTGCAGAATACTGAATACAGCTCTGGGTGTGACTGGAGTATAAGATGTGATGTAACTGCAGAATACTGAATACAGCTCTGGGTGTGACTGGAGAATAAGATGTGATGTAACTGCAAAATACAGAATACAGCTCTGGATGTGACTGGAGTATAAGATGTGATGTAACTGCAGAATACTGAATACAGCTCTGGATGTGACTGGAGCATAATATGTAATGTAACTGCAGAATACTGACTGCAGCTCTGAGTGTGACTGGAGAATAAGATGTGATGTAACTGCAGAATACTGAATACAGCTCTGGATGTGACTGGAGCATAAGATGTGATGTAACTGCAGAATACTGACAGCAGCTTTGGATGTGACTGGAGTATAAGACATGATATAGAAGCAGAATAGTGGCTGCACATAATATGGCGGTTTACGAGCGCGCCGCCTCCGTCAGGTGTCACATCCTGAGGGGGTCTGACTCTGGGGTGCTGCACTTACTCCCCCCATCTTTCGATCATTTATATGATGAGCTGCAATAAGCTGACGCCCCCTGCCGGTCACCAGTGGTGCTGCACTGCGGTAGTACTACTCCCATCATCCCGCCTCTCACCTTCCTCTCCCACTGACGCTCTGTTTGCAGCTTTTCCTTTTGAAATCTGCTTTCCCGTTCCTGTAAGAGATCAGATGGCAGACATTAAGGGGACGATGGGAGTAGTAGTCCGGGGTTGGCCCTGGTGGAGGACGTACCCGCATCTCCTGCTGCAGTTGGTGCTCCCGCTCCTGCCCTTGCTGCTTGGTCCGGGACAAGGACTGTTCCAGCTCTTCTATCAGCGCGGAGGCCTGGGGGGGGACGAGAGCAGAGGTGGGTGACTACTAAGACTCCGCCCCTCACCTACCCACAGCCTCCCCCGTACGCACCTGGGCTGCAGACAGCGCGTTCTGCTGGGTGATGTAGTGCACGTCGGACTCGTGCTTGCCGTGCAGTTGCTGCAGCTGTTTGTCGTAGTCTTGGCTCAGGCGATCGCGCTCGTTCTGCAGAGCCGTCAGTCTGACAATACAAGAACCCGTCAGATGAAGCAGAGCCGAGAGGATTTACATAGGACTGCAGAAAAACCCAGTCAAATGACGAACTCAGCTCTGCTCCATCTACACAGTGAGCCGCCACATACACACCGTGCGCTCAGCTGCTGGAGCTCGCTGCGAGCCGCCTGGTACGACGCCTCCACCTCAGCCTTCTCCTGTGATAACTTCTGGCGCTGCAGACTACTACTCTCAGCCTCCACAGTCAGCTGCTGCACTCGAGCGTCCAGCTCCTTCACCGTCTGTGCCTGGGGAGGAGATATCGCCAGAGAAGTCAGGGAACCCTGGAGCAGACCGTGCATCACTCCCATCATCCCTCCGGTATAATGGCTGCTTCACTGGTATCATCTGTACGCCCCCCAAAGGCCCCAAGTGTCAAGCAGAGCTCAGCCTGAGCCCCCTAGTTCACATAACAGGTACAGTGACCAAGCCACAGGAGCAATGCTCATCACAGGGGACAACAGCTCATCCTGCGCCTCCTGGTTCACAAATACAGGTACCATGAAGAGTGGCCCAGACAAAGGAGCAGCACTCATCCCAGTGGACAATGGCTCATCCTGTGCTTCCTGGTTCATACACAGGATAGAAGGGCTACAATGGGGAGTCAGCCACAGGATCAGCGTTGATCACAGGGGACAACGGCTCATCCTGTGCCTCCTGGTTCACAAATACAGGTACCATGAAGAGTGGCCCAGACAAAGGAGCAGCACTCATCCCAGTGGACAATGGCTCATCCTGTGCTTCCTGGTTCATACACAGGATAGGAAGGCTACAATGAGGAGTCAGCCACAGGATCAGCGTTGATCACAGGGGACAACGGCTCATCCTGTGCCTCCTGGTTCACAAATACAGGTACCATGAAGAGTGGCCCAGACAAAGGAGCAGCACTCATCCCAGTGGACAATGGCTCATCCTGTGCTTCCTGGTTCATACACAGGATAGGAAGGCTACAATGAGGAGTCAGCCACAGGATCAGCGTTGATCACAGGGGACAACGGCTCATCCTGTGCCTCCTGGTTCACAAATACAGGTACCATGAAGAGTGGCCCAGACAAAGGAGCAGCACTGATCACGGGGGACAACGGCTCATCCTGTGCCTCCTGGTTTACAAATACAGGTACCATGAAGAGTGGCCCAGACAAAGGAGCAGCACTGATCACAGGGGACAGCGGCTCATCCTGTGCCTCCTGGTTCATACACAGGATAGGACGGCTACAATGAGGAGTCAGCCACAGGAGCAGCGCTGGTCACAGGGGACAACGGCTCATCCTGCGCCTCCTGGTTCATACACAGGATAGGAAGGCTACAATGAGGAGTCAGCCACAGGTGCAGCGCTGATCACAGGGGACAACGGCTCATCCTGCGCCTCCTGGTTCATACACAGGATAGGAAGGCTACAATATGGAGTGAGCCACAGGAGCAGCGCTAATCACGGGGGACAACAGCTCATCCTGTGCCTCCTGGTTCATACACAGGATAGGAAGGCTACAATGAGGAGTCAGCCACGGGTGCAGCGCTGATCACAGGGGACAACGGCTCATCCTGTGCCTCCTGGTTCACAATTACAGGTACCATGAAGAGTACCCCAGACAGAGGAGCAGCGCTGATCACAGGGAACAACAGCTCATCCTGTGCCTCCTGGTTCATACACAGGATAGGACAGCTACAATAAGGGGTCAGCCACAGGAGCAGCGCTAATCACACGGCACAGCGGCTAATCCTGCGCCTCCTGGTTCATACACAGGATAGGACGGCTACAATGAGGAGTCAGCCACAGGAGCAGCGCTGATCACAGGGGACAACGGCTCATCCTGTGCCTCCTGGTTCATACACAGGATAGGAGGGCTACAATATGGAGTGAGCCACAGGTGCAGCGCTGATCACAGGGGACAACGGCTCATCCTGTGCCTCCTGGTTCATACACAGGATAGGAGGGCTACAATGAGGAGTCAGCCACAGGAGCAGCGCTGATCACAGGGGACAACGGCTCATCCTGTGCCTCCTAGTTCATACACAGGATAGGAGGGCTACAATGAGGAGTCAGCCACAGGAGCAGCGCTGATCACAGGGGACAACGGCTCATCCTGTGCCTCCTGGTTCGTACACAGGATAGGAGGGCTACAATGAGGAGTCAGCCACAGGAGCAGCGCTGGTCACAGGGGACAACAGCTCATCCTGTGCCTCCTGGTTCATACACAGGATAGGAAGGCTACAATGAGGAGTCAGCCACAGGAGCAGCGCTGATCACAGGGGACAACGGCTCATCCTGTGCCTCCTGGTTCACAATTACAGGTACCATGAAGAGTACCCCAGACAGAGGTGCAGCGCTGGTCACAGGGGACAACAGCTCATCCTGTGCCTCCTAGTTCATACACAGGATAGGAGGGCTACAATGAGGAGTGAGCCACAGGTGCAGCGCTGATCACAGGGGACAACAGCTCATCCTGTGCCTCCTGGTTCATACACAGGATAGGAGGGCTACAATGAGGAGTCAGCCACAGGAGCAGCGCTGGTCACAGGGGACAACAGCTCATGGGTGGATGAGGTGTTACTGGTGCGCCACTTGCAGAAGGTCCTGGGTGACCACAGACATCACCACCCGCTCCTCACACCCCTGAATGACATATACGCATAATATTATTTCCCTGCTCCCTCCTTACACTCGGCTTGTGTCAGTCTTCACTGCAGCTCTGGCATTCTAGTCATAATCAGGTAGATCAGGATGAACAGAGCTATGTATGCCCCTCCCAGACCACAGCAGGGGATTGTGGGAAGAGACAGGGATGAGCCCAGGACCAAGAGCCCTCCAGACAATGCTGCATCCATGTCGGGTCACCCAGCGGGTGGGGGGAGGTCACATGACTCGTCACATGTGCCCTCCAAATGTGTCTGCCCAAATTCTGTAGACACAGGAACAGAGCGACAACTCAGCAATTACATGGTCCGGGCTGCTGTGCCTGTGTGTCAGTCCTAGCATTCTGTTCATGAACCAGGAGACTCTGGCTGGACACAGAGATGAATCTCATCCAGATCTTGGTTCAGATTTATGCTTAAAAAGGCAAGACTACCATAGCATATGTCTCAGGCTTAACGTGTGTCAGTCTTTACCACAGCCTAGCATTCCATTCACAAAAAGTCTTATCTGAGCCTGAAGTGCAGTTTTCATGAAAGAAGTCATTAGATAAGGACGAGACTAGAGGTGAGACAAGCAGCCTGCTGCGGGGGACGCCGGGGCCCACTGCTCCTCCTAGAGGTGAGACAAGCAGCCTGCTGCGGGGGACGCCGGGGCCCCCTGCTCCTCCTAGAGGTGAGACAAGCAGCCTGCTGCGGGGGACGCCGGGGCCCACTGCTCCTCCTAGAGGTGAGACAAGCAGCCTGCTGCGGGGGACGCCAGGGCCCACTGCTCCCCCTAGAGGTGAGACAAGCAGCCTGCTGCGGGGGACGCCAGGGCCCACTGCTCCACCTAGAGGTGAGACAAGCAGCCTGCTGCGGGGGACGCCGGGGCCCCCTGCTCCTCCTAGAGGTGAGACAAGCAGCCTGCTGCAGGGGACGCGGGGGCCCACTGCTCCCCCTAGAGGCAAGACAAGCAGCCTGCTGCAGGGGACGCGGGGGCCCACTGCTCCCCCTAGAGGCAAGACAAGCAGCCTGCTGCGGGGGACGCCGGGGCCCACTGCTCCCCCTAGAGGTGAGACAAGCAGCCTGCTGCGGAGGACGCCGGGGCCCACTGCTCCCCTAGAGGTGAGACAAGCTGCCTGCTGCGGGGGACGCCAGGGCCCACTGCTCCACCTAGAGGTGAGACAAGCAGCCTGCTGCGGGGGACGCCGGGGCCCACTGCTCCACCTAGAGGTGAGACAAGCAGCCTGCTGCGGGGGACGCCAGGGCCCACTGCTCCTCCTAGAGGTGAGACAAGCAGCCTGCTGCGGGGGACGCCAGGGCCCACTGCTCCCCCTAGAGGTGAGACAAGCAGCCTGCTGCGGGGGACGCCGGGGCCCACTGCTCCCCCTAGAGGTGAGACAAGCAGCCTGCTGCGGGGGACGCCGGGGCCCACTGCTCCCCTAGAGGTGAGACAAGCAGCCTGCTGTGGGGGGCGCCGGGGCCCACTGCTCCTCCTAGAGGTGAGACAAGCAGCCTGCTGCGGGGGACGCCGGGGCCCACTGCTCCCCCTAGAGGTGAGACAAGCAGCCTGCTGCGGGGGACGCCGGGGCCCACTGCTCCCCCTAGAGGTGAGACAAGCAGCCTGCTGTGGGGGGCGCCGGGGCCCACTGCTCCTCCTAGAGGTGAGACAAGCAGCCTGCTGCGGGGGACGCCGGGGCCCACTGCTCCCCCTAGAGGTGAGACAAGCAGCCTGCTGCGGGGGACACCAGGGCCCACTGCTCCCCTAGAGGTGAGACAAGCAGCCTGCTGCGGGGGATGCCGGGGCCCACTGCTCCCCTAGAGGTGAGACAAGCAGCCTGCTGCGGGGGACGCCAGGGCCCACTGCTCCACCTAGAGGTGAGACAAGCAGCCTGCTGCGGGGGACGCCGGGGCCCACTGCTCCACCTAGAGGTGAGACAAGCAGCCTGCTGCGGGGGACGCCGGGGCCCACTGCTCCCCCTAGAGGTGAGACAAGCAACCTGCTGCGGGGGGCACTTACAGTCGCCTTGGTCTGCGCCATGTAGTCGGTCTCCATCTTCAAGAGTCGCGTGTTTGTGTCGTCCAGCAGCTCCTGGATGTTCTCCGTGTGTCTCCTCTGGAGCTCAAACTTCTCCTGCTCCATGTCCGCCACCGCGCTGTGCAGCTGTACGGGGAGAGGAGCAGACTGTGAGCGCAGCTGCTGCAGAACCTCCCAATACACACCTCAGCTGCTGCAGAACCTCCTAATACACCCCTCAGCTGCTGCAGAACCTCCTAATACACACCTCAGCTGCTGCAGAACCTCCTAATACATACCTCAGCTGCTGCAGAACCTCCTAATACACACCTCAGCTGCTGCAGAACCTCCTAATACACACCTCAGCTGCTGCAGAACCTCCTAATACACACCTCAGCTGCTGCAGAACCTCCTAATACATACCTCAGCTACTGCAGAACCTCCTAATACACACCTCAGCTGCTGCAGAACCTCCTAATACATACCTCAGCTACTGCAGAACCTCCTAATACATACCTCAGCTGCTGCAGAACCTCCTAATACATACCTCAGCTACTGCAGAACCTCCTAATACACACCTCAGCTGCTGCAGAACCTCCTAATACATACCTCAGCTACTGCAGAACCTCCTAATACATACCTCAGCTGCTGCAGAACCTCCTAATACACACCTCAGCTACTGCAGAACCTCCTAATACATACCTCAGCTACTGCAGAACCTCCTAATACACCCCTCAGCTGCTGCAGAACCTCCTAATACACACCTCAGCTGCTGCAGAACCTCCTAATACATACCTCAGCTGCTGCAGAACCTCCTAATACACACCTCAGCTGCTGCAGAACCTCCTAATACACACCTCAGCTGCTGCAGAACCTCCTAATACACACCTCAGCTGCTGCAGAACCTCCTAATACATACCTCAGCTACTGCAGAACCTCCTAATACACACCTCAGCTGCTGCAGAACCTCCTAATACATACCTCAGCTACTGCAGAACCTCCTAATACACCCCTCAGCTGCTGCAGAACCTCCTAATACACCCCTCAGCCCCTGCAGAACCTCCTAATACACTCCTCAGCTGCTGCAGAACCTCCTAATACACACCTCAGCCGCTGCAGAACCTCCTAATACACACCTCAGCCGCTGCAGAACCTCCTAATACACACCTCAGCCGCTGCAGAACCTCCTAATACATACCTCAGCTGCTGCAGAGCCTCCTAATACACTCCTCAGCTGCTGCAGAACCTCCTAATACACACCTCAGCTGCTGCAGAACCTCGTAATACACACCTCAGCTGCTGCAGAACCTACTAATACACACCTCAGCTGCTGCAGAACCTCCTAATACACCTCAGCTGCTGCACAACCTCCTAATACACACCTCAGCTGCTGCAGAACCTCCTAATACACACCTCAGCTACTGCAGAACCTCCTAATACACACCTCAGCTGCTGCAGAACCTCCTAATACACACCTCAGCTGCTGCAGAACCTCCTAATACACACCTCAGCTGCTGCAGAACCTCCTAATACACACCTCAGCCGCTGCAGAACCTCCTAATACACCCCTCAGCTGCTGCAGAACCTCCTAATACACCCCTCAGCCCCTGCAGAACCTCCTAATACACACCTCAGCCGCTGCAGAACCTCCTAATACACACCTCAGCTGCTGCAGAACCTCCTAATACACACCTCAGCCGCTGCAGAACCTCCTAATACACTCCTCAGCTGCTGCAGAACCTCCTAATACACACCTCAGCCGCTGCAGAACCTCCTAATACACACCTCAGCCACTGCAGAACCTCCTAATACACCCCTCAGCTACTGCAGAACCTCCTAATACACACCTCAGCTACTGCAGAACCTCCTAATACACACCTCAGCCGCTGCAGAACCTCCTAATACACACCTCAGCCGCTGCAGAACCTCCTAATACACTCCTCAGCTGCTGCAGAACCTCACCTTTTTCTCCGACTGGTTCCTCAGCGTCTCAGCGCTCTCCTCGCACAGCTTCTTCAGCTCATGGATCTGGGCGTCCTTGGTCTCCCGGATGAGCTGAGACTCCCGCAGCAGGGTCTGAACTGTGGATGGGGAGTCATACAGAGCACAGATCAGTAATGGTGGCACTTCAGGCGCTGCCTTCTTCTGGATGATGGGAGTTATAGTTACAGGGCAGCGTGGCGTTCCCCTCACCTTTCTTCTCCAGCTTCCTGACAGTCTCCTCGGCCTCGTTCTGCTTCACTCGATATAAACTCTTCATCTCTTCGATCTCATTGTTCTTCCTTTCCAGAATCTGAGAAATTAAAAGATAAATCAAAGCAGCGTCCAAAGGGGGCATCATCGGGAGCGACCACCATTGTACTGCTCACACCCGAACACCATTGTACTGCTCACACCCCGAACACCATTGTACTGCTCACACCCCGAACACCATTGTACTGCTCACACCCTGAACACCATTGTACTGCTCACACCCTGAACACCATTGTACTGCTCACACCCCGAACACCATTGTACTGCTCACACCCCGAACACCATTGTACTGCTCACACCCCGAACACCATTGTACTGCTCACACCCAAACACCATTGTACTGCTCACACCCTGAACAGCATTGTACTGCTCACACCCAAACACCATTGTACTGCTCACACCCCGAACACCATTGTACTGCTCACAACCCGAACACCATTGTACTGCTCACACCCCGAACACCATTGTACTGCTCACACCCCGAACACCATTGTACTGCTCACACCCCGAACACCATTGTACTGCTCACACCCCGAACACCATTGTACTGCTCACACCCCGAACACCATTGTACTGCTCACACCCCGAACACCATTGTACTGCTCACACCCAAACACCATTGTACTGCTCACACCCTGAACAGCATTGTACTGCTCACACCCAAACACCATTGTACTGCTCACACCCCGAACACCATTGTACTGCTCACAACCCGAACACCATTGTACTGCTCACACCCCGAACACCGTTATACTGCTCACACCCCGAACACCATTGTACTGCTCACACCCCGAACACCATTGTACTGCTCACACCCCGAACACCATTGTACTGCTCACAACCCGAACACCATTGTACTGCTCACACCCTGAACACCATTGTACTGCTCACACCCCGAACACCATTGTACTGCTCACACCCTGAACAGCATTGTACTGCTCACACCCTGAACAGCATTGTACTGCTCACACCCTGAACACCATTGTACTGCTCACACCCTGAACAGCATTGTACTGCTCACACCCTGAACACCATTGTACTGCTCACACCCTGAACAGCATTGTACTGCTCACACCCTGAACACCATTGTACTGCTCACACCCTGAACACCATTGTACTGCTCACACCCCGAACACCATTGTACTGCTCACACCCTGAACACCATTGTACTGCTCACACCCTGAACAGCATTGTACTGCTCACACCCTGAACAGCATTGTACTGCTCACACCCTGAACAGCATTGTACTGCTCACACCCTGAACACCATTGTACTGCTCACACCCTGAACACCATTGTACTGCTCACACCCCGAACACCATTGTACTGCTCACACCCCGAACACCATTGTACTGCTCACACCCTGAACAGCATTGTACTGCTCACACCCTGAACAGCATTGTACTGCTCACACCCTGAACAGCATTGTACTGCTCACACCCTGAACACCATTGTACTGCTCACACCCTGAACAGCATTGTACTGCTCACACCCTGAACACCATTGTACTGCTCACACCCTGAACACCATTGTACTGCTCACACCCTGAACAGCATTGTACTGCTCACACCCTGAACACCATTGTACTGCTCACACCCTGAACAGCATTGTACTGCTCACACCCTGAACACCATTGTACTGCTCACACCCTGAACACCATTGTACTGCTCACACCCCGACCAGCATTGTACTGTTCAGACCCCAAACACCCCAACCAGAATTATATTGCTCATACCCGTAACACCTCAACCAGCATTACACCCCTAACACCTCCACCTACTAAAACATATCAACCCCTGTAATATATTAACTCAGCTAAGCTGTTAGTGTCTAAAAGCTAGCTGAATACTGAGTGCAGCTCTGGAGTATAATACAGGATGTAACTCAGGGTCAGTACAGGATAAGTAATGTATGTACACAGTGACTGCACCAGCAGAATAGTGAGTGCAGCTCTGGAGTATAATACAGTATGATAGTCAGGATGGACACATCTCTAGTTCCATTCCGTTGCTGTGGTTCTACATCATTTATCTCAGGCAGCCATATTGATGTGATTATTTTGGGGGATTGGGAGGTCATCTGAGCGGACACCTCAGTCTCCTCAGTTACTTGACTCTGCAGGTGGTGGTCGGTGATTCTGGGTCTGCAGTAGACTCACTTGCACCCCCTGTCCACCTCCCCATATTCTCATCTGCTGATCAGGCCGGTGACATGAGGCCTGTATGAAGCCATGTCTGTTCCTGTGGGATATTGGGGGGATTAATATCGGTTCTCATTGTTTACCAGGAATGAGAAGAGACAGGAGATGCGGGGTCAGAGCTGGGAAAGAACCATCCCCGGCCCAACCCGAGACTGACACGAACAGCGGTGGAGGAATCCGATCAAGCAATACGAAGATGACACGCACACGAGACAACGTCTACAGCTTAGGTACAGTCACAGTGTAACGCCGTCTACAGCTTAGGTACAGTCACAGTGTAACGCCGTCTACAGCTTAGGTACAGTCACAGTGTAACAAAGTCTACAGCTCAGGTACAGTCACAGTGTAACGCTGTCTACAGCTCAGGTACAGTCACAGTGTAACGCCGTCTACAGCTCAGGTACAGTCGCAGTGTAACGCCGTCTACAGCTTAGGTACAGTCACAGTGTAACGCCGTCTACAGCTCAGGTACAGTCACAGTGTAACGCCGTCTACAGCTTAGGTACAGTCACAGTGTAACAAAGTCTACAGCTCAGGTACAGTCACAGTGTAACAAAGTCTACAGCTCAGGTACAGTCACAGTGTAACGCTGTCTACAGCTCAGGTACAGTCACAGTGTAACGCCGTCTACAGCTCAGGTACAGTCGCAGTGTAACAAAGTCTACAGCTCAGGTACAGTCACAGTGTAACAAAGTCTACAGCTCAGGTACAGTCACAGTGTAACGCTGTCTACAGCTCAGGTACAGTCACAGTGTAATGCCGTCTACAGCTCAGGTACAGTCACAGTGTAATGCCGTCTACAGCTTAGGTACAGTCACAGTGTAACAAAGTCTACAGCTCAGGTACAGTCACAGTGTAATGCCGTCTACAGCTCAGGTACAGTCACAGTGTAATGCCGTCTACAGCTCAGGTACAGTCACAGTGTAACGAGGTCTACAGCTCAGGCACAGTCACACTGTGACGCAGTCTCCTCCTCTGAACAGCACGATACACCCACCTTCTGGACGTCTCCGTCATGCTTCTGCTGCATCTTCAGCTTCTCCTCATGAAACTTCGCCTCCAGACTTTTGATTTTCATGTCCAACTACAGAATGAGGGAGGAAACATTGTAACGAATCTCTCCTGTAAATGACAAGCCCTGACCTTTTCTTTACTTTATATACACCTCATTAACCACTCTGCTTGCTGGCAGTGAACAGGAGCACTGATACATTGTAACAAGATTTCTGGCCTCTCTATGTAAACCGTCCCTATCCCTGACAGCAAGCAGAGATATTGAAAAAGATGAGGAACTAAACCAAACAAGCATTTTACAAAGCTGCAGAAGTTTGCTTCAGCAAACTCAATTTAGGTCCGGCCCTTTAAATACCCGGTAGAGTCCGGTAATGTACATTCAGAGCAGCAGTGGGTGCTGGCGGACTGAGGGGCCCCTCACAACACCTCAGATCATAGAATGGATAGGGCCCAGAAGAACAGTGCAGCCTGTCAGGGAATCAGGATAATATGGGGGCGCAGGTCACCAGAAAAACACGATGAAAAGCCCCCAAAAAACTGAAAACACAGGAGAAAACAACAGACCTCGCTCTTATGTAACCGGAAGAGGGAACGCTCATCCCTATAATCTGCACTTCTGCCGAGGCGCGAGTCCGGAGAGATCTGCAGAGAGAAGTCAATTGTAATGAGCTCCAGAGATCAGTTATATAATATAGGAAGTGACATCACCGCTCTCCAGATATCACTTCTATTATACAGGAAGTGACATCACCACTCTCCAGATATCAGTTATATTATACAGGAGGTGACATCACCGCTCTCCAGATATCACTTCTATTATACAGGAAGTGACATCACCACTCTCCAGATATCAGTTATATTATATAGGAAGTGACATCACCGCCCTCCAGAGATCAGTTATATTATACAGGAGGTGACATCACCGCTCTCCAGATATCAGTTATATTATACAGGAGGTGACATCACCGCTCTCCAGATATCAGTTATATTATACAGGAGGTGACATCACCGCTCTCCAGATATCAGTTATATTATACAGGAGGTGACATCACCGCTCTACAGATATCAGTTATATTATACAGGAGGTGACATCACCGCTCTCCAGATATCAGTTATATTATACAGGAGGTGACATCACCGCTCTCCAGATAACAGTTCTATTATACAGGAGGTGACATCACCGCTCTCCAGAGATCAGTTATATTATATAGGAAGTGACATCACCGCTCTCCAGATATCTGTTATATTATACAGGAGGTGACATCACTGCTCTCCAGATATCAGTTATATTATACAGGAGGTGGCATCACCACTCTCCAGATATCAGTTATATTATACAGGAGGTGACATCACCGCTCTCCAGATATCAGTTATATGATACAGGAGGTGACATCACCGCTCTCCAGATATCAGTTATATTATATAGGAAGTGACATCACCGCTCTCCAGATATCAGTTATATTATACAGGAGGTGACATCACCGCTCTCCAGATATCAGTTATATTATACAGGAGGTGACATCACCGCTCTCCAGAAATCGGTTATATTATACAGGAGGTGACATCACCGCCCTCCAGATATCAGTTATATTATACAGGAGGTGACATCACCGCTCTCCAGATATCAGTTATATTATACAGGAGGTGACATCACCGCTCTCCAGATATCAGTTATATTATACAGGAGGTGACATCACCGCTCTACAGATATCAGTTATATTATACAGGAGGTGACATCACCGCTCTCCAGATATCAGTTATATTATACAGGAGGTGACATCACCGCTCTCCAGATAACAGTTCTATTATACAGGAGGTGACATCACCGCTCTCCAGATATCAGTTATATTATATAGGAAGTGACATCACCGCTCTCCAGATATCTGTTATATTATACAGGAGGTGACATCACTGCTCTCCAGATATCAGTTATATTATACAGGAGGTGGCATCACCACTCTCCAGATATCAGTTATATTATACAGGAGGTGACATCACCGCTCTCCAGATATCAGTTATATTATACAGGAAGTGACATCACCGCTCTCCAGATATCAGTTATATTATACAGGAGGTGACATCACCGCTCTCCAGATATCAGTTATATTATATAGGAAGTGACATCACCGCTCTCCAGATATCAGTTATATTATACAGGAGGTGACATCACCGCTCTCCAGATATCAGTTATATTATACAGGAGGTGACATCACCGCTCTCCAGAAATCGGTTATATTATACAGGAGGTGACATCACCGCCCTCCAGATATCAGTTATATTATACAGGAGGTGACATCACCGCTCTCCAGATATCAGTTATATTATACAGGAGGTGACATCACCGCTCTCCAGATATCAGTTATATTATACAGGAGGTGACATCACCGCTCTCCAGATATCAGTTATATTATACAGGAGGTGACATCACCGCTCTCCAGATATCAGTTATATTATACAGGAGGTGACATCACCGCTCTCCAGATATCAGTTCTATTATACAGGAGGTGACATCACCGCTCTCCAGATATCAGTTATATTATACAGGAGGTGACATCACCGCTCTCCAGATATCAGTTATATTATACAGGAGGTGACATCACCGCCCTCCAGAGATCAGTTATATTATACAGGTGACATCACCGCTCTCCAGATATCAGTTATATTATACAGGAGGTGACATCACCGCTCTCCAGATATCAGTTATATTATACAGGAGGTGACATCACCACTCTACAGATATCAGTTATATTATACAGGAGGTGACATCACGCTCTCCAGATATCAGTTATAATATACAGGAGGTGACATCACCGCTCTCCAGATATCAGTTATATTATACAGGAGGTGACATCACCGCTCTCCAGATATCAGTTATATTATACAGGAGGTGACATCACCACTCTACAGATATCAGTTATATTATACAGGAGGTGACATCACGCTCTCCAGATATCAGTTATAATATACAGGAGGTGACATCACCGCTCTCCAGATATCAGTTATATTATACAGGAGGTGACATCACCGCTCTCCAGATATCAGTTATATTATACAGGAGGTGACATCACCGCCCTCCAGAGATCAGTTATATTATACAGGTGACATCACCGCTCTCCAGATATCAGTTATATTATACAGGAGGTGACATCACCGCTCTCCAGATATCAGTTATATTATACAAGAGGTGACAACCCCCCTCTGCAGATATCAGTTATATTATACAGGAGGTGACATCACCGCTCTCCGAATATCAGTTATATTATACAGGAGGTGACATCACCGCCCTCCAGAGATCAGTTATATTATACAGGTGACATCACCGCTCTCCAGATATCAGTTATATTATACAGGAGGTGACATCACCGCTCTCCAGATATCAGTTATATTATACAAGAGGTGACAACCCCCCTCTGCAGATATCAGTTATATTATACAGGAGGTGACATCACCGCTCTCCGAATATCAGTTATATTATACAGGAGGTGACATCACCGCTCTCCAGATATGTTATATTATACAGGAGGTGACATCACCGCTCTCCAGATATCAGTTATATTATACAGGAGGTGACATCACCGCTCTCCAGATATCAGTTATATTATACAGGAGGTGACATCACCACTCTACAGATATCAGTTATATTATACAGGAGGTGACATCACGCTCTCCAGATATCAGTTATAATATACAGGAGGTGACATCACCGCTCTCCAGATATCAGTTATATTATACAGGAGGTGACATCACCGCTCTCCAGAGATCAGTTATATTATACAGGAGGTGACATCACCACTCTACAGATATCAGTTATATTATACAGGAGGTGACATCACGCTCTCCAGATATCAGTTATAATATACAGGAGGTGACATCACCGCTCTCCAGATATCAGTTATATTATGCACATACCGGTGTCAGGGGTAAGGGCTTGTCCCGCAGATACCTTGGGTTTTCAATCTGGTGACAAAACACAGGTGATGTCAGATCGGGTTCATGTGCAGTTTCTCCATCTTGCAGGCTGAGCAGCGGTGAGGCATCATCGCTGCCGCTTCTCTCTCCACTGACACTGCCCATGGATCCGGCTGATGTCAGACATGGGATTTCCTTGCTGCTTCCCTTTAATGACTCCAAGTGCTTCTCCCAATATACTAAAGCGGCCGCACTACAATGTACAGGGCACAACCAGCAGGAGGCGCTGTAGAGCACTATAATTATCAGACATGACGCACTGACGGGGTCGTGTTCAGAGGATTATCACCAGTCTGGGATGAAGTGGACCAGTGTATCACCAGTGCAGGAGCTGTAATGATGGCCATATTGGTTGTCACCCTCCTGGGAGAGACGGAGACGTGGGCGCTGCAGCTGTTCAGGACTCGCAGACACATGGCTGGCCCTAGGCAGCTGCAGTCAATCCCTGTATGATAGAAGGCCGCCTGGTCAGTGTGGGAACCCCAGAGATCAGCGCAGTCCACGAGGTAACCAGGTGTTTGATTTCCCTACACTGCCTCCACAGGACAGAGGAGGTATTACAGGGTGAAGTCCTCCAGGGCAGGAGATGATCTTTTCAGCGTCCTCTGCATCTATTGTACCCTTTACTTTAGAGGCCATGGTGTCCACGGGTGTAGTACAGCTCCTGTAGCGGAGGTCACCCCACTCTCCTATCCCCCGAAGCTGCTGGTGACAACCCCCTTTATGAAGGCCGGCTCCCACCAAGGGAATCTCAAGAAGGGTGAAGATGGAGGAGCGGGCTGTCCAGTGAAGGGGTGCGCTCACACATTATAAGCCCCCTCCCACATGGATGTTCCCATATTGTAATCCCCAGAACAGGACCACCCCCCTCCCCCACCCTGCACCCACTAAACATTGTCTTCATTTATTCCTTTCCATCGATACTTTCAAAAAGACATCAAGACTATAAAAATAAAAAAACCAAAATTAAACTTTGACAATGTCCCTCCCCCCAAATCTGGAGCCTGGCACCCTGGACAAGTGACATCAAGTCTGGTGAAGGAACGTCCAGACGGAGGCAATCAGCAAGCAGATGGAGAGGATCTGGAGACTGACGGCAGCGGACGACCACCAACAGTGCAACTGCCATGTATACCTGATCCTAAGTACTCCAGTCACATCCAGAGCAGCACTCTGCTGTTACATAATCACCAGTCACATCCAAAGCTGCAGTCATAATTCTGCTGTTATATTAGGTCATATATTCCGGTCACATGTACAGCCACACACACAACTGTGCTGTCCGATCATGTCTTATACTCCAGTCAGATCCAGAGCTGCACTCACAACTGTGCTGTTCTATCACATCTTATAATCCAGTCACATCAAGGGCTGCACTCACAACTGTGCTGTCCTATCATCTCTTATACTCCAGTCTCATCCAGAGCTGCATTTACAACTGTGTTGTCGTATCTTCTCTTACACTCCAATTACATCCAGAGCTGCACTTACAACTGTGCTGTCTTATGATGTCTTATACTCCAGTTACATCCAAAGCTGTTCTCAGAATTGTGAATTGTCTGCCAGATCTAATTCAATGTTACAAGGGCTCCCACAATGCAATTCACTTCACTGAAAAGGAGCAGAACTGTGCTGCAGCTCTTGATGTGACTGGAGGAGATGGCTGATATTGGGCTCCATAGCTTTACAAGAACAGGATCAGACCTGGACAGTGCAGAGAAATCCCTCCATGGGAGTGAGGCAAGACATGACGCAGCTCTGAAAGTGACTGGAGAATAAGACCAGCGACATGATGTGACATGGAGATCTGCGTTACCCCAAGATTCCAGCTGTTCAGGACGGCGTCCAGGTCACTGTCATCATGACTGGTGGCGAGCCGCTTACTGCGATCCCCCTGAAAACAAAAAAAACGGGTACCGTGTAAATACAATGAAAAACGGGGCTCCCATCAGTCTACTGTAATCTGGCTCCTCCCCCTAATTTACATAGTCAGCTGCCATCTTTCTACGATATCTCCTCCTCAGCATTTACGTACATCGGCTGTCATCTCTCTACTACATTGTCTCCTCCCCCTCATTTACATAGTGTCAGCTTCCATTTCTCTACTACATTGTCTCCTCCCCCTCATTTACATAGTGTCAGCCTCCATCTCTCTACTACATTGTCTCCTCCCCCTCATTTACATAGTGTCAGCCTCCATCTCTCTACTACATTGTCTCCTCCCCCTCATTTACATAGTGTCAGCCTCCATCTCTCTACTACATTGTCTCCTCCCCCTCATTTACATAGTGTCAGCCTCCATCTCTCTACTACATTGTCTCCTCCCCCTCATTTACATAGTGTCAGCTTCCATTTCTCTACTACATTGTCTCCTCCCCCTCATTTACATAGTGTCCGCCTCCATCACTCTACTACATTGTCTCCTCCCCCTCATTTACATAGTGTCAGCCTCCATCGCTCTACTACATTGTCTCCTCCCCCTCATTTACATAGTGTCCGCCTCCATCGCTCTACTACATTGTCTCCTCCCCCTCATTTACATAGTGTCAGCCTCCATCGCTCTACTACATTGTCTCCTCCCCCTCATTTACATAGTGTCAGCCTCCATCGCTCTACTACATTGTCTCCTCCCCCTCATTTACATAGTGTCAGCCTCCATCTCTCTACTACATTGTCTCCTCCCCCTCATTTACATAGTGTCAGCCTCCATCGCTCTACTACATTGTCTCCTCCCCCTCATTTACATAGTGTCAGCCTCCATCTCTCTACTACATTGTCTCCTCCCCCTCATTTACATAGTGTCAGCCTCCATGTCTTTACTACATTGTCTCCTCCCCCTCATTTACATAGTGTCAGCCTCCATCTCTCTACTACATTGTCTCCTCCCCCTCATTTACATAGTGTCAGCCTCCATCTCTCTACTACATTGTCTCCTCCCCCTCATTTACATAGTGTCAGCCTCCATCTCTCTACTACATTGTCTTCTTCCCCTCATTTACATAGTGTCAGCCTCCATCTCTCTACTACATTGTCTTCTCCCCCTCATTTACATAGTGTCAGCCTCCATCTCTCTACTACATTGTCTCCTCCCCCTCATTTACATAGTGTCAGCCTCCATTGCTATACTACATTGTCTCCGCCCCCTCATTTACATAGTGTCAGCCTCCATCGCTATACTACATCTTCTCCGCCCCCTCATTTACATAGTGTCAGCCTCCATCTCTCTACTACATTGTCTCCTCCCCCTCATTTACAGTGTCAGCCTCCATCTCTCTACTACATTGTCTCCTCCCCCTCATTTACATAGTGTCAGCCTCCATCTCTCTACTACATTGTCTCCTCCCCCTCATTTACAGTGTCAGCCTCCATCTCTCTACTACATTGTCTCCGCCCCCTCATTTACATAGTGTCAGCCTCCATGTCTCTACTACATTGTCTCCTCCCCCTCATTTACATAGTGTCAGCCTCCATCTTTCTACTACATTGTCTCCTCCCCCTCATTTACATAGTGTCAGCCTCCATCTCTCTACTACATTGTCTCCTCCCCCTCATTTACATAGTGTCAGCCTCCATCTCTCTACTACATTGTCTCCTCCCACTCATTTACATAGTGTCAGCCTCCATCTCTCTACTACATTGTCTCCTCCCCCTCATTTACATAGTGTCAGCCTCCATCTCTCTACTACATTGTCTCCTCCCACTCATTTACATAGTGTCAGCCTCCATCTCTCTACTACATTGTCTCCTCCCCCTCATTTACATAGTGTCAGCCTCCATCTCTCTACTACATTGTCTCCTCCCCCTCATTTACATAGTGTCAGCCTCCATCTCTCTACTACATTGTCTTCTTCCCCTCATTTACATAGTGTCAGCCTCCATCTCTCTACTACATTGTCTCCTCCCCCTCATTTACATAGTGTCAGCCTCCATCTCTCTACTACATTGTCTCCTCCCCCTCATTTACATAGTGTCAGCCTCCATCTCTCTACTACATTGTCTCCTCCCCCTCATTTACATAGTGTCAGCCTCCATCGCTCTACTACATTGTCTCCTCCCCCTCATTTACATAGTGTCAGCCTCCATCTCTCTACTACATTGTCTCCTCCCCCTCATTTACATAGTGTCAGCCTCCATCTCTCTACTACATTGTCTCCTCCCCCTCATTTACATAGTGTCAGCCTCCATCTCTCTACTACATTGTCTCCTCCCACTCATTTACATAGTGTCAGCCTCCATCTCTCTACTACATTGTCTCCTCCCCCTCATTTACATAGTGTCAGCCTCCATCTCTCTACTACATTGTCTCCTCCCCCTCATTTACATAGTGTCAGCCTCCATCTCTCTACTACATTGTCTCCTCCCCCTCATTTACATAGTGTCAGCCTCCATCTCTCTACTACATTGTCTCCTCCCCCTCATTTACATAGTGTCAGCCTCCATCTCTCTACTACATTGTCTCCTCCCCCTCATTTACATAGTGTCAGCCTCCATCTCTCTACTACATTGTCTCCTCCCACTCATTTACATAGTGTCAGCCTCCATCTCTCTACTACATTGTCTCCTCCCCCTCATTTACATAGTGTCAGCCTCCATCTCTCTACTACATTGTCTCCTCCCCCTCATTTACATAGTGTCAGCCTCCATCTCTCTACTACATTGTCTCCTCCCCCTCATTTACATAGTGTCAGCCTCCATCTCTCTACTACATTGTCTCCTCCCCCTCATTTACATAGTGTCAGCCTCCATCTCTCTACTACATTGTCTCCTCCCACTCATTTACATAGTGTCAGCCTCCATCTCTCTACTACATTGTCTCCTCCCCCTCATTTACATAGTGTCAGCCTCCATCTCTCTACTACATTGTCTCCTCCCCCTCATTTACATAGTGTCAGCCTCCATCTCTCTACTACATTGTCTCCTCCCCCTCATTTACATAGTGTCAGCCTCCATCTCTCTACTACATTGTCTCCTCCCCCTCATTTACATAGTGTCAGCCTCCATCTCTCTACTACATTGTCTCCTCCCCGGCCAGGTAGGGGCAGGGGAAGGGGGGGCAGCAGAAGGCCCATAGGCAATGAGCGCTTTCATTGTGGAAAAGGGGTTAGGTGTAGAAATTAGCATTTGGGGGTGGGGGGGGCACAGTTTTAGTTTTCGCCTCAGGCAGCAGAAAGGCTAGGTGTACCCCTGGTGTCGGCCGTCCACCGTGGAGGCTACAATGATAGGAGGTGTAGTCCCCCTGAATACTGTCCGGCCACAGTCACAGCACTCAGAGACTTACAGTGCGGAGAGGCTCCAGGGTGTCGTCCTCAGAGCGGTGCGTCGGGCTCAGAGACCTCCGCACCAACGTCCGCCCGTACGACTGCTGCAGTCTATGAAACAAACCAAAATGTCAGCCGGTGCCATCCTGTGCAGGGTGGCCGCTCCATGCACGCACTACATCCTAGCTGCAGGGGCAGTCGGCGGGAGATCATGTGGGGCCTGATGCAGGGGGAGTCGGCGGGAGATCACGTGGGGCCTGATGCAGGGGGAGTCGGCGGGAGATCACGTGGGGCCTGATGCAGGGGGAGACGGCGGGAGATCATGTGGGGCCTGATGCAGGGGGAGTCGGCGGGAGATCACGTGGGGCCTGATGCAGGGGGAGTCGGCGGGAGATCACGTGGGGCCTGATGCAGGGGGAGTCGGCGGGAGATCACGTGGGGCCTGATGCAGGGGGAGTCGGCGAAAGATCATGTGGGGCCTGATGCAGGGGGAGTCGGCGGGAGATCATGTGTGACCTGATGCAGGGGGAGACGGCGGGAGATCATGTGGGGCCTGATGCAGGGGGAGTCGGCGGGAGATCACGTGGGGCCTGATGCAGGGGGAGTCGGCGGGAGATCACGTGGGGCCTGATGCAGGGGGAGTCGGCGGGAGATCACGTGGGGCCTGATGCAGGGGGAGTCGGCGAAAGATCATGTGGGGCCTGATGCAGGGGGAGTCGGCGGGAGATCATGTGGGGCCTGATGCAGGGGGAGTCGGCGGGAGATCATGTGTGACCTGATGCAGGGGGAGACGGCGGGAGATCACGTGGGGCCTGATGTGGGAGGGGGGGATAGGGGGGTGGTAGCGGGAGATCACATGGGGCCTGATGCAGGGAGATGGCGGGAGATCACATGGGGCCTGATGGGGGTTGGTAGTGGGAGATCATGTGGGGCCTGATGCAGGGGGAGTCGGCGGGAGATCATGTGGGGCCTGATGCAGGGGGAGTCGGCGGGAGATCATGTGGGGCCTGATGCAGGGGGAGACGGCGGGAGATCACGTGGGGCCTGATGTGGGAGGGGGGGATAGGGGGGTGGTAGCGGGAGATCACATGGGGCCTGATGCAGGGAGATGGCGGGAGATCACATGGGGCCTGATGGGGGTTGGTAGTGGGAGATCATGTGGGGACTGATGCTGGGGGAGATGGTGGGATATCACATTAGGCCTGATAAGGAAGGGGGGTTGATAGCGGGAGATCACGTGGGGCTGATGTGGGAGGGGGGATACGGGGAAGGTAGCGGGAGATCACATGGGGCCTGATGCGGGAAGAGGGATAGCGGGGGATCATGTGGGGCCTGATGTGGGAGGGGGGGATAGGGGGTGGAAGCGGGGGATCATGTGGGGCCTGATGCAGGGGGAGATGGTGGGAGATCACATGGGATCTGATGCACGGGCACAGCTCAGGTGGTCGGCTCATGCACACGGCTGTATCCATTTTGTGGTCCGCAAAACAAGAATACCGTCCATGTGCGTTCCGCATTTAGGGGAACGGAGCGTCCTGCCCCCTATAAAACTGTCCTATCCTTGTCTGTAAAACGGACAACCTCTTTAACCCTTAGTCTGCCAGAAGTCTGCGTCAGTGGAGTACATGAACTGGGACCCCCACTGACCACTAGACCTCAGAGGTAACGCGGACAGACAGCCGGAGCAGCCCGCACTGCAATATCCGCCACTTTCCAGGATAACGCGCCCACGTGGTGTCAGCCGCAGCCGTGTGGCCCGTGATTGGCAGGCGGCGCAGACAAGCGTGGAAATGCGATTATCAGTGTCCAGGGCTTATCAGTGCTGCCAGGCAGGATGATGGGAGTATTCTGTAATAAGCGCTCCCTGAGGACGCAATGGGAACGAAGACGCAAATGAACACACACGCTCCAGCGGTGCAGAGGTTAATACAGGATCATACCAATATTCTGCACGGTGCAGGGGAGGGGAGTATAACACAATGTGAGGTCCTCGATAGATACAGACTGACAGCACTGCCCTACGTGGTGCGTGCCGCAGCGCCACCTAGTGCTCAGAACAACTCCCACCATCCCTCAGCCCAGGAGCTCACAATCTAATCTCCATATCACTTCCACCATCCCTCAGCCCAGGAGCTCACAATCTAATCTCCATATCACTCCCATCATCCTTCAGCTCAGGAGCTCACAATCTAATCTCCATATCACTCCCATCATCCCTAGAGCTCACAATCTAATCTCCATATCACTCCCATCTTCCCTCAGCCCAGGAGCTCACAATCTAATCTCCATATCACTCCCATCATCCCTAGAGCTCACAATCTAATCTCCATATCACTCCCATCATCCCTCAGCCCAGGAGCTCACAATCTAATCTCCATATCACTCCCATCATCCCTCAGCCCAGGAGCTCACAATCTAACCTCCATATCACTCCCATCATCCCTCAGCCCAGGAGCTCACAATCTAATCTCCATATCACTCCCATCATCCCTCAGCCCAGGAGCTCACAATCTAATCTCCATATCACTCCCATCATCCCTCAGCCCAGGAGCTCACAATCTAATCTCCATATCACTCCCATCATCCCTAGAGCTCACAATCTAATCTCCATATCACTCCCATCATCCCTCAGCCCAGAAGCTCACAATCTAATCTCCATATCACTCCCATCTTCGCTCAGCCCAGGAGCTCACAATCTAATCTCCATATCACTCCCATCATCCCTCAGCCCAGGAGCTCACAATCTAATCTCCATATCACTCCTATCATCCCTCAGCCCAGGAGCTCACAATCTAATCTCCATATCACTCCCATCATCCCTCAGCCCAGGAGCTCACAATCTAATCTCCATATCACTCCCATCTTCCTTCAGCACAAGAGCTCACAATCTAATCTCCATATCACTCCCATCATCCCTCAGCCCAGGAGCTCACAATCTAATCTCCATATCACTCCCACCTCCCCTTAGCCCAGGAGCTCACAATCTAATCTCCATATCACTCCCATCTTCCCTCAGCCCAGGAGCTCACAATCTAATCTCCATATCACTCCCATCATCCCTCAGCCCAGGAGCTCACAATCTAATCTCCATATCACTCCCATCATCCTTCAGCCCAAGAGCTCACAATCTAATCTCCATATCACTCCCATCATCCCTCAGCCCAGGAGCTCACAATCTAACCTCCATATCACTCCCATCTTCCTTCAGCACAAGAGCTCACAATCTAATCTCCATATCACTCCCATCATCCCTTAGCCCAGGAGCTCACAATCTAATCTCCATATCACTCCCATCATCCCTCAGCCCAGGAGCTCACAATCTAATCTCCATATCACTCCCACCTCCCCTTAGCCCAGGAGCTCACAATCTAATCTCCATATCACTCCCATCAACCTTCAGCCCAAGAGCTCACAATCTAATCTCCATATCACTCCCATCAACCTTCAGCCCAAGAGCTCACAATCTAATCTCCATATCACTCCCATCTTCCCTCAGCCCAGGAGCTCACAATCTAATCTCCATATCACTCCCATCATCCCTAGAGCTCACAATCTAATCTCCATATCACTCCCATCATCCCTTAGCCCAGGAGCTCACAATCTAATCTCCATATCACTCCCATCATCCCTCAGCCCAGGAGCTCACAATCTAATCTCCAAATCACTCCCATAATCCCTCAGCCCAGGAGCTCACAATCTAATCTCCATATCACTCCCATCATCCCTCAGCCCAAGAGCTCACAATCTAATCTCCATATCACTCCCATCTTCCCTCAGCCCAGGAGCTCACAATCTAATCTCCATATCACTCCCATCATCCCTCAGCCCAGGAGCTCACAATCTAATCTCCATATCACTCCCATCATCCCTCAGCCCAGGAGCTCACAATCTAATCTCCATATCACTCCCATCATCCCTCAGCCCAGGAGCTCACAATCTAATCTCCATATCACTCCCATCATCCCTCAGCCCAGGAGCTCACAATCTAATCTCCATATCACTCCCATCATCCCTCAGCCCTGGAGCTCACAATCTAATCTCCATATCACTCCCATCATCCCTCAGCCCAGGAGCTCACAATCTAATCTCCATATCACTCCCATCATCCCTCAGCCCAGGAGCTCACAATCTAACCTCCATATCACTCCCATCTTCCTTCAGCACAAGAGCTCACAATCTAATCTCCATATCACTCCCATCATCCCTTAGCCCAGGAGCTCACAATCTAATCTCCATATCACTCCCATCATCCCTCAGCCCAGGAGCTCACAATCTAATCTCCATATCACTCCCACCTCCCCTTAGCCCAGGAGCTCACAATCTAATCTCCATATCACTCCCATCATCCCTCAGCCCAGGAGCTCACAATCTAATCTCCATATCACTCCCACCTCCCCTTAGCCCAGGAGCTCACAATCTAATCTCCATATCACTCCCACCTCCCCTTAGCCCAGGAGCTCACAATCTAATCTCCATATCACTCCCACCTCCCCTTAGCCCAGGAGCTCACAATCTAATCTCCATATCACTCCCATCATCCTTCAGCCCAAGAGCTCACAATCTAATCTCCATATCACTCCCATCATCCCTCAGCCCAGGAGCTCACAATCTAATCTCCATATCACTCCCATCATCCCTTAGCCCAGGAGCTCACAATCTAATCTCCATATCACTCCCATCTTCCCTCAGCCCAAGAGCTCACAATCTAATCTCCATATCACTCCCATCATCCCTCAGCCCAGGAGCTCACAATCTAATCTCCATATCACTCCCATCATCCCTCAGCCCAGGAGCTCACAATCTAATCTCCATATCACTCCCACCTCCCCTTAGCCCAGGAGCTCACAATCTAACCTCCATATCACTCCCATCTTCCTTCAGCACAAGAGCTCACAATCTAATCTCCATATCACTCCCATCATCCCTCAGCCCAGGAGCTCACACTCTAATCTACATATCACTCCCATCATCCCTCAGCCCAGGAGCTCACAATCTAATCTCCATATCACTCCCATCATCCCTCAGCCCAGGAGCTCACAATCTAATCTCCATATCACTCCCATCATCCCTCAGCCCAGGAGCTCACAATCTAATCTCCAAATCACTCCCATAATCCCTCAGCCCAGGAGCTCACAATCTAATCTCCATATCACTCCCATCATCCCTCAGCCCAAGAGCTCACAATCTAATCTCCATATCACTCCCATCTTCCCTCAGCCCAGGAGCTCACAATCTAATCTCCATATCACTCCCATCTTCCTTCAGCACAAGAGCTCACAATCTAATCTCCATATCACTCCCACCTCCCCTTAGCCCAGGAGCTCACAATCTAACCTCCATATCACTCCCATCTTCCTTCAGCACAAGAGCTCACAATCTAACCTCCATATCACTCCCATCTTCCCTCAGCCCAGGAGCTCACAATCTAATCTCCATATCACTCCCACCTCCCCTTAGCCCAGGAGCTCACAATCTAATCTCCATATCACTCCCATCTTCCCTCAGCCCAAGAGCTCACAATCTAATCTCCATATCACTCCCATCATCCCTCAGCCCAGGAGCTCACAATCTAATCTCCATATCACTCCCATCATCCCTCAGCCCAGGAGCTCACAATCTAACCTCCATATCACTCCCATCTTCCTTCAGCACAAGAGCTCACAATCTAATCTCCATATCACTCCCATCATCCCTCAGCCCAGGAGCTCACACTCTAATCTACATATCACTCCCATCATTCCTCAGCCTAGGAGCTCACAATCTAATCTCCATATCACTCCCATCATCCCTCAGCCCAGGAGCTCACAATCTAATCTCCATATCACTCCCATCATCCCTCAGCCCAGGAGCTCACAATCTAATCTCCATATCACTCCCATCATCCCTCAGCCCAGGAGCTCACAATCTAATCTCCATATCACTCCCATCATCCCTCAGCCCAGGAGCTCACAATCTAATCTCCATATCACTCCCACCTCCCCTTAGCCCAGGAGCTCACAATCTAATCTCCATATCACTCCCACCTCCCCTTAGCCCAGGAGCTCACAATCTAATCTCCATATCACTCCCATCATCCCTCAGCCCAGGAGCTCACAATCTAATCTCCATATCACTCCCATCATCCCTCAGCCCAGGAGCTCACAATCTAATCTCCATATCACTCCCATCATCCCTCAGCCCAGGAGCTCACAATCTAATCTCCATATCACTCCCATCATCCCTAGAGCTCACAGTCTAATCTCCATATCACTCCCATCTTCCTTCAGCCCAGGAGCTCACAATCTAATCTCCATATCACTCCCATCATCCCTCAGCCCAAGAGCTCACAATCTAATCTCCATATCACTCCCATCATGCCTCAGCCCAGGAGCTCACAATCTAATCTCCATCTCACACACAATTTATCACTCCCATCATCCCTCAGCCCAGGAGCTTGCAATCTAATCTCCCTATCGCACACTCAAGGTATCACTCCCATCATCCTCAGAAGAGCACTTATCACTCGGTCTTCCACCTGTATTACCTACAACCCTGGACTTTCGTGTTTCCTGCAACCCAATGCGTCCCAATTAAACTAACCTGTCTGAATAGCAGGGTGTCAGTCTTCACTGCACTTTGCATTCACGAACCAGGAGGCTCAGGATGAGGTTCTCCAAAGCAGGGGATTGTGGGAGGACGCAAGGAATATAAATGATCAGACATAAAATGACCCCTGTGAATATCACCAACAAACTAAAACACAACCTCTGCGGCTTGGCATGGGGGGGGCACACTGAGCGGTCATGATCTAGGAACGATATAGAGCTGTCAGCAGGGGGCGTCACCTGGAGGGGGGGCACACAGAGCGGTCATGATCTAGGAACGATATAGAGCTGTCAGCAGGGGGCGTCACCTGGAGGGGGGGCACACTGAGCGGTCATGATCTAGCAGTGATACCGTGCTGTCAGCAGGGGGCGTCACCTGGAGGGGGGGCACACTGAGCGGTCATGATCTAGGAACGATATAGAGCTGTCAGCAGGGGGCGTCACCTGGAGGGGGGGGGCACACTGAGCGGTCATGATCTAGGAACGATATAGAGCTGTCACCAGGGTGCGTTGCGACACCGTGAGAGAGCAACACACTAAGCAGTCATGATATGGAAATGATAAGAGCTGTCACCAGGGGGCATCGCCGTGGGGGGCCACACCATGAGGGGCACACTGAGCGGTCATGATCTAGGAGTAATACCGAGCTGTCAGCAGGGGGCGTCACCTGGAGGGGGGCACTGAGCGGTCATGATCTAGGAACGATATAGAGCTGTCAGCAGGGGGCGTCACCTGGAGGGGGGGCACACAGAGCGGTCATTATCTAGGAGTGATACCGTGCTGTCAGCAGGGGGCGTCACCTGGAAGGGGGGGGCACTGAGCGGTCATGATCTAGGAACGATATAGAGCTGTCAGCAGGGGGCGTCACCTGGAGGGGGGGCACACTGAGCGGTCATGATCTAGGAGTGATACTGTGCTGTCAGCAGGGGGCGTCACCTGGAAGGGGGGGGCACTGAGCGGTCATGATCTAGGAGTAATACCGTGCTGTCAGCAGGGGGCGTCACCTGGGGGGGGGTTCACACTGAGCGGTCATGATCTAGGAGTAATACCGTGCTGTCAGCAGGGGGCGTCACCTGGAGGGCGCACACTGAGCGGTCATGATCTAGGAGTGATACTGTGCTGTCAGCAGGGGGCGTCACCTGGAGGGGGGCACACGGAGCGGTCATGATCTAGCAGTGATACCGTGATGTCAGCAGGGGGCGTCACCTGGAGGGGGGGCACACTGAGCGGTCATGATCTAGGAGTGATACCGTGCTGTCAGCAGGGGGGCGTCACCTGGAGGGGGGGGCACACTGAGCGGTCATGATCTAGGAGTGATACCGTGCTGTCAGCAGGGGGCGTCACCTGGAGGGGGGGGCACACTAAGCGGTCATGATCTAGGAGTGATACCGTGCTGTCAGCAGGGGGCGTCACCTGGAGGGGGGGCACACTGAGCGGTCATGATCTAGGAGCGATACCGTGCTGTCAGTAGGGGGCGTCACCTGGAGGGGGGGCTCACTGAGCGGTCATGATCTAGGAGCGATACCGTGCTGTCAGCAGGGGGCGTCACCTGGAGGGGGGGGGGCACACTGAGCGGTCATGATCTAGGAGTGATACCGTGCTGCCAGCAGGGGGCGTCACCTGGAGTAGGGCACACTGAGCGGTCATGATCTAGGAGTAATATCGTGCTGTCAGCAGGGGGCGTCACCTGGAGGGGGCACACTGAGCGGTCATGATCCAGGAGTGATACCGTGCTGTCAGCAGGGGGCGTCACCTGGAGGGGGCACACTGAGCGGTCATGATCTAGGAGTGATACTGTGCTGTCAGCAGGGGGCGTCACCTGGAGGGGGGGGCACACTGAGTGGTCATGATCTAGGAGTGATACCGTGCTGTCAGCAGGGGGCGTCACCTGGAGGGGGGGGCACACTGAGCGGTCATGATCTAGGAGTGATACCGTGCTGTCAGCAGGGGGCGTCACCTGGAGGGGGGGGCACACTGAGCGGTCATGATCTAGGGGTGATACCGTGCTGTCAGCAGGGGGCGTCACCTGGAGGGGGGGCACACTGAGCGGTCATGATCCAGGAGTGATACCGTGCTGTCAGCAGGGGGCGTCACCTGGAGGGGGCACACTGAGCGGTCATGATCCAGGAGTGATACCGTGCTGTCAGCAGGGGGCGTCACCTGGCGGGGGCACACTGAGCGGTCATGATCTAGGAGTGATACCGTGCTGTCAGCAGGGGGCGTCACCTGGCGGGGGCACACTGAGCGGTCATGATCTAGGGGTGATACCGTGCTGTCAGCAGGGGGCGTCACCTGGAGGGGGGGCACACTGAGCGGTCATGATCCAGGAGTGATACCGTGCTGTCAGCAGGGGGCGTCACCTGGAGGGGGCACACTGAGCGGTCATGATCCAGGAGTGATACCGTGCTGTCAGCAGGGGGCGTCACCTGGCGGGGGCACACTGAGCGGTCATGATCCAGGAGTGATACCGTGCTGTCAGCAGGGGGCGTCACCTGGAGGGGGCACACTGAGCGGTCATGATCCAGGAGTGATACCGTGCTGTCAGCAGGGGGCGTCACCTGGAGGGGGCACACTGAGCGGTCATGATCTAGCAGTGATACCGTGCTGTCAGCAGGGGGCGTCACCTGGAGGGGGGGGCACACTGAGCGGTCATGATCTAGCAGTGATACCGTGCTGTCAGCAGGGGGCGTCACCTGGAGGGGGGGGCACACTGAGCGGTCATGATCTAGGAGTGATACCGTGCTGTCAGCAGGGGGCGTCACCTGGAGGGGGGGGGGACACTGAGCGGTCATGATCTAGCAGTGATACCGTGCTGTCAGCAGGGGGTGTCACCTGGATGGGGGGGGGACACTGAGCGGTCATGATCTAGCAGTGATACCGTGCTGTCAGCAGGGGGCGTCACCTGGAGGGGGCACACTGAGCGGTCATGATCTAGGAGCGATACCGTGCTGTCAGCAGGGGGCGTCACCTGGAGGGGGGGGCACACTGAGCGGTCATGATCTAGGAGTGATACCGTGCTGCCAGCAGGGGGCGTCACCTGGATGGGGGGGGTTCACTTTGGGACAGAAGACTTTCCAGTAGTTAAAGTCACCTGTCACAATGAGCTGCGGCCCAGTTGCGTCTGTCGGGTGATGAGTGACAGCCTGAGGCGTCTCACTGCCGTCACATCAGGGTCTGCTGTAAGGTCCGGACTACACAGCAGCTGAGCTCTGTTATCTAAGAGTCTGATGGGTGTCCTTCCCCCCTGCTGTACCCTGCAGCACTGCTCAGTCACACTGACAGGACCAGTCACTGCCTGCAGGGCAGATTACTAATACACCACGGACGGCCATAACCCAGCAGTGAGGACACGTACCTGTCAGGTGAAGAGACCGGCCCCTCTCTCCGTGACGGCCTGCAGGACTCCTCAGGGTTGGACTCCAGCTCTCCCTGCACCCAGTCCGGCAACCGCCCAGAACCGGCGGGGTGAGACCGCGGAGCGATGGGCTCATCGAAATAGATGGACTGCGGAAGACGAGCACAGCTCAGGGCCAAGAAAACAGGAAAATCATCGGCAGAAAATGGCGCTGTTATACGTATCCTGTGTGCACTGCACCATACACTGTATACAGGAGCTGTTATATGTATCCTGTGTGCACTGCACCATACACTGTATACAGGAGCTGTTATATGTATCCTGTGTGCACTGCACCATACACTGTATACAGGAGCTGTTATATGTATCCTGTGTACACTGCACCATACACTGTATACAGGAGCTGTTATATGTATCCTGTGTACACTGCACCATACACTGTATACAGGAGCTGTTATATGTATCCTGTGTGCACTGCACCATACACTGTATACAGGAGCTGTTATATGTATCCTGTGTGCACTGCACCATACACTGTATACAGGAGCTGTTATATGTATCCTGTGTGCACTGCACCATACACTGTATACAGGCGCTGTTATATGTATCCTGTGTACACTGCACCATACACTGTATACAGGAGCTGTTATATGTATCCTGTGTGCACTGCACCATACACTGTATACAGGAGCTGTTATATGTATCCTGTGTGCACTGCACCATACACTGTATACAGGAGCTGTTATACGTATCCTGTGCACTGCACCATACACTGTATACAGGAGCTGTTATACGTATCCTGTCTGCACTGCACCATACACTGTATACAGGAGCTGTTATATGTATCCTGTGCACTGCACCATACACTGTATACAGGAGCTGTTATACGTATCCTGTCTGCACTGCACCATACACTGTATACAGGCGCTGTTATATGTATCCTGTGTGCACTGCACCATACACTGTATACAGGAGCTGTTATATGTATCCTGTGTACACCGCACCATACACTGTATACAGGAGCTGTTATATGTATCCTGTGTGCACTGCACCATACACTGTATACAGGAGCTGTTATATGTATCCTGTGTGCACTGCACCATACACTGTATACAGGAGCTGTTATATGTATCCTGTGTACTGCACCATACACTGTATACAGGAGCTGTTATATGTATCCTGTGTGCACTGCACCATACACTGTATACAGGAGCTGTTATATGTATCCTGTGTGCACTGCACCATACACTGTATACAGGAGCTGTTATATGTATCCTGTGTGCACCGCACCATACACTGTATACAGGCGCTGTTATATGTATCCTGTGTGCACTGCACCATACACTGTATACAGGAGCTGTTATATGTATCCTGTGTGCACTGCACCATACACTGTATACAGGAGCTGTTATATGTATCCTGTGTGCACTGCACCATACACTGTATACAGGAGCTGTTATATGTATCCTGTGTGCACTGCACCATACACTGTATACAGGAGCTGTTATATGTATCCTGTGTACACTGCACCATACACTGTATACAGGCGCTGTTATATGTATCCTGTGTGCACTGCACCATACACTGTATACAGGAGCTGTTATATGTATCCTGTGTGCACTGCACCATACACTGTATACAGGAGCTGTTATACGTATCCTGTCTGCACTGCACCATACACTGTATACAGGAGCTGTTATATGTATCCTGTGCACTGCACCATACACTGTATACAGGAGCTGTTATATGTATCCTGTGTACTGCACCATACACTGTATACAGGAGCTGTTATATGTATCCTGTGTGCACTGCACCATACACTGTATACAGGAGCTGTTATATGTATCCTGTGTACACTGCACCATACACTGTATACAGGAGCTGTTATATGTATCCTGTGTACACTGCACCATACACTGTATACAGGAGCTGTTATATGTATCCTGTGTGCACTGCACTATACACTGTATACAGGCGCTGTTATATGTATCCTGTGTACTGCACCATACACTGTATACAGGAGCTGTTATATGTATCCTGTGTGCACTGCACCATACACTGTATACAGGAGCTGTTATACGTATCCTGTGCACTGCACCATACACTGTATACAGGAGCTGTTATACGTATCCTGTCTGCACTGCACCATACACTGTATACAGGAGCTGTTATACGTATCCTGTCTGCACTGCACCATACACTGTATACAGGAGCTGTTATATGTATCCTGTGTGCACTGCACCATACACTGTATACAGGCGCTGTTATATGTATCCTGTGCACTGCACCATACACTGTATACAGGCGCTGTTATATGTATCCTGTGTGCACCGCACCATACACTGTATACAGGAGCTGTTATATGTATCCTGTGTGCACCGCACCATACACTGTATACAGGAGCTGTTATATGTATCCTGTGTGCACCGCACCATACACTGTATACAGGAGCTGTTATATGTATCCTGTGTGCACTGCACCATACACTGTATACAGGAGCTGTTATATGTATCCTGTGTACACCGCACCATACACTGTATACAGGAGCTGTTATATGTATCCTGTGTGCACTGCACCATACACTGTATACAGGAGCTGTTATATGTATCCTGTGTACACCGCACCATACACTGTATACAGGAGCTGTTATATGTATCCTGTGTACACCGCACCATACACTGTATACAGGAGCTGTTATATGTATCCTGTGTACACTGCACCATACACTGTATACAGGAGCTGTTATATGTATCCTGTGTGCACTGCACCATACACTGTATACAGGAGCTGTTATATGTATCCTGTGTACACTGCACCATACACTGTATACAGGAGCTGTTATATGTATCCTGTGTACACCGCACCATACACTGTATACAGGAGCTGTTATATGTATCCTGTGTGCACTGCACCATACACTGTATACAGGAGCTGTTATATGTATCCTGTGTACACCGCACCATACACTGTATACAGGAGCTGTTATATGTATCCTGTGTGCACTGCACCATACACTGTATACAGGAGCTGTTATATGTATCCTGTGTACACCGCACCATACACTGTATACAGGAGCTGTTATATGTATCCTGTGTGCACCGCACCATACACTGTATACAGGAGCTGTTATATGTATCCTGTGTACACCGCACCATACACTGTATACAGGAGCTGTTATATGTATCCTGTGTGCACCATACACTGTATACAGGCGCTGTTATATGTATCCTGTGTACTGCACCATACACTGTATACAGGCGCTGTTATATGTATCCTGTGTACTGCACCATACACTGTATACAGGCGCTGTTATATGTATCCTGTGTACACCGCACCATACACTGTATACAGGCGCTGTTATATGTATCCTGTGTACACTGCACCATACACTGTATACAGGAGCTGTTATATGTATCCTGTGTGCACTGCACCATACACTGTATACAGGCGCTGTTATATGTATCCTGTGTGCACTGCACCATACACTGTATACAGGCGCTGTTATATGTATCCTGTGTGCACCGCACCATACACTGTATACAGGAGCTGTTATATGTATCCTGTGTACACTGCACCATACACTGTATACAGGCGCTGTTATATGTATCCTGTGTGCACCGCACCATACACTGTATACAGGAGCTGTTATATGTATCCTGTGTGCACTGCACCATACACTGTATACAGGAGCTGTTATACGTATCCTGTGCACTGCACCATACACTGTATACAGGAGCTGTTATATGTATCCTGTGTACACTGCACAATACACTGTATACAGGAGCTGTTATATGTATCCTGTGTACACTGCACCATACACTGTATACAGGAGCTGTTATATGTATCCTGTGTACACCGCACCATACACTGTATACAGGAGCTGTTATATGTATCCTGTGCACTGCACCATACACTGTATACAGGAGCTGTTATATGTATCCTGTCTGCACTGCACCATACACTGTATACAGGAGCTGTTATATGTATCCTGTGTGCACTGCACCATACACTGTATACAGGAGCTGTTATATGTATCCTGTGTGCACTGCACCATACACTGTATACAGGAGCTGTTATATGTATCCTGTGTACACTGCACCATACACTGTATACAGGAGCTGTTATATGTATCCTGTGCACTGCACCATACACTGTATACAGGAGCTGTTATATGTATCCTGTGTGCACTGCACCATACACTGTATACAGGAGCTGTTATATGTATCCTGTGTGCACTGCACCATACACTGTATACAGGAGCTGTTATATGTATCCTGTGTACACTGCACCATACACTGTATACAGGAGCTGTTATATGTATCCTGTGTACACTGCACCATACACTGTATACAGGAGCTGTTATATGTATCCTGTGTGCACTGCACCATACACTGTATACAGGAGCTGTTATATGTATCCTGTGTGCACTGCACCATACACTGTATACAGGAGCTGTTATATGTATCCTGTGTACACTGCACCATACACTGTATACAGGAGCTGTTATATGTATCCTGTGTGCACTGCACCATACACTGTATACAGGCGCTGTTATATGTATCCTGTGTGCACTGCACCATACACTGTATACAGGAGCTGTTATATGTATCCTGTCTGCACTGCACCATACACTGTATACAGGAGCTGTTATATGTATCCTGTGTGCACTGCACCATACACTGTATACAGGAGCTGTTATATGTATCCTGTCTGCACTGCACCATACACTGTATACAGGAGCTGTTATATGTATCCTGTGTGCACTGCACCATACACTGTATACAGGAGCTGTTATATGTATCCTGTGTACTGCACCATACACTGTATACAGGAGCTGTTATATGTATCCTGTGCACTGCACCATACACTGTATACAGGAGCTGTTATATGTATCCTGTCTGCACTGCACCATACACTGTATACAGGAGCTGTTATATGTATCCTGTGTGCACTGCACCATACACTGTATACAGGAGCTGTTATATGTATCCTGTGTGCACTGCACCATACACTGTATACAGGAGCTGTTATATGTATCCTGTCTGCACTGCACCATACACTGTATACAGGAGCTGTTATATGTATCCTGTCTGCACTGCACCATACACTGTATACAGGCGCTGTTATATGTATCCTGTGTACACTGCACAATACACTGTATACAGGCGCTGTTATATGTATCCTGTCTGCACCGCACACTATACAGTGCCCATACCATGTACGTGGGCAGGGTCTTCAGCGTGCCATCTTCAGGCTTGTGGGTGAAGGGCCCCTCCAGGACCCCACGTTTCAGCATGTGAAGGAGCAGCTTGGCATGCAGGTTTCGGTTCTTCCTCCCTGTCACCCCGCTCCCTGCTCCGGACGGCTCGCACAGCTTTCTTATCCACAAGGCGCACCGTTGGCGGTCTGAGGAGAGAAGAGCGCGTGGTTGGGGGGGCACTGTCAACAGCTCGAGATAAAGCCATGTGGGCACAGGGAGAGTGGGCTGAGCATATATAAAGTGGGAAGCGTCTGCCCTCTGCTGGCTGCACCACAGTACTGCACCGCGCAGAGCCCTGGGCCTCTATAATGCCGCCGGACCACTGGGAGAATGAATGCTGCCATACAGCGTCATGTAGGCTCCGGCACTGGTGAGGCTGCACTACAGAGAGGGCGAGGCTGCACTGCTGAACAGTACGCTGCAGTAATCCGCACCCCTCGCCGCAGCGTCTCTTACCTAACCTCTGCGGAAGCTTCAGGACGTACGGCTTCATATCCACCAAATAATGGTCAAACTCCGCGTCCAGCGTCTCCCACGTCTCCTCCTGAGAGCTCATGGCGCCACTGAAATACAGACAAACCTCAGCACAGTGCACCGAGCATTGCACCGCCTCCAAAACAACGCAGAACATCGCATCACAGGACGGGGGTCACTCTGTCACATGACATCACAGGACGGGGGTCATTCTGTCACATGACATCACAGGACGGGGTCATTCTCTCACATGACATCACAGGACGGGGGTCATTCTCTCACATGACATCACAGGACGGGGGTCATTCTCTCACATGACATCACAGGACGGGGGTCATTCTCTCACATGACATCACAGGACGGGGGTCATTCTGTCACATGACATCACAGGACGGGGGTCATTCTGTCACATGACATCACAGGACGGGGGTCATTCTGTCACATGACATCACAGGACGGGGGTCATTTTGTCACATGACATCACAGGACGGGGGTCATTCTCTCACATGACATCACAGGACGGGGGTCATTCTGTCACATGACATCACAGGACGGGGGTCATTTTGTCACATGACATCACAGGACGGGGGTCATTCTCTCACATGACATCACAGGACGGGGGTCACTCTGTCACATGACATCACAGGACGGGGGTCATTCTCTCCCATGACATCACAGGACGGGGGTCATTCTCTCCCATGACATCACAGGACGGGGGTCACTCTGTCACATGACATCACAGGACGGGGGTCATTCTCTCACATGACATCACAGGACGGGGGTCATTCTGTCACATGACATCACAGGACGGGGGTCATTCTCTTACATGACATCACAGGACGGGGGTCACTCTGTCACATGACATCACAGGACGGGGGTCATTCTCTCACATGACATCACAGGACGGGGGTCATTCTCTCACATGACATCACAGGACGGGGGTCATTCTCTTACATGACATCACAGGACGGGGGTCATTCTCTCACATGACATCACAGGACGGGGGTCATTCTCTCACATGACATCACAGGACGGGGGTCACTCTGTTACATGACATCACAGGACGGGGGTCACTCTGTCACATGACATCACAGGACGGGGGTCACTCTGTCACATGACATCACAGGACGGGGTCATTCTATCAGCAGACAGGACAGTGTGACAGTCGGGACATGTCGGGATACGTTACCAACACAGGTAGAACACTCCAGCGTTTGAAGAGCCCACTCTTCTTAGGAGAACGCGATGACGTAATTCCGGGTAACGGCCGTCTGTCACCATAGCGACGGATGCAGCGGAGATTCGGCGACTTCCTGTTTGTCCTCGTCTGCCCCCCAGTGGCCGCTTCAGGTGCTGCCAGCTCTTCTGTTCCAAAAACCTTATCGGATGTTGATGATGAGGGTGGTGGCGATAATGATGAGGGTTGTGTCGCCTTCATGGAGACTTTCTCATGGCTTGTCTCCCTATTTATCAGTGTGGTCCCTGCTGACGTCACTGCTGGAGGTATATAAGCGCCTTCTCCATGTTGCAGCATTCAGCGCCTCAGCAATTCACTTTTCACTTCACCTCTCAGTTTGCGCCGCCATCTTGGACATCTCTGTACTGAACGACACCCCCTGTAACCAGCCGCCTGTACTGGGAGTCGCAGTCTTCTTTAATTACCTGGTGTGAATGCGGCGCGGCAGGACAATGTGCCGTCGTCAGCAGCGGAATAACAGGGCTGGGAACCCGAGGGTTAAAAAAAACCGCATGTAACGGTGGCGTCTTCTGCACGGTTTCCACCTCTCACTTCCGTGTGAGGGCGATGTCTTATATACGGGGTTACCGCCCTATTTACAGACACCTGGACAGCACAGATCTCCAGGCAGGAGGAACAGGTGTCACCCCCAGTCTCTGAGCTGATCGAGGAGCAGCGACTAAGGAAGCCTGGAGAAGGGGCATCAACCTCATGTGAAAGGGCTTCTGGACAAAAAGAAGTCAGAGATTCCTCCTTGTGGTTAAATATAACATTTACTGCAGTAATATAACCCTAAAGTAGAGGAAAACAAAGTCCTCCAAGATGTCTGTCTGTCTGAGCCTGCCCTGTAGCCCACCTGAGGAGCACTACAGGAGGCGTAAAATAGAGGGGGTTGAGGGTGAGGGATAGAGGGGAATGAGGACAAGGAATAGAGGGGGCTGACGGTGAAGAAAAGAGGGGCTGAGGGCGAGGAATAGAGGGGGCTGAGGGTGAGAGATAGAGGGGGCTGACAGTAAAGAATAGAGGGGACTGAGGGTAAGGAATAGAGGGGGCTGAGGGTGAGAGATAGAGGCGGATAAGGATGAGAATTAGAGGAGGCTGAGGGTGAGGGATAGAGGAGGCTGACAGTAAAAAATAGAGGGGACTGAGGGTAAGGGATAGAGGGGGTTGAGTGTGAGGGATAGAGGAGGCTGACGGTGAAGAATAGAGGGGGATGAGGGCGAAGAATAAAGGGGGCTGAGGGCTAGGAATAGAGAGGGCTGAGGGGGATGAGGGCGAAGAATAAAGGGGGCTGAGGGTGAGGAATAGAGAGGGCTGAGGGTGAGGAATAGAGAGGGTGAGGGATAGAGGAGACTCAGGGTGAAGAATAGAGGCGGATAAGGATGAGAATTAGAGGAGGCTGAGGGTGAGGGATAGAGGAGGCTGACAGTAAAAAATAGAGGGGGATGAGGGTGAAGAATAGAGGCGGCTGTGGGTGAGGAATAGAGGGGGCTGAGAGTGAGGGATAGAGGAGGCTTAGGGTGAAGAATAGAGGGGGATGAGGGTGAAAAATAGAGGGGGCTGAGAGTGAGGGATAGAGGAGGCTTAGGGTGAAGAATAGAGGCAGCTGAGGGTGAAAAATAGAGGGGGCTGAGGGTGAGGGATAGAGGGGAATGAGGACAAGGAATAGAGGGGGCTGAGGGTGAAGAAAAGAGGGGCTGAGGGCGAGGAATAGAGGGGGCTGAGGGTGAGAGATAGAGGGGGCTGACAGTAAAGAATAGAGGGGACTGAGGGTAAGGGATAGAGGGGGCTGACGGTGAAGAATAGAGGGGGATGAGGGCGAAGAATAAAGGGGGCTGAGGGCGAGGAATAGGGAGGGCTGAGGGTGAGGGATAGAGGAGACTCAGGGTGAAGAATAGAGGCGGATAAGGATGAGAATTAGAGGGGGCTGAGGGTGAGGGATAGAGGAGGCTGAGGGTGAAGAATAGAGGCGGCTGTGGGTGAGGAATAGAGGGGGCTGAGGGTGAGGAATAGAGGGGGCTTAGGGTGAGGGATAGAGGAGGGTGAGGAATAGAGGGGGATGAGGGCAGGGAATAGAGGGGGCTGAGGGTGAAGAATAGAGTGGGCTGAGGGTGAGGAATAGAGGGGGCTGAGGACGAGGAATAGAGGGGGCTGAGGGTGAGGAATAGAGGGGGATGAGGGCAGGGAATAGAGGGGGCTGAGGGTGAGGGATAGAGGGGGATGAGGGCAGGGAATAGAGGGGGCTGAGGGTGAAGAATAGAGTGGGCTGAGGGTGAAGAATAGAGGGGGCTGACGGTGAAGAAAAAAGGGGGCTGAGAGCGAGGAATAGAGGGGGCTGAGGGTGAGGGATAGAGGGGGCTGAGGGTGAGGAATAGAGGCAGCTGAGGGTGAAAAATAGAGGGGGCTGAGGGTGAGGGATAGAGGAGGGTGAGGAATAGAGGGGGATGAGGGCAGGGAATAGAGGGGGCTGAGGGTGAAGAATAGAGTGGGCTGAGGGTGAGGAATAGAGGGGGCTGAGGACGAGGAATAGAGGGGGCTGAGGGTGAGGAATAGAGGGGGATGAGGGCAGGGAATAGAGGGGGCTGAGGGTGAGGGATAGAGGGGGATGAGGGCAGGGAATAGAGGGGGCTGAGGGTGAAGAATAGAGTGGGCTGAGGGTGAAGAATAGAGGGGGCTGACGGTGAAGAAAAAAGGGGGCTGAGAGCGAGGAATAGAGGGGGCTAAGGGTGAGGGATAGAGGGGGATGAGGGCGAGGAATAGAGGGGGATGAGGGCGAGGAATAGAGGCGGCTGAGGGTGAGGAATAGAAGAGGGTGAGGGATAGAGAGGAATGACGGTGAGGGATAGAGGGGAATGAGGACGAGGAATAGAGGGGGCTGACAGTGAAGAATAGAGGGGGCTGACAGTGAAGAATAGAGGGGGCTGACGGTAAATAAAAGGGGCTGAGGGCGAGGAAGGAATAGAGGGCGCTGAGTGTGAGGGATAGAAGAGGCTGATGGTGAAGAATAGAGGGGGCTGAGTGTGAGGGATAGAGGAGGCTGAGTGTGAGGGATAGAGGAGGCTGACGGTGAAGAATAGAGGGGGATGAGGGCGAAGAATAGAGGCGGCTGAGGGTGAGGAATAGAGAGGGCTGAGGGTGAGGGATAGACGAGGCTCAGGGTGAAGAATAGAGGCAACTGAGGATGAGGAATAGAGGAGGGTGAGGGATAGAGGGGGCTGACGGTGAAGAAAATAGGGGGCTGAGGGCAAGGAATAGAGGGGGCTAAGGGTGAGGGATAGAGGGGGATGAGGGCGAGCAATAGAGGAGGGTGAGGGAGATGAGGGTGAAGAATAGAGGAGGGTGAGGAATAGAGGAGAGTGAGGGATAGAGGGGAATGAGGACGAGGAATAGAGGGGGCTGAGGGTGAAGAATAGAGGGGGCTGAGGGTGAGGGATAGAGGGGGCTGAGGGTGAGGGATAGAGGGGGCTAACGGTGAGGGATAGAGGGGGCTGAGGGTGAGGGATAGAGGGGGATGAGGGCGAGCAATAGAGGAGGGTGAGGGAGATGAGGGTGAAGAATAGAGGAGGGTGAGGAATAGAGGAGAGTGAGGGATAGAGGGGAATGAGGACGAGGAATAGATGGGGCTGACAGTGAAGAATAGAGGGAGATGAAGGCGAGGAATAGAGGGGGCTGAGGGTGAGGGATAGAGGGGAATGAAGACAAGAAATAGAGGGCGCTGAGGGAGATGTATAGAGGGGGCTGACGGTGAAGAAAAGAGGGCGATGAGGGCGAGGAATAGAGGGGGCTGAGGGCGAGGAATAGAGGGGGCTGAGGGCGAGGAATAGAGGGGGCTGAGGGTGAAGAATAGAGGGGGCTGAGTGTGAGGGATAGAGGGGGATGAGGGTAAAGAAAAGAGGCGGCTAAGGGTAAGGAATAGAGAGGGGTGAGGGATAGAGGGGGCTGACGGTGAAGAAAAGAGGGGGCTGAGGGTGAGGGATAGAGGGGGATGAAGGCGAGGAATAGATGGGGCTGAGGGCAAGGAATAGAGGGGGCTGAGGGCAAGGAATAGAGGGGGCTGAGGGTGAAGAATAGAGGGGGCTGAGGGTGAGGGATAGAGGGGGCTGAGGGTGAGGGATAGAGGGGGCTAACGGTGAGGGATAGAGAGGGCTGAGGGTGAGGGATAGAGGGGGATGAAGGCGAGGAATAGAGGGGGCTGAGGGCAAGGAATAGAGGGGGCTGAGGGCAAGGAATAGAGGGGGCTGAGGGTGAAGAATAGAGGGGGCTGAGGGTGAGGGATAGAGGGGGCTGAGGGTGAGGGATAGAGGGGGATGAGGGTAAAGAAAAGAGGCGGCTAAGGGTAAGGAATAGAGAGGGGTGAGGGATAGAGGGGGCTGACGGTGAAGAAAAGAGGGGGCTGAGGGTGAGGGATAGAGGGGGATGAAGGCGAGGAATAGATGGGGCTGAGGGCAAGGAATAGAGGGGGCTGAGGGTGAAGAATAGAGGGGGCTGAGGGTGAGGGATAGAGGGGGCTGAGGGTGAGGGATAGAGGGGGCTAACGGTGAGGGATAGAGGGGGCTGAGGGTGAGGGATAGAGGGGGATGAAGGCGAGGAATAGAGGGGGCTGAGGGCAAGGAATAGAGGGGGCTGAGGGCAAGGAATAGAGGGGGCTGAGGGTGAAGAATAGAGGGGGCTGAGGGTGAGGGATAGAGGGGGCTGAGGGTGAGGGATAGAGGGGGCTAACGGTGAGGGATAGAGGGGGCTGAGGGTGAGGGATAGAGGGGGATGAAGGCGAGGAATAGAGGGGGCTGAGGGCAAGGAATAGAGGGGGCTGAGGGCAAGGAATAGAGGGGGCTGAGGGTGAAGAATAGAGGGGGCTGAGGGTGAGGGATAGAGGGGGCTGAGGGTGAGGGATAGAGGGGGCTAACGGTGAGGGATAGAGGGGGCTGAGGGTGAGGGATAGAGGGGGATGAGGGCGAGGAATAGAGGGGGCTGATGGTGAGGAATAGAGGGGGCTGAGGGTGAGGGATAGAGGGGGCTGAGGGTGAGGGATAGAGGGGGCTGAGGGTGAGGGATAGAGGGGGCTAACGGTGAGGGATAGAGGGGGCTGAGGGATAGAGGGGGATGAGGGCGAGGAATAGAGGGGGCTGATGGTGAGGAATAGAGGGGGATGAGGGCGAGGAATAGAGGGGGCTGAGGGCGAGGAATTGAGGGGGCTGAGGGCGAGGAATTGAGGGAGGAGCGGACGATGCAGAGAGGGGGCTGGGGGTGAGGGATAGAAGAGGATGAGGGCAAAGAATTGAGGAGGGTGAGGGGGATGAGAGTGAAGAATAGAGTGGGTTTAGGACAAGAAATAGAGTGGGCTAAAGGCGAGGAATAGAGGGGGATGAGGACGAGAAATAGAGGGGTCTAAGGGCAAGGAATAGAAGGGGATGAGGGCAAGGAATAAAGAGGGCTGAGGACGAGAGATAGAGGGGCTGAGGGCGAGGAATAGAGGGGGGTGAGGGCGAGGAATTGAGGGGGCTGAGGGTGAGGGATAGAGAAGGGTGAGGGATGAGGGTGAAGAATAGAGGCGGGTGAGGAATAGAGGGGGTTGAGGGAGAGGGATAGAGGGGGATGAGGGCGAGGAATAGAGGGGGCTGAGGGTGAAGAATAGAGGGGGCTGAGGGTGAGGGATAGAGGGGGCTGAGGGTGAGGGATAGAGGGGGCTAACGGTGAGGGATAGAGGGGGCTGAGGGTGAGGGATAGAGGGGGATGAGGGCGAGCAATAGAGGAGGGTGAGGGAGATGAGGGTGAAGAATAGAGGAGGGTGAGGAATAGAGGAGAGTGAGGGATAGAGGGGAATGAGGACGAGGAATAGATGGGGCTGACAGTGAAGAATAGAGGGAGATGAAGGCGAGGAATAGAGGGGGCTGAGGGTGAGGGATAGAGGGGAATGAAGACAAGAAATAGAGGGCGCTGAGGGAGATGTATAGAGGGGGCTGACGGTGAAGAAAAGAGGGCGATGAGGGCGAGGAATAGAGGGGGCTGAGGGCGAGGAATAGAGGGGGCTGAGGGCGAGGAATAGAGGGGGCTGAGGGTGAAGAATAGAGGGGGCTGACAGTGAAGAATAGAGGGGGCTGACGGTAAATAAAAGGGGCTGAGGGCGAGGAAGGAATAGAGGGCGCTGAGGGTGAGGGATAGAAGAGGCTGATGGTGAAGAATAGAGGGGACTGAGTGTAAGGGATAGAGGAGGCTGACGGTGAAGAATAGAGGGGGATGAGGGCGAAGAATAGAGGCGGCTGAGGGTGAGGAATAGAGGCGGCTGAGGGTGAGGGATAGAGAGGGCTGAGGGTGAGGAAGGAATAGAGGGCGCTGAGTGTGAGGGATAGAAGAGGCTGATGGTGAAGAATAGAGGGGGCTGAGTGTGAGGGATAGAGGAGGCTGAGTGTGAGGGATAGAGGAGGCTGACGGTGAAGAATAGAGGGGGATGAGGGCGAAGAATAGAGGCGGCTGAGGGTGAGGAATAGAGAGGGCTGAGGGTGAGGGATAGACGAGGCTCAGGGTGAAGAATAGAGGCAACTGAGGATGAGGAATAGAGGAGGGTGAGGGATAGAGGGGGCTGACGGTGAAGAAAATAGGGGGCTGAGGGCAAGGAATAGAGGGGGCTAAGGGTGAGGGATAGAGGGGGATGAGGGCGAGCAATAGAGGAGGGTGAGGGAGATGAGGGTGAAGAATAGAGGAGGGTGAGGAATAGAGGAGAGTGAGGGATAGAGGGGAATGAGGACGAGGAATAGATGGGGCTGACAGTGAAGAATAGAGGGAGATGAAGGCGAGGAATAGAGGGGGCTGAGGGTGAGGGATAGAGGGGAATGAAGACAAGAAATAGAGGGCGCTGAGGGAGATGTATAGAGGGGGCTGACGGTGAAGAAAAGAGGGCGAGGAATAGAGGGGGCTGAGGGCGAGGAATAGAGGGGGCTGAGGGCGAGGAATAGAGGGGGCTGAGGGTGAAGAATAGAGGGGGCTGAGTGTGAGGGATAGAGGGGGATGAGGGTAAAGAAAAGAGGCGGCTAAGGGTAAGGAATAGAGAGGGGTGAGGGATAGAGGGGGCTGACGGTGAAGAAAAGAGGGGGCTGAGGGTGAGGGATAGAGGGGGATGAAGGCGAGGAATAGAGGGGGCTGAGGGCAAGGAATAGAGGGGGCTGAGGGCAAGGAATAGAGGGGGCTGAGGGTGAAGAATAGAGGGGGCTGAGGGTGAGGGATAGAGGGGGCTGAGGGTGAGGGATAGAGGGGGCTAACGGTGAGGGATAGAGGGGGCTGAGGGTGAGGGATAGAGGGGGATGAAGGCGAGGAATAGAGGGGGCTGAGGGCAAGGAATAGAGGGGGCTGAGGGCAAGGAATAGAGGGGGCTGAGGGTGAAGAATAGAGGGGGCTGAGGGTGAGGGATAGAGGAGGGTGAGGGATAGAGGGGGCTAACGGTGAGGGATAGAGGGGGCTGAGGGTGAGGGATAGAGGGGGATGAGGGCGAGGAATAGAGGGGGCTGATGGTGAGGAATAGAGGGGGCTGAGGGTGAGGGATAGAGGGGGCTGAGGGTGAGGGATAGAGGGGGCTAACGGTGAGGGATAGAGGGGGCTGAGGGTGAGGGATAGAGGGGGATGAGGGCGAGGAATAGAGGGGGCTGATGGTGAGGAATAGAGGGGGATGAGGGCGAGGAATAGAGGGGGCTGAGGGCGAGGAATTGAGGGAGGAGCGGACGATGCAGAGAGGGGGCTGGGGGTGAGGGATAGAAGAGGATGAGGGCAAAGAATTGAGGAGGGTGAGGGGGATGAGAGTGAAGAATAGAGTGGGTTGAGGACAAGAAATAGAGTGGGCTAAAGGCGAGGAATAGAGGGGGATGAGGACGAGAAATAGAGGGGTCTAAGGGCAAGGAATAGAAGGGGATGAGGGCAAGGAATAAAGAGGGCTGAGGACGAGAGATAGAGGGGCTGAGGGCGAGGAATAGAGGGGGGTGAGGGCGAGGAATTGAGGGGGCTGAGGGTGAGGGATAGAGAAGGGTGAGGGATGAGGGTGAAGAATAGAGGCGGGTGAGGAATAGAGGGGGTTGAGGGAGAGGGATAGAGGGGGATGAGGGCGAGGAATAGAGGCGACTGAGGGTGAGGAATAGAAGAGGGTGAGGGATAGAGGGGGCTGACGGTGAGGGATAGAGGGGAATGAGGATGAGGAATAGAGGGGGCTGAGGGTGAGGAATCGAGGGGCTGACTGAAGAAAAGAGGGGGCTGAGGCGAGGAATAGAGGGGGCTGAGGGTGAAGAATGGAGGGGGCTGACTGAGGGATAAAGGAGGCTGACAGTGAAGAATATAGGGGGCTGAGGGTGAGGGAAAGAGGGGGATGAGGGTGAGGGATAGAGGGGGCTGACAGTGAAGAAAAGATGGGTCTGAGGGCGAGGAATAGAGGGGGCTGAGGGTGAGGGATTGTAATGACCGGCGTCACGCACAGGGAGGGAAAAGGGAAAGCCCTGCCCAAGGGAGAGGGAAAGGTGGTGACCCCTGACCCTTGCAGCTGGCACCTGACTGCCCTGACGTCCCTAGACGGGTTCCTCACCCGTGCGGTGATCACGTGCCTAAACCCTGGCTTTCCCTAAAATGAGCCCTAGATAGTGAACGGGCCGGTGGGATCGCTAGTCCGCACCACTGACACTAAGAGGGAAACACCAGGGAGAGGACAGACAAACACATACACCCAGGTGGGCGACCACAGCAGACCACAAAGGTCCAACACGGATCCGGAGGGTAACGCTGTGGACCAACAACCAGAGAACGCAGCAACACAGCTCCAGAGGGTCAGAATAGATGTCCAGGCAGGAAGCTCTATATCTGGCAACCAGAGAAGTGTGAGAGGGAATATAAGGAGGTTGGGAGTGCTGGACAAGGAACAGCTGAGGAGAAGGAGCTACGGATCCCTGAGTGAGCCAAAAGGGTTTGCAAAGCAAACCCAGAAAGCTACCATAAGGAAACAGCCCTATCTTACATAGAGCGCGCAGCCAACCGCTGCGACTTCCTGACCCCGGGTATAACGGAGTCAGGCGTGGTTCTTGACACCCTCGTGACAGTACCCCCCTCTCTACGAGGGGCCTCCGGACACTCAGGACTAGGTCTCTCAGGATGAGAGGCATAAAAAACCCGAACTATCCTGTCGGCGTTTACCTCAGACGCAGGAACCCACATTCTTTCCTCGGGACCGTAACCTCTCCAATGCACCAGATATTGAAGAGAGCGGCGGACCCGACGAGAATTAACAATTTTGGATATCTGAAATTCTAGATTACCATCCACGACAACAGGAGGGGGTGGCAGCGGTGACGGTTCTAGAGGTGGAACATATTTTTTGAGTAACGACTTATGAAAGACATTATGGATTTTAAAAGTCTGAGGTAATTCCAGGCGAAAAGCCACGGGGTTGATGATGGCTACAATTTTGTAAGGACCAATAAACCTAGGACCCAGTTTCCAAGAGGGAACCTTCAATTTAATATTCCTAGTAGACAACCACACATAGTCATTCACTCCTAGGTCCGGACCTGGCGACCGTCTCTTATCGGCCATGCATTTATATTTACCTCCCATATTTTTCAAGTTAGCTTGCACCTTCTGCCATACCGATGAAAGAGATGACGAAAACGGTTCCTCTTCGGGAACCCCAGAATACCCCCCCTCTTTGAAAGTACAGAATTGGGGATGAAAACCATATGCACCAAGAAATGGTGACTTGCCAATGGATTCCTGACGACGATTATTTATGGCAAACTCAGCTAACGGTAAATATGATGACCATAACTCTTGGTTTTCAGACACAAAACATCTTAGATATGTCTCCAGGTTTTGGTTGGTACGCTCAGTCTGTCCATTCGACTGAGGATGGAAAGCAGAGGAAAAGGACAAGTGTACCCCCAAACGAGAACAAAAAGCTTTCCAAAATTTAGAAATAAACTGGGTACCCCGATCCGAAACAACATCGGAGGGGACCCCGTGAAGCCTCACGATTTCACTGACGAATACCTGAGCAAGAGTCTTAGCATTAGGTAGTGCGGGTAACGCAATGAAGTGTACCATTTTGCTAAACCTGTCCACTACTACCAAAATAACTGTTTTACCCGCAGACAAAGGTAAGTCAGTGATAAAATCCATTGACAGATGTGTCCATGGTCTATTGGGAATGACGAGTGGCAATAAAGACCCTACAGGACGTGTATGTGAAACTTTTGCGCGCGCACAGGTAGAACAAGAAGACACAAAATCCAATACATCCTGACGCAACCTTGGCCATCAAAAACGACGAGACAATAGCTCCAAGGTTGCTTTACTACCCGGGTGCCAAGCAAGTGCCGAATTATGATGTTCCTTTAGTAATTCGAAACGTAGGTTCAACGGTACAAACAATTTCTCTGAGGGGCAAGAGACCGGGGCGTCCCCCTGGGCCTCTAACACCTTCCCCTCCAGAACAGAGTGTACCGCAGAAACAACCACTCCTCTTTGTAGAATGGGCACCGGATCACTCACATTACCCCCTCCAGGGAAACAACGAGATAGTGCATCAGCCTTGGTGTTCTTTGCCCCAGGACGATAGGTAATCACAAAGTTAAACCTGGTAAAAAATAGCGACCACCTAGCCTGTCTAGGGGTGAGACGCTTAGCTGATTCGAGGTACAGAAGATTTTTGTGGTCCGTAATCACAGTGACGGGGTGGACTGCCCCCTCTAAAAAGTGACGCCACTCCTCAAACGCAAGTTTAATAGCTAATAGTTCCCTATTGCCAATATCGTAGTTCTTTTCTGCTGCAGATAGTTTTTTAGAAAAGAAAGCACAAGGACGCCATTTGCCAGGAGACGGACCCTGAGACAGTACAGCCCCCACTCCCACCTCAGACGCATCGACTTCAACAATAAAAGGCTGAGAGACATCAGGTTGGATTAGTACAGGTGCCGAGGTAAACCTCTCTTTTAGAGAGGAAAAAGCAACTTTAGCGGCGTCAGACCATTTAGAAAAATCAGTCCCCTTCCTAGTCATGTCAGTAAGGGGTTTTACAATAAGTGAATAATTTTTTATGAATTTCCTATAGAAAGTCGCGAAGCCCAAGAACCGTTGTAGTGCTTTGAGGTTCTCAGGAAGATCCCAATCCAAAATTGCCTGGTTCTTCCTAGGATCCATACGGAAACCTGAAGCAGATAAAAAATAACCCCAGAATTGTATCTCCTGAACGGCGAAGGCACATTTTTCAATTTTAGCATATAATTCATTCGTCCGTAGGACCTGCAGTACTTGTCTGACATGCACCTCATGTGTTCTCAGATCAGACGAATAAATTAAAATATCATCTAGGTATATTACCACAAACCTGCCGATTAGATGACTAAAAATGTCATTAACGAAATGTTGAAAGACGGCAGGAGCATTGGTCAGACCGAAAGGCATGACTAGATTTTCATAATGCCCCTCAGGGGTGTTAAACGCTGTCTTCCACTCATCCCCCTCCTTAATACGAATCAGATTGTAGGCCCCCCTAAGATCAAGTTTGGAGAACCACCTAGCACCCGCAATCTGATTAAACAGGTCAGGAATGAGAGGAAGAGGGTATGGGTCTCGGATGGTTATCTGATTTAATTCGCGAAAATCTAGGCAAGGACGCAGGCCCCCATCTTTCTTTTTAACGAAGAAAAACCCTGCAGACACGGGTGAAGAAGAGGGTCTGATGTGTCCTTTAGCCAAGCTCTCGGAGATATAATCTTTCATGGCTTGTCTCTCTGGACCCGAAAGATTATATAACCTGGTCTTGGGTAATTTTGCGCCGGGAATAAGGTTAATCGGGCAATCATAAGGACGATGAGGTGGTAACTTCTGACAACCCTTTTCAGAAAAAATGTCCTCAAAATCCGAAATAAATGTAGGTAGGGTAGCTATGGAGGCGACTAAGCAATTGCTATTTAAGCAATTTTCTCTGCACTGCTCACTCCACTCCAATATCTCCCTGGCCTGCCAATCCACCACTGGATTGTGCGCTACCAACCAGGGAAGACCCAATACCACCGGAGTGGGAAGCCCCTCCAGAACATAACATGAAAGCATCTCGTTATGGTGGTCCCCTACCCCAAGGTGTAAATTATGAACAATGTGGGTGAGGTTTCTCTGAGAAAGGGGAGCAGAATCAATAGCGAATATGGGAATGGGTCTCTGTAAAGTACAGAGAGACAAACCCAAAGTGCGGGCAAAATGGGCATCTATCAAATTTACCCCTGCTCCACTGTCTAGAAAGAAAGAAATAGTCTCCGTCTTAACACCAAAAATAATAACCGCTGGTAATACAAATTGCGATGTTCGTATGGAGGAAACGTATACCCCCCGGCTGACATCCTCCACACAGCCTGGGGTTAGTAGTTTTCCGACGGTCTTTTGTTTCTGAGGAAAGAAGGACAGACATTAATGTAATGACCCCTCTCCCCACAAAAAAAACAAACCCCACGCCTACGGCGAGCCTCAGGAGGACGGACCTGACGAGTAGTTCCTCCTAGCTGCATAGGCTCGTCTAAGTCCGTACAGACTAACTGCTGCTTGGGAGGGGTTACCAATTGCTCCGGTTTTTTCAACCTGACCCTAAGGCGTCTATCTATTCGGATAGAAAGGGACATAACCGCATCAAGGGAAAAGGGGGTCTCATATAATGCAAGCGCATCCTTAATCCCTTCGGATAACCCAGAGCAGAACGGACTCCTGAGAGCCGGGTCGTTCCATTGGGTATCCGTAGCCCACCTACGGAATTCAGAGCAATACTCCTCTACCGGCCGATCTCCTTGTAGGAGTCTCCGTAATCTTGATTCAGCCAGTGCGACTCGGTCAGGGTCGTCATATATGAGACCCAAGGCCCCGAAAAACTCATCCACTGACCGAAGAGCCTGGGAATCAGTGGGTAAAGAGAACGCCAAGGACTGCGGGTCCCCCTGCAGCAGGGAAATAACAACCCCCACCCGCTGATCTTCATTACCAGAGGAGTAAGGGCGCAGTTTAAAGTATAATTTACAGGCCTCACGGAATGTCAAAAACTTGTCCCTTCCCCCAGAAAATCTGTCAGGGAGAGGGACCTTGGGTTCCGCAACAACCTGGTTACCAGTAGCAACCGCTGGGCTTGCGGTCTGTTGTAATTGCTGCTGTTGCTGGAGGACCGACGCCTTCAATCCTGCCACCTCCAAAGACAGGCCATGGAATTGTTTGGACAGAGCAGCAATTTGATCCATACTGGATTCTAAGTAGGTAAAATGTTATTTTTTTTTTGTTTTGTTTTTAACTACACAAAATAAGGGCCAGAGATAATGTAATGACCGACGTCACACACAGGGAGGAAAACAGGGAAGGCCCTGCCCAAGGGAGAGGGAAAGGTGGTGACCCCTAACACCTTGCGGCTGGCACCTGACTGCCCTGACGTCCCTAGACGGGTTCCTCACCCGTACGCCGATCACGTGCCTAAACCCTGGCTTTCCCTAAAATGAGCCCTAGATAGTGAACGGGCCGGTGGGATCACTAGTCCGCACCACTGACACTAAGAGGGAAACACCAGGGAGAGGACAGACAATACAGACAAACACATACACCCAGGTGGGCGACCACAGCAGACCACAGAGGTCCAACAGGGATCCGGAGGGTAGCGTTCTGGACCAACAACCAGAGAACGCAGCAACACAGCTCCAGAGGGTCAGTATAGAAGTCCAGGCAGGAAGCTCTATATCTGGCAACCAGAGAAGTGTGAGAGGGGAATATAAGGAGGTTTGGGAGTGCTGGACAAGGAACAGCTGAGGAGAAGGAGCTACGGATCCCTGAGTGAGCCAAAAAGGTTTGCAAAGCAAACACAGAAAGCTTCCATAAGGAAACAGCCCTATCTTACATAGAGCGTGCAGCCAACCGCTGCGACTTCCTGACCCCGGGTGTAACGGAGTCAGGCGTGGTTCTTGACACCCTCGTGACAGGGATAGAGGGTGATGAGGGCGAGGAATAGAGGAGGCTGAGGGTGAAGGGCTGAGGGTGAGGGATAGAGGGGGATGAGGGTGAAGAATAAAGGGGGCTAAGGGCGAGGAATAGAGGAAGCTGAGGGTAAGGAATAGAGAAGGGTGAGGAATAGAGGAGGGTGAGGAATAGAGGAGGGTGAGGAATAGAGGGGGCTTACGGAGAGGGATAGAGGGGGATTAGGGCAAGGAATAGAGGGGGCTGAGGGTAAGGAATAGAGAAGGGTGAGGAATAGAGGAGGGTGAGGAATAGAGGGGGCTTACGGTGAGGGATAGAGGGGGATTAGGGCGAGGAATAGAGGGGGCTGAGGGTGAAGAATAGAGCCAGCTGAAGGTGAGGTATAGAGGGGATTAGGGTGAGGGATAGAGGGGGCTGACGGTGAAGAAAAGAGGGGGCTGAAGACAAGGAATAGAGTGGACTGAGGGTGAGGGATAGAGGGGGATGATGGTGAAGAATAGAGGAGGGTGAGGAATAGAGGAGGGTGAGGGATAGAAAGGGATGAGGGTGAAGAATGCAGGCGGGTGAGGAATAGAGGGGGCTGAGGTTGAGGGATAGAGGGGGCTTAGGGCAAAGGACTAGAGGTGGCTAAAGGTGAAGAATAGAGGGGGATGAGGACGAGGGATAGAGGACTGAGGGCGAGGAATAGAGGGGGCTGAGGGTGAAGAATAGAGGGGACTGAGTGGGAGGGATAGAGGGGAATGAGGGTTAAGAATAGAGGTGGCTGAGGGTGAGGGATAGAGGAGGGTGAGGGATAGAGGGGGCTGAGGGTGAAGAATAGAGTGGGCTGAGGGTGAGGAATAGAGGGGGCTGAGGGTGAAGAATAGAGGGGGCTGAGGGTGAAGAATAGAGGTTGCTGAGTGGGAGGGATAGAGGGGGCTGACTGTGAAGAATAGAGGGGGCTGAGGGTGAGGGATAGAGGGGGCTGAGGGTGAGGAATAGAGGGGGCTGAGGGTGAGGAATAGAGGGGGATGAGGGCAAGGAATAGAGGGGGCTGAGGGTGAAGAATAGAGGTTGCTGAGTGGGAGGGATAGAGGAGGGTGAGGGTGAGGAATAGAGGGGGCTGAGGGTGAGGGATAGAGGGGGCTGAGGGTGAGGAATAGAGGGGGCTGAGGGTGAGGAATAGAGGGGGCTGACGGTGAGGAATAGAGGGGGATGAGGACGATAAATAGAGGGGGCTGAGGGTGAGGAATAGAAGAGGGTGAGGAATAGAGGAGGGTGAGGGGGATGAGAGTGAAGAATAGAGTGGGTTGAGGACGAGAAATAGAGGGGGTTAAGGGGAAGGAATAGAAGGGGATGAGGGTGAGGAATAAAGAGAGCTGAGGACAAGGGATAGAGGGGCTTAGGGCTAGGAATAGAGGGGGATGAGGGTGAGGAAAATAGGTGATCAGGGTGAGGAATAGAGGTGCTGAGGGCGAGGAATATAGAGGGATGAGGGTGAGGGATAGAGATGGCTGAGGGCAAGGAATAGAGGGGGATGAGGACGAGGAATAGAGGGGGCTGAGGACGTGGAATAGAGGGTCTGACTGTGAAGAATAGAGTGGGCTGATAGCAAGGAATAGAGGGGGCTGAGGGTGAGGGATAGAGGGGGATGAGAGCGAGAGATAGAGAGGGTTGAGGGCAAGGAATAGAGGGGGATGAGGATGAGGAATAGATGGGGCTTAGGACGAGGGATATAGGGGCTGAGGGTAGGGAATAGAGGGGGATGAGGAATAGAAGGGGCTTAGGACGAGGGATATAGGGGCTGAGGGTAGGGAATAGAGGGGGATGAGGGTGAGGAATAGTGGGGGTTGAGGGTGAGGGATAGAGGGGAATGAGGATGCGGAATTGAGGGAGCTGACGGTGAAGAAAAGAGGGGGCTGAGTGTGAGGGATAGAGGAGGCTGAGGGTGAAGAATGGAGGGGGCTGAGGGTGAGGAATAGAGGAAGGTGAGGGTTAGAACGGGATGAGGGAGAGGAATAGAGGGGGGATGAGGGTGTGGAATAGAGGGGGCTGAGAGAGAGGAATAGAGGGGCTGAGGGTGAGTAATAGAGAGGGCTGAGCACAAGCAATTGAAGGGGATGAGGGAATAGAATATGGGCAAGGGATAGAGGGGGCTGAGGGTGAGGGAAAGAGGGGCTGAGGGCGAGGAATAGAGGGGCTGAGGGAGAGGAATAGAGGGGCTGAGGGAGAGGAATAGAGGGGGCTGAGAGCAAGGAATAGAGGAGGATGAGTAATAGAGGGGGCTGAGAGCAAGGAATAGAGGAGGATGAGTAATAGAGGGGGCTGAGGGCAAGGAATAGAGAAGGATGAGTAATAGAGGGGGCTGAGGGCAAGGACTAGAGGTGGCTAACAGTGAAGAATACAGGTAGATGAGGACGAGGGATAGATGACTGAAGGCAAGGAATAGAAGGGGCTTAGGGAAAGGAATAGAGGGGGCTAACGGTGAAGAATAGAGGGAGCTGAGGACAAGGAATAGAGAGGGCTGGGGTGGGTAATAGAAGGGGATGTGTAGCTGGCCAGCTAAGACCTGTCCTAGGTTGTTAGTATAGCTTATATGTGTATACAGCTAGACCTGCCAATTTCCTTAATACAGTTTCTATGTTTATGTGTTAAAGGGTTTCTACCACTTCGTTTTCACATAATTAGCTTTCAGACACTAGCGATCCGCTAGTGTCTGCTCTCCCAAACAATACTAATATAACTGTTTATTGTCCTGCCGTTTCGCAAAAAAAATCGAACTTATATAGATATACTAATGAGCCTCTAGGTGCTATGGGGGCGTCATTAGCACCTAGAGGCTCGGTCTACCTTCACAAACTGCCGCCGCCCAGCGCGTCCCTCCAGCCCGCCCATCTCCTCCGGAATGCGATCAAGCGGACGAATTCTCACGCATGCGCCGTGCGCGTCTGTATTCGACGCATGCGCAGTGAATGTCTGACCGCTTCCCTGCACAGACATCTCCACTGCGCCTGTTCCTCGGAGCACTATGACATCATCGGCGCAGGCGCAGTGGAGATGTCTGAGCAGGGAAGCGGTCAGAGGATTGTTTTTTTCTTTGCCTCAGAAACGTGCATGTTGGGATCTTCTCAGGGCTAAACAGGGATCGCAATTCCAGGGTTAGGTTCCGGACGGGGGCCCAACTAATGGGATACCCCGTGGTTAGACCTAAGGGTTATCGTAGGGTCGACTAGGGATAGAAAGGAACATCTTCCTGTGATCCCTCTACATTGTGCTGACTCTCAACCGCCGAAGTGGACCACCCTGACCAGAAACATCGAAACGGAGGTGTCCGGAGTATTCACCACCTGTAGGGAAGGACACTGGGTTTCAGTGGAGCCGCCGTGCACCCTATGATTTGGGTGTAACTGTGCATGTTTTGTTGCACGGTTTCCCTGACACCCATATCAATATATGTTTTCTGTCGTTTTGCTGTGTGTCGTTGTGCATTATGTATATGCTGTGGAATACCTGTCTGCATTATATGTTTGTAATTTGCACATAAGGTGTTTGCATACACCATTGCTGATACCTTATTTGTTGTGCATTTTGGGTATCAGTACATACTAGCTCCTGTTACCCCTAGTGTTCCACATCTTCTGAGTAAGTGTAGACACAGTTGCTACCGTTCTCTCACAGCCCCCTCTAACCTCGGGGAAGTGGAAAACGGCATTGTGTATTCAGCTCCTTTACGCACATGTGGTGCCGGCATACATCGATTGCCGCCGCCCTGTTCCATTGTGCATTTTGGGTACTGGTGCATACCAGCTCTTGTTACCTCCTGTGTCCGACACTGCCTGAATAAGTGTGGACACAGTTGTTATCGTTTTCATAAGACCCCCCCCCCCCTTTGATTGTGGGGCATCGGAAACGACTTTGTGTATTCAGCTTATTGTTATTTTGAGGGATATATCTCATTTATTTTATATACTAAAAAGTAAAAGTTAAGTATTAAATAATCCAGATCACTAATTACCGATTTCTAGAATCATTAGTCACCAAAGACAGGAGCTGAAGAGACATTGCATACAACCATACCAGAACATACTCAACCAATCTGCAAAAAGTGCTTGAATAACTTAAAGTGAGAGAACAGATACTCAAGAGAGAAATATATCCACCATTTTATGTTGAATGACAAGACTGAACAGTTGAACCACCATCTTCTGCATACCGCCATTTTGTGATATATTTTCAACACGTGTTTTGTACATGGACTATCTGCTGCGGAGGTGGCAGTGTTATATGAAGAATAGTTGAAGTTAATAAAGAAGTTATTTGAAGCATTTGCTGTGCTCTTTAAACCTACTGTTTCCATAGAACGTCACCAGGGGAATTACAGAGTAATAGACAGTCTGGTTAGACTAAAAGTCAGAGATATCAAAATTCTTCTACTGCCACAGCGCAAAAGGTACTTCATAGTGCTGTGCCGGCCACAGTGGAACTATTGCCCTCAGAGGGCGAAGCGATAGCGCTCCTCAACTTGGACAGTAAAGAGCGCATTAGAGCAGCGGAGCGCCAGCTTATACCACTGCGCAGCAACTGTTCCCTGAGTGAGCAAGCAAAGACATCTCAGCGGAGCTACCATAGACTCCATAGAATATGTGCATTAGTCAAACTGCAGCTGACTCTTAAAGTGGCAGAACGGCAAAGGCAAGATAGTCAGAAATAGAGCGCCAAACCTCCTGCGATCCCTAGAGAGAGAAAAAGACGCATGGTGGGAGGCCAAAGTCCAGAGCTAGAGTGGCTGCACCGCTATCCATGGAGAGAACACGTACTGCAGTCAGCTAGTTTCTGCCACTAGGCCCAAAGCCTGCAGCAGCGTATCCAAGCCAGCGCATCGCAAGCATCACAGATCATTGCAAGTCATCACAAAGCATCGCAAGTCTGCACAGAGCATCGCAACTCAGTGCAGAGCATTGCAAGTCTGCACAGAGCATCGCAACTCAGTGCAGAGCATTGCAAGTCTGCACAGAGTATCGCAAGTCAGCGCAGAGCATCGCATCACATCAAGAAAAGAAAAGTCTCCTTTAAGACAGACATTTGTTCCAGCAACCTTCAGATCGCAGTATCCTGCTCTTCAGAATAAGGTCAGAGCTTTCCTTTATTACTTATCATTGCATATAGGCTTTGGCATAAAGAGACATTTTTGTGTTCAGAAATAAGAGACTTTAAATAAAAACAAAGGACAGTTTGTAGTTCACGGATTCTATTGCATTTAAAGTGAAAGTCATTTATTGACTGCATTTATCACTGTTACATTTAAAGTGAAAGTCATTGATTTCTGCATTTGTCAATATTGCATTTAAAGTGAAAGGACTCTTAATATTCGTATTGATTGTCAGTATTGCATTTAAAGTGAAAGGACTCTTAATATTCGTATTGATTGTCAGTATTGCATTTAAAGTGAAAGGACTCTTAATATTCGTATTGATTGTCAGTATTGCATTTAAAGTAAAATGTCTGAGCCTAGTATTACCATGCCACTGTTAGACGGTACAAAGATAGAATAGAAGTTGAAGAGCAAGGGAACCTGTCTGAGGTAGAAGATTCTTTTGCAGCATTAGTCTTGCCTCAAACAAATATAGCCCAAGCAGATGAACTAAGACGTTCATCACGTGCCAGAAAACTGACCCCAAAGATGCTGGAAAATTTGGAGTAAGAAGCAGCATTAAGAGGAAAAAAGTTCGCCAGAATGTATGAGAAGTAGAAATCATACATTAAAGACATTCATAGAAAGCTAAAGCAAGAAAGTATAAAAATTTACTTGAGTGATATTTTAGAGACGGTAGAAGAATCTTAGCCGGGACTTACTAGCGGGAGCCGAGGTCAGGAGGACTCAGAGGAGGAGGAGGTCTTGGTCTTGGTCTGTGCCACTGCCGCGGTACTGGTAGGTGACGGTGAGTGACTCACTGCCTGCCCTGTACGAATCGATGCTGCTGCGCTGGCTCTCTCTGCTGCAAGAACCGCGGCGGCAGCTGGAGGAGGAGGAGGTGGGGGTGGAGTCGGAGCCGCAGAGAGAGCGGGACATGGTGACGTCACTGGTTGCTACACGCCAAGCGGGGCAGCCGTAGCAACCAGTGATTTAGGATGAATTAATTACAACAGCACTGCGGCAGCAGCGGCAGTGAATGTTGCAGACTGGCAGGCAGTTGATTCCGGGACTCTCTATTGTCCCGGTTTGAAGGCTCCCGGGACACGGGACAAAAACGTAAATTACGGGACGATCCCGGGCAAACCGGGACACGTGGTCACCCTAGCTGGGCTGTATACTGTGTGGGGGGCTGTATACTGTGTGGGGGCCTGTATACTGTGTGGTGGGCTGTAGACTGTGTGGTGGGCTGTATACTGTGTGGGGGGCTGTATACTGTGGGGGGGGGGGGGGCTGTATACTGAGTGGTGGGCTGTATACTGTGTGGTGGGCTATATACTGTGTGGGGGGCCTGTATACTGTGGGGGCTGTATACTGTGTGGTGGGCTGTATACTGTGTGGGGGCCTGTATACTGTGGGGGGGGCCTGTATACTGTGTGGGGGCCTGTATACTGTGTGGGGGCCTGTATACTGTGGGGGGGGGGCTGTATACTGTGTGGGGGGCCTGTATACTGTGGGGGCTGTATACTGTGTGGTGGGCTGTATACTGTGTGGGGGCCTGTATACTGTGGGAGGGGGCTGTATACTGTGTGTCACTGTATACTGTGTGGGGGCCTGTATACTGTGGGGGGGGCTGTATACTGTGGGGGTCTGTATACTATGTGTGACTGTATACTGTGTGGGGGCCTGTATACTGTGGGGGGGGGCTGTATACTGTGGGGGGGAGGGCTGTATACTGAGTGGTGGGCTGTATATGTGTGGTGGGCTGTATACTGTGTGGGGGCCTGTATACTGTGGGGGCTGTATACTGTGTGGTGGGCTGTATACTGTGTGGGGGCCTGTATACTGTGGGGGCTGTATACTGTGGGGGCTCTGTATACTGTGTGGGGGCCTGTATACTGTGGGGGGGCTGTATACTGTGTGGGGGCCTGTATACTGTGTGGGGGCCTGTATACTGTGGGGGGGGGGGCTGTGTATACTGTGTGGGGGGCCTGTATACTGTGGGGGCTGTATACTGTGTGGTGGGCTGTATACTGTGTGGGGGCCTGTATACTGTGGGGGGGGGGCTGTATACTGTGTGTCACTGTATACTGTGTGGGGGCCTGTATACTGTGGGGGGGGGCTGTATACTGTGGGGGTCTGTATACTATTCGGTCTCAGGTAAGAGTCAATCTTTGATTATAAATTTATCGTCCCGATGTCTCAATAGCCAGCAAGTAGAGGCATTGCAAAAAGGCCTGTCGTTTAGTCCCTCACCCAGATTTGACAGTTTTCAAATGGACCTAGATGTACAACAATTTCTTCCGAAAGTGAGGGCTGAAAGCACATTTTGCGCAATCCGTCTCTGCCTGTTCAACGTCACTGACATTGTACCAGCTGATACATGCTGCATTTGAAAGATCTGGACTCAGTAATAAGTCCACATTCATGCCGCCGAAGACGTACCATCCGGTGGAGACATATGCACAATTTAATACTTAAAGAAATAAGAGAGCATTGTGACAAGGTAAAGGCATGGTGGACTAGTCATGACTCCAAACATACATGAAGAAAAAAGAGCGATCAGGGCTCTTATGGAGGACAATACTCTTATGATAAAACCTGCTGATAAGGGGGGTTCGAGTTGTGGGTGATGGATAGGGAGAAATATATTAATGAAGGTCTTGAGACAGCTGTCTGAATGTTCAAACATAACCAACTACTTGATAGAGATCCAGTTTGGAGAATTAAAGAGAAAATTGTCTCCAGGGTTTAAGCATTTTGAACAGCCGGTACGATCGACTCAGACATGAGTAGATTTCTTGATTAAGCAATCCCCCATCACGCTCCCCGGTATTATACATTTTACCTAAAGTGCACAAGACCCTTATAGATCCCCCTGGACGCCCTATGTGTCCTCAGTAGATTCTATCTTAGTCCATTGGCCATAGTATTAGAAAAAGCCCTGACACCATTTGTTAGGAATGACTAAAATCTTTTCTATTAGATACTTCTCATTTTCTACGAATGATTAATGATTTGGGCCATGTTCCTGAGGATAGCCTCCTTGTGACTATCGACGTTGTGAGTCTTTACACGCGATTAGCCACAGGTAGGGGATCCAGGCGGTATCTAAGATTTTGGAGACTGTGAATACACTGCATCTTTACGGTGATTTTTTTCTACATTCTGGTTGAACATTGTTCTGATAGAGAATTATTTTTTATTTGGGGATATTTATTATCTCCAGAAGTCGTGGGACCCGCGATGGGGTCAAACCGTGGCCCCGCCCTAATGCAAATATATTCGAGTGGCTTCATTTGAGGAAACATATGTAATATACCAATGAATTCTATATTGAGAACATTTTGATTTGGAAAAGGTTTATTGATGATATTTTTTGCGTATGGGCGAGGGCCACGTGAGACCCTGGTGGCGTTTATGGATCATCTGAATTCAGCATGTGAAGGTCTACAGTTTACAATGACATGCGATAGAGATAAAGTCAGTTTTTTGGATACATTGGTTAAAAAAAAAAAACAAGGAAGTGTGAATTATCCACTGACCTCTATAGGAAGGAAACGGATCGAAACAGTATTTTGCATTATTCGAGTGCACACCCCCCCCTTCCTTAAAAAGGTCTATACCTAAATCTCAATATCAGCGGGTAAGGCGGATTGTTACGGATCCGCTCTTACAGGATCAGAGGCTGGGGGGAAATGACTATTAGATTCAGAGAAAGAGGATATCCCTTAGATGTATTAACGAACATGTGGTGCTTGTCAAGTGAGGGTTAAACATAAGAAAAAGGATGATGCTAGGATAGCATTTATCCATAAATTTTTCACCCCTTTAATGCATATATTGACAATATTGTAAGAAAACACTGGCATTTATTGGGTAAGGCCTATCCAGAGGTCTCAGAATTTAAAAGTTTACCCCTGAATTGTAATAGGAAGAACCCCAGTTACAGGGATATGCTAGTGAAAGCGGATTTAGGGGGCACTAAACATCGGTTTACGTCAAAGTGTATTATCAACACCGCGTAAAGGGACGTTCCCCTGCCTGCATTGGTCTCCAGTGTTCAGCACATCATAAAGGGCCCTACATTTATCATCCACACACCGGGAATCCGTTTGAAGTAAAAGGTTTTTTTACATGCGAGTCTTCAAATGTTGTTTATCTGATTAAATGCCCTTGTGGTCTGTTGTACATTGGTCAGACAATGCAGGCAGTGAGGGACAGAATTAACAAACACACAAATCGACCATTAGAACTAAAAATTTAATATTACCCATTCCAAGCCACTTTGAAAAGTGCAGACCATTCTATTGCCCAACTGAAATTCCAGGTTATAGAGCAGGTGATTAGACCACGGAGGGGGGGTGACAATTAATACGATGTAGTGCTACGGTGAGGGAAGCCTTTTTGGATCCATACCATTGGAACATTGCACCCTAGAGGTCCTCAATAGGGGAATAGGAGGTTATTATGCTATCTGTATATAATAATTTTGTTATATATTTATAATATTTTGCTGTTTATTTCTCAGGTATTGAAAATTTGAAAGTTATACAAGAGTATTATCTACAAATGTAAGATAGAAAGATCTATCTAGATGCGTTTTTCTCTCGGCTTTGGTTTGTCTATAATTAAATATTGATTACACCTGTTACTTTCTGGCCATTCCCTTTATGGGATGGACTTTTGCTCCTGTGGGCGGTGACTGTAGAGCATTTATAGTCTGTTAAGTTTGTATTTGGATTACCTGTTGATGAAGGCACATTGCCGAAACCTGGTCCTGGTCTATGGAATAAAAGACATTTGATTCACAAAGACGCGACTGCTGGGATCCTTTGTTCATATTGTATACTATGTGTGACTGTACTTACTGTGTGGGGGGCCTGTATACTTGTGGGGGGGGGCTGTACTACTGTGGGGGGGGCTGTATACTGAGTGGTGGGCTGCTATACTGTGTGGTGGGCTGTATACTGTGTGGGGGCCTGTATACTGTGGGGGCTGTATACTGTGTGGTGGGCTGTATACTGTGTGGGGGCCTGTATACTGTGGGGGGGGCCTGTATACTGTGTGGGGGCCTGTATACTGTGGGGGGGGGGCTGTATACTGTGTGGGGGCCTGTATACTGTGGGGGCTGTATACTGTGTGGTGGGCTGTATACTGTGTGGGGGCCTGTATACTGTGGGGGGGGGGCCTGTATACTGTGTGTGACTGTATACTGTGTGGGGGCCTGTATACTGTGGGGGGGCTGTATACTGTGGGGGGTCTGTATACTATGTGTGACTGTATACTGTGTGGGGGCCTGTATACTGTGGGGGGGGGGGGCTGTATACTGTGTGGGGGCCTGTATACTGTGGGGGGGCCTGTATAGTGTGGGGGGGGGGCTGTATAGTGTGGGGGGGCCTGTATAGTGGGGGGCCTGTATAGAGTGAGGGGCTATACTGCTGTACTGTATACTGTGGGGGTCTGTACACTGCGTGCAGAATTATTAGGCAAATGAGTATTTTGACCACATCATCCTCTTTATGCATGTTGTCTTACTCCAAGCTGTATTGGCTCGAAAGCCTACTACCAATTAAGCATATTAGGTGATGTGCATCTCTGTAATGAGAAGGGGTGTGGTCTAATGACATCAACACCCTATATTAGGTGTGCATAATTATTAGGCAACTTCCTTTCCTTTGGCAAAATGGGTCAAAAGAAGGACTTGACAGGCTCAGAAAAGTCAAAAATAGTGAGATATCTTGCAGAGGGATGCAGCACTCTTAAAATTGCAAAGCTTCTGAAGCGTGACCATCGAACAATCAAGCGTTTCATTCAAAATAGTCAACAGGGTCGCAAGAAGCGTGTTGAAAAACCAAGGCGGAAAAATAACTGCCCATGAACTGAGAAAAGTCATGCGTGCAGCTGCCAAGATGCCACTTGCCACCAGTTTGGCCATATTTCAGAGCTGACACATCACTGGAGTGCCCAAAAGCACAAGGTGTGCAATACTCAGAGACATGGCCAAGGTAAGAAAGGCTGAAAGACGACCACCACTGAACAAGACACACAAGCTGAAACGTCAAGACTGGGCCAAGAAATATCTCAAGACTGATTTTTCTAAGGTTTTATGGACTGATGAAATGAGAGTGAGTCTTGATGGGCCAGATGGATGGGCCCGTGGCTGGATTGGTAAAGGGCAGAGAGCTCCAGTCCGACTCAGACGCCAGCAAGGTGGAGGTGGAGTACTGGTTTGGGCTGGTATCATCAAAGATGAGCTTGTGGGGCCTTTTCGGGTTGAGGATGGAGTCAAGCTCAACTCCCAGTCCTACTGCCAGTTTCTGGAAGACACCTTCTTCAAGCAGTGGTACAGGAAGAAGTCTGCATCCTTCAAGAAAAACATGATTTTCATGCAGGACAATGCTCCATCACACGCGTCCAAGTACTCCACAGCGTGGCTGGCAAGAAAGGGTATAAAAGAAGAAAATCTAATGACATGGCCTCCTTGTTCACCTGATCTGAACCCCATTGAGAACCTGTGGTCCATCATCAAATGTGAGATTTACAAGGAGGGAAAACAGTACACCTCTCTGAACAGTGTCTGGGAGGCTGTGGTTGCTGCTGCACGCAATGTTGATGGTGAACAGATCAAAACACTGACAGAATCCATGGATGGCAGGCTTTTGCGTGTCCTTGCAAAGAAAGGTGGCTATATTGGTCACTGATTTGTTTTTGTTTTGTTTTTGAATGTCAGAAATGTATATTTGTGAATGTTGAGATGTTATATTGGTTTCACTGGTAAAAATAAATAATTGAAATGGGTATATATTAGTTTTTTGTTAAGTTGCCTAATAATTATGCACAGTAATAGTCACCTGCACACACAGATATCCCCCTAAAATAGCTAAAACTAAAAACAAACTAAAAACTACTTCCAAAAATATTCAGCTTTGATATTAATGAGTTTTTTGGGTTCATTGAGAACATGGTTGTTGTTCAATAATAAAATTAATCCTCAAAAATACAACTTGCCTAATAATTCTGCACTCCCTGTATACTGTATACTGTGGGTGCGGTATAGTGTGGAGTGCTATACTGCTGTACTGTATAGTGTGGGGGGCTGTATCGTGTATAGTTTGGGGTGCTGTATACAGTGAGGTGTTGTATACTGTGGGGTGCTGTATACTGTGGGCTGCTATACTGCTCTACTATATACTGTGGGGTACTGTATAGTGTGGGGTGCTAAACTGCATACTGTGTGGTGCTGTATACTATAGGGTGCTATACTGCATACTGTGGGGTGCTGGGGTGCACTGGAACACTATGGTGAGCCGAGCCCTGGTCTCCTTCCTGCAGAGCGGTGCCCACTTCCAGCCTGAGCCCAGCTGCCCAGAGCACTGATCCTGAGCCGCTGGAGTCTTCAGAACTGGAAGTATTTACAGTCATTCACTGTACTCTACCAGGGGTGTGTATTTTTTTGTGTGTGTTGTGGTGGAGGGCGTGATTGCCTAAGGTGTGGGAAGGCGGGATCCAGGGGGCCCAAGTAAATTTTTGCCCAGGGTCCAATCAATATTAAAGACGGCCCTGGCCACGGCAATGCTCAGGAGAATGTTACAACCATTGTCCCAGCAAGACCACAGAGAACAGTCCTAGCTAGACTTCCTGTTCCGGAACCTACTGTATTTTCATGAGACGTACTGAAGTTCATAAAGTGGAAGGCAAGTTTTGAGATGATCATTGAGCATCATTGCTTCAGTCCAGTTGACAAGTTATTCTACCTTCAGAGATATGTTGGTGGAGAAGCCAAGGAAGTTCTTGAAGGTAACTTCTATAGAAAAGATGAAGAAGCCTACAAGCAAGCTTGGGAAAAATTTAATGCAAGATATGGTCATCCTTTCTTAGTACAAAAAGCCTTTAGAGAGAAACTGATTAACTGCCTAAAATAGGTCCTAAAGAACACTTCACAATGCAAAAGTATGGTGACTTCCTGCAAGCATGCAGCAATCCCATCCCAAATGTTCAAGGACTGGAAGTACTGAACGACTATCTAGAAAACCACAGGATGCTAACTAAGCTACCTGAAGAAGTGGCTTCTAGATGGAATCACTATGTGACTAAACAGTTAGATATAGGTAAGAAAATCCCAAGTTTTAAAAAGTTCTCTGAGTTCGTCAATTAGGAAGCACGGATAGCATGTAATCCAGTAACATCATCTTATGTCTTAAAATCCTTAGAAGAAAGGCCTGCAAGAGAGATAAGACGTGCAAGAGCAACTAGCTTTGCAACCAACGCAGCAGCTAAAGGTCCAGATACCTACGAGAGCAAGTCTAAAGTCACTACTGGGATCATTAGAGAGACAGAACCGACAAATCTTCAGACTACCTTCAAGTGTATGTTCTGTGGAGAGAACCATTACATACAAAAGTGCCAACAATTGAAGGAGAAGTCCAAAGAAGAAAATAAAAAAATTGTGCTGGATAACCAACTGTGTTTCAGATGCCTAAGAAAAGGCCATGTTACTAAGGAGTGTAAGAAAAAGGCCACATGCAGCGTTTGCAAAGGACGCCATCCTACACCACTACATGAAGAACGTCCAAAGAAAGATAAATCCTCAATACCTAAAGATACTAAGGAAGAAAATAAAGTATCGGTATTCTCTTGCAGAGTGAGGGAAGGAGAAAGCAATTGCACATCAATGGTTGTACCAGTGTGCATTTCAAATCCTAAAAGGAGGAACAAGAAGATATAAGTCTATGCGCTACTGGATGTCACCTTCATTGATCAAGAAATCTGCAAGAAATTACAAGAGACTACAGAACCAGTGAAGCTCAAACTCACCACAATGATGGGGAGAGACACATTAGTGAACAGTCAAAGGACTAAGAGTTAGAGGACTTCATTCAAACTTCACATTAGATCTACCCCCAGCTTATACAAAAGACGATATACCTCTAGATCTAGATCTAGATCGCATACCTACCTATGAAACAGCCAATGAATGGGAGCACCTATCTGCCATATCTCATGAAATGTCCCAGCTGAAGGAGTTTGGTGTTGGACTGTTGATAGGCTACGATTGTCCCGAAGCTTTGGTACCAGGAAAGGTAATCACAGGAGGAAAGGTTGAACCCTATGCTGTTCAAACTGATCTAGAATGGGGTGTTGTTGGAGGAAAACAGCAGATCGCAAACTCAAGACAGGTGACAGGATTGTGTCAACTATAAGTCCAGCAAAAGTAATCAAGATCCTTGAATCCGACTTTGCAGACATAAGTTCTAAAAAAAGAGTGTATCTCAAGAAGACATAAAGTTCGTACACACTCTAGAAAAAAGTATTCAGCAGAATCAAGAAGGTCATCTTGAAATGCCCTTACCCTTTAGAGAACGACCTCGTCTGCCAAATAACAGAAATCTTGCCCTAGCAAGATTGAAATGTTTGAAAAAAAGGATGGGAAGAGATCCCAAACTCAAGAATAATTATTTGAAATTCATGGAAGGCATCCTCGAAGGACATGCAGAGAAAGTTAATAATCAGCCTAAAGAAGGAGAAGTGTGGTACATACCATATCAAGGTGTCTACCACTCAAAGAAACCAGATAAGATTAAAGTAATATTTGATTGCTTAGCAAAGTACGATGGTGTTGCATTGAACGATCATCTACTAAAAGGACCAGATCTTACAAACACTCTGCCTGGAGTACTCTGTAGATTCAGAAAGTATCCCGTAGCGGTCATGTGTGACGTTTAAAAGATGTTCCACCAGTTTCATGTGAAGAATGAAGATAGAGACTTCCTGAGGTTTCTATGGTGGGAGGATGGAGATACAGATACAGAGCCAGCAGAATACAGAATGAAAGTAAACTTGTTTGGAGCAGCATTGTCTCCAGGTTGCGCCAATTTTGGTATGAAGTACCTGGCTAATCAGAATGAAAAGGATTGCCCATCAGCAGCAAATTTTCTGAAGAAAAACTTTTATGTAGATGATGGTCTCATAAGTCTAGAGTCTACAGAATCTGCAATCAAACTAGTGAAAGAAAACCAAGAGTTATGTGCAAGAGGAAACCTGCGCCTTCAAAAATTCATCTCAAACAACAGAGAGGTACTGGAATCCATCAGTGACTCTGAACGTGCAGCAAAAATGAAGAATGTAGATCTCAATTATGATCATCTTCCAGTTCAGAACGTACTTGGATTGGGATGGAATGAAGAGAACGACAAGTTCTTCTTTGAAGTATCTATTAAAGAGAAAATTGCAACTAGACAAACCATTCTTTCCACAGTGGCTTCTATATTTGATCCATTGGGATTCTTGGCCCCAGTAATCCTCAGAGCAAAAGAAATACTGCAAGAATTATGCAGACAGAAGTTGGGATGGGACGAGCTCATACCTGAAAGCTCCACTGAGAGCTGTGTTTTTATGGGAACAAGAGGCCAAAATAGGTATTGAGAACAGTTATATAATGTTCATATTGTTAGTATTGTGATTAGAACTGTATACTGAACCAGTTATATGTGTGTTTACTTACAGTTCCAACAAATTCAATTGCAAATACAAATACAAATTGCAAGCATACAATTGCAAACTACCAATACCAATTGCAACCATTCAAATTCCATACTGCAATCCAAATTGCATACAACCATACCAGATTATACTCAACCAATCTGCAAATAGTTACTGATAACTGCATACTGCAAATTGTGACCAAATTCAGCAAGAAGAGAGAGATCATAAAGTGCTTAAATAACTTAAAGTGAGAGTACAGATACTCAAGAGAGAAATATATCGACCATTTTATGTTAAATGACAAGATTCAACAGTTGAACCACCATCTTATGCATACCGCCATTTTGTGATATATTTTCAACACATGTTTTGTACATGGACTATCTGCTGCGGAGGTGGCAGTGGGATATATGAAGAAAAGTTGAAGTTAATAAAAAAGTTATTTAAAGCATTTGGTGTAGTCTTTAAACCTACTGTTTCCATAGAACGGCGCTAGAGGAATTACAGAGTAATACACAGTCTGGTTAGACTAAAAGTCAGAGATATCAAAATTCTTCTAATGTTACAGTCAAAAAGCACTTCATAGTGCTGCGCCTGCCACAGGATGAGTGGGGGGATAGAGGGGGATGAGAATGAGGAATAGAGAAGGCCGAAGGAAAAAAAATAGATGGGCTGAAGGCGAGAGATAGAGGGGGATGAGGGCGAGTGATAGAGACGGCTGAGGGTGAGGTATAGAGGAGGCTGAGGGCGAGTGATAGAGACGGCTGAGGGCGAGTGATAGAGACGGCTGAGGGTGAGGTATAAAGAGGGCTGAGGGCAAGGAGTAGAGGGGGCTGAGGGCCAGGGATAGAGAGGGCTGAGGGCAAGGAATAGAGGGGGCTGAGGACGAGGAATTAAGGGGGCTGAGGGGAAGGAATAGAGGGTGCTGAGGTCAAGGAATAGAGGGGGCTGAGGGCGAGGGATAGAGGGGGCTGAGGGCGAGTGATAGAGACTGCTGAGGGTGAGGTATAGAGAGGGCTGAGGGCAAGGAGTAGAGGGGGCTGAGGGCCAGGGATAGAGAGGGCTGGGGGCAAGGAATAGAGGGGGTTGAGGGCGAGGGATAGAGGGGGCTGAGGGCGAGGGATAGAGGGGCTGAGGACGAGGAATTAAGGGGGCTGAGGGGAAGGAATAGAGGGTGCTGAGGTCGAGGAATAGAGGGGGCTGAGGGCGAGGGATAGAGGGGGCTGAGGGCGAGTGATAGAGACGGCTGAGGGTGAGGTATAGAGAGGGCTGAGGGCAAGGAGTAGAGGGGGCTGAGGGCCAGGGATAGAGAGGGCTCAGGGCAAGGAATAGAGGGGGCTGAGGATGAGGAATTAAGGGGGCTGAGGGGAAGGAATAGATGGTGGTGAGGTCAAGGAATAGAGGAGGCTGAGGGCGAGGGATAGACGGGGCTGAGGGCGAGGGATAGAGGAGGCTGATGGTCAGGAATAGAGGGGGATGAGGGCGAGGAATAAAGGGGGGCTGAGGGTGAGTAATAGAAGGGCTGAGGGTGAGTAATAGAGGGGGCTGAGCGTGAGGAATAGAAGGGGATGAGGGAGAAGAATAGAGGGGGCTGAAGGCAAGGAATAGAGAAGACTAATGGCGAGGAATAGAAAGGGTTGGGGGGAATAGAGGAGATGAGGGTGAGGAATAGAGAAGGCTGAAGGCAAAAAAAATAAAGGGGCTGAGGGCGAGGGATAGAGGGGGATGAGGGCGAGGGATAGAGGAGGCCGAGGGTGAGCAGTAGAGGCGGCTGAGGGTGAGGGATAGAGAGGACTGTAGGCGAGGTATAGAGGGGGCTGAGGGCGTGGAGTAAAGGGGGCTGAGGGCGAGGGATAGAGAGGGTTGTAGGTGAGGTATAGAAGGGTCTGAGGGCGATGAATAGAGGGGGAGGATAGTGAGGAATTGGGGGGGCTGAGTGCGAGGAATAAAGGGGGATGAGGACGAGGAACTGAGGGGGCTGAGGGCAAGGAGTAGAGGTGGCTGAGGGCCAGGGATAGAGAGGGCTAAGGGCAAGGAATAGAGGGGGCTGAGGGTGAGGAATAGAGGGGCTGAGGGCAAGGCATAGAGGGGCTAAGGGGGAGTAATAGAGGGGGCTGAGGGCGAGGAATTGAGGGTGAGGAGTAGAGGGGGCTGAAGGCAAGGAATAGAGGGAGCTGAGGGAAAAGAATATCGGGGGCTAAGGGCATCGAATAGAGGGGGCTAACAGTAAAGAATAGAGGGGGCTGAGGGTGAGTAATAGATGGTGCTGAGCATGAGGAATAGAAGGGGTTGAGGGAGAAGAATAGAGGGGTATGAGGGTGAGGAATTGAGGGGGATGAGGGTGAGGAATAGAGGGGGCTGAGGGTGAGGGATAGTGGAGGGTGAGGTCAATGAATAGAAGGAGATGAAGGTAAAGAATGGAGGGGGCTGGGGGAGAAGGATAGAGGGGGTGAGGAATGGAGGGGGAGGAAGGCGAGGAATAGAGAGGGTTAACGGTGAAGAATAGAAGGGGCAAGGGATCAAGGGGGCTGAGCGCGAGTAATAGAAGGGGATGAAGGAGAAGAATAGAGTGGAATGAGGGCGAGGAATAGAGGGGGCCGAGGGCAAGTAATAGAGGGGCTGAGGTCAAGGAATAGAGGGAGCTGAGGATGAGGAATACAGGGGGACGAGGGCGAGGAATAGAGTGGGCCGAGGGCGAGGAATATTATCTGCCATATTGCTTGTCACCAGATAAAACTGCAGCGGTGATCACTTCTGACTGAGAACTGTGATACCAGTGATGGACTGTCTGTGCAGGAAAAGGATTTCTGAGAGCAGGATGTAGAGAATGCTGGGTGTTATGATGTGAATTCTGGGGGTTATAGAAACTTAGAATGTGTCGGCAGATAAGAACCATTTGGCCCATCTAGTCTGCCCAATATACTGAGTACTATGGACAGCCCCCGGCCCTATCTTATATGAAGGATGGCCTTATGCCTATCCCATGCATGCTTAAACTCCTCCACTGTATTTGCAGCTGCCACTTCTGCAGGAAGGCTATTCCATGCATCCACTACTCTCTCAGTAAAGGAATACTTCCTGATATTACTTTTAAACCTTTGCCCCTCTAATTTAAAACTATGTCCTCTTGCAGCAGTTTTTCTTCTTTTAAATCTTCTCTCCTCTTTCACCTTGTTGATTCCCTTTATGTATTTAGCAGTTTCTCTCATCTCCCCTCTGTCTCGTCTTTCTTCCAAGCTGTACATGTTAAGGTCCTTTAATCTTTCCTGGTAAGTTTTATCCTGCAATCCATGTACTAGTTTAGTAGCTCTTCTCTGAACTCTCTCCAAAGTATCAATATCCTTCTGGAGATATGGTCTCCAGTACTGCGCACAATACTCCAGATGAGGTCTCACTAGTGCTCTGTAGAGCGGCATGAGCACCTCCCTCTGTCTACTGGTAATGCCTCTCCCTATACACCCCAGCATTCTGCTAGCATTTCCTGCTGCTCTATGACATGGTCTGCCTACCTTTAAGTCTTCTGAAATAATGACCCCTAAATCCCTTTCCTCAGATACTGAGGTTAGGACTGTATCACTGGTTTTATATTCTGCTCTTGGGTTTTTACGCCCCAGGTGCATTATTTTGCACTTATCAACATTAAATTTTAGTTGCCAGATTTTTGACCATTCCTCTAGTTTTCCTAAATTCTTTTCCATTTGGTGTATCCCTCCAGGAACATCAACCCTGTTACAAATCTGTGTGTCATCAGCAAAAAGACAAACCTTACCATCGAGGCCTTCTGCAATTTTGCTGATAAAGATATTAAACAATATGGGTCCCAGAACAGACCCCTGAGGTACCCCACTGGTAACAAGACCATGGTCTGAATATACTCCATTGACTACAACCCTCTGTTGTCTGTCCCTCAGCCACTGCCTAATCCATTCAACAATATGGGAGTCCAAGCCCAAAGACTGCAATTTATTGATAAGCCTTCTATGTGGGACAGTATCAAAAGCCTTACTAAAGTCCAGATAAGCGATGTCTACTGCACCTCCGCCATCTATTATTTTAGTCACTCAATCAAAAAAAATCAATAAGATTAGTTTGACATGATCTCCCTGAAGTAAACCCATGCTGTTTTTCATCTTTCAATCCATGGGATTTTAGATGTTCCACAATCCTCTCCTTAAGTATGGTTTCCATTAATTTCCCCACTATTGATGTTAGGCTTACTGGCCTATAGTTGCCCGATTCCTCCCTACTACCTTTCTTGTGAATGGGCACAACATTTGCTAATTTCCAATCTTCTGGGACGACTCCTGTTGCCAGTGATTGGTTAAATAAATCTGTTAATGGTTTTGCTAGTTCACCGCTGAGCTCTTTTAATAGCTTTGGGTGTATCCCATCAGGCCCCTGTGACTTATTTGTATTAATTTTAGACAGCTGACTTAGAACCTCTTCCTCTGTAAAGACACATGCGTCAAAAGAATCATTAGTCTTCTTTCCTAACTGAGGTCCTTTTCCTTCATTTTACTTGTAAAAACTGAGCAGAAGTATTCATTGAGGCAGTCAGCTAGCTCTTTATCTTCTTCCATATACCTTCCTTCTTTAGTTTTTAATTTGTTAATTCCTTGTTTTAGTTTCCTTTTTTCATTTATGTATCTGAAGAATGCCTTATTGCCTTTTTTCACTGACTGAGCTAATTTCTCTTCTGCCTGTGCTTTAGAAGTTCTTATAACTTGTTTGACCTCTCTCTGCCTAATCTTATAAATTTGCCTGTCATCCTCGTTTTGTTTTTATAATTACTAAATGCTATCTTTTTGTTTTGAGCCACTTCTGCTGAGTGCCACAGTGGTCGCTTCCTTTTTTTGCTTTTACTGACAAGCCTAATGCAATTTTCTGTTGCCTTCAATAGTGCCACTTTTAAGTAGTTCCAATTCTCCTGGACTCCATTGAAACTGTTCCAATCTGTAGGGACTCGTATACCACTAATCTAATTTTAGAAAAGTCAGTTTTTCTAAAATCTTAAACTTTTGTTTTTGTGTGGTGTGACTCAGTCACTGTACTTATAGTAAACCACACTGACTGATGATCAATGTAACACCCTAGAGTTGTGTTACGAAACTCTTTTACCCCGCTACAACCTGTTAAGGGCATTAACATTGTCATCTTGTGTAATTTCATGTAATTTCCTCACAATTGTGCATTCTAATCATTGTTAAATGTATATTGCTGTAATTTTCATGCTCACCAGCAGGAGGCAGCAATGTGTTCAGCAAGGACTTCGCTACAGTTTAGTGTTTCTGAACTGGAATAGTTAATTCCAGTTTAGCTCCCCCTCTATGAGCAGAAGTGGGCTGGAAAGGAAGTTAAGTTAGTGTGCCAGCCACCCCGGCTAGGGGAAGGCTGTGCATGTAGGAGCTCCCAGATATAGGGATCCAAGCCAGGATCTTGTCTCGGCTGATCCCCCCCTGATCCCCCCCGATCATCATCCCCAGCCTGAGCCCTTCAGTTTCAGCTGGTAGAAGCAAGCAGACAAACTCTAGAACTCCAGAAAGAAGCATACCCTGTGAAGATTACTGTGAGTAGAGACCAGAGACCCCAGGAGAAGCCAAATTCCTCCTCAGCTAGTCAGTCCCCAAGACAGCAGAAGATAGTCAGTGCAGAAGCCAAATTCCTGCCACATTTTAGAGCTAACAAGCAGACACCCTTTTCCTGCAAAAGCTCCAGGCACATGGTAGACCAGAAGATAATTTCCTGCCACACATTGCCAATACCTGCTGGGACCAAAGACTATTGCTGTACCTTGCTTGGATGAGAATTACTACCAGTAAAGACCAGTTTGAACTTTACCAAAGGTCTGGATCTCAATTACTGCTGAAAATTCCTCCTACTCCTACTAGCACCACACTCATTTTATTGCAAGTGAGCCAGGATCCAGGAGTGCAGCCGTACCCAGGTAGGAGACACCGTTGACACTATTGCCACTACCCTACAGAGACATTACACCACTCTGGCATTCCTAACCTGGTACGTGAGTTACAACACCTTTAAAAAGCCCTGTGACTTTACCCTGCGCACGCTGCAATTGGCATCACAAACTAAATTATAAACTATCACCTACATCTGACCTAGCCATTGCTTAATTTGGCGTCAGAGTGCATAGCCCGGTCCAGCTCACAGCATCACTAGATCCCAAGCTTTCCCCTACAGTAATATCAGATACCAAATTCCCATTTGTGAATACTAAATCTAAAATGGCCTCCTTCCGGGTTGGCTCCTCAACTCTGCTGTAGAGATAATCCCAGTAGGGAATTTAGAATATCTGTACTCCTGGCAGAACTAGCTATTTTGGTTTTCAGTTTACATCAGGAAGATTAAAGGGCTTCTGTCAGCCCACTAAACCGTTTTTTTTTTTTTGTTTACTAATAATCCCTATACTGCGATCTCTGCATACATAAGTAAAATAATAATTTTCGTTCAGTAGAATTTGATAAAACGCTATTTTTATAATATGTAAATTACCTTGCTACCAGCAAGTAGGGCGGCTACTTGCTGGTAGCAGCCGCATCCTCCGATCCTAATGACGCCCCCTCCGCATTGTGATTGACAGGGCCAGGGAACGGAATCGTTCTCTGCTGGCCCTGCCTGTTTTCATTCAATATCTGGCGCCTGCGCCACGGCCCTACCTATCTTCAATCTGCGCAGGCACACTGAGAGGCGGCCACTCACTCGGCCGCTCGCTCCTCAATGCGCCTGCGCCGGGTGTAGATGTGACGTCATCGGCGCAGGCGCATTGAGGATGGAGCGGCCGAGTGAGTGGCCGCCTCTCAGTGCGCCTGCGCAGATTGAAGATAGGTACGGCCGCGGCGCAGGCGCCAGATATTGAATGAAAACAGGCAGGGCCAGCAGAGAACGATTCCGTCCGCTGGCCCTGTCAATCACAATGCGGAGGGGGCGTCATTAGGATCGGAGGATGCGGCTGCTACCAGCAAGTAGCCGCCCTACTTGCTGGTAGCAAGGTAATTTACATATTATAAAAATAGCGTTTTATCAAATTCTACTGAACGAAAATTATTATTTTACTTATGTATGCAGAGATCGCAGTGTAGGGATTATTAAACAAAAAAAAAAAAAAACGGTTTAGTGGGCTGACAGAAGCCCTTTAAAGTCTCCCATAATGATAACTTCCCCTTTCAATGTCACTTTAGCTATTTCCTCAACTAGTAGATCATCTAATTCTTTGACTTGGCTAGGTGGTCTATATATCACACCTACACGAGTTACCTTATGATTATCAAGCTGCAAGGTAACCCAAACTGACTCTAAATTGGTCTCGCTAACTTGTATTAAATTACATTTTATGCTATCTTTAACATACAGGGCCACCCCTCCCCCTTTCTTGCCTTCTCTGTCTTTCCTATATAGAGAGAACCCTGGTATTGTTATATCCCAGTCATTACTCCCATTGAACCATGTCTCAGTAACAGCCACTAAATCTATATTCTCAGATGCCATTATAGACTCAAGTTCATTGATCTTATTCTCTAAACTGCGAGCATTTGTAGACAACACTTTGAGCTTGTCATTTCTTAACCTCTGTGCTACTGGCATCTTCTGGCATTGTTCCGGGGGGCAGTCGGACTGCTGGATTATCACCCTTTTGCCCCCCTTTCCTAGTTTAAATGCTCCTTAGCAAATACTTTGAACTGTTCACTGAGGACATTTGTTCCCTTGAGAGAAAGATGCAAACCATCTTTCTTGTACAGTTCTTTTCCATTCCAACGAGAGCTAACACGAGACACAAAGCCAAACCCTTGGTTCAGACACTATTCACCAAGCCATACATTGAATTCCTTAATGCGCATCTTCCTGTCATGCTGAAGGTTATGCACAGGCAAAACTGCAGAGAATGAAACAGTTGATGCAACCTCCCGTATATCATTTCCAAGTGTGTGAAAAGCTTCCTTCACCTTTGAAACCTCATTGCAGGCCAGATCATTTGTCCCAAGATGGACAATAACATCCACCTCCCTTTCCTGCTTTGCTTGCCTAACAATATTAAGGATACGTCATCTATCCCTGCTAGTGGTAGCACTAGGGAGACATCTCACTAAACCATTTTCCTCAAACTTCACACCTCTTTAAGATAGAATCGCCCACCAACAGCTGCTTACTATCAGTCCTCACCTTCTACTTTTTGTCTTTGGCTGCAGTCTTGCATACTTTAGGTATGGGAGATGATTGTTACTCACCCACTGTGCCTGAGCCATCCTCCATGTTTCCCTTGCGCTCTGAAAGTGCTGAAAATGAATTATGGAGAGCCACAGACTGTGGGACATGTCTTCTATCAACAACTCTCAGTCTACCAGAGCCTGCAGTAACCCATCTTCCATTTCTAGAGGGCCTCTGTGGCAGTGGCATTGCAACGTTCCCAGCCTGAATTTAACAGTTAATTTACAAATCTCAGATTTCAAAAATGCTATTTCCTGCTGCATTATGGAGAGCTGTCTACAGATCAGACAGTATCCAAACCTCCGAAGAGTTGAACCTGAAAAAAAAGCACAACAATTCCTGCACAGAACCTGGTCTGCCATTTTAAAGAGTGGAAAGATTTAAAACAAACAAATCTTACTTGTTTAGATTGTATCCACCTCCTGAGTATCTCCTGAGTATCTCCAATGCACTTATAAAAGCAGCACTTTGAAAATGCAGCAAGCTATAATTAGGCAAGCTAATACTATGTGGATATACAGTACAGGCCAAAAGTTTGGACACACCTTCTCACTCAAAGAGTTTTCTTTATTTTCATGACTATGAAGGCATCAAAACTATGAATTAACACATGTGGAATTATATACATAACAAACAAGTGTGAAACAACTGAAAATATGTCATATTCTAGGTTCTTCAAAGTAGCCACCTTTTGCTTTGATTACTGCTTTGCACACTCTTGGCATTCTCTTGATGAGCTTCAAGAGGTAGTCCCCTGAAATGGTCTTCCAACAGTCTTGAAGGAGTTCCCAGAGATGCTTAGCACTTGTTGGCCCTTTTGCCTTCACTCTGCGGTCCAGCTCACCCCAAACCATCTCGATTGGGTTCAGGTCCGGTGACTGTGGAGGCCAGGTCATCTGGCGCAGCACCCCATCGCTCTCCTTCATGGTCAAATAGCCCTTACTTTCAAAGTTTTCCCAATTTTTCGGCTGACTGACTGACCTTCATTTCTTAAAGTAATGATGGCCACTCGTTTTTCTTTACTTAGCTGCTTTTTTCTTGCCATAATAAAAATTCTAACAGTCTATTCAGTAGGACTATCAGCTGTGTATCCACCTGACTCTCCTCAACGCAACTGATGGTCCCAACCCCATTTAGTTATTTACAAGTTTCTGACCACTTATAAAATGTGTTCATTGTGCTGCCCATTGTGTTGGATTGTCAATGCAACCCTCTTCTCCCACTCGTCACACACTGATAGCAACACCGCAGGAGAAATGCTAGCACAGGCTTCCAGTATCCGTAGTTTCAGGTGCTGCACATCTTGTATCTTCACAGCATAGACGATTGCCTTCAGATCATACGAGATGTGCAGCACCTGAAACTACGAATACTGGAAGCCTGTGCTAGCATTTCTCCTGCGGTGTTGCTATCAGTGTGTGAAGAGTGGGAGAAAAGGGTTGCATTGACAATCCAACACAATGGGCAGCACATTGAACACATTTTGTAAGTGGTCAGAAACTTGTAAATAACTCATGAAAGAATAAAGTTACGTTAAAACCAAGCACACCATTGTTTTTCTTGTGAAATTCCCAATAAGTTTGATGTGTCAAATGGCCCTCTTCCTATTGAAAAAACAAAAGTTGGATTCAAAATGGCCGACTTCAAAATGGCCGCCATGGTCACCACCCATCTTGAAAAGTTTCCCCCCTCATATATACTAATGTGCCACAAACAGGAAGTTAATATCACCAACCATTCCCATTTTATTAAGGTGTATCCATATAAATGGCCCACCCTGTATATAATTCCACATGTGTTAATTCATAGTTTTGATGCCTTCAGTGTGAATCTACAATTTTCTTAGTCATGAAAATAAAGAAAACTCTTTGAATGAGAAGGTGTGTCCAAACTTTTGGTCTGTACTGTATATACACACACTCCCACAAAAGCTCCTCCCCCAACAACAAATTTAACACCTTAATCACCTATGCTCATTTGCAATCAAACAATAGTGAGAACCTGTCTAACAAATTCCTTACCTGTTTGGAAGCAGTGTCTGAGTATCCACCAGAAACACAGCTGAAGTTCTGCTGTTTGGAAGCAGTGTCTGAGTATCCACCAGAAACACAGCTGAAGTTCTGCTGTTTGGAAGCAGTGTCTGAGTATCCACCAGAAACACAGCTGAAGTTCTGCTGTTTGGAAGCAGTGTCTGAGTATCCACCAGAAACACAGCTGAAGTTCTGCTGTTTGGAAGCAGTGTCTGAGTATCCACCAGAAACACAGCTGAAGTTCTGCTGTTTGGAAGCAGTGTCTGAGTATCCACCAGAAACACAGCTGAAGTTCTGCTGTTTGGAAGCAGTGTCTGAGTATCCACCAGAAACACAGCTGAAGTTCTGCTGTTTGGAAGCAGTGTCTGAGTATCCACCAGAAACACAGCTGAAGTTCTGCTGTCTGGAAGCAGTGTCTGAGTATCCACCAGAAACACAGCTGAAGTTCTGCTGTTTGGAAGCAGTGTCTGAGTATCCACCAGAAACACAGCTGAAGTTCTGCTGTTTGGAAGCAGTGTCTGAGTATCCACCAGAAACACAGCTGAAGTTCTGCTGTTTGACCTGAATGCTGGGGGTTATGTCCTGAATGCTGGGGGTTATGTTCCGCCGCAGCTCATCCAATGCTCAGTCCACGGATTCTTTACTATAACATCATTCAGGGGGAATATTTGTCAATGTATGAGTGTCATGCGAGAAATCCCACAGACTGCGGAAACCGGGCACAGGCTACACAAGCAGGGTGCTCCCAGCAGCACAGATGATTTCAGGAGAGGAGTGTGCTGATCTTGTGGAGGTCACAGGATGAGAGTTACACAGTGGAAGGAGCAGGGTCCTCCTAGCAGCGCAGAGGATTTCAGGAGAGGAGTGTACTGATCTTGTGGAGGTCACAGGATGAGAGTTACATAGTGGAAGAAGCAGGGTCCCAGCAGCACAGAGGATTTCAGGAGTGTGCAGCATGCAATGATAACGGAGACAGGTAGATAATCTGCACAAACTTTTATTACAGATTATTACTGCATCATACCATGAGATGGTGGCCCATGACCTGGAATCAGGGGAAGCCTAGTGACTGGCTCTGCGGGAGCTTGATGTGGCCATGTTGGTATTCACCCAGCTTTCCCAGGGACAGACACACATAAGAACCTGTGCAGGGGGGCACTTACTTTTATAGCAGGCGGGCATGGTGAAGTTGCTGTTGTGGCAGCGGCTGGGCAAGGTGAAGGTGCAGTTCTCCTTCTTGTCCTTGCAGTAATAGGTGTTCACGTCGCCATATTGGATCTGCTGGCGTGAAATCTTGTCCACGCACATCTTGCGCCCACTGTGCAGGATGATGGGCTTTAAGAGTGGGCCGTGCGGTGATGGCGGGCGCAGCAGTGCAGGCGGTCACAGGACTTACCCTGGCAAAGCGGCTTCTCTGTCCATTCTCCATCTTTGTCGCGGTAGAAGGTGCAGGAGCCCACCAGCGCGTATGGCGGGTTACACCCATACGTCACCACCTCCCTGTAGTTGTACTTCCGATAAGGGGCCAAGCTCATGTACCCATTGGCGATTTCTGTCGGGCGCTGACAGTTTACATCTACGAAAAAAGGTGTCATTTCAGCTATCTTATCTGTACCCAGGAAAGCTGGGTTCCATCACAGACCCAGGACTGTTGGAGTCCTGAATAGCAGGTCAGTCTGTGAAGGCTCCCTGACAACCTCTATGGGAGCTGTGATGGAGCCATAATAGTTGTCACCTTTAATATAGTGGGATTTATCTGCTGTATAGCTGGGTGACAACCAATGTGGCTCCCATTTCATCACCCACAGTGGTTGTCACCATCTTTCCTATTCTCATTAATATAATGATACAGATTTGCTGTTCAGGAGTCAGGGAGAGCTGGGTGACAACTGCTGCAGGCAGTGGAATTGCAGCCATATTGGTAGTCACCCACAGAGTATGGCGGATCTCACCGGGGCATTCAGGAATGTGGCTCCAGGTGCCGTTGGCGCTGCACGTGGCGTTCTCGTTTCTGATGAGGGCGTAGTTGAGCTCGCAGCTGTAGCGCACCTTGTCCAGGTACATGGAGATGTTCCCTTCCCAGGGCTCATAGCAATCCACCCGCCCGAACCTCATGGCCTCAGGATAAGGGCAGGTCACCCCTTAAAGGGGACACAACCATTTCCAGAACATGTCATTCATCTATGGAGCAGCGACCCCGACCTCCACGTACCTCAGTATTCCCCTGTACTCCTGACTTACTCTCACAGACCAGGAAAGGGGTCCTCCAGGCTCCAGTCACCAAACACTCGCTTTCATTGGTGCCCCGCGTAATCTGTACCTGGGGGAGAGAGGCAGGATCCGTAAACAGCAATACTTCTGACCCCAGTCACCAAGGGGTTAATCCACAAACGTAACAAAAAATGCTATAATCATATAAAGACCAGACGTATTCCTAAAGCGCCCCCAGGGGTGAGGAGCGGATATGACAAGTGTCCGGTAGATGACGCGGGGAGCGGATCATCGGCTTTGGTGCAAATGTTCAGAAATGGCACATATTACACCGCGCTGCATGAATGATGGGTATGAATCACTAGTCCATGAAACAGGCATGAGGACAGAAGTAGTGGTAGTGGCACTGATGGTGGTAGTTGTACCCACAGTGGCAGTCCTCACTCTAGCGCTCCTGGGCCCTAACAATTCTAAGGTATATAACACAGCAGGATTCTCCCAAAGGTTGTATATAGCAATGATGGTACTAGTAGTCCTCATTGCAATCTTCCGTTCTCACTCACATTTTCTGCAGTTTCCGGGCTGCAGGGTGCAGAACTCAGATCTTTATGGCCCGTCCATCTGAGAAGTGTGGCGAGTGCCACAGGCCATGAACCCTTTCCACAAGTAGTAAAGTCTATTGGCATTAACATGTGGTAACCTTGCCCCCTCAATCCAGCACAGCCTTTAAGTGATTCTCAACTATCTGAAGATGTATGTTCTTCTCTCAGGGGTAATCTCTTAGTCAGATTGCTCTCTGGCAGATTTAAATCACAGAAATTAAGGTTTCCTGGAGTAGACCTAGTTATCAGCAGCTTACACATGGACGGCCTTTCTCTAGGACTAGTTATCAGCAGCTTACACATGGACGGCCTTTCTCTAGGACTAGTTATCAGCAGCTTACACATGGACGGCCTTTCTCTAGGACTAGTTATCAGCAGCTTACACATGGACGGCCTTCCTCTAGGACTAGTTATCAGCAGCTTACACGTGGACTTCCTTCCTCTAGGTCTAGTTATCAGAAACTCACACATGAACATCCTTCCTATAGGACTAGTTATCAGCAGCTCACACGTGGACGTCCTTCCTCTAGGACTAGTTATCAGCTGCTTACACATGGACGGCCTTCCTCTAGGACTAGTTATCAGCAGCTTACACGTGGACTTCCTTCCTCTAGGACTAGTTATCAGAAACTCACACATGAACATCCTTCCTATAGGACTAGTTATCAGCAGCTCACACGTGGACGTCCTTCCTCTAGGACTAGTTATCAGCTGCTTACACATGGACGGCCTTCCTCTAGGACTAGTTATCAGCAGCTCACACGTGGACGTCCTTCCTCTAGGACTAGTTATCAGCTGCTTACACATGGACGGCCTTCCTCTAGGACTAGTTATCAGCAGCTTACACGTGGACTTCCTTCCTCTAGGACTAGTTATCAGAAACTCACACATGAACATCCTTCCTATAGGACTAGTTATCAGCAGCTCACACGTGGACGTCCTTCCTCTAGGACTAGTTATCAGCTGCTTACACATGGACGGCCTTCCTCTAGGACTAGTTATCAGCAGCTTACACGTGGACTTCCTTCCTCTAGGACTAGTTATCAGCAGCTTACACGTGGACTTCCTTCCTCTAGGTCTAGTTATCAGAAACTCACACATGAACATCCTTCCTATAGGACTAGTTATCAGCAGCTCACACGTGGACGTCCTTCCTCTAGGACTAGTTATCAGCTGCTTACACATGGACGGCCTTCCTCTAGGACTAGTTATCAGCAGCTTACACGTGGACTTCCTTCCTCTAGGACTAGTTATCAGAAACTCACACATGAACATCCTTCCTATAGGACTAGTTATCAGCAGCTCACACGTGGACGTCCTTCCTCTAGGACTAGTTATCAGCTGCTTACACATGGACGGCCTTCCTCTAGGACTAGTTATCAGCAGCTCACACGTGGACGTCCTTCCTCTAGGACTAGTTATCAGCTGCTTACACATGGACGGCCTTCCTCTAGGACTAGTTATCAGCAGCTTACACGTGGACTTCCTTCCTCTAGGACTAGTTATCAGAAACTCACACATGAACATCCTTCCTATAGGACTAGTTATCAGCAGCTCACACGTGGACGTCCTTCCTCTAGGACTAGTTATCAGCTGCTTACACATGGACGGCCTTCCTCTAGGACTAGTTATCAGCAGCTTACACGTGGACTTCCTTCCTCTAGGACTAGTTATCAGCAGCTTACACATGGACGGCCTTTCTCTAGGACTAGTTATCAGCAGCTTACACATGGACGGTCTTCCTCTAGGACTAGTTATCAGCAGCTTACACGTGGACTTCCTTCCTCTAGGACTAGTTATCAGAAACTCACACATGAACATCCTTCCTATAGGACTAGTTATCAGCAGCTCACACGTGGACGTCCTTCCTCTAGGACTAGTTATCAGCTGCTTACACATGGACGGCCTTCCTCTAGGACTAGTTATCAGCAGCTTACACGTGGACTTCCTTCCTCTAGGACTAGTTATCAGCAGCTTACACATGGACGGCCTTTCTCTAGGACTAGTTATCAGCAGCTTACACGTGGACGGCCTTCCTCTAGGACTAGTTATCAGCAGCTTACACGTGGACTTCCTTCCTCTAGGACTAGTTATCAGAAACTCACACATGAACATCCTTCCTATAGGACTAGTTATCAGCAGCTCACACGTGGACGTCCTTCCTCTAGGACTAGTTATCAGCTGCTTACACATGGACGGCCTTCCTCTAGGACTAGTTATCAGCAGCTTACACGTGGACTTCCTTCCTCTAGGACTAGTTATCAGCAGCTTACACATGGACGGCCTTTCTCTAGGACTAGTTATCAGCAGCTTACACGTGGACGGCCTTCCTCTAGGACTAGTTATCAGCAGCTTACACGTGGACTTCCTTCCTCTAGGACTAGTTATCAGAAACTCACACATGAACATCCTTCCTATAGGACTAGTTATCAGCAGCTCACACGTGGACGTCCTTCCTCTAGGACTAGTGATCAGCTGCTTACACATGGACGGCCTTCCTCTAGGACTAGTTATCAGCAGCTTACACGTGGACTTCCTTCCTCTAGGACTAGTTATCAGCAGCTTACACATGGACGGCCTTTCTCTAGGACTAGTTATCAGCAGCTTACACGTGGACGGCCTTCCTCTAGGACTAGTTATCAGCAGCTTACACGTGGACTTCCTTCCTCTAGGACTAGTTATCAGCTGCTTACACATGGACAGCCTTCCTCTAGGACTAGTTATCAGCAACTCACACATGAACATCCTTCCTATAGGACTAGTTATCAGCAGCTCACACGTGGACGTCCTTCCTCTAGGACTAGTTATCAGCTGCTTACACATGGACAGCCTTCCTCTAGGACTAGTTATCAGCAGCTTACACGTGGACTTCCTTCCTCTAGGACTAGTTATCAGCAACTCACACATGAACATCCTTCCTATAGGACTAGTTATCAGCAGCTCACACGTGGACGTCCTTCCTCTAGGACTAGTTATCAGCAGCTCACACGTGGATTTCCTTCCTCTAGGACTAGTTATCAGCAGCTCACACATGGATTTCCTTCCTCTAGGTCTAGTTATCAGCAGCTTATACATTGACCTTCTTCCTCTAGGTCTAGTTATAACCAGCTCACACATGAATGTCTTTCTTCTACATCTAGTTATCAGCAGCTCGCAAATGGACGTCCTTCCACTAGAACTAGTTATCAGCAGCTCACACATAGATTTCTTCCTCTAGGTTTAGTTATCAGCAGCTCACACATGGACATCCTTGCTCTAGGTCTAGTTATCAGCAGCTCGCACATGGACATCCTTCCTATAGGTCTAGTCATAAGCAGCTGAAACATGGACATCATTCCTCTAGACCTAGTTTTGAGCACCTCACACATGGATATCCTTCCTCTAGGTCTAGTCTTTACCAGCTCACACATGGATATCCTTCCTCTAGGTCTAGTTATCAGCAGCTCACACATGGACATCCTTCTTCTAGGTCTAGTTATCAGCAGCTCACACATGGACATCCTTCTTCTAGGTCTAATTATCAGCAGCTCACTCATGGATGTTCTCTCTCTAGGCCGAATTATGAGCAGCTCACACACGGACGTTGTCGGGGATATAAAGCAAAAGGCTTTATATAAAAGAAAAAATCAAAGACAAAATGTTCAAATGGTTATTGATCCTGAGGTGGACATATAAACACCTCAAAAAGAGTTTGATCGGTTATTTAATTATATTGTTCAATCATTAAAACAAGTAACAAGCATCTATGCAGAAATATAAATTATTTATTACATAATAATTTAAAATACAATATAAAATTAATCAATGTAAAGTTCAATGATACACAATCATGTGCAGTACCTAAAATTTGCCACTAGATGGTGCCAACAGAACACAAATTTATCAGCCCGCTTTACTATTTAATCAACACAAGAATTTATGCAATACTGCTTACAACCATGAGAGACATACCATCAATTGATTATGCACAGAAATTCAATCAAGAAAATGACAGATACAAGCCCTTGCTCTGTCAAATCTATGACCAATCTCACATAGTATTGGTAGTATCGCAATAAAGCTTATAAATTATTGGCTTGATATCAAACTAGGGAATATAACGATTCCCAACAGAGAAGTTCTCTTGATATCAATATTAGATCTTTTATTCAGTGATATGCATCTTCACTGAATACTGCCAATATTGATGTAGCACTAACACTATATCCACACAAAATGGGGATTTTGGCTATATATCAAGCAAATCAATTTATAAATACTACTGTCACGACAGGTGGGTAAGCGGGGAAACAACCAAACACAGGGAAATCCAACAGAACAAATGACTAGGCCCAAAAGCTAGGGAGAAAAGAGTCACTTCCTAGCGATCCCTAAAAGTTTTCCCTAGACTGCTGTGCCCATGTGCATACCCTTAGGGTGGATAAGCACATGCCCTCGTGCCTAAGTCTGAACACCTTGGGCAAACCCTAAGCAGCAGGGAAAAGGGAAGTGGCAACCTGCTTCTTCCCACCAGGAAGAAGCAAGCGTCTCCCTAGAGACCTAGATAACACACACAAATGGAAAGGAAGGAGAGGACTTATCTTGAGAAGAGCTGGAGCAGACGATCCACCACATATCAAGAGCTCTTAGAAAAGAACTATAACCCGCACATGCCACTGGGGGAAGGAGGGATAAGTAGCCTCACTAACGATGAAACCCAGTACACCTGAGGGAAGGTAGATCCAGCTCAAATCCAAATCAAAACAAACCAAGAAGTCAGACATGCGCAGCCAGTCTGACAGATATCCGCACATTCACAGGGCAAGGTGTGACAACTACACAACATAAAATCATACATTACCCGAGAAGGTAGGCGATAGGCAGAGTCTAGGGGAAGTCAGCTCTCAGGGGTTTTTCTGATAATCAAGATCCTTCTCCCGTGTCTCTTTCTTTGTTTCCTCCCCAATCTTTTTGGTATGTGGTTTCTTAACCAAAAACTTATCAGATGAACACACCTTCCTAGTTTGGAACTTTCCAATCATTGTCTGATAGGCATGTACATTGATAAGGAATGTGACGTCATAACACTACCCAGAATGCACTTTTGCTACTGGTGTAGTGTTGCCTACTTATATCTAGGTGGCACTGTTGTATAAGCTATAAGCATCATACCATTAAGGGTTAATTCATACATGCCTGACATCTTCAACACTATGAGGATAGTGGTGCGTGACACACGCTAAAAAAGATCAAAAGAGGAGGCACCAAATTCCCTAGGCGATAATCAGATAAAAGCTATGAGGTGAATCATGGAGACCCATATAATGTAATCTATATAGACTTGTTTCCTTGTATCTCAAAGGATAGAGATATAGAGTAGCAATACTTACACATAAAGAAAATTACGTCTTACAATCGAAATAGAATCATATAAAATCATATAAAATCAAAGCCAAATATTAATATAAAACCAAAGCCAAATTGTTAGTGACTCACTTGACCCAGGAGGGTAATGTGGAATAAAGCTGAAGACACCCACACCACACCTCCTGCGCCTGGGTCACCTGTAGAGATGTCAGAAAAGGACAGCAAACACTCAACAGTGTATCTTGAACTTTTTCTTTTATTCCAATGCCAGGGTGGGGGAGAGGAGAAAGCTCAATGCGTTTCGGGGCCTAATAGTGGGTCCCCTTCATCAGGAGCAGATATGAGTACAATAAAGGTGGTATTTAAATAGACATGAAAAAAACGCCAAAAAGGCTTCTAGCGACGTAACTTCCGGTTTCCGCATGCGCCCCACGCGGCCCCGAAACACGTTGAGCTTCCTCCTCTCCCCCACCCTGGCATTGGAATAAAAGAAAAAGTTCAAGATACACTGTTGAGTGTTTGCTGTCCTTTTCTGACATCTCTACAGGCGACCCAGGCGCAGGAGGTGTGGTGTGGGTGTCTTGAGCTTTATCCCACATTACCCTCCTGGGTGAAGTGAGTCACTAACAATTTGGCTTTGGTTTTATATTAATATTTGGCTTTGATTTTATATGATTTTATATGATTCTATTTTGATTGTAACACGTAATTTTGTTTATGTGTAAGTATTGCTACTCTATATCTCTATCCTTTGAGATACAAGGAAACAAGTCTATATAGATTACATTATACGGGTCTCCATGATCCCCCTCATAGCTTTTATCTGACTATCTCCTAGGGAATTTGGCGCCTCCTCTTTTGGTCTTTTTTAGCGTGTGTCACGCACCACGATCCTCATTCTCTATCACCTACCCTGAGTTCTCTAAGGCTAGGTTGAGACCATTGGCAGCCTGCCCACCTATGTTTTACTAAGAAATATATTTGTATAATATAATTTTTTCTTATTTAATTCTTTATATATTGCTTTTTTTTTTTTTGCCTTCCCTTTGGCGCCCTGCTAAGTTATTCCGGGACCTCTACTTGAAGGTCCAGCGACTAGCACTCTTCTTTTCTTTTCCCACCCCTGACTTACATTTGTTCGGCCAATGGTTGACCAACGTCCGAATAGAGGAGCAGTGGCTGACATAGGTTCGGCATACTTTGAAAGATATATCCATGGTCTAATCGAGAGAATCATAAGGGAAATCAAAAGATTACCCACCACCGAATTAAGACTGCCTTCCCCAAGCATGATCAGCGGCACCTGGCAGACTATTGGGAAGACACTACCACCAGCAAATACCAATAAAGAAAATACCAACGATGGAGATCTCCATGCACTGGACATCATCAAGGACTTCATAAAGAACGAAGTGGACTGGTACTTTCTTTTTATCTATGAGTCTATGGGGATTATCTCCCGAGGCCTAAGACTCTCACTAAAGCCTTCATTTACAAATGACCCTGAGTTTGTGAAGAGTTGGCTATATGCCAGCGATAAATGTTCACAACAATATATGAAGCTGTTAATTGAAAAAAGGAAAGCTTTATGTATACAGCTGGGTCTTAAACTCAAAAAGTGGCTAACCAAAAAACAGCAAATTAGACCTGAAGAGAATAAGGGCTTTTTTTGGGATTACACTTTTTACGTTTTGAGTATAATGAGGTCTATAGGAAATGTAAGAAACTAATAAGAGACACTAAAGATTATGATCAAAACAGAATTAGAGCGTGGGAGAGAAAACACTCTTTTCCCCCTCCCCACACAATTCCATCCAGTTTTTTAAAGAATGTACAAAATAAGCCTCCCAAATTGGGCCCTTATCCAAGATCTACCCTCACTAGAGCACAGTCCTTACACACAACAGGGTATTCTATAATAGCACTGTTCATGGGACAACAAGACTTTTTAATAACCATTTATCAGGTTTCAAACCTGTTAGGGCCTCACATCCACCACAAAAAGCTAACATGCCACCAGTATCCTCTCTTAGCAATAATAACTGCTTTTCACGGACATGAAATACCCCTCCCCAACAGACATATATTGGAGGACAAAAAGACGACACATCTACCTCCAACGTGGGGATCTGTCCTTCTCCCCAAGAGACTCTATCGGTCCATACAGTACAAACCACCAATAATTCATTGCATTCCACCCCTCGGCGGCCGGAGAGTTCTAATTCTAAATTGACACATCACTCCTTGCCCGACAACTCACCGGAGGAACAAACAATACCAGTATCTATTTGTTCTTGCTTAACGCAATCTCCTGCGTCTCCAAATAATTTTGTTTCCCAACCCTCGATCAATGACCTTTCCACTCATTCAGTTTCCACCACCCAATCTGATATTTTTCTAGCCCTACCTTCCAATCTTTCAGAAAGCCCTTTATTAGGGAGAATCTCACCTTCACTGAACAACCACAACCACACCTACAAGACAGATACTCTCGAGTATACAGGTTTTGAGCCCCTTTTTCACCCCCACAGCCCCTCCTCGTCCCCCCACAACTTCCAAAGTCTGAAGATCACACATTTCTTCAGCCCAATACCGTTATCCCGAAAAAGAACAAAAAAACGATTCAAAAAACGGGATGTAGAGGGGGAAGAGCAAAACACTCCAAGAAAGAAAAAACTCAAATCACAATCTGTAATATTAGACGATTGACCAAATCCAACACCATAGTCACAACCACACAGACAGACTTTATCCACAACCAACAGAAGGATACAACAAAAGATACTAGAGGAATATTCAATTTATCCAAATATGAACTCAAACCAGATAAACTAAGTTTGCTCAGCAACGGACTCTCCTTTTGCCCAACAAATTGTCCCGAACCCCTTTGAATTATTTGTTGACATGAATCAGTGGAACTGAAAACTGACACTAAAAAGACATTTCTCAATCAAAGGACTTATCTCAGGAGATAGAGAAAACCCAACACCTGTATTCAATATCAACACCAACAATGAGATAGCAGGGCCCCCTCCACCGTAGAAGAAGGCTCTACAACTATATCAATCCCGTCGGGTCTAAAGAGAAAATCTTCTTTTTATCCACTGGAGAGTAGAGGCCCCCATTTAGAGAGCTTCCTTAATATGGTTCTAGACTACCTAAAAACCCTGAATAAATCCTGGGTCACACCACCTTGTAGTAACCTTAATGCTCGAGAGAAAAGAGCGCTAATGGAGCTAAAGAAAAATAAAGAAATTGTAATAAAAAGCGCAGATAAGGGAGGAAGGGGTGGTAATTATGGATCTTGACTATTATACAAGAGAATCCAAAAGGATCTTGTCAGACCAGGTATACTACAAAGTTCTTATACACTACAAGAGCTGCTAGACTCTGGTATCAATCAAAACATTATTGACAAAAAAGAAAGGCTATTCCTCACTAATAATCACCCCACTACCGCTCATTTCTACTTCTTGCCAAAGATCCATAAATCCCTTACTAATCCACCTGGTAGACCGATCATATCTGGCATCAACTCTCTCACTTCGAATCTTTCAGCCTATGTAGATACATTTCTGCAAAAATATGTACAAAAACTTCCTTCATATGTAAGGGATTCCTCAGATCTTATAAATACTCTCAAAACCATAGATTGGAAGCACGACTACATCTGGGTTACCCTCGATGTAGCCTCCTCATATAGCAACATCCGGCATGATTTGGGAGGACGAGCAGTCAGACATTTTCTTGAACTCGACCCCAAAATGCCTTTGACTCAGAAAGATTTCATTATAAGATCAATTGAATTTATTTTGGAACATAACTATTTTATCTTTAACAAAACAATCTACATTCAAACCAGGGGTACCGCTATGGGTACTAAGTTTGCACCATCGTATGCAAACCTGTTTGTGGGCCTTTTTGAAGACAAAATGGGTCTCCAATCTTATAAAGATGTGGTGCTCTTTCGTCGCTATATAGACTACATCATTTTCATTTGGGGCGGTAGCATCGAAGACCTCACATCCTTTATTTCCACGCTAAATCAAAATGATTGGGGCCTTAAGTTTACGTGTGAATTCGACTCCAAGGTGGCAACATTTCTGGATATTCACATTGAAATTGTTGCGAATAGGATCACTACTAGCACCCACTTCAAAAAGGTGGACGCTAATAGTTACCTTGAATATTCTAGTTGCCACCATACAAAATGGAAGAGAAACATACCTTATGGGCAGATGAAGAGAATCCGGAGAAATTGCTCTGATGATAAAACCCTGAGAAAACAACTGGGAGTCCTAAAAGATTGTTTTTTGGACAAGGGCTACCCAAAAAGTCTGATCAAGGCCTCAACTCAGAGGATTCTCAAACTGGATCAAAAAGAAGCCCTAAAATCAGCCCCATTGGGAACCGCTAATGAAAAAGAATATCAAAAAGAATATCAATGTAACCTTATCACAAGGTACAGTAGGGACCATCAAAATATCAGAAAGGTACTCACTAAATATTGGATTATCCTGTTGAAGGACCCGATCCTGAAAGATGTACTCCCCAAACAGCCGTCCATTACATTTAGAAGAGCCCAAACCTTAAAGAATATTATCTCTTCTTCATGCCCTAAGCTTCGAGCACCCAATAAAACGATCTTGCCTCCAGCAACTAGAAAAGGGTCTTTTAAATGTGGCGCTAAAAAATGTAAATGCTGTGCGATGATCATCACTCATGGCATTAGAGAAATCGAAATAGGAGGTTCATCCGGCATCTCGGCCCTAAAACAGGAACTAAACTGTGGGATGAGAAACATCATCTATCTCTTAAGGTGCCCATGTGGCTTAAAATACGTGGATAGGACCACTCAAACTTTGAGGGAGAGCATGTGTGAACATCGTTCAAACATCAAACGTAAAGTTTTAACACAGTGTATCACGCCACTTCTCCGAACGGCATGATGGCACCCTAACCGGTCTTACAGTCACCCCTTTAGAAACCATCCCATCTTCCTACCAACAGTTATGTCGGAAGGAAATGTATTGGATATTTACACTGAACACATTATCCCCTTTCGGTCTAAATGAAAGCCTGGAATACTTGCACTATTAAAAGAACACTGTAGATACCCCTATAATATGTCTACAGCTGATACAGATAGTTCACACAAGATCCTATACATGTTCTTTCTTTTGAACATGTATTTTAGCTATACTAATATGCTTTTTTCATCTAGCTGTGTATTTTAGAATATTTTAGAATATATGGAATTGTTTTGCGGAGATTATTTCATATACGATTATGTTCCGTTATTTTGATCATTAATTTTAATTTATTTTAGCATTATTTATTTTAAGCCTTATCAGCTTGCAGTCCTTGACCCAGATGTTTTGTTTATTTTATCTTAATATCCACATGTTCTTTTAACATATATATATTTTTTTATTTGTATACATGAAAAGGTAGCCTTTCCAAAAGAAATGACACACTGCCAAGGTTAAACAATGGAGTTTACGATTCTTTCCTTCTAGTATATGTACTCTGGGCCCCTGCGTTTCACCGGTGCATGCCAAGTGACGACCGGTGACACAGGCACCCGATCACATGATTCGGTACCTAACCATCGAACATTACATTCCTTTCGTTCCCCTGAAACCGGAAGTCCGTAGCTTTTCTCCCTTTATTTTTGGGGAGGTCACGTGTACCCACGGCCTGGTCTAAGTCACTGTTGACCATACTGATCAGGGCCCGCTGCCACCTGACCCCGCCTCCTAGTGCCCCACATATTCAAATATTATGACAAGACATATATATATGGTTTATTATTCTTCTGGTGTGCGCGATGTGTGGCTTCCGGTTCGGATAGTTCCGGAGGTGGCGCGTCACCATACTGGATATCTGAAGATCGCTGCGATGTTATAGAGCAGAGGCTCAGTGTCCTTTTATCCTTATCCATGTGTTAGCTGTTTGTGTATTAATTCCAATTTTAACTATATGGGTCGACAACTTGTGGCGCGTCATTTCTGGTGTGTTTCAGCGTGGAGCGCATTCCGGTGCTTTCCAGCATGGGGCGCATGCGGAAACCGGAAGTTACGTCGCTAGAAGCCTTTTTGGCGTTTTTTTCATGTCTATTTAAATACCACCTTTATTGTACTCATATCTGCTCCTGATGAAGGGGACCCATTATTAGGCTCCGAAACACGTTGAGCTTCCTCCTCTCCCCCACCCTGGCATTGGAATAAAAGAAAAAGTTCAAGATACACTGTTGAGTGTTTGCTGTCCTTTTCTGACATCTCTACAGGCGACCCAGGCGCAGGAGGTGTGGTGTGGGTGTCTTCAGCTTTATTCCACATTACCCTCCTGGGTGAAGTGAGTCACTAACAATTTGTCTTTGGTTTTATATTAATATTTGGCTTTGATTTTATATGATTCTATTTTGATTGTAACACGTAATTTTCTTTATGTGTAAGTATTGCTACTCTATATCTCTATCTTTTGAGATACAAGGAAACAAGTCTATATAGATTACATATACGGGTCTCCATGATCTACCTCATAGCTTTTATCTGACTATCTCCTAGGGAATTTGGCGCCTCCTCTTTTGGTCTTTTTTAGCGTGTGTCACGCACCACTATCCTCATTCTCTATCACCTACCCTGAGTTCTCTAAGGCTAGGTTGAGACCATTGGCAGCCTGCCCACCTATGTTTCACTAAGAAATATATTTGTGTAATATAATTTTTTCTTATTTAATTCTTTATATATTGCTTTTTTTTGCCTTCCTTTTGGTGCCCTGCTAAGTTATTCCGGGACCCTCTATTTGAAGGTCCAGCGATTAACTCTTCTTTTCTTTTCCCACCCCTGATCTTCAACACTACACATACCTGACATCTGGAAGCCTTGATACATGAACCAACTATAATATAGACTCGGATGAACATCTTGACACTTCAGATAAGAAATACAATGAAGCCTCTACCACCACAGGTGGCGTGTATCTTTTAACTGTCTATATGGCGATTGACTATTGGTTACAAAAACACAACTTTCTCTGAACGAAGTCTCATTCCCAAAAGTCCATACAAAAATAGTGAATATAAACTATCCATCATAACTAGAATAAGTAGATAGAAATATTTACACTTCTGAAAAGGCACAACAAGTCCCTCTTCATTACAATGTAATCCAAGAGATAAGTTGAATTACATTAGAATGTCAAAAAGGGCTTTTCACACAGATTCTTCAAGAACCGGGGCGCGCAGACTCAGTTTGTAATGTTCCAACCAGAGCTTTGCTAAAGTCTTTCTTAAATTTTATCCAATGCAGCACTTGTATGGTTAGGAAACTCAACCATCCCAAAATGATGATCAGCACACCCCATATATAATCCGCCCCCCATGTCCAAACTGAGGGTTTTAATATATATCATTGTCCGACGAAGAATACTGTAACATGTCCGCGGAATATAAGTCCAATAGATGTTGCTTCTTATTTTCCATCTCTGCATGAATACTCATCAGGTTCCTTTTCAGTGAACCATTCTCAAGTTCCAATGTCTTAATAGAGATGGAATTAACAGCTAATATACCGGTGGCAATGACAGTGCCCACTACGCCAAAGATTATGGCGGCTGTAATCACAGAAATGAACCGCTTTTGTCGTCGACTCATTGAAAACTGTTCTCTGGTCATGGTTTTCCTTGTCTGTTCCAGAATCTGTGTAATCCTTTCTTGGGAATAACCGACGTGTATTATTTGATACCACATCTTTATCTCCGGAGACAAATTCTCTGAAACGTTAAACAGTCTTTCAATGAAGACACGTGGATCCAAACTGACGTAGATATTTTGGGATATAACCCTCTTATTCATCAAGATGAAGCCTGTGGTATTCTGCAGCATGATCCCAGATGAAGGGCCTGGTACAGCGATCGGCTCGGCGTGGCACTCCTTCCCTAAGATTAGGACAACGTAGATAACGGCAACAACCCTCGATGCCATCTTGCACCTATAATATATTGTATGACAAATATAAGCACATACATGTACATCTTCCACTTTTTATCACTCCTGCAAGAAAAGAGTTCATACTACCATACATCTTTGATTTGGCATAGTTTATTCTCTTGAACAGAGCAAGTTCTCGATTCAAAAGTGAGTCAAGAGATAATTAGTTACAGAGGACATATACATGAGAAAAGGTTAGTACACTCGTATGTTTATACTATACCAATCCAGGGTTTCCGTCTTTAGCTGGAACCTTGATATCTCTTTACTCCTCATCATCCGTTAATCCTTCCATTTGGCGAAGTTGTGACCTGCAAAGCGTCTCCGCCTACACTTATCAAAAAGCCATCAAACAATTTCAATCTCAGCCTCTTTGCTGTCACATCCAATACCTGTTGGAAATAACTATATGACAATATAGTGGCTTGCGATCCTGTGTCAAGTAAACCCCTGATCTAGGAGATAAGAATCAACAAAATATCGGCCTTCAACCTGAAATAAATCAGATGATAAATTAGGATGTTCACTTATTTGATGCTTTTTGAGGACTTGATCCTTTTGCAGCAATGCAACCTCTGGGGAACCCTGTACATTCCTACTACACGCAGGAGCAGCCCCCACCTTTGGGGAAAACTGGACCACACCACAGCTTACAGACGGCAGCTCGCAACTGGATGCTGAGATGATAGGATCACTCACTGGAGAAGACACACTAGTGCACAAATCTACATGGTTAGACTGCAAGATAGACAACATGTTAGACATCTCCTCCTTGGTCTCAATTTTAGGGTCAAGAACGCTGCAAGGCAATGCAGAAATTAGGCATCACGTTAGATTCTTCTACAACCATCTCGGTAGCCTTGTGTTGGCCTGGCCTCTGACCCTGCCCTGCCTGCATTATGGGGCTGAGCTGGGACCAGCAGTCGCCGCTAAAAAAGACTCAGGCTGTTTTCCAGTGGACACCTGGGACATTTTACTAACGATCTTACTTAATTTGACTACTTGATCTGCCAACTGATCAAATCGATTGTTTGATTTGCGCACAGTTTTGTCTTGTGGTGTGCCCTTGTTAGAGGTGGGTGACCGACTTCTAGGTGAAGTAGTGGGTTCAGGCCTACTTTCCTTCTGTTGTCTGGGCATGTTGTTCCAGCGCCTGTATCCCTGGGGACCCCTATTGTAATAGGGATGGTAGTTAGACCTCCCAGCACCAGAGTCATCCCCCTCTGGCCCATTGGGGCTCTGAGGTTTTGTTTGCTTGGGTCCTTCCTGTTGTCGCTGGGTTTGTTGGGAAGGTCCTATAGACAGAGGGTACCTGCGTGGCTGCGTTTCAAATCCCAAGCTAGGGTTTACCTTAGCTTCCGCTACGTTTTGTTTTGGAGACTTTTTATATCTCCTTTCACCTGTAGCATGGCATTCACTGATGTTATACAGTGAAGTGGCATCCGTCACCAACCTGTTCAAGGGAGCTTTGAGATCAAGATCTCTAGCCAAGCTAAGTTTAATTTGCATGGGCATTGCGTCATAAAACAGCTGTTTGATCTCCCCAGATTCCCAATTTGGGAACCTATATGCCAACCCATAGGCATTTTTAAGGATAGCGAGAAATTCCCGGGGACTTTGATTGGGTCTACATGTGAGTTTATAAATATCATGTTTTGCAGCAGTAATTGTCCGTAAAGGCCGAATTTTAATTTTACCTCATGCAAAACATCCTGCCAATCCTGGATTCCCCTGTTCTTGAAGGAAATAAAGTAGTGCCGATACTTATTTTCAAATGCCCCTGGTAGGAATCGGATCCTGTCTGCATCAGAGAACAATTTTAAAGAATCCATGGTGGACTGGTACAGTTCTAAGTGATCAGCAATTTCAGGAGAACATTTTTTTAGAGAATTTAGGTACAGTGGCATTGAGAAATGTAATGATACTCGAGGAACTCTGATCCTTTTCTGAACACTGATTTTTTTTCTTTCGAGAGACCACCTCAGCATATGACGGTCGCCTGAAACTCTCATCCCCCTTATGGGCAAACTCATTCCTGCGTGGTAAGGAATAAACCACACGCTTCCCCACATCACTGTCACAATCACTCATACTACGATCACTTCCATCAGACCCACTTGGCACAGGTGACTTAACGCTAACATCCCTATCTAGGGGAAAGTGTTGGGGGACACTTTCGTGTCGCTATCGCCTAGTAAGGTGGTTAAAGGTTGAAACGCATGATTTAATTGGGTTAAGGCCTCCTGTGTAATTATGCCATCACCCTCGGGTGGCCTAGGGTCTCAGATGGAATCCGCTTTAAGAGCATGTGGTGACAACATATCTGCATTTTGGGGTGTGAGAATTGGAGGGTCTGGAGATCCCTCATGATCAGACAGATCACCTTCAACATTGACTACAGTGTGGCTTGGTTCATTTGTTTGCTGCAGACTGTTATAACGGATGTGTAGCTCCTCTGCCTCACTTTTTAATTTGTTATAGGCAGCATGGCTGTGATCGAGTTCACATTTTAAGTCCTCGATCGATGCCTTTGAAGATTCTAATCTTCCTTCCATATGGGAAACATATGCTCGCATTTTCGTTATATGCACATGTCTACTCTCTGAAAGAATGCTGACCTCTAATAATGAGTACAGAATTGATGGCAACATCTTTAAGAGGTGTTGGTTTTTACTGGCGGTATTTTTAGGCACATTAAGATAAGTTAGATGTCTTCTGACTGTGCCAAGTGGCGTCCATACATCCACACATTCTCTCTTAGCTTCTGCCTGCAACTCACTTATCCATGCAGCCACATCATGATCCAAATCTAAATGTGAATTTGCACATTTAACGTTATGGATTAACTGCTCCGGGCTGGATGGACTATCTCTTGTTGCATCACCACAACCAACTTCACTACCGGCTGCACTCATTTTCCTGCATCAAAGCTATACACAGATCTATGAATAATCTGATTAGCCAAGAAAAGTATGGAACGTTTTACTATTTGCACAAATAATCAAAGAATTAACTCGATCTTGGTGGGACCTCCATTTTATGTCAGGGATAAAAAACAAATGCTTTTTTTATAAAAAAATAAAAAATGGATCAAAAGAAAAATTTAATTGTTCTGCAAGGTGGACATATAAACACCTCAAAAGAGTTCGATCGAGAACCTAATTATTTTGTGCAATCACTAAGAACAATCTTCTATGCAAAAATATAAATGATTTATTTGATTTACAATAATTAAAAATACAATAAAAAATTAGTCAATGTAAATTTCAATGACACACAGTGATATGCAGTACCCAAAATTCGCCACTAGATGGTACCAACAAAACACCATTCAACCAACACAAGAATATTATGCAATACTGCTTTCAATTATGAGAGATATGCACAGAAATTCAATCACGAGAATGACAGATACGAGCCCTTGCTCTGCCAAAACTATGACCAATCTTGGATTGTATTAGTGGTATTGCAATAAAGATTACAAATTTATCGGCTTGATATCAAACTAGGGAATATAAAGATTCCCAAGAGAGAAGTTCTCTTGGGGTATCAACATTAGATCTTTTATTAAGTTATATGCATCGTAACTGAACAGCGCCAATATTTATGTAGTACCTTAACACTATACCACCGCAATAAGCGGAGATGTGGCTATATATCAAGCCAACTAATTTATCAATACTACACAGGCATAAAAATCATACATTACCCGAGAAGTTAGGTGATAGGCAGAGTCTAGGGGAAGTCAGCTCTCAAGAGTTTTTCTGATAATCGAGATCCTTCTCCCGACTCTCTTTTTTTGTTCCTCTCCTTTCTTTTTTTCTTCCTTCCCCTTTTTTTTTTTCGGTATGTGGTAACTGTCGTGGAAATTTTTATTAGCATAGGATGACTATAGTGGATTTACTCTTTAGCTAAGGAATGTTATGTAGGTTTATTTTGTATATGCCTCCCTGTGTAAAGTCTGACCGGCTTTCGGTTATAAGAGAGCGTGATGGGGTCAGGACGGTACCAGGGAAATTCTATAGATCAGCACTCTGGTCCCTACTCCCCCATGTGAAAGCCGCCACCGTTGGTTTGAGGGGGATCTAATGGCTGCTGGGTCTGAGAGCAATGTTCTTAGAGAAAGCTACCAGCGGGTCCTCATCAGCAACGGTGGGGTATGGCACACTGATGCCGTTCTCACTGAACCATGGGGGCCCCAACATGCTGCTAAACATTGGTTGGTGGGACTGGTGTCCATGTGAATACTATATCACCTTTCTTGGTCGACCCTGTTTTAAAAGACCTTCCTCAGGGACTTATCCCCCCTTTCGGAACCATGTCTAACAGAGGTTCACTTTGGGTCGGTAGGAGATTTGTACTGGATTAAATGGATGTTGTCCGATTAGGGCCATATCTGTTTAAGTAAAGGCTGATTCATTTGGAAGCATTTGCACATGTCCTGGGTGTGATGGTGGATTGTGAGCATGTTTGAGCTCAGGGGGGTGTCTAACTGTGTCCCTTCCAGTTCTGAAATGTATTCCTATTGGTCAAGGCATGAGGTGGATTGTACCTGCCTATCTGTAATATTATTGAGCGGCCATTTGCCATGGACGGCGGAGTTAGCCCAGTAAAAGGTCTAATACATGTTAACAGAGACACAGAATTTCTTGGAAACTAAGCAGACTGTACGTGTTGAGGGAAGAGTTAGATTTAAATATGTATATATGCCCTGACATATATGCATAAATATATATATATATATTGGCCCTTTTGCATGGGCCAGTCCAGGTGGTGTGGGTGTATACATAGAGATGTATGTATGCCCCCTTGTCAGCATACATCTCTATGTATATAATATATATGTGTAGATGGGCTTATTTAATTATCCCCCAGTTATATATACAGTACAGACCAAAAGTTTGGACACACCTTCTCATTCAAAGAGTTTTCTTTATGAAATGACTATGAAAATTGTAGATTCACACTGAAGGCATCAAAACTATGAATTAACACATGTGCAATTATATACATAACAAACAAGTGTGAAACAACTGAAAATATGTCATATTCTAGGTTCTTCAAAGTAGCCACCTTTTGCTTTGATTACTGCTTTGCACACTCTTGGCATTCTCTTGATGAGCTTCAAGAGGTAGTCCCCTGAAATGGTCTTCCAACAGTCTTGAAGGAGTTCCCAGAGATGCTTAGCACTTGTTGGCCCTTTTGCCTTCACTCTGCGGTCCAGCTCACCCCAAATCATCTCGATTGGGTTCAGGTCCGGTGACTGTGGAGGCCAGGTCATCTGGCGCAGCACCCCATCACTCTCCTTCATGGTCAAATAGCCCTTACTTTCAAAGTTTTCCCAATTTTTCGGCTGACTGACTGACCTTCATTTCTTAAAGTAATGATGGCCACTCGTTTTTCTTTACTTAGCTGCTTTTTTCTTGCCATAATACAAATTCTAACAGTCTATTCAGTAGGACTATCAGCTGTGTATCCACCTGACTTTTCCTCAACACCACTGATGGTCCCAACCCCATTCATAAGGCAAGAGATCCCACTTATTAAACCTGACAGGGCACACCTGTGAAGTGAAAACCATTTCAGGGGACTACCTCTTGAAGCTCATCAAGAGAATGCCAAGAGTGTGCAAAGCAGTAATCCAAGCAAAAGGTGGCTACTTTGAAGAACCTAGAATATGACATATTTTCAGTTGTTTCACACTTGTTTGTTATGTATATAATTCCACATGTGTGGATGCCATAGTTTTGGTGCCTTCAGTGTGAATCTACAATTTTCATAGTCATGAAAATAAAGAAAACTCTTTGAATAAAAAGGTGTTTCCAAACTTTTGGTCTGTACTGTATATATATATATACCTATCCCCCATATGTATCCCACAGTTTTATGTCTATGCATATATGTTTATAGATGTGCCCCAAGTATCTATAAATATATATATGTGCAGACAAACTGTGGCCAGTCTCCCCTGGTTGCCCCCTTCCCCTCTAGAATGTGCCTGCTGGGGGGGGGGAAGAGACCGACAACTGGACAATTATGTCCAGTTTCGGCCTCTTCAAAGGACAGAGGATCAATAAGAGGTTGGTCCTGATGTGCCACCCGATGGCACGAAGGTCACTCCCACCCATCTCTTGCTCAGGGACAAATTCTTGGAGGGCATCAACACCAAGATTCGGGACCGGCTAATCCTAGCCAGACCCGAATACAGTGATATGTCCATGTCTGCAATTTTGTCCATTCTCTCCGCTATAGAGAGAGAGATGGATAGAAGGAAGCATGACAAGGCAGCTAAGGTCCTTGTATCACAGGACCCTGAGAGTGAATGGAATAGAAGGGATGCTCGGAGGCAAAGGTTTAGTAACTACAAGTGCCATAACTGTGGTCGAGAGGCCCACATCCGAAAGCACTGCCCGAAGCTTGTCGATAAACCAGGAGGCAGATGGCAGTTCATCCCAGACAACCCTTCCACGCCTGTCATAGGAATGGTAAGTGATGCCTATGAGTCATCATAGGACATCGGCAAATCGGTGTCAGCACACATTAACCTTTTTCTTGAGGAACTAAAACACCCCCTCCCTTGCCTCATTGACACCGGTGCAGCCAGAACTGTTTTGAGATCTCAAGATCTTCGAGGCAAGGTTCACCTCTCTGGGGAGAGCACGCCAACAGTAGGTCTCACAGGTCAGACAGTGTCATTACAGACCACCAAACCACTCCATTGCAGATTGGGTCAGCACACAGAAGCTATCCAGTCAGTATTGGTCTCGGATGACGTTCCCATCAACTTGCTGGGGGCAGACATCTTATCGGAAATTCAGGCAGTCATTGAGAACACTCCAATGGGTGTTGTGGTAAGTAGTGCACTATCTGAAGAAAGATTGTATACCATGGTAGTTTTATCCTACCTCACTGAGCCAACATGTTTTCTGGAGCTGGATGTATTGGCAGCGATTAATACCCAAATCTGGGCGGTTGACAAATACGATGTGGGTCTCCTGCCATTGCCACCGGCTACAGTCAACATTAGGCCAGGGAGCGTTTTGCCCAGACTTCCACAATACCCTTTGAGTGTGGCCCAAAAGGACAGTCTGAAAATCCAGATAGACCGGTATCTACAGATAGGGGTCCTCACACCAACAAAAAAAAACATGTAACACCCCACTGTTCCCAGTAGCCAAAAAGACAGCCGAAGGCCAGAAAACGACATACCAACTTGTACATGACCGAAGAGCTGTAAACAAGATCATCATCAGCGACGCTCCCATGGTGCCCAACCCACACACTCTACTGTCATTGATCTAACAAACACATTTTTTTCAGTACCACTGGATCCCCAGTGCCAATACCTTTTTCCCTTTTCATTCCAGGGTCAGCAACTCACTTGGACACGTCTCCCTCAGGGGTCAGTGACCAGTCCCTCGGAATACAGCTGCAAATTAAATATCGTTTTGGATCAGTGGACCCCGATGAATCCAGGGGGGCCGTTGCTACAGTATGTGGACGACTTGCTAATTTGCTGTCCCACCTCAGAGGATTGTTATCAACATACTGTGTCACTGCTCAACCACCTGGTGGCAACAGGAAATAAGGCCAGTAAGGAAAAACTACAGTTTTGCAGGGAGAAAGTTATCTTTTTGGGGCACTGTATCTCTCAGGGAACCCGACAACTGACCACCCAGAGAGTCCAGACTCTGAAAGATCTGCAGAGACCGAAAAATCACCGGCAACTGAGGGCTGTCCTCGAACTGGTCAACTACTGCAGGGACTGGATACCAAACATCTCTTCTAAACTGGAACCCCTCTACGAGCTAACATCTAAAACACTGTTCCAAATGTCAGATAACGACTGGTCAATCCTCCAGGATCTGACCCAAGAACTCTCTAAAGCACCGGCCTTAGGTCTGCCCAACTATGACCTACCCTTTTACCTTTTTTGCTACGAAAGCAAGGGCCACACGACAGGAGTATTGACCCAACTACATGGGTCCAGGTACGGACCCATCATGTACCTGTCAACTGCCTTAGATACAGTTATCCGAGGGTCACCGGGTTGTGTAAGGGCTCTGGCCGCCTGCGCTGTACTAGTACAGAAAGTTGCCGACATAGTTCTGGACTCCCCTCTCACTCTCTATACTCCCCATTCGGTGCAAGAGATCCTAAACCAAGTCCAAACCAAACATCTCTCTGTAGCCAGACTGACCAAGTACGAGGTAGCCCTCTTGACTCCTACCAACTTAACGATTAGACGGTGCACCATTTTTAATCCGGCTTCTCTTCTTTTTGTTACCGAGGACGAAGAGAAGGGGGGGATAGTGGTGCTAATGACCGACTCATGACCGACGGGACAAATCTTTTTTCAGGTAACCATGTCGAAGAACATCACGACTGCCTTTCTTCTGATGGAACTCGAGTCAGCAGCTATCAAAGTGTGAAGGAGACACCGATCCCAGATGCCAAAACTCTTTTTGTCGATGGTTCCAGGTATTACACCCAAGATGGTAAGCCACACACCGGGTATGCGGTGACAACGGTTAGTGAAGTGGTGGAAAAAGGCTCTTTGAGCTCACATATGTCAGCATAGGAAACAGAGCTGTGGGCTTTGGCAAGGGCATGCGAGCTTCACCGAGGCCGGAGGATTAATGTCTATACGGATTCGAGATATGCTTACGGGATAGCTCCTGACTTTGGGCCTATTTGGAGGGCAAGAGGGTTTCTGACAAGTTCAGGTAAGCCAGTAAAGCACGCATAACTGATTGATAGGTTGTTCATTGCCTTTAGCCTGCCACACGAAATGGAGATTTTGAAGGTTTAGGCCCATACTATGGAGACGACCATGGAGGCCACTGGGAACGCCTTGGCAGATCGGGCTACTAAGGAGGGTGCTTTGGATCCAGGGGGTGGGACCCTAATGCTTGCCATCCCTTCTGATGTACCGTTATGGGAGTTTAAAAAACTGCAGTCTCAGGCAGAGATGCAGGAAAGAGGAAATGGACGGCATTGGGGCCACCCTGGGACACAATAATATTTGGGGCCTTGACGGCAAATGGTGCCTGCCAAAGTCACTTTTTCCCATGATGGCCCACTTATCCCATTACCCTGGGCACCTGTCAAAAGCGGCTATGTGTGCGCAGGTGGAAGAGCATTGGATTGCACCTGGGTTCTGCACTATGGCCACCACGTTTGCAGCATCTTGCCTGGTGTGTGCTCTGCACAACCCCGGTAGGACTATAAAGCCACCACAGCGGCACTCACCCAAACCAGATTACCCTTTCCAGCAAATTCAGATAGACTACATTACGTTAACAAGGAGTGGGCCGTACGAGCACGTCCTGGTCTGTGTAGACATGTTCTTTGGTTGGCCTTAAGCGTGGCCCGTCAAATGCGCCAATGCCACGACCACTGCAAAGAAGATAATGTTCAAGATTGTGTGCCGTTGGGGCCTGCCTGAGACTATCGAGTCGGATCGCGGCTCTCACTTCACCGGGCAGAACTTTGGAGAGGTATGAAGAGCTCTCCACATCAACCGGGGTTTACATACTCCGTATCATCCTCAAAGCAGTGGTAAGGTTGAGCGTCTCAATGGGATCATTAAGAATCGGATTTCTAAAATTATGGCTGACACTCGGAAACCGTGGCCCGAATGTCTCCCTATTGCTCTTTATTCCATCAGGAGTGCCCCCAGGAAACCTCATGGGTTATCACCCTATGAGTTCTTGTTTGGAAGCCCTCCTAAAACAGGATTGTACTACCCCCAACAGCTGTCATCTCTACATTCTCAGCTGGGTATGTGCAGTCTCTGCAAAGGGAGCTTCAAAAGGTCCACCACCGGGTCCGGGACAGCGCCTAACAGGGAAATGGGAACAAAGAGTTCCCATGCCCCTGTGTGTGGCTTACCTATGGCGCTGTAATTACAGCGCCAGAGGTGTGCATCCGCTCCACAGGCGGGAGGATCAAAGGATCCCCCCACCTGGAAGCGCAGGCTGGCACGGTGATGTCATATCACCGGTCCGGCCCACGTGTCCTTGCCTGTATGTGCGCCGCAGCACGGGCTGCTCGGGAGCGAGAGCACCGCCGAACTTAAATAGTCCGGCGGCACTACACTCTTTGATTATTCAAGCCGTGCAGCCGGATCAAGAGGATCATCCCCTAGAAGAATGAGCACCCCAAGACAACGAGCATTATATCGGCTGAGTATATTTAAACCCTATACCACCAACAATTTTCCTTAATTAACTCTTTGGTCCCCATAATCCCTGTGGCGAAACCAACCTCGCCACTGGGTTTTGGAGAGGACTGGCTGCTGGCCTCTTGCCCCTGGATTATGGGCCATATACTAACTTTTAAACCCCTGAACCTATTCAAGTGAATTTTGGATAGGTTTGTCCCAAAGTTATACTGTTTAAATTGATGTTAGATATATGTATGGACAATGTAAACTCACAAAGTTGTAACAATTTATAATAAGTGTAACTTGTCAGCTTGGGAGGAAATGCTGGGTGTGTTTCTATTGTGCCATTGTCCCATTGTGTGTTTAAAGGGTGATGTCTGTTCTGTTGTCCTCACATGTGTATTGGCGATCTCCCTTTGTCCTCAGAGATAATTGGATTGCTCCTCAGGTTGTCTCCGGGACAGAGAGGAGGAGACCATGATGCATTGTGGGGATATGTTGTATCGGTCCTATGTCACAAGTCTTCCTTCTGGTCCCCTAGGGGCGTGTACTTGCATTGTATGTGTTGTAACATATTGATTAGCTGTATTTCAAACCCCTGTGGGCGGACCTGTATTTGCAACAACTGTAATAAAAACCAGGCTGGGTGTGCCAGCACCTCAGACCACTGCTTGACCCTCAACACGGAGCCTTGTCTCGTTATTGGGGGGATCCGCTGTATGCTGTTAGGGACTGATTGCCAGGAGGGTAAGCTGATTCCTGTTCGTCTGCTAGCAGCTATTCGTGAGGTTCCAGTTTGGAGTGCTATTTTGTATCCAGTTCGGGAGTTTGGTGTATCCTGCAGTAGCTGTGCCTGTCTCTCAGAAAGGGGCTTATCGCCCTTGTCTGCTGAAACGGTCCGTTACAATCCCTATACTACCAACGATTTTCCCTCATTAACCCTTTGGTCACAATAACCCTATACCACCGATTTTCATATACCCCTGCTGCTGTCCTGCAGTATTCTCTATACCACCAACGCATTAAGCCCCTGTCATGGTCTTACCTGCTTGCTGCTCTCCTTCGTTTGACATGTGCTGGCGGCCATCTTGGGTCCTGGGTTTCTTGTAGCCTTCCACCCTGCGGCTCCTCCTTCCCCTGGGAGGAGCTGGATGCCTAGCTCATATATATAGGAGGTCTGCGGCTTCAGTTCCTTGCTTGGTCCTCTTGTGTTCACATGCTTCTAAGACTGCTGCTGCTTCTGGTTCCTGATCCTGGCTTCGTCTGACTACCCTGCTGGTTCCTGATCCTGGCTTCGTCTGACTACCCTGCTGGTTCCTGATCCTGGCTTCGTCTGACTACCCTGCTGGTTCCTGATCCTGGCTTCGTCTGACTACCCTTCTGGTTCCTGACCTCTGGCTTCGCAAAGACTCTGCTCGGTTTCACCATCCGTTTGGACTTTTGCCTTACAGCTTTATTTTCAATAAAGCCTTCTTATTTTCATTTATCTCTTGTTGTACGTCTGGTTCATGGTTCCGTGACATTAGGACCAAGCCATGAATTCTGACGGTACAGGGCCATCCTCGCTACCCACGCTGGTTGCCAGACTTGATCAGCAGGATCACCTGTTGGGTCGGTTCGCTGTGGCGTTGCAAACCCTGTTTGAACGCACGGCTCATTTCGCTCCCGTTGCCGATGGGTCGGTTGTCGCTCCTGGGCTCGCTCCTACTGCCGCTCCGGTTGTTGCGCCAGAGTCTACCCCGACACCTGTTGTTGCGCCTGCGGTGTTTCGGGGTATGACCGGTTCTGCCCCTCTTCCACAGCGCTTTGGGGGAGAGCCAACTCAGTGCCGAGGTTTCCTTAACCAGGTGGGCATTTATTTCGAGTTGCTGCCACATGCCTTTCCTACTGAGAGATCAAAGGTGGGCTTCTTGATCTCGCTGCTCTCGGACAAGGCCTTGGCCTGGGCCAGCCCTTTATGGGAGAACAACAATCCGGTGGTTGCCGAGTTTTCCGGTTTTGTTGCTTCTCTTCGGAAGGTATTCGATGTGCCGGCTCGTGCTGCCTCTGCTGCGAAGCTCCTTATGTCCATCAGACAGGGTTCACGATCCGTAGCTGAATACGCCATTGAGTTTCGTACCCTGGCAGCAGAGGTGGGCTGGAATAATGAGGCTCTGGTCGCTGCTTTCTCTCATGGTCTCTCGGATGCCTTGAAGGATGAGGTTGCAGCTAAGGACCTACCAGTTGAGCTCGAGTCTCTTATTTCTTTCCTGATTTTGATTGACACCAGACTCAGGGAGAGACCTTCCTTTAAGGAGAACCTGCGGAGGTCTTCTAACAGATTGGTGCCTACGTTTGCTGTCCCACCCGTGCCTCCCTCTCCTCCCACGCCTCCTGGGGATGACTTGTCTGGGGGTGAACCCATGCAGCTGGGGTTTGCTCGCCTGTCCGAGGGGGAGAGGGCACTCCGGAGACGCGAGGGCCGATGCATGTACTGTGGTCTCGGTGGGCATTTTCGGTTGGCATGTCCGAACCGTCCGGGAAACGCTCGTACCCTGAGATCCTGTCGGGGGCAGATCTTGGGTGGAGTCTCCTCGTCCCCGGTTTCCTGTGTTGACAAACCACTGATCACTGTTGTCCTCTCCTGGGTCGGGGGCTCGGTGACGACCCAGGCGTTGGTGGACTCTGGTGCTGGTGGTTTGTTCATTGATAGTGTGTTCGCTGCCGCCAATTCCATTCCTCTGCAGGCTCGAGGTTCCCCACTGGCTCTTGAGGCGATAGACGGCAGACCCCTTCTGCCGCCACACGTGACTCATGAGACCCTTCCAGTGGGGATAGCCATTGGTGCCGTTCACAGAGAGTCGGTCTGCCTCCAGGTTATTTCGTCTCCACACTACTCGGTGGTCTTGGGGTACCCCTGGCTCCAGAAGCATAATCCGACTTTCGATTGGAGATCGGTCGAGATCCTCTCGTGGTCACCGCAGTGTGGGGCTAGTTGCATCCATGGGTCTGTCAAGTTGCTGTGTACTTCCTCGGACTCTCTGTTGCCTCCTGAATACGAGGAGTACCGGGATGTATTCGATAAGGTGCGCGCGGTTGCCCTACCTCCGCACCGCCCATACGATTGTGCCATAGAGTTACAATCTGGTGCCGTTCCTCCTCGTGGCAAAGTCTATCCACTGTCGGTAGCGGAGAATGAGGCCATGGAGGAGTACGTGAGGGAGGCGCTTTCACGCGGACACATTCGCAAATCTTCGTCCCCGGCAGGGGCTGGATTTTTCTTTGTGAAAAAGAAGGGCGGTGAGTTGAGGCCTTGCATCGATTACAGGGGTCTCAATCGCATCACGATCAAGAACGCTTACCCGATACCCTTGATTTCCGAGCTGTTCGATCGCCTTAAAGGGGCCACGGTCTTTACCAAACTCGACCTGAGGGCGGCATATAACCTGGTAAGGATCAAGGCGGGCGATGAGTGGAAGACCGCGTTTAACACCAGGACCGGTCATTACGAATCCTTGGTTATGCCCTTTGGGTTGTGCAATGCGCCCGCAGTCTTTCAGGAATTCATCAACGATGTTTTCCGTGACCTGTTGCAGCAGTGTGTGGTAGTCTATTTGGATGACATCTTGGTATATTCTGAATCCATGGAGGCCCACATTCTGGATGTCAGACGAGTGTTGCAACGGTTACGAGAGAACAAGCTGTTCGGTAAGCTTGAGAAATGCGAATTTCACCGATCCCAGGTAACCTTCTTAGGTTACATCATTTCCGCTGAGGGGTTCTCCATGGATCCTGAGAAGGTTTCGGCTGTCTTACAGTGGCCCCAGCCCAGTGGTCTTCGTTCCCTGCAGCGCTTTTTGGGCTTCGCCAATTATTATCGGAAGTTCATCAGGGACTTTTCCATGCTGGCCAAGCCTCTCACGGATCTGACCAGGAAGGGCAGTAATTCCCAGGTCTGGCCGCTCGAGGCCATCCGAGCTTTTGAGGCCCTAAAGTCCGCCTTTGTGTCGGCTCCGATTCTGTCGCATCCCAACCCTGGGTTGCCCTTTGTCCTCGAGGTGGAACGCGTCTGAGACGGGAGTAGGCGCCCTTCTGTCTCAGCGTAGAACACCAGAGGGTCCTCTGCTTCCTTGTGGGTTTTACTCCCGGAAACTGTCTTCCGCGGAGTGCAACTATCAGATTGGTGACAGGGAGTTATTGGCCATCGTGCAGGCTCTTAAAGAATGGAGGCACTTGCTCGAGGGTTCGGTGGTTCCGGTTCTCATCCTGACGGACCACAAGAATCTGACCTACCTTTCTGAGGCCAAGAGATTGACACCACGTCAGGCCAGATGGGCTCTGTTCTTGTCACGTTTTAATTACGTGGTCTCCTACCTACCCGGTTCCAAGAACATCAGGGCGGATGCCTTATCACGGCAGTACTCCGAGCTGTCCAGGGAGGAGTCGATTCCGACTTCGGTCATACCTCCGAATCATATCCTGGCCGCCATTCGCACCAGCCTGACCTCTCCCCTGGGTGAGCAGATTTTGGCGGCTCAATCTGGTGCTCCCTCTGGGAGACCCAACGGCAGATGTTTTGTGCCTGAGGAGTTGCGCACTCGGTTGTTGCGAACCTACCATAACTCCAAGACCGCGGGGCATCCTGGAAAGAATCAGCTGTCCTGGGCTGTTTCACGTCTGTTCTGGTGGCCTTCCCTACGTTCCGACATCGCCGCATATGTAGCGGCATGCTCCGTTTGTGCCCAGAGTAAGTCCCCTCGGCACCTTCCGTTGGGCCTTCTGCAACCCATAGCCACCGGGGAGCGCCCATGGTCACACCTGGGGATGGATTTCATTGTGGACCTCCCTGCATCCCGAGGCCATACGGTCATTCTCATGATTGTGGATCGGTTTTCCAAAATGTGCCACTGTGTTCCTCTCAAGAAGTTACCCTCTGCACAAGAGTTGGCCACGATTTTTGCCAGGGAGGTCTTCCGGTTGCACGGTTTGCCTAAGGAGATTGTGTCGGATCGGGGGAGTCAGTTTGTGTCCAGGTTCTGGCGCGCCTTTTGCTCCCAGTTGGGGATTCATCTCTCCTTCTCCTCGGCCTACCACCCTCAGTCCAATGGGGCCGCAGAACGATCCAATCAGGCCTTGGAGCAATTCCTTCGTTGCTATGTCTCCGATCACCAAGACAATTGGGTTGACCTCCTGCCTTGGGCTGAGTTTGCCAGGAACACGGCGGTGAACTCTTCCTCTGGGACGTCTCCCTTCATGGCCAATTATGGGTTCCAACCTGCCGTGTTACCGGAGGTATTCTCTCCCCAGGATATTCCGGCTGTGGAGGATCACCTTTCCGTCCTACGTGCTTCTTGGGTACAGATCCAGAAGTCCCTTGAGGTCTCTGCGCAGCGCCAGAGATTCCAGGCTGATCGCAGACGAGCGCCTGCTCCTTCCTACCAGGTCGGAGACCGTGTATGGTTGTCCACCCGCAACCTCAACCTTCGAGTGCCCACTCCCAAGCTGGCGCCTCGCTTTGTTGGTCCCTTCCGAGTGCTTCGCAGGGTAAACCCGGTAGCCTATGCCCTTGCGCTTCCTCCTGGCATGCGGATCTCCAACGTGTTTCATGTCTCCCTGTTGAAGCCACTGGTGTGTAATCGTTTCACTTCCTCGGTTCCTCGGCCTCGTCCGGTCCAAGTGGGCAATCGTGAGGAATATGAGGTGAGCAATATCCTGGACTCACGCCTGGTCCGCGGTCGGTTGCAGTTTTTGGTCCATTGGCGTGGTTATGGTCCAGAGGAGCGTTCCTGGGTTCCCTCCGCAGATGTCCATGCTCCTGCCTTGCTCCGAGCCTTCCACGCACGCTTCCCTCAGAAACCGTTTTGTGCTCCGCGGAGGAGGGGCCCTTGAGGGGGAGGTACTGTCATGGTCTTACCTGCTTGCTGCTCTCCTTCGTTTGACATGTGCTGGCGGCCATCTTGGGTCCTGGGTTTCTTGTAGCCTTCCACCCTGCGGCTCCTCCTTCCCCTGGGAGGAGCTGGATGCCTAGCTCATATATATAGGAGGTCTGCGGCTTCAGTTCCTTGCTTGGTCCTCTTGTGTTCACATGCTTCTAAGACTGCTGCTGCTTCTGGTTCCTGATCCTGGCTTCGTCTGACTACCCTGCTGGTTCCTGATCCTGGCTTCGTCTGACTACCCTGCTGGTTCCTGATCCTGGCTTCGTCTGACTACCCTGCTGGTTCCTGATCCTGGCTTCGTCTGACTACCCTTCTGGTTCCTGACCTCTGGCTTCGCAAAGACTCTGCTCGGTTTCACCATCCGTTTGGACTTTTGCTTTACAGCTTTATTTTCAATAAAGCCTTCTTATTTTCATTTATCTCTTGTTGTACGTCTGGTTCATGGTTCCGTGACAGCCCCCTTGCATTTAACCCCTGCTCAATATCCCCCCTGCATTTAACCCCTGCTCCCCTGGTACCCCCTGCTATATCACCCCTGCATTTACCCCTGTTCCCCTGGCACCCCCTGATCACCCCTGCATTACCCTTGCATTAACCCCTAACTCCTGCTCCTCCAACCCCTGTAATCCCTGTCTGCCCCTGCACATTGACCTTTGAGACAGCCCCAGTATTCCCTATAGGTGCCCTGTAATCCTTTGTTAACCCTTTGTTTCTCCCATAGGGATAGCTTAGAGCCAGGTTCGGTGGGCTGCTAATGTGTATATGAGTGTAAAGTATAGTTAGATTTTGGGATTGAATATTGGAAGTGGTATTTTGTTTAGCGTAGTTAGGTATTATATTGTGTTTATTACGGTGTTATAGTGTTATTAGATTATTACTGTACTACGGTGTGTCTATATATATATATATATATTTGTTTGTATAACCCTTTATATAGACATATATAGATATAGTAGTATTAGACGTGTTATTGTATAATAAATTCCTTTTATTGTTCAAACTACAGCGTATAGTGTTTTTAGTAGTCGCCGTAGTGTAGTAGTAATAGTACTAGTGTGTATGCAAGTAGTTCAGTAATAGAGTGAGGTAATCAGTATTATTTCGTTTAATTAAGTATGAATAGGCGGAGGCATCACTAGATGACTCACGCCTATTTATGAATATTAATTCTTGAGATTTGCATAAATTTCAATAATTAATATCTCCTTTAACATTGGCGAGCCAGGCCCACTGCTAGGAATTTGTGTCCATCTTTGGCTTTGGTGAAGTAAGTCGCTATTCTGTAAATTAGTCAGGCAAGAGAGAGGTGGTCAGTGGTTTCTGAGCGTCCAGGACCTGATAATTCAGACAGAAAGTGATTTTTCAATCGGAGCTAGGTACGGGCCAAAATCTACAGCGGAGAATTTAAATCTTTATGATTTGTGTATTAAGTATTTTCTTATTCCTTTACATGCCCACTGAACACTGGAGAGAAGTCATCACATACACCACTGAAGAGAGAACCATCATCATTAAAGCTGAACAGAAGTCGTCTGGCTGGTCGGGAGAAGGCGTTCCGGATATTGAAGGAACTCCTCCACGCAGCAACATAAGACAACAAACAACGGCACCAAGGAAGATGGCCTCTCGTCAAAAAGTGAAGTGAACTTCTCCACACTGCAACACCTCAGCAAACGTAGCACATTCAATCCCATCATCCCCACCACTTACAAATCCACTGAGCTGCTATGGTCTACTTTATTGGACCAGGCATACGCTCATGTTAAAATCTGTATTAATAATAGTGTGTTTAAAAACAAACAAAAAAAAAACGGCTCCAGATGTTAACCGAATTGGTTTACACCCTTGAGGATACCATTTGGAAGCCAGAACATCTTGAGACTCTCACCAACACAACAAAGGCAGAGGAAGTTTCCAACACGGCAAACTTTCACTGCAATTGTTGTGTTGAGAACATCAAACAGTTACACACATTACAAACACAATTACAAGAGAAGGCCCAGTGTACGGTCGAGAGGGGCAGAGAGATTTGCGTGTTAGAGTCTAGACTCTCGGACAAAGTAAGTTTCTACTCTGACATGGACAAGGAACTGCTCAGACTGTACACTGAGATAAATCAGTTTAGGAACAATGCGGTATCTACGGATACCATGATTGTTCAACTTCGAGAGGACCTGGCTGCGAAAACGAAAACCATTGCGGATTTGCAGCAGGTCATTTTGAATCTGTCACGGCCTGGTGCTAACAGCATGGTGCCCACGAAACAGGTTTGTGTTTCGGTCACGGCACAGGGGGAGACAGCGGCGCCAAGGTATCCCACGGATCAAACATCCGACGCGGTAGACATTAGGGGACAGGTGGAACGGACGCTACTTTTCACCCAAACATCCAGGGAGAACAGATATAGCAACCGCTTCCAGGAGCAGGACAACAATTGGGGAGAGGAAAGTGGTTGGCCATTTACCAGTTCCAATCCGCCAACGTGTCCGGAAAGACAGGAAGACTTTTATCCTAAAAATTCCAGTATGGAAAGTGTGGCGAAACCAACCTCGCCACTGGGTTTTGGAGAGGACTGGCTGCTGGCCTCTTGCCGCTGGATTATGGGCCATATACTAACTTTTAAACCCCTGAACCTATTCAAGTGAATTTTGGATAGGTTTGTCACAAAGTTATACTGTTTGAATTAATGTAAGTTATATGTATGGCCAATGTAAACTCACAAAGTTGTAACAATTTATAATAAGTGTAACTTGTCAGCTTGGGAGGAAAATGCTGGGTGTGTTTCTATTGTGCCATTGTCCCATTGTGTGTTTAAATGGTGGTGTCTGTCCTGTTGTCCTCACATGTGTATTGGCGATCTCCCTTTGTCCTCAGAGATAATTGGATTGCTCTTCAGGTTGTCTGGACAGAGAGGAGGAAACCATGATGCATTGTGGGGATATGTTGTCCTATGTCACAGTCTTCATTCTGGTCCTCTGGGGGCGTGAACGATTGGTTGCTGTAGTTACATTGTATGTGTTGTAAATTACTGATTGGTTATATTTCAAACCCCTGTGGGCAGTACTATGTTTGTGGTTTATGAATAAAAGAGACTGTACGTGAAGTACAGTCAGACCACTGCTTGACCCTCAACACGGAGCCTTGTCTCGTTATTGGGGGGATTCACTGTATGCTGTTAGAAGACCGATTGCCAGATGTGTAAGCTGATTCCTGTTCGTCTGCTAGCAGCTATTCGTGAGGTTCCAGTTTGGAGTGCTACTTTGTATCCAGTTCGGGAGTTGGTGTTCTGTAGTAGCTGTGCCTGTCTCTCAGAGAGGGGCTTATCGCCTGAACGGATTTTAACACCTTGTCTGCTGAAACGGTCCGTTACATTGGTGGCAAGCAGCGGGATCGTTCCCACAGCCCAGAAGGACAGCTACAAAGAAACATCATTCCCTGGAATTACAATTTGAGGGCAACGCATGTCCCAGTACAGCGACCCTGACAGCACCAGAATGGAAACAGCAGTGGAGTACGATGAGGGTGTCATGGATGACCGAGATGCAGTCCGCAAAGGCATCTGGTACCAGGTACTGGGTATTGTGGAGTATATGCAGGACGAGAGACTCCCCACGGAAGACCAGCGGTTGCAGAAGCAAGTAGCCCTGCGGATGCCCTTCCTGGGAGAGCAGCCCCGGGAGGAATGGGTAAAGGAATTGGAACTCCTAGCATGGCGGGAGCTGTGGCTGGAAGATGCCTACCAGGCTCTCTGGTGGTATGGGGCACAGTACCTACCCAGGACAGCTGAGCATGACAAGCCGGAGGGAGAGGAGTTTGATGGTCCTGGCTTGTTATGGGAGACCTTTTCAGAGCTGGAGTTTGGGAGCCCTACACAAGCCCGGTTCCATGATCTCTTGGAATGGAGGGAGAGCAGGTATGACTGGGACGACACTCATGAGATTGAGCAGGACCTGGTCCACCTGGTGACCCGGGAGATGGAGCTGGAACAGGGCTACCAGCAGCTGTTCCACGCCAGTGAGAAGGCTCAGCAGGACAGTAAGGTGACAGACCCAGTCTCCATTCCCCAGCGGCAGTGTGAAGTGCAGGGAGAGGAGAGCAGCGTCCTCCCTCCCCAGCGGCAGGCTGAGTTACAGGGGGCAGAGGTAGTAGTTCCTGCCCCTCAGCAGCAGAGTGATATGCTGGGAAGGCAGTGTGAAATGCAGGGAGAGGAGAGCAGCGTCCTCCCTCCTCAGCGGCAGGTGGAGTTACAGGGGGCAGAGGTAGTTGTTCCTGCCCCCCAGCAGCAGCATGATTTTTTGGGAATTGGGAGCCCAGTCTCCATTCCCCAGCGGCAGGCGGAGTTACAGGGGGCAGAGACAGTCGGTCCTGTCCCCCAGCGGCAGAGTGTCCAGCAGGGAATAGAGAGCCCAGTCTCCTTTCCCCAGCAGCAGGACACTGTATTGGGATCGGAGGCGGTCGGTCGCCCTCCCCAGCGGCTGGAAGTATGTATGGGAGAGGAGCTCATTACCCCCTCTCCCCAGCGGCAGCTTAACGCACCAGGGGGACAAAGTAAGCCCCACAACAGTGCAGATGGGACCGTGGTCTTTGCACTTACAGCACAGGGGGTAGAGACAGTCGGTCTCCCCCTCCAACAACCAGGCTCCAACCAGGCTTCTTCCGTGGTAGCGCTGGCACCAGGGCAGAGTACCGCTGATCCCTGCCCACAAAGCAACCTCCACTCCAAGCCAGGGAGCAACACAGAGACTGGGAGTACCAGCTTCCAAAATAACCTTGGTGGACTCACTGGACAGAGACAGGCTACTAAAGTCAACAGGTCCAGTATTTGGTTGTGGGTGGGCTGCCAGACTAACTCAGGTACCGACCGGCGTGAGGTCAGGTATCTGGTTAGTCTTCCCTGGGGGGGGGGGGAGATGTGTGGCGAAACCAACCTCGCCACTGGGTTTTGGAGAGGACTGGCTGCTGGCCTCTTGCCCCTGGATTATGGGCCATATACTAACTTTTAAACCCCTGAACCTATTCAAGTGAATTTTGGATAGGTTTGTCACAAAGTTATACTGTTTGAATTAATGTAAGTTATATGTATGGCCAATGTAAACTCACAAAGTTGTAACAATTTATAATAAGTGTAACTTGTCAGCTTGGGAGGAATATGCGGGTGTGTTTCTATTGTGCCATTGTCCCATTGTGTGTTTAAAATGGTGATGTCTGTTCTGTTGTCCTCACATGTGTATTGGCGATCTCCCTTTGTCCTCAGAGATAATTGGATTGCTCTTCAGGTTGTCTGGACAGAGAGGAGGAAACCATGATGCATTGTGGGGATATGTTGTCCTATGTCACAGTCTTCATTCTAGTCCTCTGGGGGCGTGAACGATTGGTTGCTGTTGTATCATTGTATGTGTTGTAAATTACTGATTGGTTATATTTCAAACCCCTGTGGGCAGTACTATGTTTGTGGTTTATGAATAAAAGAGGCTGTACGTGAAGTACAGTCAGACCACTGTTTGACCCTCAACACGGAGCCTTGTCTCGTTATTGGGGGGATTCCCTGTATGCTGTTAGAAGACCGATTGCCAGAAGTGTAAGCTGATTCCTGTTCGTCTGCTAGCAGCTATTCGTGAGGTTCCAGTTTGGAGTGCTACTTTGTATCCAGTTCGGGAGTTGGTGTTCTGCAGTAGCTGTGCCTGTCTCTCAGAGAGGGGCTTATCGCCTGAACGGATTTTAACCCCTTGTCTGCTGAACCGGTCCGTTACAGAAAGGATAAACTTCCTGTTACGGATTTGAAGGAGATCCCAAAATATGATCCCAGTGTAGATCCGTTTACTTCATGTGATATCCTCGAGGGTCACTGTAACAAGTATTCAGTGGATCCCGAATATCGCATGGAGTTATTCAAGTTATGGTTACCTACACACCTAAACCAAAGGTATGAGGTAACGGGGAGGACGCGACCCATGAATGGACAGTTTTATGATAAGGAGGAACGTCTCTCCATACTCATGAGACTGGCAACGGGCCATTGGGACGTCACTCCAGATATCCTGTCCAAGTTCAAACCCACTATACATGACGAACCTCTGTCTCTGTGTAGTCGGTTTGAAGCAATGTACAGAAGGGTTACAAAGGATCACGGTATCGGAATTCCACAGGGTATGATACGTATGTTTGTGGAAAAATTCCCATACCTTGAAACTGCAATCCGGCTGAGTGCAGCTAGGGAGCCATCCCTCACGGATGCGGCTATGATTATTGAGCAGTGTAGACAGGATACACTGCTCAATAATAAATCCGTTAAAGTGACGGAGCGTGCGCCTGTACACATTACATCTCAAGATGAACGGGTACAGCACACAAAGGTTAATTCAGCTGTTCGCCCCACATCCCCGCCATTGGAAAGGACAGGAGGCATTCGAAGCTTCCTGTGTTTACAATACGGGCACATAAAGAGGAATTGTCCACAATGGCCACGTAATAACCGGACAAATCCTGAGAGAACGGGCAATAATAATGGTTTCAAAATGTACCTACTGGGAGTCTGGTAGAAATTGATTGAAGATCAGGGGGTCCCTAAAGATCTGGCGCCAGTATGTCCCATCATACTGGATTCTTCAAGGAGACCCCACATAAAAGCTAAAATAAAGAATCAGGATGCTGAAATCATGCTTGACACTGGTGTGGAAATTTCCATTACCAATGTCAAACATGATTTACATCCCAACAGCCCTCAGTGTGTGGTAATCGGATTTGATCACCAACAAGGGGGGGTGAAGGCCCACAGAATCGAAGAGGTAATTGTCCAGATTACTAGTTGCATGACCCTTAGGATCCCAATGTGGTATTACCCCGGTTCTGACAACATTATTGGAACCGACGTAATGACACAAAATGGGTGGATCCTAGATCTGGCAAATGGTATTGTATGGGAGGGTCCCAGGCAATCCAAGGTATTTGTCATCCAACGCCAGTGTCTGGGACCACCATTGCCAACAGTAGAGAATTCTATGGAAGTACTCGAACACAAATGGCCGGAGATCTCGCATAATCCAGACCTTGAGCCTATTGTGTATGAGTACTCCGATCTGTGGGCCGAGAGCAAAAATGATTGTAGCAGACTGATTAGAGTTCAGGTGGACATACAAGGTCCCAACCCTCCACCTCAATGCCAATACCGCTTTCCGCCAGAAGCCACCCATTCAATTTTGGACACCATCCAGGAATTGAAAACTAGGGGGGTGGTCATAGAGGGCAATTCTAAATGCAACATTGCCCTCTGGCCAGTAAAGAAGGAGGACACCAATGCATGGAGGCTCACCATAGACCTCCGGGTCCTTAACAAATACACCCCAATGTCCGCTCCAGTGGTGGCACAGATTCCCGACATCATGGCCAGAATAAACGGCAAAAGTCGCATATTCTCGACCATAGATGTTGCCAATGGGTTCTTTTCAATTGAACTCACTGAAAACTGTAGGTGCAAATTTGCCTTTACAGTGGGGGACAAACAGTACATGTTCGGTGTACTCCCCCAGGGGCTCCACAGTAGTTCCACGTATTTTAACCAGGCGTTGGCGGCCGTTCTGAGTGTGTTTTAACGGCTGGAATGTCTTCTGCAATACGTGGATGACTTGCTCTTGCACACAGAAACCATAGAAGAACACTTGGTTCTGTTGAAAGAGCTATTGGGACTCCTGGTCAGGTCAGAAGTCAAGCTGAATCCCCATAAGGCAAATTTGGCCAGAATAGAGGTGACTTTCCTTGGGGTCCAAATTTATTTTGGAGCCAAAGGAATTGTGGCAGCCAGAGTGGAAGCCATGGTAAAGTTACCTAGGCCTGGCACTCTATAGGATTTGAGAAAATTCCTGGGATTCGCCAACTTCATGAGGGAGTTCATAGAGGATTTCGCTGCTAAAGCGAAACCCCTCTATGAACTCCTCCGAGGAGAAGACCCTTCATTCAAAGGTTGGTCTGATGCACAGGAAGAGTCCTTTTCTACTTTGAAAAGGGACCTCACCTCTGCCCCTGTTCTGGCCACTCCCCATCCTGAAGGGGAAACAGCCATACAGGCGCATGCAGGGACGGAGTCTATCTCAGCGGTCCTTCTACAGCAGATAGGGTATGACACTAGACCGCTGGGATACTTCTCCAGGTTACTTTCGCCCGTTGAACGAGGGTTTGATGAGTGTGCCAAACAACTGGCAGCCATACACTATGACGTCAAAACCACTGAGCATATTGTAGGCTTCAGGCCCCTCACTTTGCAGACTCCACACTCTCCATTGACCCTCTTGCTCCGTGATACACTGCCTGGAGTCTCCCAACAGAGATTCGGGAGGTGGATTATGGATCTCAGTGGCCGGAGTCTGCAGGTGAACCACAAAGCAAAGTATGTTCTGTCCCAGTTACTGAACCTGACTGGAACCGAACATGACTGTGGCCAACCAGCGCATATCAATGCGCCACAAATTTTCAGGACCGATAGACATCCAGAAGACAGCGTCATCTTTGTTGATGGCTCTGGATTCTACATGATGGATGGGACCTATGTCACAGGTTTTGCTGTGCTGGATGAGACCACAGGTACCCAGAGTCTCGTCAGGTTACCAGGTCACATGTCGGCACAGCGGGCAGAACTGGAGGCGGTCAAGGAAGCCTTGCTTCTTCAACCCCCAGGGAAACAAACTATATATAGCAACAGTTCATATGTAGTTCGTTCTCTCACCCTGCACCTGGACACATCGAAAAGACGAGGATTTGTGGACAGCCAAAACAAACCTCTGGCTCATGTGTCGGTCCTGAAGAAACTATGGGATTGGGGCATGGCACACACGGCAGAAGCAGCCATCAGAAAGGGGACTAGCCTTTGACGCTAGGTAACAACAAGGCGGATGAATTGGCCAAACTAGCGGCAGTGTCTGGGATCCTTCGAGAAACAGGCACTGAGCCACTACCAGCTTACCGGATTGCAGTTCGCACCAACCTGAAAAAAGGCCCGGTGTCATTTGAGGAGGAACAGGCCAAAGATCCTCTTCTAATGACACACCTCACATCTCCACAGCATCCCTGGTCAACACAGCAAGGGATCCTGTGTTACAATACCGGTACACAGCAACTTTCTCTTCCCGTGGTTCCGCAGCATCTGCAAGCAGAGCTAACGAGGTTGAACCACTAACTGTTTGGACACCTTGGTCAGGATAAACTCTTGTCTCTCCTGAGAGACAAATTGTACTGGCCGGGAGTGTCCAATACAGTAGAGGAAGTTACACAACAGTGCCTGGTATGTGCTCAGGTTAACCCAAGGGCGTCAGCCGGTGTTGCAGCGAGTTCCTCCTTCAGATGGTCCATGGTCCGCACTACAAATATTGAAGGCTGCTTGCAGCCTGTAATTGTGGGAGGAGCGCACTTACCCTATTTAAACCCCCTCCTACAAGCAGGAGGGCGCCCGGTTCTTGCTTCTGCAGCATCAAGCGCCTGACGTCACTTCCGGTCGCGTCTTCCGTCGGTTTTCGTCACCCCGCATCCCGTTCGTGCTGCCAGCCGCGTCGTCTCTCGTAAGTATCACCGCTCTGCGGCCCGGTCGGACGCGCCTGCCACCGGCACCTCGTGTCCCCTGTTCAGCCGGCCTGAAGCTCCGTCGGGTTCGGGACTGGCAGCGCAGCAGCTGCCTGTTCAGCCCCGCACTGCCGCCGCGGCTGCTATCAGCGAGTGCACATTGCGGCGCCCCCCCCCTCCAGGTACCGGCGCCTCTGGGAGCGGGGGGGGGGGAGGGCGACTCAGCCACATATCGGCTTTGGTTCGGTCAGGGATGTTCACTTGGCACTGCTGGCAGCGGGACCGTGGCGCCCCTGCCATCTTCCTGGTGTATTCCCAGTGCGGGGGTGCCGGGCGGCAGGACTAGCAGCGCAGCAGGCTCCATTCCTACGATCAAGTGCCGGCTGATTCCTGACTGTTGGCCTGCTGCCCTTTAACCCCCGCGCTGCTGGAAAAAAAAAAAAAAGTAAGGGGAACCTTTGATCCAATGCCAGACTGGGCGCCTGCAAACCATAACAGTACATTGACTTCACCCTCTGGGTGACTGAGGGCAGTCGTTCCTGGAGGTCAGGGGTCTGTTGCCTGGGCCTTGCACCGGTGCGGCTGTCCTCAGGTCTCCCGGGGGTCCCGCTCCCCGAATCACTCAGGGTACGCCATTTCGTGGTACCGCCCAAGTATCACGGGTTTCCCGATCTGCACGGTTGTCATCGTCCCTGCAGCCACCAGGTGTCATTTGTCCCCTGAATCGCTCAGGTTAATGTACTCCTCGAGTCGCTCAATGAATGAGGTCCCCAACCGCTCTGTTACAATGTTCCCTGTATCACCCTGGTGTCATGTCCCCTGACCCGTTCAGGTACAATGTCTTCCCAATGCACTCAGGGGTGGGGGTCTTCCCTGAAACACTCAGAGTGGGTACTCCTGATTCACACTGGCAATGTATTCCCTGAGTCGCTCAGGTGCAATGTCTCCCTGAATCGCTCAGGTGCAATGTCTTCCCTGAATCGCTCAGGTGCAATGTCTTCCCTGAATCGCTCAAGTGCAATTTCTTCCAGGTATCGCTCAGGTAATGTCTCCCTGAATCGCTCAGGTGCAATGTCTCCCTGAATCGCTCAGGTGTAAGGTCTCCCTGAATCGCTCAGGTGCAATGTCTCCCTGAATCGCTCAGGTGCAATGTCTCCCTGAATCGCTCAGGTGTAAGGTCTCCCTGAATTGCTCAGGTGCAATGTCTCCCTGAATCGCTCGGGTGCAATGTCTCCCTGAATCGCTCAGGTGCAATGTCTCCCTGAATCGCTCGGGTGCAATGTCTCCCTGAATCGCTCAGGTGTAAGGTCTCCCTGAATCGCTCAGGTGCAATGTCTCCCTGAATCGCTCAGGTGCAATGTCTCCCTGAATCGCTCAGGTGTAAGGTCTCCCTGAATTGCTCAGGTGCAATGTCTCCCTGAATCGCTCAGGTGCAATGTCTCCCTAAATCGCTCAGGTGCAATGTCTCCCTGAATCGCTCAGGTGCAATGTCTCCCTGAATCGCTCAGGTGCAATGTCTCCCTGAATCGCTCAGGTGCAATGTCTCCCTGAATCGCTCAGGGGCAATGTCTCCCTGAATCGCTCGGGTGCAATGTCTCCCTGAATCGCTCAGGTGCAATGTCTCCCTGAATCGCTCGGGTGCAATGTCTCCCTGAATCGCTCAGGTGCAATGTCTCCCTGAATCGCTCAGGGGCAATGTCTCCCTGAATCGCTCAGGGGCAATGTCTCCCTGAATCGCTCGGGTGTTATGTCTCCATGAATCGATCGGGTGTTATGTCTACCTGAATCGCGCAGATGTCGTGTTCCCTCGATTCAGGTGCGGTGCCGCCCGGCTTCGTGTTGGGGTTACGTATTCGCTGGGCCGCTATGGGACATATGTCCCTTGTTCCGGGGACATGTTGTTCCCTGTTCGCTCGGGTATCATGGATCCCCTTGGTTGCCAGGGCATCTTGTGTTCCTGTGCGTTCAGGGGTCAGGTGTTCCCTGTTGTTCGGGGGTCATGTGTTCCCAGGTGGGTCAGGTGTCATGTGCAGTGAAACCCGGGTGTCATTTATTCCCTGAGTCACTCGGGCACGATTCCGGTCCAGATTTGCGTGGGTCGGGATCGCACGCCCTTTTGCTGCATAAGGGACTAGCAGTTCGCGTCCCTCGCCGGGTATCGGTCAAAACACAGCTTATTTCTTCACGTAAACAGGGCCTCGGCCACCAGAGCTGTAAGCAAGCCACTGTCGTTGGGCCAAAGTTTCCTCCCTGTTCAGGTAAGATCCAGCCACGGGGCTGCTGTTACACCCTGTCACTGCGTTGGGTATTCGTTGTCAACAAGCTCCCGTTCATAGGTCTCCGTCTCACTACAGAAGTCGGTAGCGTGATCCGTTTCGTTCCAGGTAAGTAGCGGACACCGCTATACGGTCAAACCCATTCCCCTGCAGCTCTTTTTCGGTCACCCGGGGGAGGGGGAAGAAAATCTCATCTGTTACCTTCGTACCTCCTCCATGCAGCTTGAAGATGTCGCAGGCCCCGGAGTCGAATGATAACCTGTCCTTACCCGGGACCTCCGTGTCAGGGCGCGCCAGCAACCCCTCTCTGCGGAGCTGGACCGTCCCAAAGCTTGTTGCAGAGCTCAGAAGAAGAGGAATTCACCATCCCGCCTCCGCGAGAAAAGCGGAGCTGTACCGTCTCCTAATGACGGCACCATCGGGCTCAAGTGACGAGCCTTCTCCCTCGTCGATCCAGCTATCCCTCCTGCAGTCGCAGGCCACTATCGTCAGTCTGGCGGGTTCGGTTGCGGATATCCAAACTAGGATGGGGGAATGGGAGTCCCGGCCTCCACCGGCACTGCCTTCCCCAGCCCTTCCGGCCTTACCTTCTACGTCCCAGGATTCGGCGCCAGGTACGGTCCGTTCCAGGCCCCAGATTGCCCCCTCGCATTACATTCCAGAAAACCTGAAAAGGGACATCCTGGCGGGGAGGGACGTCAACCTGGCGTCCATTCTCATTGCGTCGCAAGACGTATCTGAAAATAAGGTCATTAATTGCGGGGAGGTCTCGGTGGTTCTTCGGGCCAAGGATGCCCGCCTGAACCGTAAACTGTCGGTCCCCGAATTTGTCCTTGCGTTTAGCCTCTACCGAGATACCATGTGCGGCGTCCAGTATACAAATACGGCGGAACAAACTTCTATGATTACCACAGGTCTTTCTCAGCCTAGGCGGCCGCCCCCCTCGCCCAGTTCCAATTCATCACGGACTGGGCGAACCTGGATATGGAGCTGTTCTGTCGCCATTTTGCCGGGTTGCAGGCCCCCACGTGTGCAGCGTGCCAGTCCATACAGCACATGACCAACGGTTCCAAGGTTCCACCGACAAGCTGGGCAGGCCCATTACTTTCTTAGGGCAGAGTCAGGTCTGCAACAACTTTAACGCCGGGGGTTGTGATTTCAATAGTTGTAGAGCCTTGCACGTGTGCTCCCTCTGCTTCAGGGCTCACCCCCGCTCCAGCTGCCCGAAGAGACAACGTAAGACTCTATGACTAGCTGACATCAACATCGAGCTCTTGGGCGTCCTGTTGCGAGATCACCCCGATCGCCAGTCAGTAGAGTTCCTTCTCACCGGTTTTGAGAGAGGCTTCAATACGAGCTTCGTTGCCCTCCCTCAAGTTTCCTGGAAGGGAAGGAACCTACAGTCGGCTAGTCAGGACCCAGAGGCGGTGGCCACCCTGTTGCAGGACGAGGTTCAAAAGGGGTTCCTGCTAGGCCCGTTCAAATCCATTCCCTTTGCTAAGTGGAGGATTAATCCCATTGGTCTAGTCTCCAAGCAGGCCTCCAATAAAAAACGTCTGATATACGATTTGTCAGCTCCACACATGTCGCCGATCCCCAGTCTTAACTCCCTGATCCCGTCACGGGAATTCTCAATGTCCTATGCATTCATTGAGGAGGCCATCCAGTACATCCTGCTGGCTGTGGAGGCGGCTTGGTTGGCCAAGGCTGACATCGCGGACGCCTTTAAACTGCTCCCCATCCTTCCTCGGTTATGGCAATATTATGGGTAGCATTGGGCAGACGGGTTTTATTTCGCTAACCGCCTCACCTTTGGGTCGAAAAGCAGCCCGTGGCTGTTCAACAGGTTCGCCTGTGCGCTGCACTGGATCCTTGTCCATCATGGGGGTCTGGACATGGTCATACATTACTTAGATGACTTCCTGATCGTCGAGAGACCCCAGGGGCCCCCATCAGGCTTGGCGAGCTTGCTCCAGCTGTTCGCCAGTCTCAAAGTCCCCGTGACATCCGCCAAGACAGAGGGTCCAGGCACTGGGGTTACCTTCTTGGGCGTTACTCTGGATTCGGTCCGCATGGAGGCCAGCCTCCCCGCGGCCAAGCTGGCTAAGATCAAGGCTGCCGTTTCCTCCGCGGCCTCTTCCGGAGTCCCTGTTAGGATTCCTTACCTGTGCATTCAAAATCATGCCACAGGGCAGGTCCTTCATTTCTCGGCTTCTCAATCTCCTCCCGACTGCTCCGGATCAGGACTCCACCGTCCGGCTGGACGGTCACGCCATGGCGAATCTTCAGATGTGGCGAACCTTCCTGACCGGGTGGAATGGCATTTCCTTGTCCGTGCCATCCCCGGATGCAGCATCCCCCACAGTTTACACCGACGCCGCAGCCTCCCGCGGGTTCGCGGCAATCTTCTATCCGCACTGGTTGATCGGCAGTTGGCCGGTGGAGCTCCTGTCCGAGGCTGAGGCTATGAGGTCCTCGCCACTGTTGGAGTTATACCCCATAGTGGAGGCTGCCCGCGTTTGGGGTCCGCTCTGGGCGAACAGGTCAGTCGTATTAAGGACGGACAGTCAGGTCCTGGTAGAGGTAATCTCCAAGGGGAGGGCCAAATCTCTCAGGATAATGTCCCTGCTACGTAAGCTTGTCTGGCTATCCTTGGAGTTCAACTTCCATGTCTTCGCTTTCCATATCCAGGGAGCACAGAACGTGGCGGCCGACGCCCTGTCCCGTTTTAACCTCAATGTTTTCTTTCAGGAACTCCCAGAGGCAGATCCCGTTGGCGTTCCAGTTCCACCATACAGCGCCCTCCTGCTGGACTAGAGCCCCTGATAGCAACCGCGCAGTCATTAGTCCGGCGGTCGCTAGCCGCCAACACCGCCAGGAACTATGACACCGGGTTCAGCATGTTTAAGCGGTTTGCTGACACCCATCCACAAGGGGAGGTGGACGAGGTCACTTTTATCATGGCCTTCATAGCCTATTGCCACTCCCACCGCCACCTCTCGTTTAATACCATCAAGCTGTATTTGGCCGGCATCCAACACCACCGGATGCTCAGCGACCCCTCTGCCAGATCCATCTTTTCAAACCAGGCCATCAAAGCCACCCTCAGGGGCATTCAGAAAGTCAGTACGGCAGTCCAGGTGCGCAGGCAACCGGTTTCAGGTGAGCTTTTCCGCAGGTTATCCATAGCCCTGGACGGTCTTCCTTTTGGCCAATCGGCAAGCATCATTACAAAAGCGGCCATGTATCTCGGGTTCTATGGGTTCCTCAGACCCGGGGAGTTCACCTGCAGCGCCATCTCCCGAACAACCCTGCTCAGGCAACATCTCGCCTGGCACTCCGACCACTTCATTCTGTCCATTCCGTCCTCCAAGACCAGTCAAACCGGTCCTCCCACAGAGGTGGAATTTTACCCTACGGCCAACTGTTGGTGTCCTATAAAGGTGCTCCAGGAGCTCCTGGCCTCCCTCCAATCTCCCGCTTTAGACGGCCCGTTGCTCCCGGTTAACGGTAGGCCCCTGTCTTCAACCCTGTTCATCTCCAATATCCGCACCCTGGCCGCAGGGTTGGGTTACAACCCTAGCGCAATATCCGGGCACTCATTTCGTATAGGGGCCGCGTCCGCAGCTTCTAGTCAACAGGTACCGGCGCACATCATCCGCAAGATGGGTCGTTGGAGGTCGTCCTGCTTCACAAGATACATTCCGAATCCACGGGCTGAGATATCAAGAGCCTTTTGTTCCTTGACATTGTAGGTCACACAATGCTTCAATAAATATTTCATACCCTGCAACGTGCCGGTTCTCTTTTTGCCCACTTATTCAGGCCTTACCTCGTCACTGGCGTCGGGCACACTCCAGCCAGTTAGGTCAGGACAGTCCGTAGGCATGCCTATTCTGTTCCTCGCTCAGCTCCTCCCACAAATATTGAAGGCTGCTTGAAGCCTGTAATTGTGGGGGGAGCGCACTTACCCTATTTAAACCCCCTCCTACAAGCAGGAGGGCGCCCGGTTCTTGCCCCTCCCTCCCATCCCCTTCATCATACTCTCCTCTTGGGTGGCCCACTTATTCAGGCCTTACCTCGTCACTGGCGTCGGGCACACTCCAGCCAGTTAGGTCAGGACAGTCCGTAGGCATGCCTATTCTGTTCCTCAGGACCTTTACCAACAGGAAGTCGTAACTGTCGTTACGCACTGGTGGTAGTGGATGTCTTCTCTAAATGGGTAGAAGCCATCCCCACGGTCAACGATTCGGCTACAACCACTGCCGGTGTTCTCTGGGAACAGGTTCTGTCACAATGGGGTATCCCCAGATTGATAGAGTCAGACAGAGGAACCCATTTCACGGGTATGGTAATGAAAGCGCTTTGTGGTCTTTTAGACATAAAGCAAAGGTTTCATGTGCCTTACCACCCTCAGTCTGCAGGCATCGTGGAGCGGATGAACCGGACCATTAAGACACGACTTTCTAAAGTGCTACTGGAGAAAGGTTCCTCATGGGTAGCCTCTCTGCCAGCTGTGCTAATGGGAATCCGAGCTACCGAGGCTACCAGTACCGGTATCACCCCGTTTGAACTCATGACCAGATGCAAAATGCCCCTATGCCTCCTCAATGAACCTTTAGTGTCAGAGCCTATGAAGAACGCCATAGCTAGAGACATGTTTCTCCAACAGTTTCAACTGAACCTGAAAGAGTTATTGCCTCATGCAATAAGAGAGCTGGTGATGGTAAAAATCTTCTCCTGAGTACGGATATACCAGATGTGTGACACTTTTTTGCAGCCTAGGTGGGCAAAGGGGCCCATATTCCAAAGAGCACCTTTCGGATTTCACAGGTCATTTTTTACAGAATTTGATTTCAAACTCCTTACCACACATTTGGGCCCCTAGAATGCCAGAGCAGTATAACTACCCCACAAGTGACCCCATTTTGGAAAGAAGACACCCCAAGGTATTCCGTGAGGGGCATGGCGAGTTCCTAGAATTTTTTATTTTTTGTCACAAGTTAGTGGAAAATGATGATTTTTTTTTTATTTTTTTTTCTCATACAAAGTCTCATATTCCACTAACTTGTGACAAAAAATAAAAACTTCCATGAACTCACTATGCCCATCAGCGAATACCTTGGGGTCTCTTCTTTCCAAAATGGGGTCACTTGTGGGGTAGTTATACTGCCCTGGCATTCTAGGGGCCCAAATGTGTGGTAAGGAGTTTGAAATCAAATTCAGTAAAAAATGACCTGTGAAATCCGAAAGGTGCTCTTTGGAATATGGGCCCCTTTGCCCACCTAGGCTGCAAAAAAGTGTCACACATCTGGTATCTCTGTATTCAGGAGAAGTTGAGGAATGTGTTTGGGGTGTCTTTTTACATATACCCATGCTGGGTGAGATAAATATCTTGGTCAAATGCCAACTTTGTATAAAAAAATGGGAAAAGTTGTCTTTTGCCAAGATATTTCTCTCACCCAGCATGGGTATATGTAAAATGACACCTCAAAACACATTCCCCACCTTCTCCTGAGTACGGAGATACCAGATGTGTGACACTTTTTTGCAGCCTAGATGGGCAAAGGGGCCCATATTCCAAAGAGCACCTTTCGGATTTCACAGGTCATTTTTTACAGAATTTGATTTCAAACTCCTTACCACACATTTGGGCCCCTAGAATGCCAGGGCAGTATAACTACCCCACAAGTGACCCCATTTTGGAAAGAAGAGACCCCAAGGTATTTCGTGATGGGCATAGTGAGTTCATGGAAGTTTTTATTTTTTGTCACAAGTTAGTGGAATATGAGACTTTGTATGAAAAAAATAAAAAAATAAAAAATCATCATTTTCCACTAACTTGTGACAAAAAATAAAAAATTCTAGGAACTTGCCATGCCCCTCACGGAATACCTTGGGGTGTCTTCTTTCCAAAATGGGGTCACTTGTGGGGTAGTTATACTGCCCTGGCATTTTCCGGGGGCCCTAATGTGTGGTAAGTAGGTAAATGACCTGTGAAATCCGAAAGGTGCTCTTTGGAATGTGGGCCCCTTTGCCCACCTAGGCTGCAAAAAAGTGTCACACATCTGGTATCTCCGTACTCGGGAGAAGGTTGGGAATGTGTTTTGTGGTGTCATTTTACATATACCCATGCTGGGTGAGAGAAATATCTTGGCAAAAGACAACTTTTCCCATTTTTTTTATACAAAGTTGGCATTTGACCAAGATATTTATCTCACCCAGCATGGGTATATGTAAAAAGACACCCCAAAACACATTCCTCAACTTCTCCTGAATACAGAGATACCAGATGTGTGACACTTTTTTGCAGCCTAGGTGGGCAAAGGTGCCCAAATTCCTTTTAGGAGGGCATTTTTAGACATTTGGATACCAGACTTCTTCTCACACTTTGGTTCCCCTAAAATGCCAGGGCAGTATAAATACCCCACATGTGACCCCATTTTGGAAAGAAGACACCCCAAGGTATTCAATGAGGGGCATGGCTAATTCATAGAAAAAAAATAATTTTGGGCACAAGTTAGCGGAAATTGATTTTTTTGATTTTGTTCTCACAAAGTCTCCCTTTCCGCTAACTTGGGACAAAAATTTCAATCTTTCATGGACTCAATAAGCCCCTCAGCGAATACCTTGGGGTGTCTTCTTTCCAAAATGGGGTCATTTGTGGGGTGTTTGTACTGCCCTGGCATTTGAGGGTCTCCGCAATCATTACATGTATGCCCAGCATTAGGAGTTTCTGCTATTCTCCTTATATTGAGCATACGGGTAATGAGATTTTTTTTTTCCGTTCAGCCTCTGGGCTGAAAGAAAAAAATGAACGGCACAGATTTCTTCATTCGCATCGATCAATGTGGATGAAAAAATCTCTGCCAAAAAAAGAAAAAGGAGGGGAAAGGCGTCTGCCAGGACATAGGAGCTCCGCCCAACATCCATACCCACTTAGCTTGTATGCCCTGGCAAACCAGATTTCTCCATTCACATCAATCGATGTGGATGAATAAATCATTGCCGTGATTTTTTTTTTTTATATATACAAAGTGTTTGCCAAAGTATATGAACACCGCCACCTCCTCAGCTCATATGCCTCGGCAAACATATCTTTTACTGCAGAGGAGAAATCTCGTCTTGCAGCGCCGCATACACCGACTTGCGTGTAATCTGACAGCAGCGCAATGCTTCTGTCAGAATGCACATCAGTGCTGCAGCTGGTCGATCGGTTGGTCCACCTGGAAGGTAAAAAAAACAAAACAAAAAAGAAAAAACCAGGCCGCAAAGCAATAACTTTATTAACTGTTGAACAGAACATAGAAACTTTTTTTAAACTTTTTTAACTGAACGTTTAACTTTTTTACTTACCGGTATTTTTTTTTTTGTTTAGTTTTTTTTACCTTTATAGAACAAACCTCTCCTTCCCCATGGGACAATGTGCAAAGCGCAAATCGCCCAAAGATGTGGCGAAGTACGTTATGCACTTTATCCCAGGTGAAAGGAGAGGTTTGCAGCAGCTGTGAGTAAAAGGGCCCTAATAGCCCTGTGTGCCTGTCCTGTGAGATGCAATCCCTATGCTAGGTGTACCTGTGTGTGGTACTTCCGGAAACACTCACCTAAGCATAGGGCAGGGTGGTCAGGGCAGTCAGGACAGAAATAGCGGGTGTCACGCCTTATTCCACTCCTGCTACAGACACGACATTTTTTTCGGGGTGGCGGTTGGGTTGAGGTACCAGCAACGACACTGGGGAAATGTCGCTCGTGTAGACGGCTAACTACACTGGTGGATGGGGCCACGGAACCTCCTGGGTAAAGGAGGTTCGCGATGATCTCTTCCTGGAATTTGAGGAAGGATCCTGTTCTCCCAGCCTTACTGTAGAGAACAAAACTATTGTACAGCGCCAATTGAATTAAATATACAGACACCTTCTTATACCAGCGTCTGGTTCTGCGGGAAACTAAATAGGGAGCCAACATCTGGTCATTGAAGTCCACCCCTCCCATGAGCGCATTATAGTCGTGGACTGAGAGGGGCTTTTCAATGACACGGGTTGCCCTTTCAATTTGGATTGTCGTGTCTGCGTGAATGGAGGAGAGCATGTAAACGTCACGCTTGTCTCTCCATTTCACCGTGAGCAGTTCTTCGTTACACAAGGCAGCCCTCTCCCCCCTTGCAAGACGGGTGGTTACAAGCCGTTGGGGGAAGCCCACGCGACTAGTTCGCGCGGTGCCACAGGCGCAAATCCGTTCTAGAAACAAATGCCTAAAGAGGGCCACACTTGTGTAAAAATTGTCCACATAAAGATGGTACCCCTTGCCGAATAAGGGTGACACCAAGTCCCAGACTGTCTTCCCACTGCTCCCCAGGTAGTCAGGGCAACCGACCGGCTCCAGGGTCTGATCTTTTCCCTCATAGATCCGAAATTTGTGGGTATAGCCTGTGGCCCTTTCACAGAGCTTATACAATTTGACCCCATACCGGGCACGCTTGCTTGGGATGTATTGTTTGAAGCCAAGGCGCCCGGTAAAATGTATTAGGGACTCGTCTACGCAGATGTTTTGCTCAGGGGTATACAAATCTGCAAATTTCTGGTTGAAATGGTCTATGAGGGGCCGAATTTTGTGGAGACGGTCAAAAGCTGGGTGGCCTCTGGGACGGGAGGTGGTGTTGTCGCTAAAATGCAGAAAACGCAGGATGGTCTCAAATCGTGTCCTGGACATAGCAGCAGAGAACATGGGCATGTGATGAATTGGGTTCGTGGACCAATATGACCGCAATTCATGTTTTTTTGTCAGGCCAATGTTGAGGAGAAGGCCCAGAAAAATTTTAAGTTCGGAAACTTTGACTGGTTTCCACCGGAAAGGCTGGGCATAATAGCTTTCCGGGTTTGCAGTTATAAATTGTGTGGCATACTGGTTGGTCTCTGCCACGACTAAGTCTAAGAGCTCCGCAGTCAAGAACAGCTCAAAAAATCCCAGGGCCGAACCGATTTGAGCCGTCTCAACCCGAACTCCAGACTGGGCGGTGAAAGGAGGAACTACAGGTGCGGCTGAAGTTGGTGACTGCCAATCAGGGTTTGCCAGCACCTCAGGGACTCTAGGGGGTCTACGGGCCTGTCTGCGCGGTGGCTGCGACGGGGTAACTACTGCACGTGCCACCGTACCAGCTTCAACTGCCCTTCTGGTGCTCGCTACTTCACCATGTTGTACGGCAGTGCTGGTACTAGGTCCAGGAAGGGCTGCGCTGCTGGTGTATGCCTCACCACGTGATCCGGCAGCGACAGCCCCACTCTGCTGCTCTTGAAGCGGATCCTGCGTAACCTGTGGTCTAGCGACACGGGGCCGGGTACGCCTGGTGCTGCCAGGGACCTCAACCTCCTCGTCCGAACTTTGGGTCAGAGAGCCACTGCTTTCCACAGGTTCATATTCTGACCCGCTAGATTCGTCAGATGAGGGTTCTCACTCCTCATCCGACTGGGTCAGAATCCTGTAGGCCTCTTCAGAAGAATACCCCCTGTTTGACATTTTGGACTACTAAATTTAGGGGTATTCCCTGAGACTACCCAAGAAAAAAAGCAAACCTGTCTTACAAAGGGGAGGCTAGCGAAGTACCGGAGGCCGCTGCGGTTGATAAAAAATATCAAAACTGATTTTTTTATCGCCGCAGTGCGTGTAAAGTGAATGTGCAGTGATCAAAAAATAATAATTTTTTGTCACTGCGGTGGGGCGGGTGTGGGTGAACGCACGTGTGGGCGACCGATCAGGCCTGATCGGGCAAACACTGCGTTTTGGGTGGAGGGCGAACTAAAGTGACACTAATACTATTATAGATCTGACCGTGATCAGTTTTGATCACTTACAGATACTATAAAAGTACAAATGCTGATTAGCGATACGCTAATCAGCGAATAAATGTGACTGCGGTGCGGTGGGGTGGGCGCTAACTGACGCTAACTACCTAACCAAGGGGCCTAAACTATCCCTAAAACCTATCAGTCAATACCAGTGAAAAAAAAAAAGTGACAGTTTACACTGATCACTTTTTTTCCTTTCACTAGTGATTGACAGGGGCGATCAAAGGGGTGATCAAAGGGTTAATTGGGGTGCAGGGGGGTGATCTGGGGCTAAGGTGTAGTGTTGGTGCTACTCACAGTTCAGTCTGCTCCTGTGCTGGATCCAACCGACGAAAAGGACCAGCACAGGAGCAGAGAAGCCATATAACAGATCATATTTACTAATATGATCTGTTATCTGGCTTGTGATTCGATTTTTTAAAAATCAGCAACCTGCCAGCGACGATCATTGGCTGGCAGGTTGCTGATGCAATTCTCCTCGAACTTTTGCCGGCCCGCGATGCGCATGCGCGGGCCGGCTGAGACCGAAATCTCGCGGCGCGTCCACTCGGAATGAAACAACCACCTCCAGGACGCGTCTGTGCGTACAGCGGTCCGGAGGTGGTTAAAGTAATGGGTGACACAATGCTGAAGGTGCAAAGGCCGATGACGACCAAGAAAAAGTCACGTAGGCGGCAGGAAGTTTTGTGGATCCATATCGACCAGACCAAGGCCACCCGAGCCTCCCCAACTCAATAACATGTACTCTCTTAGAGTTGGGTGAGGGGGGGTTTGGTGGGTCAATGGTGGATCCATGAATACTGATTATATTTACATTGAATTGACAGATCACGGGAGGGAGACTCGCCAAGGTTCCGACTAGCCAGAAAAGATTTAGAGATCCTCTGAACATGGCACATCTCCAGATTGTGACACTGTTGGTAAGCATGATGATGGCAGGCTCAACCTCTTCAGGGGAGGGCCTGGGAGTTAATAATGGTATGGCCAACATATCAATTAGTAAACCCGGTCTTTTAATGGTGGTATCCTGGAACCATACGAGAACTTCTCCTTTACACCGGGACAGTGGTATCTGTATGGTTTCCAGAGGGAGGGTTTTGCCAAAGGTGTAATTTAACATTATACCCCTGTGGAGAATGTGTCTGCCATACTACATAACTTACATGCCCTCTGCCTCAAGAAATTCAGACATTTTCAAGACTCAGACCCTACACCTAGGAAATCTTTAAGATGGGTGTCTAGGGACCCTCACTTGCACCCTTACAAGCAAGTGGAAGCCAACACGACCACGGTGTTGTGTACCAAGGAAGGGATTCTGAGTCCTGAGGATGTCACTGGGGCAGAGTATAGTGGCTGGTATATCCTTAAAGCTACCCTTATAAGGAAGGATAGTATCACGGTCGGCGTGACTATAACATACGTGACACAGAGGGAGGGAACAAGGAAGGCCCTGCCCAAGTGAGAGGGAAGGTGGTGACCCCTGACTCACCTAGCGGCTGGCACCTGGCTGCCCTGACGTCCCTAGACGGGTTCCTCACCCGTACGCCGATCACGTGCCTAAAGCCCTGGCTTTCCCTAAGCTGAGCCCTAGATAGTGAACAGGGCGGTGGGAACACTAGTCCGCACCACTAGCTCTAAAGGAAAACCCCAAGGGAAGGACAGACAATACAAACTCAACATATAATCCCAGGTGGGCGACAACAGGAGACAACAAGAAGCCCAACAGGGATCCGGAGGGTAGCACTCTGGAACGACAACCAGGATTCACAACTCCAGTGGGTCAGTATAGATGTCCAGGCAGGAAGCTCTATAACTGGCAACTAGAGAAGAGTGAAGGGAGAATATAAGGAGGTTGGGAGTGGCAGACAAGAAACAGCTGAGGAGGAGAAGCTACGGATCCCTGATTGAGACAAAAAGGATAGCAAGGCAAACACAGAAAACAATCACTAAGAAACAACGTGATCTTTAGATATAGAGCGCGCAGCCACCCGCTGCGACCTCCTGACCCCGGGTATAACGGAGTCAGACGTGGCTCTTGATACCCTCGTGACAGTACCCTCCCTTTCACGAGGGGCCTCCGGACACTCAGGACCAGGTCTCTCCGGATGAGAGGCATGGAAAGCCTGAATTAACCTGTTGGCGTTTACCTCTGACGCTGGAACCCACATTCTTTCCTCGGGACCGTAACCCCTCCAATGCACCAGATACTAAAGAGAGCGGCGGACCCGACGAGAATCAACAATTCTGGCTATTTGAAACTCCAGATTACCATCCACAATAACAGGAGGAGGTGGCAGCGGTGATGGTTCTAGAGGTGGAACATACTTCTTGAGTAACGATTTATGGAAGACGTTAAAGGATCTTAAAAGTCTGAGGTAGCTCCAGGCGAAAAGCCACAGGGTTAATGACGGCTACTATTTTATAAGGACCAATGAACCTAGGGCCCAGTTTCCAAGAGGGAACCTTCAACTTAATATTCCTAGTAGACAACCACACATAGTCATTCACCCCTAGGTCCGGACCTGGCGACCGTTTCTTATCGGCCATGCATTTATATTTACCACTCATCTTTTTCAAGTTAACTTGCACCTTCTGCCATACCGAAGAAAGAGATGAAGAAAACCTTTCCTCTTCGGGAACCCCAGAAGACCCCCCCTCTTTGAAAGTACAAAATTGGGGATGAAAACCGTATGCACCAAGGAATGGTGACTTGCCAGTGGACTCCTGATAATGATTATTTATGGCAAACTCAGCTAACGGTAAATATGATGACCACAACTCTTGGTTTTCAGACACAAAACACCTTAAATATGTTTCTAGGTTTTGGTTGGTACGCTCAGTCTGTCCATTCGACTGAGGATGGAAAGCTGAGGAAAAGGACAAGTGTACCCCCAAACGGGAACAAAAAGCTTTCCAAAACTTAGAAATAAACTGGGTTCCCCGATCCGAAACCACATCGGAAGGGACCCCGTGAAGCTTCACGATTTCACTGATAAACACCTGAGCAAGAGTTTTAGCATTAGGAAGTGCGGGTAGCGCAATAAAGTGTACCATTTTGCTAAACCTGTCTACTACTACCAAAATAACTGTTTTACCCGCAGACAACGGTAAGTCAGTGAGGAAATCCATTGACAGATGTGTCCATGGCCTATTGGGGATAAAAAGTGGCAATAAAGACCCTGCTGGACGTGTATGAGAGACTTTCGCGCGTGCACAAGTAGAACAAGTAGACACGAAATCCATTACATCCTGACGCAACCTTGGCCACCAAAAACGACGAGATAATAGCTCCAAGGTTGCTTTACTACCCGGGTGCACAGCAAGTGCCGAATTATGATGTTCTTTTAATAATTCAAGACGCAGGTTTAACGGTACAAACAATTTCTCTGAGGGGCAAGAGGCCGGGGCGTCCCCCTGGGCCTCTAACACCTTTCCCTCTAGAACAGAGTGTACAGCAGAGACAACCACTCCTCTTTGTAAAATAGGTACCGGATCACTAGCATTACCCCCTCCAGGGAAACTACGAGATAACGCGTCTGCCTTGGTATTTTTTGCCCCAGGACGATAGGTAATAACAAAGTTAAACCTGGTAAAGAATAGCGACCACCTAGCTTGTCTAGGGGTGAGACGCTTAGCCGATTCTAGGTACAGAAGGTTTTTGTGATCCGTAATCACCGTGACGGGGTGGATTGCTCCCTCTAAGAAGTGACGCCACTCTTCAAGCGCCAGCTTAATCGCCAACAGTTCCCTATTTCCAACATCATAGTTCTTCTCTGCAGAAGATAATTTTTTGGAAAAGAAAGCGCAAGGGCGCCATTTGCCAGGAGACGGACCCTGAGACAATACAGCCCCCACTCCCACCTCTGACGCATCTACCTCAACAATAAAAGGCTGGGAGACATCAGGTTGAATTAGAACAGGTGCCGAGGTAAAACTCTCTTTTAGAGAGGAAAATGCATTTTTAGCGGCGTCAGACCATTTAGAAAAATCAGTCCCCTTCCTAGTCATGTCGGTAAGGGGTTTAACGATCACTGAATAATTTTTAATGAACTTTCTATAGAAATTTGCGAAACCCAAAAACCGTTGTAGTGCTTTAAGGTTCTCAGGAAGATCCCAATCTAAAATTGCCTGGACCTTCCCAGGATCCATACGGAAACCTGACGCAGATAATAGATATCCCAGGAACTGTATTTCCTGAACGGCGAAGACACATTTTTCAATTTTCGCATATAATTCATTCGTCCGTAGGACCTGCAGTACTTGCCTGACATGCACCTCATGTGTTTTCAGATCAGCCGAATAAATTAAGATATCATCTAGGTATATGACAACAAACCTGCCGATGAGATGACTAAAAATATCATTAACGAAATGTTGGAAGACAGCGGGGGCATTGGTCAGACCGAAAGGCATAACTAGATATTCATAATGCCCCTCAGGGGTGTTAAAAGCTGTCTTCCACTCATCCCCTTCCCTGATACGAATCATATTGTAGGCCCCCCTAAGATCAAGTTTGGAGAACCACCTAGCACCCGCAATCTGATTAAACAGGTCAGGAATGAGAGGAAGAGGGTATGGGTCACGGATGGTTATCTGGTTTAACTCACGGAAATCTAAGCAAGGACGCAGGCCCCCATCTTTCTTTTTAACAAAGAAAAACCCTGCAGCCACGGGTGAAGAAGAGGGTCTGATGTGTCCCTTAGCCAGACTCTCGGAGATATAATCTTTCATGGCTTGTCTCTCGGGACCCGAAAAATTATACAACCTGGACTTGGGTAATTTTGCACCGGGAATCAGGTTAACCGGGCAATCATAAGGACGATAAGGTGGTAGCTTCTGACAACCCTTTTCAGAAAAAACGTCCTCAAAGTCCGAAATAAATGTAGGTAGGGAAGCTATGGAGGCGATTAAGCAATTGTTATTTAAGCAATTCTCTCTGCAATGCTCCTTCCACTCCAATATCTCCCTGGCCTGCCAATCCACCACTGGATTGTGCGCTACCAACCAGGGAAGACCCAATACCACCGGAGAGGGAAGCCCCTCCAGAACATAACATGAAAGACACTCATTATGGTGGTCCCCTACCCGAAGGTGTAAATTATGGACAATGTGGGTGAGGTTTCTCTGAGACAGAGGAGCCAAATCTATAGCGAATACGGGAATAGGTCTCTGCAGCGTACAGAGAGACAAACCCAAAGTGCGGGCAAAATGGGCATCTATCAAATTTACCCCTGCTCCACTGTCTAGAAAAAAAGAAATAGACTCCGTCTTAACACCAAAAACAATAACCGCTGGTAACACAAATTGAGATGTTCGTATGGAGGAAACGTATACCCCCCGGCTGACATCCTCCGCACAGCCCGGGGTTAGTAGTTTTCCGACGGTCTTTTGTTTTTGAGAAAGGAGGGACAGACATTAATGAAATGACCCCTCCCCCCACAGAAAAAACAAGCCCCCCCCCTACGGCGAACCTCGGGAGGACGGACCTGACGAGAAGTTCCGCCTAGCTGCATAGGCTCATCTAAGTCAGTACAGGCTGACTGTTGCTTGGGAGAGGTAACCAATTGCTCAGGAATTTTCGATCTCTCCCTAAGACGCCTATCTATTCTGATAGAGAGGGACATAACAGCATCAAGGGAAAGGGGGGTCTCATACAGCGCCAGTGCATCCTTAACCCTTTCAGATAACCCAGAGCAGAACTGACTCCTGAGAGCCGGGTCGTTCCACTGAGTATCCGTAGCCCACCTACGGAACTCTGAGCAATATTCCTCTGCTGACCGATCTCCCTGTAGGAGTCTCCGTAACTTCGACTCAGCCAGGGCGACTCGGTCAGGGTCATCATATATGAGACCCAAAGCCCCAAAAAATCCCTCCACTGACCGTCGAGCCTGAGAACCAGGGGGTAACGAGAACGCCCAGGATTGCGGATCCCCCTGAAGCAGGGAAATGACAATCCCTACCCGCTGTTCTTCATTACCTGAGGAGTAAGGGCGCAACTTAAAGTATAATTTGCAGGCCTCACGGAACGTTGCAAATTTGTCCCTTCCCCCAGAAAATCTGTCAGGAAGAACAACCTTGGGTTCTGTAACAACCTGGTTACCCATAGCAACCGCTGGGGGTGCGGTCTGCTGCATTTGCTGCTGTTGTTGGAGGACAGACGCCTTCAATCCTGCCACCTCCAAAGACAGGCTTTGAAGCTGTTCTGCCAAGGCATCAATAGGATCCATATAATGGATGAAAATGAATGGGTCCAGATCTGGTCCAGATCTGTTCCACAAAAAACGGAACAGATCAGGAAAGAAACAACGGACGTGTGAATGGACCCTTACTTGGAGAATTTCCGTGGACGACTTCAGAGTTGATCAGTGGAATCACAGATGTGGGGAGTTTGTGAGGAACCAAATTGACATGATCAGAGGTTAGATAGAGGCGGGGCAAGAGGTAAGAAAGGACGATCTCGTACCCTGGAAACACAGGGGAAGAAGAGATCTGGTAGCCATGGGACTAGGCGGAGGTGCATTGGGAGTAGGCGCCCTGAACAATATGGATATGGAAGTCCTGAGAAGTAAACTTGGGGATGTTGCGCGACACGCCGGGGAAGGATTAAAGACCCTCCCTTCCAGATCTCACAGGGATTTCATGGACATGGGTAAGCAGTCAGTTCACTCAGATTCACCTTTCCTCTAGGGAACCTTATGAGAAATCAAGGTGCCGCCAATAGTGAAGTACAATCACAAAAGTTCCAACTCCAAGGTTTTATTATACTCACAAGATGGATATGGTAACAAGCAGTATACACAAATCATTCACCCGACCCGGGTTTCGCTTTAGGAAGCTTCGTCTCATAAGGTTCCCTGGAGGAAAGGTGAATCCGAGTGAACTGACTGCTTACCCATGTCCATGAAATCCCTGTGAGATCTGGGAGGGAGGATTTTTCAGCTTTGTCCTGGAGCAGCGCGGTCCATTTAAAGAAAACGCGTCTATAGATGTGAACATTACCCACTTCACTATTGGAACTCGTGACGCACCAAAAGAAAGGCAACGTACTAAAGGCTGTTTTTTTATATTTTATTAGGATTAAAGACCCAGCTTGATGTAAACCACGTCCTAGAGGGTTTGCAGCATTCGCACATAGATGCCACTACCTCTCTATCTTCTGCTCTACGAGTTAGGTTAGGTTAGTTGTGGGTCTCTTGGAGGAACAGGATAGAGCTCAGCTTGCTCTGGCGTGTACGGACAACCTTAAACATATTGTATCATCATTGTACGGCGGCCTCTTCCCATTCAACCTCCGCCAATGGGTAAGTCCTCTTATATCTCATTTTTCAGCCAATCACACCAACTAGTGGTTGGTCCAGTGGCACGGCTGTAGGAATCTCACTTGCACTGCTTCGTCATTGGCTCCTGTATCTGTCCATCTTAGACAGGGATACAGTGCCAATAACCTAGGGATTGTTATAAATAACCGGACGGTACTTCATCCACAGCTCCACTCGGGCGTTCTAACCTATGAGGGAGGCCATCCTTATCTGTTAGACATAGAGGGATGTTGGAAGAAAGAGGATACTATCCTCTGTCAAGGTAGTCAGGATCGGGTGCTTAGACACCAGTGTTGGAGCACCGAGGGGTCCTGTGAGATGAAGGCCAGCCCAATACCCTCCTCCCCTAAATACTTGGGACAGGGGTATTGGTCCTGGTACCAAAGGAAAAATATGTCTTATGCAATTTATGGGACTAATTGCACCGAGAGAGGAGAACTCCTCCCTGGAGCGTATTGCACCCTTGGTCCCGACCTAGGTTTAGATGTCGCAGAGCTGCAAGAAAGCACACCAATCATCCCGGAGAAGAGACTCGACATCCGCCCTGACGTTCCCGTGAGACTCCAGAAGATTCCTCTTGGCTTTGGGATACAACTCAAGCATCTCCTGCTGGAGTTCAGCCAAGAGGACGAAATGGGGGAGGGGAGGGGGGTGGGTATGTTTAGTTACTGTGATAGTTATGTAAAATATTACGTTTGTCCCTGTGATGTAAATGATGCTTTACTGTAACATTTGACAATGTAACTACGAAATACGCTTTTGTGATCATTGGATAAATGTATTTTCTATCATTTCCTGCCGAGAGACAAACTGAATAAAATTTGGTTTAAAAATAAAAAAAAGAGGACGAAATACTTCAAAATCTTCAAGAGACGGAGAAACAGACCACCATTCAACTATGGCATGACAAGAACAAAATAACTGCGATCGATACCGCCTTAGACAAGGACTCCAAAGTTTCCTGGTGGAAAAGTCTGTTCAGCTACAGTCCAAAGGCAACATCCTTCTTCAACCTATTGATACACCCGGTGATAGGTCTTCTGGTTCTGGTAATCGTCATGTACATGGGACTGTGTCTAATCTACAGGAGGGTCAAGAGACTTGCGGACCAACTGAAACAGAACCCAACAGAACTTCACGAAGTTAATCGTAGGAGGCTCAGGACATCGCTCCAACAAAGTCCTGAAGCCAGGAATCGCTTGGACATAACGTTTCCTATGAGGGTTCAGGATGAAAATCTGGGCACCTTCAGGGTTCATTTGCATAACACAAAAATCGCTTTTTTAGCAAAATAAAAGCATGACAATAGGAAAGAAAACCACTGCAGGAGATAAGGTAATTTATTACACATGGCAATGGTGAGAGCTTAATATGGTCAAACCAGGTGACAGATTTCCTTTAATCCCTATACCACCAACGATTTTCCCTCATTAACCCTTTGGTCACTATAACCCTATACCACCAACGATTTTCCCTCATTAACCCTTTGGTCACTATAACCCTATACCACCAACGATTTTCATATACCCCTGCTGCTGTCCTGCAGTATTCCCTATACCACCAACGCATTAAGCCCCCTTGCATTTAACCCCTGTTCAATATCACCCCTGCATTTAACCCCTGCTCCCCTGGTACCCCCTGCTATATCACCCCTGCATTTACCCCTGTTCCCCTGGTACCCCCTGATCACCCCTGCATTACCCTTGCATTAACCCCTAACCCCTGCTCCTCCAACCCCTGTAATCCCTGTCTGCCCCTGCACATTGACCTTTGAGATAGCCCCAGTTTTCCCTATAGGTGCCCTGTAATCCTTTGTTAACCCTTTGTTTCTCCCATAGGGATAGCTTAGAGCCAGGTTCGGTGGGCTGCTAATGTGTATATGAGTGTAAAGTATAGTTAGATTTTGGGATTGAATATTGGAAGTGGGATTGTGTTTAGCGTAGTTAGGTATTATATTGTGTTTATTACAGTGTTATAGTGTTATTAGAATATTACTGTATTACGGTACGGTAGAATATTACTGTATATTACTGTATATATATATATTTGTTTGTATAACCCTTTATATAGACATATATAGATATAGTAGTATTAGACGTGTTATTGTATAATAAATTCCTTTTATTGTTCAAAGTACAGCGTATAGTGTTTTTAGTAGTCGCCGCCGTAGTATAGTAGTAATAGTATTAGTGTGTACGCAAGTAGTTCAGTAATAGAGTGAGGTAATCAGTATTACCGTATTTTTCGCCCTATAAGACGCACCGGCCCATAAGACGCACGGTTTTTGGGGAGGAAAATAAGAAAAAAATATATTTTTAACCAAAAGGTGTGCTGTGTGTTTGGTGGGTTTGGAACTAATGGTGGTCTGTGGATGGCACTATTACTGGGGGGACACTGTTATGGGGGGATCTGTGGATGACGGACACTGTTATGGGGGGATCTGTGGATGACGGACACTGTTATGGGGGGATCTGTGGATGACGGACACTGTTATGGGGGGATCTGTGGATGACGGACACTGTTATGGGGGGATCTATGGATGACGGACACTGTTATGGGGGGATCTGTGGATGACGGACACTGTTATGGGGGGATCTGTGGATGACGGACACTGTTATGGGGGGATCTGTGGATGACGGACACTGTTATGGGGGGATCTGTGGATGACGGACACTGTTATGGGGGAGATCTGTGGATGACGGACACTGTTATGGGGGGGATCTGTGGATGACGGACACTGTTATGGGGGGGGATCTGTGATGGACACTGTTATGGGGGGGATCTGTGGATGACGGACACTGTTATGGGGGGGATCTGTGATGGACACTGTTACAGGGGGGATCTGTGGCTTGCACTGTTACAGGGGGATCTGTGGCTGGCACTGTTACAGGGGGGATCTGTGGGTGGCACTGTTATATATGTGCCATCCACAGACCCCCAGCCCATAACAGTGCCATCCACAGACCCCCCCAGCCCATAACAGTGCCATCCACAGACCCCCCCCCCCCCCCGCCGCCGCTGCTCCAGTATACAAATATAAGATGTCTTATTCAATTAATACTTATTAAACATGCCCCCTCACTCCTAATAGTACCTCACATCCTAAAAGCTTCTGTACAATGCCGGCAGGCAGGCTGGGCGGCCGGCGCGTCCCTCACTGACGTCACTTGCCTGCGCCGCCTGCTTCTTTCATAAAGTAGGCGGCGCAGGCACGTGACATCAGGGAGTTACGCTGCCGCCCGCCCGGCCTGCCTGCATTCTACAGAAGCGGTTAGGATATAAGGTACTATTAGGAGTGAGGGGGCATGTTTAATTGAATAAGACATCTTATATTAGTATACCGGAGCGGCGGGGCTATACTACACTGACTGCACCGCCCCGCCGCTATTGCCGGCCCCCAGATCCTCCTCCCAGTCCCTCCCCTAATCCCCGCTCGCTCGTACATCGCAGCTTGCGATGTAAAACTGCAAGCATTCGCCCCATAAGACGCAGGGGCATTTCTCCCCCATTTTGGGGGGAGAAAAAGTGCGTCTTATGGGGTGAAAAATACGGTATTTTGTTTAATTAAGTATAAATAGGCGGAGGCATCACTAGACGACTCAAGCCTATTTATAAATATTAATTATTGAGATTTGCATCAATTCCAATAATTAATATCTCTTTTAACAGTACGCGAGCCTTCTTTCATCGGTGCTGGTTGCTTACACTTGCAAGTCTCCATATATCTAAAAGAGCTAATAGTATTTCACAAGGATCAGGATTCGACGGTACCAGGGACCTGGCCCACTACTACATTTCTTAACCAAAAATTTATCAGATGAACACACCTTCCTAGTTTGGAACTCTCCAATCATTGTCAGATACGCGTGTACATTGATAAGGAATGTGACGTCATAACACTACCCAGAATGCACTTTTGCTATTGATGTATTGTTACCTAGGTGGCACTGTTGTATAAGCTATAAGCATCATACTATTAAGGGTTAACTTATGCATGCCTGACATCTTCAATATAATACATACCTGACATCTGGAAGCCTTATCTCAGAGCTGAGGGACAAACTTTGATACATGAATCGACTATAATATAGACTCGGAGGAACATTTTGACACTTCTCACGTTGTGGAATTTATGTTTAGATAAGAAATACAATGAAGCCTCTACTACCACAGGTGGCGTGTATCTTCTTACTGTCTAAATGATGAATGACTATTGGTTACAAAAACACAACTTTCTCTGAACGAAGTCTCATTCCCAGAAGTCTATACTAAAATAGTGACTATAAACTATTCATCATAACTAGAATAAGTAGATATAACTGTTTACACTTCTGAAAAGGCACAACATTATCTGTACCCAGGAAAGCTGGGTTCCATCACAGACCCAGGACTCTTGGAGTCCTGAATAGCAGGTCAGTCTGTGAAGGCTCCCTGATAACCTCTATGGGAGCTGTGATGTAGCCATAATAGTTGTCACCTTTAATATAGTGGGATTTATCTGCTGTTCAGGAGACTGTATAGCTGGGTGACAACCAATGTGGCTCCCATTTCATCACCCACAGTGGTTGTCACCAGCTTTCCAATTCTCATTAATATAATGATATAGATTTGCTGTTCAGGAGTCAGGGAGAGCTGGGTGACAACCGTTGCAGGCAGCGGAATTGCAACCACAGAGTATGGCGGATCTCACCGGGGCATTCAGGAATGTGGCTCCAGGTGCCGTTGGCGCTGCACGTGGCGTTCTCGTTTCTGATGAGGGCGTAGTTGAGCTCGCAGCTGTAGCGCACCTTGTCCAGGTACATGGAGATGTTCCCTTCCCAGGGCTCATAGCAATCCACCTGCCCAAACCTCATGGCCTCAGGATAAGGGCACGTCACTCCTTTAAGGGGACACAACCATTTCCAGAACATGTCATTCATCTATGGAGCAGCGACCCCCACCTCCACGTACCTCAGTATTCCCCTGTACTCCTGACTTACTCTCACAGACCAGGAAAGGGGTCCTCCAGGCTCCAGTCACCAAACACTCGCTTTCATTGGTGCCCCGCATAATCTGTACCTGGTGGAGATAGGCAGGATTCGTAAACAGCAATACTTCTGACCCCAGTCACCAAGGGGTTAATCCACAAACGTAACAAAAAATGCTATAATCATATAAAGACCAGACATATTCCTAAAGCGCCCCCAGTGGTGAGGATCGGATATGACAAGTGTCCGGTAGATGACGCGGGGAGCGGATCATCGGCTTTGGTGCAAATGTTCAGAAATGGCACATATTACACCGCGCTGCATGAATGATGGGTATGAATCACTAGTCCATGAAACAGGCATGAGGACAAAAGTAGTGGTAGTGGCACTGATGGTGGTAGTTGTACCCACAGTGGCAGTCCTCACTCTAGCGCTCCCTGGGCCCTAACAATTCTAAGGTATATAACACAGTAGGATTCTCCCAAAGGTTGTATATAGGCAGTAGAAATGATGGTACTAGTAGTCCTCATTGCAATCTTCCGTTCTCATTCACATTTTCTGCAGTTTCCGGGCTGCAGGGTGCAGAACTCAGATCTTTATGGCCCGTCCATCTGAGAAGTGTGGCGAGTGCCACAGGCCATGAACCCTTTCCACAAGTAGTAAAGTCTATTGCCATTAACATGTGGTAACCTTGCCCCCTTAATCCAGCACAGCCTTTAAGTGGTTATGTCAAGGGGATAAAATCTCTCAGATTGCTCTCTGGCAGCTTTAAGTCACAGAAATTAAGGTTTCCTAGAGTAGACCTAGTTATCAGCAGCTCACACATGGACGGCCTTCCTCTAGGTCTAGTTATCAGCAACTCACACATGGATTTCCTTCCTCTATGTCTAGTTATCAGCAGCTCACACATGGACTTCCTTCCTCTAGGTCTAGTTATCAGCAACTCACACATGGACATTCTTCCTCTAGATCTAGTTTTGAGCACCTCACACATGGATGTCCTTCCTCTAGGCCTATTTATCAGCAACTCACACTTGGACGTCCTAACTCTATGTCTAGTTATAACCAGCTCACAAATGGACATCCTTCTTCTAGATCTAGTTACCAACAGCTCACACTTGGACGTCCTTCCTCTAGGTCTAGTTAAAACCAGCTCACAAATGGACATCCTTCTTCTAGATCTAGTTACCAACAGCTCACACTTGGACGTCCTTCCTCTAGGACTAGTTATTAGCATTTCACGCATGGATGTCCTTCCTCTAGATCTGGTTATCAGCAGCTCATACATAATTTACTTCCTCTAGGCCGAGTTATGAGCAGCTCACACTTGGATGTCCTAACTCTATGTCTAGTTATAACCAGCTCACAAATGGACATCCTTCTTCTAGATCTAGTTACCAACAGCTCACACTTGGACGTCCTTCCTCTAGGTCTAGTTATAACCAGCTCACAAATGGACATCCTTCTTCTAGATCTAGTTACCAACAGCTCACACTTGGACGTCCTTCCTCTAGGACTAGTTATCAGCATTTCACGCATGGATGTCCTTCCTCTAGATCTGGTTATCAGCAGCTCATACATAATTTACTTCCTCTAGGCCGAGTTATGAGCAGCTCACACATGGATGTCCTTCCTCTAGATCTAGTTATCAGCAGCTTATACATTGACCTTCTTTCTCTCCGCCTATTTGTAAGCAGCTCACAAAAGGATGTCCTTCCTGTAAATTAGTTATCAGCAGCTCACACATGGACATCCTTCCACTAGATCTAGTTATCAGCAGCTCACACATATATTTCTTCCTCTACGTCTAGTTATCAGCAGCTCGCACATGGACGTCCTTCTTCTAGGTCTAGTTATCAGCAGCTCACAAATGGACGTCCTTCCTGTAAATCTAGTCATAAAGCAGCTCAAACATAGACATCATTCCTCTAGATCTAGTTTTGAGCACCTTACATATGGACTTCCTTCCTCTAGGTCTAGTTATCAGCAGCTCACACATGAACATCCTTCCTCTAGGTCTAGTTATACGCAGCTCACACATGGATGTCCTTCCTCTAGGCTTACTTATCAGCAGCTCCCACATGGACATCCTTCTTCTAGGTCTAGTTATTGTCGAATATCTTCTATATAAAAAGAATCTTCATATAAAAGAGAGGATCAAAAAAAAATATAAAAAAAATTATATGATCCTTCAGGCGGACATAATCGCCTCTAAGTTCTTTTATCCAGTATCTTAATTTTAATTGTGCAAGCAGTGAAACAAAGGGACAATTGTCTATGCAAAAATATATATGTAATTTATTATACACAATACAAACCAAGAATATAAAATCAATACAATTGCAAAGACAATTAATATAGCTGTAAAATAATACCCAAAATATGCCACACGGTGGTGCTAACACACCACTATCTTACCAGCACAGTACAACTTAAAGTTACTTATGTCAAAATGCCAATGCTATACTATTAATAAACAGACCAATAATTTATATACCAGGAGAAACTTAGGATCTTCTGTGTACCAAACAGGCTATAACAAAACATGGATTATATAGGAAAAATAAATGTTATCCCTTGACTCTGTTTCCCTATGACCAATCAAAAATATATGATATTAATATGATAAAATATCCAGCTCGGCAATCAGACTACGGAATATAACTTCCCAAGGGTTTAGTCCTCTTTTCAAATAATGCCAGATCTTCCATTAGCAATATGCATTTTTGCTAAGAGAATAATCAGCATTATGGAGGCGCCTAACACTATATATTCCCATAGTATGGGGACTTTTAGCTATATACCGAGAGAAATATCTTATTAATATAACGAGCAATAAGCACAGTATACGTTACCGGGTCAAAGATAGACAGAGTTTCAAATGGGACCAGTTCTCAAAAACTTTCCTAGTAGTCAAAATATAATCCAAATTTCTGTCACCGCCAGCTCTGTGAGAAGGTCTGTTACACGTTCTTCGCTACCTCTTGCATGACGTTCTTTGTTTTGGTTTCACTTTGTCATCTCCTTTCCTTCTCCCAGCTGTCACCTATTTGCACTGATTGTCTCCCTTTATATTCCCTCCCATACTGCGTCACTTTGCGGTTTATACTTCTTCCTGGATGAGTTGTTCACTGCTGGATGCTGCTTCTCCTGATTCCTCAGATAAGTCTGTTTCCTTTATTTGTGTTTCCTTGCTGGCTTGATTGTAGGTGACCCTGACTCTGTCCGTATTAAGTGCAGGGAGCCGGTGGTCATGTCCCCTCACTATTATAGGGTTTTCAGGTGTCACATAGTATAAGGTACGTGGGCATGCCATCGTCTACCATAAAGACCTTTGCATGGGCATAGCAGTCAGGGAGAGCTCTAGGGGTTTTTAGGGCTCACCCTTTGGTATATCTTAACTGTGGTCAGTTTCCTTTGTGAGTTTTTCTTTTGGTGAGAGCCCCCTGATGCTCTGCACACGAGTAATTATTCCCCACCTTATCCAAGAATCATCCCCTTCTGGATTAGGGATTTCCAATCAGGTAAGGTGGGTGTTTTTATATGCTAATAACACTATGATGTCATATTAACCCTTGACATGGTATAAAAAAAATCATAAAATAATATAGTATTGTCCATCTGCCTCCAGATGGCACTGTTGTACAACATATTAACATAAAACTTTTAAGTGAAAACTTAGATAACGTGGCTTTATTTTATTAGGTACATTTTAACCTTTCTCAACGTATATAAAAAAGGAGGGATACTTCTCTGACACTCTGAAGTATTCTTTCCAGACTTAGTGGTACCATCATGATTTTTACAGACTCTTGAATTTATGGGTTTGATAAGAAATACAATGGGCCTTACACTTGCGCCGTGGGTTTGTATATTTAACTGTCCAAGCTATTGCGTAACGACGTCTGGAATAACATTAGCTTTTCTGAGAAACTTCCATTAGCAAAAAACCTTAGTGCTTTCTATACCTTCTAAGACTATATCCACTCAGTAAGATACACACGGCATAAAGTATACCTTAATACTTGGTTATACTATATACCAATATTGCATATTATACATGAATTATTAATATGTTCATACTAGAAAGCTAAATAAATGCACACATGAATATACAGTACAGACCAAAAGTTTGGACACATCTTCTCATTCAAAGAGTTTTCTTTATTTTCATGACTATGAAAATTGTAGATTCACACTGAAGGCATCAAAACTATGAATTAACACATGTGGAATTATAGACATAACAAACAAGTGTGAAACAACTGAAAATATGTCATATTCTAGGTTCTTCAAAGTAGCCACCTTTTGCTTTGATTACTGCTTTGCACACTCTTGGCATTCTCTTGATGAGCTTCAAGAGGTAGTCCCCTGAAATGGTTTTCACTTCACAGGTGTGCCCTGTCAGGTTTAATAAGTGGGATTTCTTGCCTTATAAATGGGGTTGGGACCATCAGTTGCGTTGAGGAGAAATCAGGTGGATACACAGCTGATAGTCCTACTGAATAGACTGTTAGAATTTGTATTATGGCAAGAAAAAAGCAGCTAAGTAAAGAAAAACGAGTGGCCATCATTACTTTAAGAAATGAAGGTCAGTCAGTCAGCCGAAAAATTGGGAAAACTTTGAAAGTAAGGGCTATTTGACCATGAAGGAGAGTGATGGGGTGCTGCGCCAGATGACCTGGCCTCCATAGTCACCGGACCTGAACCCAATCGAGATGGTTTGGGGTGAGCTGGACCGCAGAGTGAAGGCAAAAGGGCCAACAAGTGCTAAGCATCTCTGGGAACTCCTTCAAAACTGTTGGAAGACCATTTCAGGGGACTACCTCTTGAAGCTCATCAAGAGAATGCCAAGAGCGTGCAAAGCAGTAATCAAAGCAAAAGGTGGCTACTTTGAAGAACCTAGAATATGACATATTTTCAGTTGTTTCACACTTGTTTGTTATGTATATAATTCCACATGTGTTAATTCATAGTTTTGATGCCTTCATAGTCATGAAAATAAAGAAAACTCTTTGAATGAGAAGGTGTGTCCAAACTTTTGGTCTGTACTGTATATAATACTTATGAATATATGAATAGACACCACACACCAGATATGTCTTAAGGATACAAATTCTTATCTTGTCATGGCTTAGCCATGAAACAAACATTGTTCCCTTCAGACAGACATGTCTGGAGAAGCTAGTATACTCCCTATAGATAAACCCATATCTTTTAGCAATAACTTTTAAAATACAATGTCCTTTATATTCACTATGACTCTTATACAAAGTGAACTTGCCATGAACTCATCTTGGCCTCTTCAGCCACATAACAGAACTTTGGTTCAAGCTGACTTCACTCTTAAAGGCAATGAGCATTCATTTTGGATATAATATCATCATATAATACTGTACACTTATTAAAATGCACTACAAATCCCCCTTCATTACAATATATTCCATGCGATAAATGTCAATGTATTGGAATGTCCAAAAGGCTTTTCATATGGAGTCCTCTAAGGATTGGGTGCGTGAACTTTGCTTGTACTGTTTCAGCCATAACTTGGCCAAAGTCTTTTTGAAGAATCTTAACCAACGCATGACTTGGATGGTCAAGATACTCAATAATCCCATAGATCCTGCATAACAGAATATAAGTTCGATAAATGTTTGTTTTGATTCTCTACCTCTGCATGAATGTTTATTAGGTTCCTTTTCAATGAACCAATTTCGAGTTCCAATGTCTTTAATGAGATGGAATTGGCAACTGTTACACCGATTGCAATGACAGCGCCCACTACGCCACAGATTATGGCGGCTACGATTGCAGAAATGAATCGCTTTGGTTTGTAGAAAATTGTTCTCTGGTCAGAGTCTTTCTTGCCTATTCCAGGATCTGCGTAATCCGTTCTTGGGAAAATCTGATGTGCATCTGATACCAGGATAGGATGTCGGACACGTTGAATTGTCTCTCAACAAAGACGCGTGGATCCAGGCTGATGTAGATCTTCTGGGATAGAATCCTCTTGTTCATCAGTATGAACCCCGCGGTGTCCTGCAGCATGACTCAGGATGAAGGACCTGGCACAGCAATCAGCTCGGTGTGGAACTCCTTCCCCAAGATTAGCATGATGTAGACAATGGCAATAATCTTTGATGGCATCTTACGCCTATAAAATATTGTATGAAACATATGAGTACATACATCTTTCACTGTTTATCCTGCAATAAAAGAGTTAATGCTATCATATACCTTCGATTGGCATTCTTTTCTTGAACAGAGCAAGTTCTCAGTTTTAGGCCTCTTTCACACTTGCGTTGTCCGGATCCGGCGTGTACTCCACTTGCCGGAATTACACTCCGGATCCGGAAAAACGCAAGTGTACTGAAAGCATTTGAAGACGGAACCGTCTTCCAAATGCGTTCAGTGTTACTATGGCACCCAGGACGCTATTAAAGTCCTGGTTGCCATAGTAGTAGTGGGGAGCGGGGGAGCGGTATACTTACAGTCCGTGCGGCTCCCGGGGCGCTCCAGAATGACGTCAGAGCGCCCCATGCGCATGGATGACGTGATCCATGTGATCACATGATCCATGAGCTTGGGGCGCCCTGACGTCACTCTGGAGCGCCCCGGGAGCCGCACGGACGGTAAGTACACTGCTCCCCGCTCCCCACTACACTTTACCATGGCTGCCAGGACTTTAGTGTCCCGGCAGCCATGGTAACCACTCTGAAAAAGCTAAATGTCGGCTCCGGCAATGCGCCGAAACGACGTTTAGCTTAAGGCCGGATCCGGATCAATGCCTTTCAATGGGCATTAATTCCGGATCCGGCCTTGCGGCAAGTGTTCCGGATTTTTGGCCGGAGCAAAAAGCGCAGCATGCTGCGGTATTTTCTCCGGCCAAAAAACGTTCCGTTCCGGAACTGAAGACATCCTGATGCATCCTGAACGGATTTCTCTCCATTCAGAATGCATTAGGATAATCCTGATCAGGATTCTTCCGGCATAGAGCCCCGACGACGGAACTCTATGCCGGAAGACAAGAACGCAAGTGTGAAAGAGCCCTTAGAGGTAAGTTAAGAGATGTTTAGTTACAGAGGAAACACATGTGAGGATGGGTTAGTACACGCCTGTTCATACGATACCAATCCTGGTTTCTGTCTTCAGCTGGAACCTTGATATCTCTTCATCCAACTCCTTCTATCTCGTGAAGTCGTGAGCTAGGATGACAAACACGTAATTGGTTAATGTGCACCCATTTTTCTACAATTTCATCCCCTATAGGGATTTTTATTTTGTAGACCACTGGTGTCAACTTGTCTATGTTGACATAAGGTCCTTTCCAGGAAGGTAAGGGCTCTTTCACACCTGCGTTCTTGTCTTCCGGCATAGAGTTCCGTCGTCGGGGCTCTATGCCGGAAGAATCCTGATCAGTTTTATCCCCATGCATTCTGAATGGAGAGAAATCCGTTCAGGATGCATCAGGATGTCTTCAGTTCCGGAACGTTTTTTGGCCGGAGAAAATACCGCAGCATGCTGCGCTTTTTGCTCCGGCCAAAAATCCGGAACACTTGCCGCAAGGCCGGATCCGGAATTAATGCCCATTGAAAGGCATTGATCCGGATCCGGCCTTAAGCTAAACGTCGTTTCGGCGCTTTGCCAGACCCGACATTTAGCTTTTTCTGAATGGTTACCATGGCTGTCGGGACGCTAAAGTCCTGGCAGCCATGGTAAAGTGTAGCGGGGAGCGGGGGAGCAGTATACTTACCTTCCGTGCGGCTCCCCGGGTGCTCCAGAGTGACGTCAGGGCGCCCCAAGCGCATGGATGACGTGATCACATGGGGCGCTCTGACGTCATTCTGGAGCGCCCCGGGAGCCGCACGGACTGTAAGTATACCGCTCCCCCGCTCCCCACTACTACTATGGCAACCAGGACTTTAATAGCGTCCTGGGTGCCATAGTAACACTGAAAGCATTTGGAAGACGGTTCCGTCTTCAAATGCTTTCAGTTCACTTGCGTTTTTCTGGATCCGGCGTGTAATTCCGGCAAGTGGAGTACACGCCGGATCCGGACAACGCAAGTGTGAAAGAGGCCTAAGAACTTTCTCTCTTTCACTTGATCCTGAGCGAAGTTATAGAGATAAACCTGATCGGAAATTTGATACTCCTTCTGAGTAGTCTTCAGATCGTAGTATGTCTTAGCACTTATTGCGGCTTTATCTATATTCTTCTGGGCAAACGCAAAAGCATGCTGAAGGTGCTTGCGTCGATTTTCCACATATTGATGAGATGTTATAGCATTTATTAAATTGTAGAGTAAATGCTGGGGTAACATCATCTTCCTGTGATCATTTCGAAGGGAGAAAGTTTGGTTTCTGCGCTTGGGGTGGCTCTGATGGCCATAAGAACCAAAGGCAACTTGACATCCCAGTCCTTACCGGATTCATTGACAAACTTTTTTTAAACAATGGATTTGTTGTAGCGTTCCACACCAACACTAGAGGCTGGTTGATAAGCTATATGCAGCTTCCTTTTTACCCCCAGTATCTCCCACATCTTTGTCATCACCTCACTAGTGAAATGACTTCCACAATTGGACTCGATGCGTTGGGGAAAGACCAAATCTAGAAAATATGTGGTTAATGAGAAGAGATGCACATACGCTTGAACTGCATGTTTTACAAGGCAAGCATTCCACCCATTTTGTGAACAAGCAATTCACGGTTAGCATGTATCTGTTGCCTTTTGATGAAGTTGTTACTGGTCCGATGAAGTCAATTTGGATGTCTGACCATGGCATGGACATCCCCCTTTTCATCAGTGGCGCCCAATGAGTGGGTGCCTGTGGCTGGAATTGAGGGCAGATTAAACATCCTTGACAATACGTGCGAATGTCTTGCAACATATGTGGCCAACAAGTGTAGTCCCGTAACAATTCGCACGTCCACTTTTTGGTGCATTATGGGCATGTTGTAACATCAAACCTCGATATGTTGCGGGTACTACCCATTGCGTGATACCATTCTTCGAGGTCCTAATCAACAACCCATCCTGTAACGAGAATTGGGACTTACCCTTCATCAAAATCCGTAACTCCTCTTTGCCATCGCAGTCTTCCGTATTTATGGGACAATCCTGTTGATCTTCAATGTGTTTATAAAAGGTACCAATAACTGGATCCCCCTTTTGGCTTGCAATGAGATCCTCACTAGGGGAATCTTGGCTCCATTGCAACACATTGGCTTCAGTTCCCTTTTTGGCCTGACTTCTTGTTGTTGCATCCACTTGGACAGTTCCCATGAGGTCATCCACGTCCAAAACGTCTCTGTTTTTTTTTTTTGTTTTTTTTTAATCCTTTATTATTTTCTGAAACAAATATACAAATTCTCATATCAACCAGTTAAAATTTACAAATATACTTTATACAAGTTAATACACTTGTTCCTTTTAACTCACCCCATCCCTTTTGCTTCCCTGCTGCGGGGTCCATCCGCATTTTAATAACTACCTTAACTTCTGTTTCCAGAAATTCCCACTATAAGGGATCCTGGGGGCCTGAAGCGAGTAAGGGAGCCTGCCCCCGCAGGAGCCATCACTCCAATTTCCTTGCCATTCTTCTATAGGCCTCAATAGTGTCTAGCCGAGCCCTCCATTCATTAAAGCTAGGACTATTCTTCGTACCCCAATATTTAATTATCAAGGCCTTTGCGACCATAAAACTTTCCATGCTAACTCGTAGTTGGTAGGGGGTCAGTTCAGAGCGGGGGAAAAGACCCAATATTGCCTGCGTAAAACTTCGCTTCAATTTGATCTTATATCTTTTATATAGTTGCTAGTCCAATATCCTCACACTTCCGGACAATCCCATAGTAGGTGACTTAACTCCGCATTTTCTGACGAACATTTCCAGCACAGGTCCTTCCTTTCCTTGTATATCTTGGTGAGGAAGGAGGGGGAGTAGTATAGGCGGTGAACAATCTTAAACTGTATCAATCTGTATTTCTGAGAGATCGATACTTTTTTTATGTTTTGATATACGATATCCCATTCCAAGCTGTTCCCTTCGCCCAATTCAGCTTCCCAGCCTCCCTCACTTTTAAATGTGGTTATTTCCCCCAAACAGTCCCGGAGTTTATGATATATTTGAGAGAGTGTAAGTTGAGTATCCTTAAATCTAAAACAATAATCCAAAAAAGGGCTTGTCCTAATGGCCAATACATTTTTGTCCTGAGTGCTCATATATGCGTGACTGATTTGTGCGTACCTATATCTATCTACAAAGGACGGTACACCTTTTATTAGTGCATCTAAAGGAATAATATTACCATGTGATATTATGTGAGTTAAGCGGTTAATTCCGCGTGAATTCCAATATTTATAGTCTACAATTGACTTAAATTCTTTTAAATTATAATTGTGCCAAAGTGGAGTAAAGTGAGTAGGGAATGTCTCACCCAGTAATTTTTTTATCTTATTCCAAACCTTGTTTAGTGTATCACTAATCAAACATTGTTTTTTCCTCATGTCCAAATGACCAGTCTCCAAGACAGAAAAAATGTCCCCGTATGGCCCCTGGAAATCCCTTGAGAGGATACCCAACAGCAAAGCGGCCTGACTTTCTGCCCTCCCCCCTCCCAAACACCACTTTATCTGTGCTGCAATATAATATCCCTGGAGGAATGGAAGGGAAAGGCCACCCCTTCTCTCCGATATACAAAGATATTTTTGCTTAATCCTAACCCCTCCCCTCCCCCAGATTAAGTCGTTTATCAATTTGTCCACTAACCCAAAAGTGGAGTCATCAATCCATATCGGGCATGCTGTCAAAGGGTATAATGCAATAGGGAGGACCACCATCTTAATCAATGCAATCCTTTCCTCCTGTGACAAAGGCAGCTTCTGCCAGGACGGATCTTCTCCCTGATCTTATTAATCATAGGAGTTATATTTAAGGAGTTATATCGGGACAGGTCCGCGCTTATGCTGATACCCAGGTATCGGATGGAATCATTTAATCCAAGAACCTTAATGCCTAAGGACCTATCAGAGGGCACTCGAACCAGATCAGATCAGATTTATCCCAGTTTACTTTATACCCCGATATCGCCTCATATTCTTTCAAGATATTCATTACAGGTGTAACGGCCTTCCATCCCTGCCTCAGAAATACGAGAATGTCGTCCGCGTATAGACTAATCCTATCTTCCTCTCCTCTCCCTCCAAATCCTACAATCTGACTAGACTTCCGGATTTTACAGGCGAGAGGTTCCAGAACTAGGGCAAATATCAGAGGTGAAAGGGGACAACCCTGTCGAGTACCTCGCTGTAGGGGGAGCTGTTCCGAGTCAATCCCATTTATCTTAACCCTGGCCCTAGAATCTGAATAAAGTAACTGTATCCATTTAATGAAATGTTCGCCCAAGTTCATTTTATCCAAAGTCGCCCATAGGAAGGGCCACTCCACCCTGTCAAAGGCCTTCTCGGCATCCAGAGACAGGATGGAGCGATCCTCCTCCTCCCCAACATATACATTTAGAAAGGCCCTGCGGATATTAGATTGTATGTCTCATTTGGGATAAAACCTGATGGATCAGACGGTGAACTACCCCCCTTAATCTATTTGCGAGCACTTTCGCTAGTATCTTGTAATCGGTGTTAAGTAGCGAAATAGGGCGATACGCCCCCACCTCTGTCTTATATTTATCTTTCTTCAGGATTAAGGAAATGGAGGCTTCCCTCAAGGAGGGGGGGAGTGAACCACTCCTCCAAGATTTATTAAACATTTGCAAAAGAAGAGGCAATACGGTTTTACGATATGCTCTGTAAAATTCAAAGGGTATGCCATCCCTTCCCGGAGCCGTATTGCCCTTTATGCTGTCAACAGCTTTCTCCACCTCTTCAAGAGAGAGTGACAAATTTAGTTTGGCACTATCTTGCGCGGAAAGGCAAGGAAGTGCCATACCTTCAAAGAAAAGAGCCTGGGCCCCGTCATCCACCCCGAGGTCCGACCGATATACTTTAGTGAAGTGTTCTACGATTACAGTTTTGATTTTAAAGCTGTCATTAGTTAGTACACCCGTTGGAAGTTTTATTTGCTTTATTGGGATGGCTGCTTGTTTAGCGAAGGAGTCTGCTAGATCATTTCCTTCTTTATCCATACCTGGATATTTTGAATGACCCCTTACCTTTTCCAGTAAAATGGTAAGACTGTGGGTAATAACCATCTCGTCGATCTTACAAAACATCTTGCCATGCTTGACTGGCTTGTTATTACTTCTCATCATGTTGGATCTTTTCCATCTGGGGAAATACTCCACAAAGCTATTACGAATATAATCAGAATCTATGATTATGGCAAACTCTTTAATATCATATTCGATAGCCATTTGTACGGCTTTGTACACAGCGGTAAATTCTGCGACCTGGCTACTTTTGGGACCGATTTTGTATCCGACGGACATATCCGGGAATATATTATTCCATACGATTCCGACATCTGCAACCAGTGTACGCTCAGTTCCTATATCCGTATGGAAAGAACAGCCATCTACATATACATATGGTAATGATTTGCAGTACTCCTCTTCATAAGATTTATATGGAGATAAAGATTGCTCTTCCAGGAAATCATTTTCCTGTGATTCACCTTTATGTTCCGCATTGGTACAATCATGAAGTTCAGCTAATCCTTGAACAACTGGGTTCTTATTATTTTGTTTATACCTGATCTCCAACGGCCATCCCATTAAGGACATCGTCCAGGCGGTTATCCTGCTGTTTGACAGATTTCCATCCTTGATCCTATCACTTAGCAAATATTGTAGTGGTTGATGAGTAGTTTCCACAATGATATTTTCGCCTTGAATAAAGCTCCTGAAATATTGCAAAGCCCATACTGTTGATAGTAATGTTTTCTCATAATTATAGAATTTTACCTGAACCGGTGATAAGGATTTGCTAGCATAGGCGAGGATCTTGTTCAGGTTTTCCTTTTTCTGGAAAAGGACTGCACGCACGCTTTTATCGGTGAAACCTGTTTCCATGAAGAAGGTTTTCCACTATCCGGATAGGCAAGGCATAGAGCCTGGACAAGCTTGGCCTTGAGTTCATTCACAGATTGCTCATGATGCTCACTCCATTCCCATTTCACTCCTTTCTTCAGCAACTGCAAAAGAGGTTTTGAAATTTTGTGATAATTATCTATGAACTTACGGGAATAGTTCATCATGCCCAAGAAAGATCTCAATTCCTTGAGATTTGTAGGTGACTTGGTGTTGATCACTGCCTCCACCTTCTTCTGTGGGTTGATTCCATCAACAGTGATTTCGTGACCTAGGAAATGAATCTTGGCACAACACCATTGAGCCTTCTGTAAAGAAAGTTTCACACCAGCTTTTCTAAGTTGGGTTAATATAGGCCTCAGTTCTGCAATGTGTTCCTCAAAAGTCGTGCTTTTGATTAGGATGTCATCCACATAGGATAAGGTACCTCGTTCAGTGGCATCAGGCATTGCCTTATGCATGAACACAGCAAATTCATGGCCCGCATTTATGTACCCGTAGGGCAGTTGGGTCCATGCATATTGTTGTTTTCCAAATGTGAAGGCCAGTTTGCACTGATCCCATTCATCCACTTTAATCGTCCAATATCCTTGTGCACAGTCAAGGGCAGTGAAAATTTTGGATCCTTGAATTTATGCCAAACATTGGTCAATATATGGCATGGACCACCCGGACATATAAGCATGTTTGTTTATTTGCCTTAGGTCCGAGCAGAGACGAAATTGACCGTTGGGTTTGAGGACTCCAAGTATAGGATGGTTGAACCAGCTATGTATCGGACGGATGATGCCCCTCCTCTCCACGTTTTTGACGATTTCCAAAAGTGACTCGTAAGCCGCCAGCGGAAGCCGGTATTGTTTGACAAAGACAGGGGGTGCATAGGGATCTGTCTGGATTCTTGCAACATGCAGGTCTGTTTCCCCACAATCATAAGAATCCTTGGCGAACATGTCCTGGAATTCTGTGAAGAGCTCCTTTAGCCGTTGACGCTCTGACTCATTGGAGCACGCGTTAGCTATAGAGATTTGTTCTTCCACCCGCTCCTGAAATTCTGAAAAGATTTCAGGCTGACTTAACTCAAGTTTCTTCAAGCTCACTGGTTAAATAATTTTGGGTGTAGCGTACCTTATCCTTTCCTTGTTGGCATGACTCGTACTCCTTTTCATCGATCTCATGATTGAAAACCAATGATGACTCTTCGATGTGGCATGTACCTTCTTCAGAGCTGAAAGGATAAACAGAGTGGATATTGAATAACCCCTCAGGGGTTGAGAAAAAACGTTGTTCCACTACCTGTTCTTCTGTTAGGTATTCATCAGGAATAAGTCCAATGACATCATTCTGGAATCCAAAAGTATAGTATTCCGAATCCATAGCTAGACCAATTACGGTGTTCTTTCTCAGGAATATGCTATGGGGAGCCATGTTATGGATTATCATGTGCAATGGATCCTGATGGATGTTTATTATAGGAGTGGGCTTTACCTTTAGACCGAGTTGCTGCATCCGGTTGGACAAACAAATCAAAGCATCTGTGTTCCTAAAATTTTGTCCCTTCTTCACTTGAATGGGAAGAAGAAAAGGTTTGCATCCTACAGGGATTTTAACCTTATCAGCAACCATGATACTCGCGGCATAGGGCATCTGTTGTCCCCATCTTAAGGCTTGCTCTACATCCTGGAGCCCCTCTGGGTCTCCCGGTAATCTGGACCATAGATTATTATTGACCAGATCAATTTGCACGTCAAATCGGTGTAGAAGGTCGTTACCTATATACATCTGATGCCGTGGTTCATTCAACACGATGAAAACGTCTTACTTCCTATAGAGATAGACAAAAGACATCTTGCAACCACATTATGACTCTGTGAATCTTCATCCAGATCATGAACCCATTGTTCCTGTGGAGAGGAACTTTTAATCATTTTAGGATTGGGGACCTGTTTTAAGAGTCCTAGGCTTACGTAGCTGGCTTCGGATTTCAGATCCAACTTGGCATATTTCACCCGGGCTATATTGTTCACCTGTATGGGAATCAATAAATTGTCATTGACCTTTTCAATCCATACCATTGATTGAGTATACTTGGCCAGGTCCGCAACTTTGTGATTTCCCGCTTCAAGAGAAATAGTCAATACATCCTCATCCAAGGTTACCTTTTCGATTTTGTCCTTCTGGATGATAATGATGTGAGCGGAACCGTTGATAGCTTCCTCGAGCTTACCATTTTTCAGGATCGTGACATCCGGCGTTTGACTGTTCCTAAATGAACTTCAACAGAGTTAGGCCTCTCTGTGCATTGCAAGAGTATTCATAGGCAATGGGTGCCAAACTACTTAATTAATGAAGTCTATTATGGAACTGTCATGCCCCACTCTGACGATGTGCGGAGGTCGGCCAGGATAGCAGCACGAGTTTAGTGGTTGTTTTGGAGCTGTGCTGGATCCGCCCCTCATCAGGTGCACTGGGTGGAGTCATTAGTTTAAATAGCTCCTCTGCCCAGTGCCCTGAGCGGATTATATTCATTATTGTGATCTTGGAAGCTAGGAAGGAAGGTTGGCTGTCTGCTCCAGCTCAGGAAGATAAGTGTTGTTTCTAGTTGGTTGTTTTGTGTCATCTTTCCCATCCAGGTTCTGTGCGAGCAGGCTGCTCCTATTTCCCACTTCACCATCTCAGGGAATTCAGGGTTTTGTCAGCCCAGGCACGGGGACATCTCAGATCTACCTTCAAGATCTGTAGATGGGCTGAGCAGTGCAGAGAAAGAGGTCAGGGATTAGCTAGGAGGTGACCCTTCCCTGTCTCTCGCCCAGAGCCTGGTTGGTTCGTTATCTGTTATACTGAGTGCACGCCCGTCGTGACATTATAATCCGCCATACTGTGACTGCCATCACTCAGCGCTTTTGTGATGGCGTCAATTGATGCACTGGTTGACCGCATGCAGGATTTATCCCTAGAGGTTGCGGATCTGCGTGGTACGGTCACACAGTGTCAGAGGTTTCTGGCATCAGGTACAGGTCAAATTGGTGGGGAGCCTAAAGTCGCTCTTCCCGACAGATTTACAGGGAGTACGGATGATTTTTTCCACTTTAAAGAGTCATGCAAATTGTACTTTCGACTGCGTCCATTTTCGTCAGGTAATGAGGATCAGAGGGTTGGTATCATCATGTCTCTGCTTAAAGGGGACGCTCAATCCTGGGCTTTTTCTCTGCCGCCCGGTTCTCTGGCTCTCCGGTCAGTGGAGGAATTTTTCCAAGCCCTGGGATTGATTTACGATGACCCAGATCGGGTCTCGATGGCAGAATCGAAATTGCGTAACTTACTGCAGGGTGAACATACTGCAGAGGGTTACTGTACAGAGTTTAGGAGGTAGGCTACTGAGTCGGGGTGGAACGACCCCGCGTTACGTAGTCCGTTTTGTCAGGGGTTATCTGAAAGGTTGAAGGATGCCCTGGCTTTTCATGAGTATCCGGATACTTTAGAGAATGCAATGTCTTTGGCTATACGGTTGGATAGATGTATCCGAGAGAGGGGTAAGGGTCCCTCCGTGCAGGGGATCCCTCCTGCGTGTGGTTTTGTTTCTTCTTCTGCCCAGGGTGATATTGCTTATAACTCTGGAGTAGCGGAGGAACCCATGCAATTGGGTCAGATTTCTTGCCATTCTGATAGTAGAGACTTTAGGAAATTGCACAATCTATGTTACTTTTGTGGAAAGAGGGGTCATTTTATTTTTTCTTGTCCTCATGTTAAATCACAGGTGGAAGAGAAAAGGAAAAAAAAAAAAAAAAAACTCCCTCACACTTGGTTGTATGAATGGTGTGGTGGAGCAGACAGGTATGCAAGTTCCCTGCAGTTCCCGTTTTCTCCTTTCAGCTATGGTGGCGCTAGAGTCAAAAAATGTGTTTGTTGATGTATTCCTTGATTGTGGTGCTGGGGTAAACCTAATTGACTTTCTTTTTCTTCAAGGCCTGGGACTAAGTACTTGCACGTTAGAGAACGAGATTCGTGTTTTTGCAATTGATTCTTCCCCTCTTTCTCAAAGGAGCCTTACTCACATTGTTCATGGTATTTACTTAAGGGTGGGTGATTCACATGCTGAAATTATTTCTTGTTTTGTCATGAAGTATTTGCCAGCTCCTATAGTTTTGGGGTTGCCATGGTTGATTAGACATAACCCAATTATAGACTGGCAAGCGAGACAAATCATTGGTTGGAGCGAGTTTTGTTCGGACAGTTGTCTTGTCACATCTATTTCTGAAGTGTCCATTACGGCTTTACCTCCGTATCTCTCGGATTTTGCGGATGTTTTTTCGGAGGGTGGGGCTCAGGAATTGCCCCCTCATCGAGACTATGATTGTCCAGTTAATCTCATTCCTGGCGCCAAGTTGCCAAAGTCTCGGCTTTACAACCTCTCTCAACCCGAAAGAGAGGTCATGCGAAAGGTATGTCGCCGAGAGTTTGGCAAAGGGTCATATTAGACCATCTAAGTCTCCTGTGGCAGTAGGTTTGTTCTTTGTGAAGAAAAAAGATGGATCACTGAGACCGTGTTTGGATTTTCGAGAGTTGAACCGTATTACAGTCCGGGATCCATATCCCCTGCCCTTGATCTCTGATCTTTTTGATCAGATTGTTGGAGCCAAGGTGTTCTCCAAGTTGGATTTGAGAGGAGCCTACAATCTGATCAGGATCAAGGAGGGGGATGAGTGGAAAACGGCCTTCAATACGCACGAGGGTCATTTTGAGAACCTGGTTATGCCTTTTAGGGTGACGAACGCGCCAGCAGTATTTCAGCGATTCGTCAATGACATTTTTCATCACTTGGTGGGGAGGTTCGTAGTAGTTTACCTGGATGACATTTTAATTTATTCTCCTGATCTGAAGACCCATCAGGATCATGTGAGACAGGTTTTGACGATCCTTCGGGAGAATAAGTTGTATGCCAAATTGGAGAAATGTTTGTTTGCGGTGCAAGAGCTTCCGTTCTTGGGATACATGCTTTCTGATTCCGGTTTTCGTATGGACCCTGAAAAGGTCCGGGCGGTTCTGGAGTGGGACCGACCAGAGAATCAGAAAGCTTTGATGCGGTTCTTGGGGTTTACAAATTATTATAGGAAATTTATTTCGAATTATTCTACCCTAGTAAAACCTCTCACTGATATGACCAAGAAGGGCGCCGATGTCTCTGTCTGGTCGGATGAGGCGTTGCAGGCCTTTTCGGCTGTTAAGGAGCGTTTTGCGTCCGCTCCCATTCTGGTGCAGCCGGATGTGTCTCAACCACTCGTAGTGGAGGTTGATGCATCAGAGGTGGGGGTTGGGGCGGTGCTGTCACAGGGTTCATCTCCTGGCAAGTGGGTCCCGTGTGCCTTCTTCTCCAAGAAGCTCTCGGTTGCCGAGAGGAATTATGATGTTGGAGATAGAGAGTTGTTGGCTATCAAGTTGGCCTTTGAGGAATGGCGCCACTGGTTGGAGGGGGCGACTCACCCCGTTATGGTGTATACTGACCATAAGAATTTGGCTTACCTGCAATCTGCCAAGCGTCTGAACCCTAGGCAGGCCAGATGGTCACTTTTTTTTACCAGGTTCAATTTCGTGGTTACCTTTCGCCCAGGGGTCAAGAACGTCAAGGCTGATGCCTTGTCTCGCAGCTTCCCTGGGGGAGGTGATTCAGAAGATCCAGCGCCGATTTTGGCGGATGGAGTGGTGGTCTCCGCTCTGTACCCTGAATTGGAGATGGAGGTGTTGGGAGCTCAGGAGGGAGCTCCTGTTTCGTGTCCCCCAGGGAGGTTGTTTGTTCCTGAGGGCCTACGATACAAGGTGTTTAAGGAACATCACGATACTGTTCTCGCTGGACATCCTGGTGGTAAGTTCACCTGTGATCTGGTGTCCCGGAGGTTCTGGTGGCCAGGTTTGCGTAAGAGTATTGAGAATTACGTGGCAGCTTGTGAAACCTGCGCTCGGTCTAAGGTTGCTCATACTCGACCGCCTGGTTCACTTCTTCCATTGTCTATTCCATCTCGTCCTTGGACACATTTGTCCATGGACTTTATTACGGACCTACCGAGTTCCTCCGGGAGAACAGTGATTTTGGTGGTAGTCGATCGTTTCAGTAAAATGGCTCACTTTATACCACTAACAAGTCTGCCTAACGCTAAGACTCTTGCGCAGATTTTTGTGGATAATATTGTTAAATTGCACGGTATTCCTTCGGATATTGTCTCTGATAGGGGCACGCAGTTTGTCTCCAGGTTTTGGAGGGCGTTCTGCTCTCGACTTGGCATTCAACTTTCTTTCTCGTCGGCTTTTCATCCACAGTCGAATGGTCAGACGGAGCGTGCCAATAAAAACCTGGAGACCTACTTGAGGTGCTTTGTGGCTGAGAATCAGGAGGACTGGTCATACTGTTTCCATCCTCAGTTTGGTACCTTTTCTGGGTCTGGTTCCTCCGGGATGCCAGAGGAGGAGAGATTCTCTTCTGCCTTATCCTCTATCTGGTGGGGGATTCAAGGGAATTTGGAGAGGATGGGTGAGAGGTATAAACGAATGGCTGACAGGAGACGTGTGACTGGCTCGGACCTGTGTGTGGGTGATTTGGTGTGGTTGTCCACTAGGAATATCAAGTTGAGAATGCCATCTTGGAAACTGGGTCCAAGATTTGTTGTCCATATAAGATTTCTGCTGTGATCAATCCTGTGGCATTTCGACTTGATCTGCCGCAGACTTGGAGGATCCACGATGTCTTCCACAAGTCTTTACTAAAAAAATATGTTAAACCGGTGGTACCATCGCCATTGCCTCCTCCTCCTGTTCTGGTCGAGGGAAACTTGGAGTTCGAGATCTCCAGGATTCTCGACTCGAGAGTTCTGCGGGGTTCCCTCCAGTACCTGGTTCACTGGAGGGGATACGGTCCTGAGGAGAGGATGTGGGTTCCGGCGTCAGATGTCAACGCCAGCCATCTGGTGAGGGCCTTTCATAGGTCCCATCCGGATAAGGTTGGTCCAGGGTGTCCGGAGGTCACCCGTAGAGGGGGGGGGGGGGGTACTGTCATGCCCCACTCTGACGATGTGCGGAGGTCGGCCAGGATTGCAGCACGAGTTTAGTGTTTGTTTTGGAGCTGTGCTGGATCCGCCCCTCATCAGGTGCACTGGGTGGAGTCATTAGTTTAAATAGCTCCTCTGCCCAGTGCCCTGAGCGGATTATATTCATTATTGTGATCTTGGAAGCTAGGAACGAAGGTTGGCTGTCTGCTCCAGCTCAGGAAGATAAGTGTTGTTTCTAGTTGGTTGTTTTGTGTCATCTTTCCCATCCAGGTTCTGTGCGAGCAGGCTGCTCCTATTTCCCACTTCACCATCTCAGGGAATTCAGGGTTTTGTCAGCCCAGGCACGGGGACATCTCAGATCTACCTTCAAGATCTGTAGATGGGCTGAGCAGTGCAGAGAAAGAGGTCAGGGATTAGCTAGGAGGTGACCCTTCCCTGTCTCTCGCCCAGAGCCTGGTTGGTTCGTTATCTGTCATACTGAGTGCACGCCCGCCGTGACAGGAACTCAACCTTTTTAGAAGGTCAATTGCTATGATCAGCCGATCATATGGAAGGTATTAAAAGCTGAGACTTTTGCCAATATATTCCTGTCAGGAAAATATCGGAGCCCATCATGCACCACGTCACGGTCACTCAGCATGGCACGGGGTCCTACCACTACGCTAACTGTGGTGTGAACACGGTCTGAAGGTGATGTAATCCAGCTCACAGCCAGGCTTCCACACAACCGCCTAGCAGGACAACTAATGCAATGTGAATAAAGCAAGACTGTAAGCCACACCCATATTAGACCGTGTGATGGAGGTTACCAGGTGCAAAAGAGTGTTTAAATGCCAGGTAAAGGCACATTCAATACATATAACACAAAATCACAGAAATATAGTGGCCAATATGGGGGAACTGCTCAAACCCCAAACACTGTAGCGTGTTTCTCAATGGTCCCACCGCATATGAACCACAGAAATATCGTGGCAGATATGGGGGAGCTTCCATCACACGGTCTGATATGGGTGTGGCTTACAGTCTTGCTTTGTTCACATTGCACTAGCTGTCCTGCTAGGCGGTTGTGTGGAAGCCTGGCTGTGAGCTGGATTACATCACCTTCAGACCGTGTTCACACAACAGTTAGCGTAGTGGTAGGACTCCGTGCCATGCTGAGTGACCGTGACGTAGTGCATGATGGGCTCTGATATTTTCCTGACAGGAATATATTGGCAAAAGTCTCAGCTTTTAATATCTGCTTGTATGACCAGCTAGTATAGTCAGTGGCATATCCTTTTGGTGCATTTTCTTCAGTGATTTATATAATTGTATTTTCATCCACACAATGCTCTGGTCTGTGTAGGATGCTTTTGTGGTGCATGTGGACCGCGCTGGCGTCCTCCTTTGTACTCATTAATTGCTCGGGATGGTCGTTTGCTGCGGTCCACATGCGGTGGGACTGCTCCCCCAATGAGAAACACGCTACAGTGTTTGGGGTTTGAGCAGCTCCCCCATATCTGCCACGATATTTCTGTGGTTCACATGCGGTGGGACTGCTTCCCCAATGAGAAACACGCTACAGTGTTTGGGGTTTGAGCAGTTCCCCCATATTGACCACTGCAATTCTGTGATTTTGATCATATGGAAGGTCCACAATCAATGTGGGGTGTCTAATTGTCTTCTTGCCAATTTTAATTTTTAACCATGCTGTATCTTTTACCTGCAAAGCGTCTCCACCTACACTTATCAAAGAGCCATCGAACGATTTCAATCTCGGTCTCTTTGCTGTTAAATCCAGAACCTGTTGGAAATAACTATATGATAAGATAGTGGCCTGTGATCCCGTATCAATTAAACCCCTGATCGGCCCGATATGTTCTTCTTGAAGATAAGAATCCACAAAATATTGGCCTTCAACCTGAAATAAATCACATAGGAAGTTAGGGTGTTTATTCATTTCGTGCTTGTGTGACCTCTCTGCAGCGTCGCGACCTCTGGTGAATCCTTCACATTCCTGCTGCAGGGAACAGGAGTAGTAGCCCCCACCTTTGGCGACAACTGGACTATGTCACAGTTTATAGAAGGCTCACAGCCTGACGTTGATACGATAGGATCACTGGTTGGAGAAGACACAGGGATCGACATTATTAGCCTGCAAGATAGATAACATATTAGACACCTCCTCCCTGGCCACAATTTTAGGGTCAGGAACGCTGTAAGGCAAAATAGGATAAGAAATTAATTTAGATTCTTCCTCAACCACCTTGATAACCTTGCGTTGACCTGGGCTCTGACCCTGCCCTGTGTTCATTAAGGGGCTGAGCTGGGACCTGGAGTTGCCCCTAAAAAAGGTTCAGGTTGTTTTTCTGGGCACCCCTGGGACAACCTACTTATGATGTCACTCAGCTTGGCCACTTGTTCTGCCAACTAATCAAACCGATCATTTGATTTGCACACATTTTTGTCCTGTGGCGCGCCCTGGTTATTGGTGGGTGACCTACTCCTAGGTGAATTAGAGGGTTCAGGCCTACCTTCCCTCTGTTGTCTGGGCCTGGTATTCCAGTGCCTGTATCCCTGGGGACCCCTATTGTGATAGGGACAGTAGTTAGATCTCCCAGCACCAGAATTATCCTCTTTTGGCCCATTGAGGTTTTGGGGTTTTATCTGTTTGGGTCCTACTTGTTTCCGCTGGGTTTGTTGGACAGGACCTGTAGATTGAGGGTACTTATGTGGCTGTGTTTAAAATCCCAACCTAGGGTTTACCTTAGCTTCAGCTACATTTTGCTCTGGGGACTTTTTGAACCTCCTCTCACCTGTAGCATGGCACTCACTGATATTATACAGTGAGGTGGCAGCCTTCACCAACCTATCCAAGGGAGCTCCAATATGAAGATCTCTAGCTAGGCTAAGTTTGATTTGGGTTTGCATTGCATCATAGAACAGCTGCTTAAACTCTTCAGATTCCCAATTTGGGGATCTATATGCTAACCCATAGGCATTTTTAAGGATGGAGAGGAATTCATGGGGACTTTGATTGGGCCTACATGTAAGTTTACTTTGCAGCAGTAATGGTTCGGTAAGGTCCAAATTCCAGTTTAATTTCATGCAAGACATCTTGCCAATCTTGAATTCCTCTATCCCTAAAGGAAGTAAAATAGTGACGGTACCTATCATCAAATGCCCATGGTAGGAATCTGATCCTGTCAACATCAGAGTATAACTGTAAAGAATCCATAGTGGACTAATACAGTTCTAAGTGGTTCACTATCTGAGAAGAACCCTTTTTAGAGAATTTGGGCACAGTGGCATTCAAAAACTTAATGATGCTTGAGGAACTCTGATCCTTTTCTGAATACTGAAGATTTTTCCTCCTAGAGACCACTTCAGCATATGATGGTCGCCTGCGACCCTGATCCCCCTTATTGGCAAACTCATGCCTGCGTGGTAGGGAATAAGACACACGTTTTCCCACATCACTGTCAGAATCACATGCACTTTGATCACTTCCGTGAGACACATATGGCACAGGGGATTTAACCCTTACATCTCTCTCCAGGGGAATATGTGGAGAGACACTTCTAGGGGCTTCCGTGTTGCTGGCGCCTAGTAAGGCGGTTACAGTTTGGAATGCCCGACTTATTTGGGTCAATGCCTCCTGTGTAATCATGCCATCACTTTCGGTGGCTTAGGGTCTTGGATGGAGTCTGCTTTAAGAGAACGTGATGACATGTCTGGATGTTGGGGCGTAAGATTTGGGGGGTCTGGAGATCCCACAGTATTAGACAGATCTCTATCAGCATTAACCATAGTACGGCTTGATTTGCCTGTTTGCGGAATTTTGGAATAACGGAGGGGCAACTCCTCCAAGTCACTTTTTGCCTTTTAATATGCATCATGGCTATGATCAAGTTTGTACTCTAAGTCCTCTGCGGATTTTAATACATAGGTTTTCGTTCACATCATAGACTCATATCTATCTTGTGAAAGAGTACTGACCGTTAACAATGCATACAAAACAGGTGGCAATGTGCATAAAAGGTGTTGGTCCTTCTTGTTATTATATTGTAATACATCAATATATGTCAGGTATCTATCAACCAGGCCACTTGGCCTCCATATATCCCTACGTTCTTCCATGGCTCTTTCCTGCAGCTCATTAATCCATTAATTTATATCTTTATCAATTTTACCACGTGAATGTATATATTCAACAATGTTATGGATCAGCTGCTCCGGATTAGATGGACTATTTGCTGTAGCACGGCCATTACCCGGGTCACTGCCTGTTGCACTCATCTTTCTGATCAATAATCAATAGTTAATACACAGATGTCAGCAACAATCTGGCTAGCCAAGAAGAAATATGGGAACCTTCACTATTTGCACAAACAATTAAAGAATTATCCCGATCTCGGTGGGACCTCCATTTATGTCAAATATCTTCTATATAAAAAGAATCTTCATATAAAAGAGAGGATAAAAAATATATATATAAAAAAATTATATGATCCTTCAGGCGGACATAATCGCCTCTAGGTTCTTTTATCCAGTATCTTAATTTGATTTGTGCAAGCAGTGAAACAAAGGGACAATTGTCTATACAAAAATATATATGTAATTTATTATACACAATACAAACCAAGAATATAAAATCAATACAATTGCAAAGACAAACAATGAATGCCAATGCTATACTATTAATAAACAGACCAATTAATTATATACCAGGAGAAACTTAGGATCTTCTGTTTACCAAACAGGCTATAACAAAACATGGATTATATAGAAAAAATAAATGTTATCAATTGACTCTGTTTCCCTATGACCAATCAAAAATATATGATATTAATATGATAAAATATCCAGCTCGGCAATCAGACTACGGAATATAACTTCCCAAGGGTTTAGTCCTCTTTTCAAATAATGTCAGATCTTCCATTCACAATATGCATCTTTGCTAAGAGAATAATCAGCATTATGGAGGCGCCTAACACTATATATTCCCACAGTATGGGGACTTTTGGCTATATGCCGAGATAAATATCTTAATATAACGAGCAATAAGCACAGTATACGTTACCGGGTCAAAGATAGACAGAGTTTCAGATGGGACCAATTCTCAAAAACTTTCCTAGTAGTCAAAATATAATCCAAGTTTCTTTTGGTATATCTTTCTTGTGATCAGTTTCCTTTGTGAGTTTTTCTTTTGGTGAGAGCCCCCTGATGCTCTGCACACGAGTAATTATTCCCCACCTTATCTAAGAATCATCCCCATCTGGATTAGGGATTTCCAATCAGGTAAGGTGGGTGTATTCATATGCTAATAAACACAATGATGTCATATTAACCCTTGACATGGCATAAAAAATTGGTAAAATAATATAATATTGTCCATCTGCCTCCAGATGGCACTGTTGTACAACATATTAACATCAAACTTTTAAGTGAAAACTTAGATAACGTGGCTTTATTTTATTAGGTACCTTTTAACCTTTCTCAACGTATATCAAAAAGGAGGGATACTTCTCTGACACTCTGAAGTAATCTTTCCAGACTTAGTGGTACCATCATTGTTTTTCCAGACCCTTGAATTTATGGGTTTGATAAGAAATACAATGGGCCTTACACTTGCACCGTGGGTTTGTATATCTAACTGTCCAAGCTATTGAGTAACGACGCCTGGAATAACATTAGCTTTTCTGAGAAACTTCCATTAGCAGAAAATCTTAGTGCTTTTTATACCTTCTAAGACTATATCCACTCAGTGAGATACACACAGCATAAAGTATACCTTAATACTTGGTTATACTTTATACCAATATTCCATATTATACATGAATTATTGATATGTTCATACTAAAAAGCTAAACACATGAATATACAGTACAGACCAAAAGTTTGGACACATCTTCTCATTCAAAGAGTTTTCTTTATTTTCATGACTATGAAAATTGTAGATTCACACTGAAGGCATCAAAACTATGAATTAACACATGTGGAATTATATACATAACAAACGAGTGTGAAACAACTGAAAATATGTCATATTCTAGGTTCTTCAAAGTAGCCACCTTTTGCTTTGATTACTGCTTTGCACACTCTTGGCATTCTCTTGATGAGCTTCAAGAGGTAGTCCCCTGAAATGGTCTTCACTTCACAGGTGTGCCCTGTCAGGTCTAATAAGTGGGATTTCTTGCCTTATAAATGGGGTTGGGACCATCAGTTGCGTTGAGGAGAAGTCAGGTGGATACACAGCTTATAGTCCTACTGAATAGACTGTTAGAATTTGTATAATGGCAAGAAAAAAGCAGCTAAGTAAAGAAAAACGAGTGGCCATCATTACTTTAAGAAATGAAGGTCAGTCAGTCAGCCGAAAAATTGGGAAAACTTTGAAAGTAAGGGCTATTTGACCATGAAGGAGAGTGATGGGGTGCTGCGCCAGATGACCTGGCCTCCACAGTCACCGGACCTGAACCCAATCGAGATGGTTTGGGGTGAGCTGGACCGCAGAGTGAAGGCAAAAGGGCCAACAAGTGCTAAGTATCTCTGGGAACTCCTTCAAGACTGTTGGAAGACCATTTCAGGGGACTACCTCTTGAAGCTCATCAAGAGAATGCCAAGAGTGTGCAAAGCAGTAATCAAAGCAAAAGGTGGCTACTTTGAAGAACCTAGAATATGACATATTTTCAGTTGTTTCACACTTGTTTGTTATGTATATAATTCCACATGTGTTAATTCATAGTTTTGATGCCTTCATAGTCATGAAAATAAAGAAAACTCTTTGAATGAGAAGGTGTGTCCAAACTTTTGGTCTGTACTGTATATATATAATACTTATGAATATATGAATAGACACCACACACAAGATGTGTCTTAAGGATACAAATTCTTATCTTGTCATGGCTTAGCCATGAAACAAACATTGTTCCCTTCATACAGACATGTCTGGAGAAGCTAGTATACTCCCCATAGATAAACACATATATTTTAGCAATAACTTTTAAAATACAATGTCCTTTCTATTCACTATGACTCTTGTCAAAGTGAACTTGCCATGAACTCCCCTTGGCCTCTTCAGCCACATAACAGAACTTTGGTTCAAGCTGATTTCACTCTTAAAGGCAATGAGCATTCATTTTGGATATAATATCATATAATACTGTACACTTATGAAAATGCACTACATTATCAGCAGCTCACACATGGACGTCCTTCTTCTAGGTCTGGTTATCATCAGCTCACTCATGGATATCCTTCCTTTAGACTTAGTTATTAGCAGCTCACACATGGCTATCCTTCCTCTACACATAGTCATCAGTAGTTCACACATGATTGTCCGTCCTCTAGGCCAAGTTATCAGCAGCTCACACATGGACATCCTTCCTCTAGGCCTAGTTATCAGAATCTCACAAATAGGCACCCTTCTTCTAGATCTAGTTAGCAGTAGTTCACACATGAATGTCCTGCTTCTAGGCCTAGTTTTCAGCAGCTCACTCATGGACGTCCTTCCTCTACACCTAGTTATCAGCAGCTCAGACATGGAAGTCCTTTCTCTAGATCTAGTTATCAGCAGCTTATACATGGACCTTCTTCCTCTCAGCCTAGTTATAAGCAGCTGACACATAGATGTCCTTCCTCTAGGTCTAGTTATAACCAGCCTACACATAAATTTCTTTCTTCTACATCTAGTTATCAGCAGCTCACACATAGATTTCTTCCTCTATGTCTACTTATCAGCAGCTCACACATGGACGTCCTTCCTCTAGGTATAGTTGTGAGCAGCTCACACATGGACATCATTCCTCTAGGCCTAGTTATCAGTAGCTCACACACGCATTTCCTTCCTCTTGTCCTAGTTATCACCAGCTGACACATGGGCGTTCTTCCTGTAGGCCTAGTTGCCAGCAGCTCACACATGGATGTATTTCCTCTAGGTCTAGTTGTCAGCAGCTCACACATGGACTTCCTTCCCCTAGATCTAGTTATCAGCAGCTCATACATGGACGTCCTTTCTCTAGATCTAGTTATTAACAGCTCACACATGGACTTCCTTCCTCTAGGCCTAGTTATCAGCAGCTCACACATGGATGTCCTTCCTCTACAACTAGTTATCAAGGACCAAGGAAGAACAGTAAGAAGGGTCCACCTTCTCGTCCAAGGCGGGCTGAAAGGTGTAGAAAGGAGAGGGAGCTGGATGAACCGGAAGCTGCTGGGGGGACCTCTGGCCCTACCCTGGATATGGCTTCTACTGCTGAGGCTCTTGGGGATGAGGTACTGTACATGAAGATAAGAAGGATCCAGAGGGCGCAGAGGGCAGAAGACTCTCGGTCTTCCCACTATGAAAGGGATAAAAAAAATCTGGCTAACCCTGACCAATTAAAGCGGTACTAGCAGCCCTCTGGTGCTGTCCCGTAACTGGGGCAAGGGGCATTGAGCCTCCCTCTCTGCAGGGACCATTGTCCTCAGAGGTGGAGGTTGGCCTGGAAATTAAAGATGAGGATGGGGAACAAAATAAAAAAAATAAGAAGAAAAACAAAAACAGTGCGGAAGAGGAGGTGGATTCATCCATCCCCAAAAAATGAAATAAAGATGGTCCCTCGTCAGACTCTGGGAGGGATGGGAAGAAGCAATCTATTTAACTTAATCATCCATGATAGTGGCGCCCACTCCATTGAGGCTGGCATCCATTAATGTTGCCAGCATTAGGTCTGATGCTGTGTCTGTCGTTGAGGTAGAGTTCTCCGGTCACTGTATGATTAGGTTTTCTCTCTCTCTTCAAGGATTTTCTTAACTTTATTGGATCTTGGGGGCATTAAGTCTGAGTGGTGGGAACTCTTCAAAGTGCAGGTGGCAAAGTCTTTCCACCAGCTCTCGTTCCTCAGGTCTCGGAATAGGTACCGCCTATACCAGGGCCCGAGGAGGAAACTCGATCATTTTGCCTCGACCAGAGATAGCCAAGAGGAGATCTCTGGAGTGAAATCTTTGCTAAATAGGTGCCAGTATGATAGGCAGAATTCCGCTCGGCTGACCCCTACAGGAACTGTAAGAGGCCAGTAAACAGTAAAGTGGTCACAGGACTGGTGGACAGTCCAGGCTCCCTGAAGAGAATCAAATCAGGAATCCTGGAGGTCATCAGATCCTTCTACTCACACCTTTTGAGAAAGAGGCATCTGGATTAAGAGAAAGTGTCAGCTTTCCTGGCTGAAGCCGTTCCCGAACCAGGAGTAGACTCCTCTCTTGATGTTTTGACAGAAATGATCAAGGAAGAGGAAGTCAGACTGGAGATTGAAGGGCTTGCCCTCAAGAAATTGCCAGGTCCAGATAGCGAAACATCAGAATTCTAGGAACCTTAATTGCCCTCTTGACTGCGGTCTTTAATGAGTGTCTGTCCACGGGCACTGTGCCAGAGTCAGTGAGAAGGTCGGCCCTTATCATCCTGTTGAAGGGCAAGGATTCGACCCATAGCACTCCTCAACATGGACAGAAAGATTCTGGCAAAAGTCCTGTTTAATCGGTTGGTGTCTGCACCCAGCTCCTATCTGGAGCCCAGCATTGCTCTGTTCCAGGTCGTAGTACGGTGGGGGTCCGCCCCGGGTGTCGGCTTTTAGGGGGGTGCCAGAACAGAAGTAATGAGCGCTTCCATCAATACAGATGGAAGCCCTGTCACGGTGGGTAGGATACAAGATACAATAAACACACAGAAAACCACAAAACAAGCGTCTAGGCCAGAAGCTGGGGATAAAGGTCACCTCCTGACAATTCCCTACCAGCTCTCCCTGGAATTCTGTGCCCACGTTCAGACCCTAAAGGTGGGAATCAACGTGCCCCCGTGCCTAAGGCTGAAGATTCCCTAAAATCCATGAGATGGTGGAAAGGGGGAAAGAGGCAGCCTGCTTCCTCAGGTCCTGGAAGAGGCAGGTGTCTCTCTAAAAGCCTACACAGAACACAAAAAGGAAACTGTTAGCGGTTTTTCTCAGGCAGGTTTATGATGGTTATATAATGAGGTATCAGACCTCCAACCCATGAATATTTCCCTGTGCAATGAATATCCGGTTTGCTTCTGATCAGGAGGTAAATAACCAGCCCAGACTGAACTTAGGTTGTTAAATATCTGACATCTTTATTTCTCAGCACATACTTATAGGGCTTTTTGGGGGTGGGAACATAGTGTCTCTCAATATCCAATTGGAACAATCCTGGTATTTCTTAGGAGGCCTTGGGAACAGGTTTTGTCAAAATACAGTTGAAACTTTGTTAAACAATGCTGGTATCTGCTATATACAATACTTGAAAAGGGTTATTTTACATTGAACAGGTTTTCCTCTACATGCTAATAAGTTGAATAGGTTATCACAGTTCGTGGTCATTGTATGTGAGGTGAGATGTTAAATAGCCCTTTGTTCATGGATGCTGCTATTGTGTCCAGCACTGGCAGGGTGTGAGATATGTTAATTCGGGATACTGCATTTCCACAAGAGATGAGACTTGTATAATCTATGTCTAATCTGTGATGTATCAAAAGTAAGATTATGAAAAATCCCTATCAATCCAACCATTGATCCCAACTTTTATATATATATATATATATATATATATATATATATATATATATATATATATATATATATAAAAACGGGATCACTGTATGTTTTCCTCCATCTAAGGCTGTGTGTGTGTATGTGTGTATATATATATATATATATATATATATATGTGTGTGTGTGTGACATATGAAGACACTAAAGACTATGAAGGAGATAAAAAAAACTTTCTGTGTAATTTGGCGCACAGTAGGAAAAAATCTCCTGCATAGTGAAAAGAGAGAAGAAAGAAAAGTAAGAAAGAAGATAAGACATGCCCGCTCTACACATAGATAGGATATTCGGGTTAGGTCGTTTACTGGGCTAACCCCGCCCTCCATGGCACATGGCTGCCCAGTAATGTTACAGATAGGCAGGTACATTCCACCTCATGCCTTGACCAATAGAAATACTTTTTAGACCTGGAAGGTACAAATTCGCACATTTCCCGAGAGTGCCGGTGGGTGGTGCTCAAACATTCACCATCCACTATCATACCCAGAACATGCACAAATGCTCCCAAATGAATCAGCCTTTTTTTTTAACAAATGTGGCCCTAATCGGACAACATCTATTTAATCTGGTACAAATATGCTACTGACCCACAGTGAACCTCTGTTAGACATGGTTCCGAAAGGGGGGATCAGTCCCTGAGGAAGGTCTTTTAAAACAGGGTCGACCAATAAAGGTGATATAGCATTCCCATGGACACCAGTCCCACCAACCAATGTTCCATGTTGGGGCGCCCATGGTTCAGTGAGACCGGCATCAGTGTGCCATACCCCACCGTTGCTGATGAGGACCCGCTGGTAGCTTTCTCTAAGAACATTGCTCTCAGAGCCAGCAGCCATTAGATCCCTCTCAAACCAACGGTGGCGGCTTTCACATGGGGGAGTAGGGACCAGAGTGCTGATCTATAGAATGTCTCTTGCAACGACCTGACCTCACGCTCTCATAACCGTACTCAGGTTAGATCTTACACAGGGCGGCATATAGAAAATACACCTACATACCATTCCTAAGCCAAAAAGAAAGTCTACTATAGTCATCCTATGCTTAATGAAACTTTCCACGACAGTTCCCTCCTCTCTGTAATATGTCCCCTGTGTTCTTTGAGTCTCTTGCTGAATCTTCGGTTTCCTCAGCTTGCCCTCGTCGATTGTGGTGCTCCTTGGGTGTTATTGCCTCCATGATGATGCTCCATCCTTCGATTGTGGTTCGATTTTTCGGGGAATGACTCTGAGCGATGTCCTGATGTGGTAAGGTGTGGCGTGGCGATGAACGTTTAGTTGGACATCCTTTCCATCAAAGACATAGGTTGATCCGTGGTGTATCTGGGAGCTGCAATGAGGATGTGATTCTCTGCACGTGACTGGGCGATCCGATCGATCAAACAGCAGGAGCATCTCACCAGGATATATAGGATAAAGAGAAAAACAACAACATGAGGATATATATACTCCTATTTCCTTCAACCAGTTACCTATGGAAAACAGGAAATCTCCAAAACCACCCAAAGCTGTGAAAGGATTCTATCCCTCATTTGTAATAGCCCTATCTCAATTACAGTGACCTTATCCATATGGGCCTGGACTTTATCCCTGGTATCTGCAGTCCTCTCCTATAAACTCACAGAAACCCCCCCTAAGAAGCTAAAAGAAAATCCAGCGCCATCTACTCCTGTAAGACGAGGGTTGGGTTGGTGCACCTGTTGGCAAGGGAAACAAGAGCGAAATATCATCATAATCAATGTTTAATCAGTTTTGCAGCATATTCCTCTTGTATCTGCTGCAAGTCTCTAGGCATCAGAATTAATGGACTCATTGTCCATGGGGTTGGGAAGGGTCTCCTCCCTTTGACCATAGACCGTTAGCGTCTTTGGTCAGCCCTTGAATCTTTAATGCCCTTGCATATATTGTTCTACTGGGCTGTGCAGACTGTACAATAGGCTGATTAGCATGCTCAGACCAAAACCTGTTCCTCAGGTTCTGTAAAGCCAGGAACCTGTGGTAAAGTCAAGTGTGCGCAGACCTCATCATCTGATTCTGTTGTTTAATTTTGTTACTAAAGGGTACAATGGCACATATGGGGGTGGGGCAGGAGTTGGAGTCACAATGGGGGTTTTACTTTGCTGTCTTGTATTTGAACTGCACAAGTCGGTCCAAAACTTTTGCACAGATAGCCATGCCTGGCCACAAGTTTTCATATACATTTTATTCCAGTGAGGGTCTCCTTTGTACCATGGAAAAGTGTCTATGTCATTCAGACATAGGCCCTTGATCATGGCCATATAAAAGTCTGATAAAGACCCTTCTTTTGGGAACGGGTCAGTACATTTCATTCCTTCTGTCCATTTACACATATTATCAACCCAAGGATCAGTAAAAAATGGACCTAAACACCTATTTTTGGACTTTCCCCCAATTCATTTTTTTTAGGAGACAGTTTCACCGTAGAGTGATTTGCAGCAGATTTCGATACATGATTTTCAGTTCTAAATTTAAAATTCAGTTTATTTTTTTGGGATCCTCCTTACCATAAGAATTGCCCATTTTTACTTAGCTAAAATATACAGTGAGATCAGCTGAATTTGGAGGTTTATCAAAGGATGATTATGTTCAGTGCAAAAATACTTACTGATAAACCTTATGCTTATCAGTTTGTGTGTTTTTTGTTTTTTTTAATCCTATTTCTTCTAATTCAGGCTCATAACTACTCCTGAATTTATGGCAGATTTTAAACTATTGATGCCCAATTTTATACCTTCAATTTCAGCATGAACTCACATACAATCTATACATAATCTATACACAGTCTATACAGTAAAATTCTTCTTTATATATATATATATATATATATATATATATAACGACTAAAAATGCTTAAGCAACTATACAGCTATATACAGGTTTTAGCAAAGGATATTCATTGCACACAATACTGTTTTTCAGATTAGGGGACTACAGACCCCATTTTTTCTTCAGGAATATCAGATTCCTCTGGGACTTCAGATCCCTCTATTTCTTTAAGAATAACAGATTCCTGGGGGACTTCAGATCCCTCTATTTCTTTAGGAATATCAGATTCCTCTGGGACTTCAGATCCCTCTATTTCTTTAGGAATATCAGATTCCTGGGAGACGCTTATCAGAAGCGCTTACCGGGTTCAAATAATCCACTCTTACGGTATAGGGCAGTAATAATATATATCTTAAATATAGAATCACTTACCCGATACTGTATTTTGGTGGATCCCACCTTCTGACACCAAACTGTTAGCGGTTTTTCTCAGGCAGGTTTATGATGGTTATATAATGAGGCATCAGACCTCCAACCCATGAATATTTCCCTGTGCAATGAATATCCGGTTTGCTTCTGATCAGGAGATAAATTTCAACCCAGACTCAACTTAGGTTATTAAATATCTGAAATCTTTATTTCTCAGCACATACTTATAGGGCTTTTTGGGGGTGGGCGCATATTGTCTCTCAAGATCCAATTGGAACAATCCTGGTATTTCTTAGGAGGCCTTGGGAACATGTTTGTCAAGATACAGTTGAAACGTTGTTAAACAATGCTGGTATCTGCTATATACAATACTTGAAAAGGGCTATTTTACATTGAACAGGTTTTCCTCTACATGCTAATAAGTTGAATAGGTTATCACAGTTCGTTGTCATTGTATGTGAGGTGAGATGTTAAATAGCCTTTTGTTCAGGGATGCTGCTATTGTGTCCAGCACTGGCAGGGTGTGAGATATGTTAATTCGAGGTACTGCATTCCACAAGAGATGAGGCTTGTATAATCTATGTCTAATCTGTGATGTATCAAAAGTAAGATTATGAAAAATCACTTTCAGAAACCAAAACCAACTTATCTTGTAGCAGAGCAGAAACAGCAAATCCACCTTTCCTCAGATCAAGATAGAAGCTATAACCCGCACAGGACACTGGGAAGGGGCATAATTTAAACTCACACAAAGGACCCCACCCAGTGCACCTGAAGGGAGGCGGATACTGCTCAACTCCCAACCCAAAACAAACAAAAAACTACACAGGTGCTGCTAACCTGGCAGACCTCCGCACATAACCTGAGCAGGGCATGACAAGTGCTCATTGCTTTTCCCTTTATAAGATGCAGTGCATCTTATAAAGGGAATACTAGTGAGCGCTTCCATAATGGATGCGCTCACTAGTCTGCAGGAAGAGGAGGAGAGAAGCGCTGTGAGCGCTGTGCAGTACTAACCCCCTGCTCCTGCTCGCTCTTCTCAGGGCCCGCGCTGCTGTGTCCTGGCTGCCTGCAGCATCAGGACGTACAGAGCGCACTCTGACCTGACGCTGCAGGAGGTCAGGTGACAACCTGACAGGAGAGGTAACTTTATTATTTTACAATCTGATCTGAGGTCTGATATGGAGGTCTAATGGGGGGGTCTGGAGAGGTCTAATGAGGGTCTGGAGTGGTCTATGGGGGGTTTAAAGGTCTGACTGCGGGGGTTTAGAGGTCTGACTGGGGGGTCTGGAGGTCTAATGGGGGCCTGATTGGGGGTCTGGGGGTCTGACTGCGGGTCTGGAGGTCTAATGGGGGTCTGATTTGGGGTCTGGAGGTCTATGGGGGTCTGATTGGGGGTCTGGAGCTCTAATGTGGGTCTGATTGGGGGTCTGGAGGTCTGACTAGGGGGTCTGGAGGTCTAATGGGGGTCTGATTGGGGGTCTAGAGGTCTAATGGGGGTTTGATTGGGGTCTGGAGGTCTGACTGGGCAGTCTGCAGGTCTAATGGGGGTCTGATTGGGGTCTGGAGGTCTGATATGGGGGTCTGGTCTGGAGGTCTGATATGGGGGTCTGGAGGTCTAATGGGGTCTTATATGGGGGTCTTATCTGAGGTCTGATATTAGGTCGGGGTCTTAAATGGAGGTCTAATGGGGGTCTGATCTGAGGTTTAAAACTGGGGTCTTACTGTCTATGGGGTCTGACATAGAGGTCTAAAGGGGGTTTGGTCTGAGATGAGGGGGATCTCATTTAGGGTTTTATATGGGGGTCTGATCTGAAAGGAAGTTTTTTTTTTCATTATTATTACTAGCGCACAATATAAAGGGGTGTGGTACCAGTATTTTCAGGGGGACTGTTTCTGCAGGAAAGTATTGGGGAGCACAGTGGACACAGTATTGGGGGCGGCAGGATGGCGTGTTGAGAAGGTGGGAGGAGGATGGAAAAGTAGGAAAATAAGATGTCTGTTAAACTCTGCAGAGACAAGGCGCGGCTGAAAGAAGTCACCATGGCGGTCTGGTCTGACAGGAGAAGAAGAGGAAAGAGAATGTCTACATCAGAGAAGAGAAGTCACTGGATGGAAGAGGTAAAGAGGTATGTGGAGCGGTATTATCCTGTATGTAAGAGGTATGTGGAGCGGTATTATCCTGTATGGAAGAGGTATGTGGAGCGGTATTATCCTGTATGTAAGAGGTATGTGGAGCGGTATTATCCTGGATGGAAGAGGCATGTGGAGCGGTATTATCCTGTATGTAAGAGGTATGTGGAGCGGTATTATCCTGTATGTAAGAGGTATGTGGAGCGGTATTATCCTGTATGTAAGAGGTATGTGGAGCGGTATTATCCTGGATGGAAGAGGTATGTGGAGCCGTATTATCCTGTATGTAAGAGGTATGTGGAGCGGTATTATCCTGTATGTAAGAGGTATGTGGAGCGGTATTATCCTGTATGTAAGAGGTATGTGGAGCGGTATTATCCTGTATGTAAGAGGTATGTGGAGCGGTATTATCCTGGATGTAAGAGGTATGTGGAGCGGTATTATCCTGTATGTAAGAGGTATGTGGAGCGGTATTATCCTGTATGTAAGAGGTATGTGGAGCGGTATTATCCTGTATGTAAGAGGTATGTGGAGCGGTAATATCCTGTATGTAAGAGGTATGTGGAGCGGTATTATCCTGTATGTAAGAGGTATGTGGAGCGGTATTATCCTGTATGTAAGAGGTATGTGGAGCGTTATTATCCTGTATGTAAGAGGTATGTGGAGCGGTTATATCCTGTATGTAAGAGGTATGTGGAGCGGTATTATCCTGTATGTAAGAGGTATGTGGAGCGGTATTATCCTGTATGTAAGAGGTATGTGGAGCGGTATTATCCTGTATGTAAGAGGTATGTGGAGCGGTATTATCCTGTATGTAAGAGGTATGTGGAGCGGTAATATCCTGTATGTAAGAGGTATGTGGAGCGGTATTATCCTGTATGTAAGAGGTATGTGGAGCGGTTATATCCTGTATGTAAGAGGTATGTGGAGCGGTATTATCCTGTATGTAAGAGGTATGTGGAGCGGTATTATCCTGTATGTAAGAGGTATGTGGAGCGGCATTATCCTGTATGTAAGAGGTATGTGGAGCGGTATTATCCTGTATGTAAAAGGTATGTGGAGCGGTAATATCCTGTATGTAAGAGGTATGAGGAGCGGTATTATCCTGTATGTAAGAGGTATGTGGAGCGGTATTATCCTGTATGTAAGAGGTATGTGGAGCGGTAATATCCTGTATGTAAGAGGTATGTGGAGCGGTATTATCCTGTATGTAAGAGGTATGTAGAGCGGTATTATCCTGTATGTAAGAGGTATGTGGAGCGGTATTATCCTGTATGTAAGAGGTATGTGGAGCGGTAATATCCTGTATGTAAGAGGTATGTGGAGCGGTATTATCCTGTATGTAAGAGGTATGTGGAGCGGTATTATCCTGTATGTAAGAGGTATGTGGAGCGGTATTATCCTGTATGTAAGAGGTATGTGGAGCGGTATTATCCTGTATGTAAGAGGTATGTGGAGCGGTATTATCCTGTATGTAAGAGGTATGTGGAGCGGTATTATCCTGTATGTAAGAGGTATGTGGAGCGGTATTATCCTGTATGTAAGAGGTATGTGGAGCGGTATTATCCTGTATGTAAGAGGTATGTAGAGCGGTATTATCCTGTATGTAAGAGGTATGTGGAGCGGTATTATCCTGTATGTAAGAGGTATGTAGAGCGGTATTATCCTGTATGTAAGAGGTATGTGGAGCGTTATTATCCTGTATGTAAGAGGTATGTGGAGCGGTATTATCCTGTATGTAAGAGGTATGTGGAGCGGTATTATCCTGTATGTAAGAGGTATGTGGAGCGGTATTATCCTGTATGTAAGAGGTATGTGGAGCGGTATTATCCTGTATGTAAGAGGTATGTGGAGCGGTATTATCCTGTATGTAAGAGGTATGTGGAGCGGTATTATCCTGTATGTAAGAGGTATGTGGAGCGGTATTATCCTGTATGTAAGAGGTATGTGGAGCGGTATTATCCTGTATGTAAGAGGTATGTGGAGAGGTATTATCCTGTATGTAAGAGGTATGTGGAGCGGTATTATCCTGTATGTAAGAGGTATGTGGAGCGGTATTATCCTGTATGTAAGAGGTATGTGGAGCGGTATTATCCTGTATGTAAGAGGTATGTGGAGCGGTATTATCCTGTATGTAAGAGGTATGTGGAGCGGTATTATCCTGTATGTAAGAGGTATGTGGAGCGGTATTATCCTGTATGTAAGAGGTATGTGGAGCGGTAATATCCTGTATGTAAGAGGTATGTGGAGCGGTATTATCCTGTATGTAAGAGGTATGTGGAGCGGTATTATCTTGTATGTAAGAGGTATGTGGAGCGGTATTATCCTGTATGTAAGAGGTATGTGGAGCGGTATTATCTTGTATGTAAGAGGTATGTGGAGCGGTATTATCCTGTATGTAAGAGGTATGTGGAGCGGTATTATCCTGTATGTAAGAGGTATGAGGAGCGGTATTATCCTGTATGTAAGAGGTATGTGGAGCGGTATTATCCTGTATGTAAGAGGTATGTGGAGCGGTAATATCCTGTATGTAAGAGGTATGTGGAGCGGTATTATCCTGTATGTAAGAGGTATGTGGAGCGGTATTATCCTGTATGTAAGAGGTATGAGGAGCGGTATTATCCTGTATGTAAGAGGTATGTGGAGCGGTATTATCCTGTATGTAAGAGGTATGTGGAGCGGTATTATCCTGTATGTAAGAGGTATGTGGAGCGGTATTATCCTGTATGTAAGAGGTATGTGGAGCGGTATTATCCTGTATGTAAGAGGTATGTAGAGCGGTATTATCCTGTATGTAAGAGGTATGTGGAGCGGTATTATCCTGTATGTAAGAGGTATGTAGAGCGGTATTATCCTGTATGTAAGAGGTATGTGGAGCGGTATTATCCTGTATGTAAGAGGTATGTGGAGCGGTATTATCCTGTATGTAAGAGGTATGTGGAGCGGTATTATCCTGTATGTAAGAGGTATGTGGAGCGGTATTATCCTGTATGTAAGAGGTATGTGGAGCGGTATTATCCTGTATGTAAGAGGTATGTGGAGCGGTATTATCCTGTATGTAAGAGGTATGTGGAGCGGTATTATCCTGTATGTAAGAGGTATGTGGAGCGGTATTATCCTGTATGTAAGAGGTATGTGGAGAGGTATTATCCTGTATGTAAGAGGTATGTGGAGCGGTATTATCCTGTATGTAAGAGGTATGTGGAGCGGTATTATCCTGTATGTAAGAGGTATGTGGAGCGGTATTATCCTGTATGTAAGAGGTATGTGGAGCGGTATTATCCTGTATGTAAGAGGTATGTGGAGCGGTATTATCCTGTATGTAAGAGGTATGTGGAGCGGTATTATCCTGTATGTAAGAGGTATGTGGAGCGGTAATATCCTGTATGTAAGAGGTATGTGGAGCGGTATTATCCTGTATGTAAGAGGTATGTGGAGCGGTATTATCTTGTATGTAAGAGGTATGTGGAGCGGTATTATCCTGTATGTAAGAGGTATGTGGAGCGGTATTATCTTGTATGTAAGAGGTATGTGGAGCGGTATTATCCTGTATGTAAGAGGTATGTGGAGCGGTATTATCCTGTATGTAAGAGGTATGTGGAGCGGTATTATCTTGTATGTAAGAGGTATGTGGAGCGGTATTATCCTGTATGTAAGAGGTATGTGGAGCGGTATTATCCTGTATGTAAGAGGTATGTGGAGCGGTATTATCTTGTATGTAAGAGGTATGTGGAGCGGTATTATCTTGTATGTAAGAGGTATGTGGAGCGGTATTATCCTGTATGTAAGAGGTATGTGGAGCGTTATTATCCTGTATGTAAGAGGTATGTGGCACTGTATTACCCTGTATGTTCTGTATCGCTGTATGTAATGTTTTCCAAGTACAGTTGCAAGAAAAAGTATGTGAACCCTTTGGAATGATATGGATTTCTGCACAAATTGGTCATAAAATGTGATCTGATCTTCATCTAAGTCACAACAATAGACAATCACAGTCGGCTTAAACTAATAACACACAAAGAATTAAATGTTACCATGTTTTTATTGAACACACCATGTAAACATTCACAGTGCAGGTGGAAAAAGTATGTGAACCCCTAGACTAATGACATCTCCAAGAGCTAATTGGAGTGAGGTGTCAGCCAACTGGAGTCCAATCAATGAGATGAGATTGGAGGTGTTGGTTACAGCTGCCCTGCCCTATAAAGAACACACACCAGTTCTGGGTTTGCTTTTCACAAGAAGCATTGCCTGATGTGAATGATGCCTCGCACAAAAGAGCTCTCAGAAGACCTACGATTAAGAATTGTTGACTTGCATAAAGCTGGAAAGGGTTATAAAAGTATCTCCAAAAGCCTTGCTGTTCATCAGTCCACGGTAAGACAAATTGTCTATAAATGGAGAAAGTTCAGCACTGCTGCTACTCTCCCAAGGAGTGGCCGTCCTGTAAAGATGACTGCAAGAGCACGGCGCAGACTGCTCAATGAGGTGAAGAAGAATCCTAGAGTGTCAGCTAAAGACTTACAGAAGTCTCTGGCATATGCTAACATCCCTGTTAGCGAATCTACGATACATAAAACACTAAACAAGAATGGATTTCATGGGAGGATACCACAGAGGAAGCCACTGCTGTCCAAAAAAAAACATTACTGCACGTTTACAGTTTGCACAAGAGCACCTGGATGTTCCACAGCAGTACTGGCAAAATATTCTGTGGACAGATGAAACCAAAGTTTAGTTTGGAAGAAACACACAACACTATGTGTGGAGAAAAAGAGGCACAGCACACCAACCTCAAAACCTCATCCCAACTGTGAAGTATGGTGGTGGGGGCATCATGGTTTGGGGCTGCTTTGCTGCGTCAGGGCCTGGACGGATTGCTATCATCGAAGGAAAAATGAATTCACAAGTTTATCAAGACATTTTGCAGGAGAACTTAATGCCATCTGTCCACCAGCTGAAGCTCAACAGAAGATGGGTGTTGCAACAGGACAACGACCCAAAGCATAGAAGTAAATCCACAACAGAATGGCTTAAACAGAAGAAAATCCGCCTTCTGGAGTGGCCCAGTCAGAGTCCTGACCTCAACCCGATGGAGATGCTGTGGCATGACCTCAAGAAAGCGATTCACACCAGACATCCCAAGAATATTGCTGAACTGAAACAGTTCTGTAAAGAGGAATGGCCAAGAATTACTCCTGACCGTTGTGCACGTCTGATCTGCAACTACAGGAAACGTTTGGGTGAAGTTATTGCTGCCAAAGGAGGTTCAACCAGTTATTAAATCCGAGGGTTCACATACTTTTCCCACCTGCACTGTGAATGTTTACATGGTGTGTTCAATAAAAACATGGTAACATTTAACTCTTTGTGTGTTATTAGTTTAAGCAGACTGTGATTGTCTATTGTTGTGACTTAGATGAAGATCAGATCACATTTTATGACCAATTTGTGCAGAAATCCATATAATTCCAAAGGGTTCACATACTTTTTCTTGCAACTGTACTTGGAAAACATTACATACAGCGCTACAGAACAACTGTATGTCTTTAAAGGGGTTGTCCGCTTTTTTTTTTTGTATGAGCGCCGCCTTTTCTGCTCTATTTACTTGCTCATTACTGCAAATGCTAGAGCGAGCAGGTGAACAGAGCAGGGAAAGCAGCTCTCATACATTGCCTGTCCAAAAAAAAAAGTCGCCACCTGGATTTTACTAAGCAGACAGTTCTGAGCCTCCTATTGGATAATTACTGCATGGGCGATTATCTTTCAGCAATAAGTTATTTAACCCCGACTGGTGCAATGAGCTGCTTCTCATTTCTTAAACAACCTTGTCGAAAGACACATCTGGTGGTCTTGGAAAAGATGTCAGTCTGTTTGAGAAGGGTCAGATCATTGTCCTGCATCAAACATAGAAACCTAGAATGTGTCGGCAGATAAGAACCATTTGGCCCATCTAGTCTGCCCAATATACTGAATACTATGAATAGCCCCTGGCCCTATCTTATATGAAGGATGGCCTTATGCCTATCCCATGCATGCTTAAACTCCTTCACTGTATTTGCAGCTACCACTTCTGCAGGAAGGCTATTCCATGCATCCACTACTCTCTCAGTAAAGTAATACTTCCTGATATTACTTTTAAACCTTTGCCCCTCTAATTTAAAACTATGTCCTCTTGTAGCAGTTTTTCTTCTTTTAAATATTCTCTCCTCTTTTACCTTGTTGATTCCCTTTCAAGCAGAGAAGACATCTAAGGAGTTTGCAGAAACGACTAAAATTGGGTTAAGAACTGTCCAACGCATTATTAAACACTGGAAGGATAGTGGGGACCCATCGTATTCAAGGAAGAAATGTGGCGGGAAAAAAATCCTGAATGATGGTGATCGGCGATCTCTTAAAAGTTTGGTGAAATCAAATCGAAGAAAAACAACAGTAGAACTCAGGGCTATGTTTAATAGTGAAAGTAAGAGCATTTCCACAGGGATCTCAAGGGATTGGGACTGAACAGCTGTGTAGCCGTAAGAAAACCACTAATCAGTGAGGAAACCAGAAAAAAAGGCTTCAATTTGCTCGGGAGCATAAAGATTGGACTCTGGAGCAAGGGAAGAAGGTTGTGTGGTCTGATGAGTCCAGATTTACCCTGTTCCAGAGTGATGGGGGCATCAGGGTAAGAAGAGCGGCAGATGAAGTGATGCCCCCATCATGCCTAGTGCCTACTGTACCAGCCTGGGGGGCAGTGCTATGACCTGGGGTCCTGCAATTGGTCAGGTCTAGGTTCAGCAACAGTATGTGCTCCAAGAATGAGGTCAGCGACCACCTGAACATCCTGACTGACCAGGTTATTCCATCAATGGATCTGTTCTTCCCTGATGGCACCGGGCATATTCTAAGATGACAATGCCAGGTTTCATCAGGCTCATATTGTGAAAGAGTGGTTCAGGGAGCAGGAGACATCATGTCACACATGGATCGGCCACCACAGAGTCCAGACCTTAACCCCATGGAGAATCTTTTTTTTTTTGGTGGTGACTTTTTTTTTGTACGCGCTGCCCTCTCTTCAAATAGCTGGGGGCACAGTGGGTATTATTACTGTGAAGGGGGCACAATGGGGATTTCTAGTATGGAGGGGGCACAGAGGTCATTACTAGCACAGAGGGCATTACTAGCACAGAGGGCATTACTACTATTAAGGGGACACAATGGGGATTATTACTGTGTATCTAATCCTATCCTGTGTGATACAGTCTGCTGTGTATCTAATCCTATCCTGTGTGATACTGTCTGCTGAGCTGTGTATCTAATCCTCTCCTGTGTGATACTGTCTGCTGAGCTGTGTATCTAATCCTACCCTGTGTGATACTGTCTGCTGAGCTGTGTATCTAATCCTATCCTATGTGATATTGTCTGCTGAGCTGTGTATCTAAGCTTATCCTATGTGATACTGTCTGCTGAGCTGTGTATCTAAGCTTATCCTATGTGATACTGTCTGCTGAGCTGTGTATCTAATCCTATCCTGTGTGATACTGTCTGCTGAGCTGTGTATCTAATCCTATCCTGTGTGATACTGTCTGCTGTGCTGTGTATCTAATCCTATCCTGTGTGATACTGTCTGCTGAGCTGTGTATCTAATCCTACCCTGTGTGATACTGTCTGCTGAGCTGTGTATCTAATCCTATCCTATGTGATATTGTCTGCTGAGCTGTGTATCTAAGCTTATCCTATGTGATACTGTCTGCTGAGCTGTGTATCTAATCCTATCCTGTGTGATACTGTCTGCTGAGCTGTGTATCTAATCCTATCCTGTGTGATACTGTCTGCTGTGCTGTGTATCTAATCCTATCCTGTGTGATACTGTCTGCTGAGCTGTGTATCTAATCCTCTCCTGTGTGATATTGTCTGCTGAGCTGTGTATCTAATCCTACCCTGTGTGATACTGTCTGCTGAGCTGTGTATCTAATCCTATCCTGTATGATACTGTCTGCTGAGCTGTGTATCTAATCCTATCCTGTGTGATACTGTCTGCTGAGCTGTGTATCTAATCCTATCCTATGTGATATTGTCTGCTGAGCTGTGTATCTAAGCTTATCCTATGTGATACTGTCTGCTGAGCTGTGTATCTAATCCTATCCTGTGTGATACTGCCTGCTGAGCTGTGTATCTAATCCTATCCTGTGTGATACTGTCTGCTGAGCTGTGTATCTAATCCTCTCCTGTGTGATACTGTCTGCTGAGCTGTGTATCTAATCCTCTCCTGTGTGATACTGTCTGCTGAGCTGTGTATCTAATCCTGTCCTGTGTGATACAGTCTGCTGAGCTGTGTATCTAATCCTCTCCTGTGTGATACTGTCTGCTGAGCTATGTATCTAATCCTATCCTGTGTGATACTGTCTGCTGAGCTGTGTATCTAATCCTCTCCTGTGTGATACTGTCTGCTGAGCTGTGTATCTAATCCTATCCTGTGTGATACTCTCTGCTGAGCTGTGTATCTAATCCTATCCTGTGTGATACTGTCTGCTGAGCTGTGTATCTAATCCTATCCTGTGTGATACTGTCTGCTGAGCTGTGTATCTAATCCTATCCTGTGTGATACTGTCTGCTGAGCTGTGTATCTAATCCCCTCCTGTGTGATACTGTCTGCTGAGCTGTGTATCTAATCCTATCCTGTGTGATACTGTCTGCTGAGCTGTGTATCTAATCCTATCCTGTGTGATACTGTCTGCTGAGCTGTGTATCTAATCCTACCCTTTGTGATACTGTCTGCTGAGCTGTGTATCTAATCCTATCCTGTGTGATACTGCCTGCTGAGCTGTGTATCTAATCCTATCCTGTGTGATACAGTCTGCTGAGCTGTGTATCTAATCCTATCCTGTGTGATACTGTCTGCTGAGCTGTGTATCTAATCCTATCCTGTGTGATACTGTCTGCTGAGCTGTGTATCTAATCCTATCCTGTGTGATACTGTCTGCTGAGCTGTGTATCTAATCCTCTCCTGTGTGATACTGTCTGCTGAGCTGTGTATCTAATCCTATCCTGTGTGATACTGTCTGCTGAGCTGTGTATCTAATCCTATCCTGTGTGATACTGTCTGCTGAGCTGTGTATCTAATCCTATCCTATGTGATACAGTCTGCTGAGCTGTGTATATAATCCTATCCTGTGTGATACAGTCTGCTGAGCTGTGTATCTAATCCTATCCTGTGTGATACTGTCTGCTGAGCTGTGTATCTAATCCTCTCCTGTGTGATACTGTCTGCTGAGCTGTGTATCTAATCCTATCCTATGTGATACAGTCTGCTGAGCTGTGTATCTAATCCTATCCTGTGTGATACTGCCTGCTGAGTTGTGTATCTAATCCTATCCTGTGTGATACTGTCTGCTGAGCTGTGTATCTAATCCTCTCCTGTGTGATACAGTCTGCTGAGCTGTGTATCTAATCCTATCCTATGTGATACAGTCTGCTGTGTATCTAATCCTGGTATGTGTGATACGGTGTCTCACCCCGGGAGGCAGCAGAAGCGGGTGACCCTCCGGTAGGTGGTGTCCGTGACGCTCGCCCTCCATTCTCCAGGGCTGCGGCCACTGCCGACCTGTGCGAGAGAGGAACACTCACTGCGTGAGGGGTGGGGTTCTGTATGGTAATGAGGGGGTGGGTCCTGTATGCAAAGAGAGGAGGAGTCTTATGTTTATGAGAAGATGGGTTATGGATGTACACTAGAGGATGGGTCTGGGGTATGGGGTAACGCTGACGCCACTTATGCTGTGGGCCAGGATACGGGTGGATAATAGTCTGTATTTGTTCATGACGCCAATTGCAGCGTGCGCAGAGTACTACCCCAGGGCCCTTCCAAGGTATTATAATGCACGTCCCATATTAGGAATGCCAGAGTGGTGTAATGGCTTATAATGTCTCTATAGGTGGTGATAATTGTGTCAACTCCTGGCTCATTTGCAATAAATTTGAGTGTAGTGATAGTAGGAGTAATAGAGGAAGTTTGCAGCAGAAATGATGTCCAGACCTTTAGCTTAAGTTCAAACGTTTCTTTACTGAAGATAACTTGTATCCAAGCAGTATACAGCTTTGGTCTCTGGTCCCAGCAGGTTTTAGCAATGGTTAGCAGGTATAAATGCTTCTGCTTGATATGTGGGGAGCTTGCAGGATAGGACAACTGCTTGATAGCTCTGTAACTGTGGCAGGAATTAATCTTCTGCACTTTTCTGCACCTTCTGCTTTGTAGGGACAGACTAGCTGAGGAGGATATGGCTTCTCCTAGGTCTCTGGACTTTACTCACAGGTAGTTTCTCAGGGAAATGCTTTCTTCCTGGAACTCTGGAGATTGTCTGCTTTCTTTTCATCCAGCTGAGCTGCAGGGCTCAGACTGGGAATATGATCAATGTCTCAGCCGAGACAAGATCCTGGCTTTCTTCCCTATGCAGGGGATCTACTGAAGGCTATCACACAGCCTTCCCCTAGCAGGGAAGAGGCTACACTAACTCTAACTTCCTTCTCCTCCCATGCTGCAGGATGTGTGGAATAATCCATTCCTGCCTAGATATACTAAACTAGGACTTTGTACCTTACCAATGCATTGCTTCCACCTGCTGGTAAACCTGGAAAATTACAAGGAACAATTGTATTTAACATGGTTTTACATGCAAATTTGTGAAGACAATATAAATTACATCAGATGACAATATACAGGCTCTTAGAAGATAGTAGCGGGTTAGAGGCATGTAGTAACACAACTTTGGGGTGTTACATTTCCCCTTACTTTTAGTTAAGCCGCCCTCGACTTATGCTTAGGAGGAGAGGTACCCAAATTAATACAAAGCGCTGCATGAGGTACATATAAAGACATACAAAGACAAACACATAACGGCTACCCTAAGGTTCCTGCCCGCATGAGTAGGGTGTCCTAAGTAAAAGTTTCCCTCTCGGTATACCCAGTGAACCAACGGTCTGCACTAAGCAATCACTACTGACTGACTTTGAAGTGTTCCGGCCATTGAACACCAAAGAAAGCATGGGGGTGTATTTACTCTGTAATCCCACCATTATGTAATGAAGTGCCCGCAAATGGAAGGGTGGCTTTATCCTGTATTCCCTTCCCTGCACCAAAGTCAAAATATATGGCTTATAGCACAATCACTATGGTGACTATGGGTAGCTAAAATGGCTCTAAGGTTGAGGCGCCATACGTTAGGCAAAGGCACAGAAGGGGAGGTATTAGTGTCTCCATGCACTTCTGGCAGTCACAGGAGGAGGGTATAATAATCCCACATAAACTCCTGGAAGACACCTCAGGATGGGAGCAATCCTGAACAAATAACAAATGGGAAGAAGGGGTCAAAAACTCCTCTAACCATTCCGTTACTCGTGTAGTTACTGGACCTGCCTGGGACTTACCACTTGGTCCTACCCTGGGTAACTATGGGCAAAGGGGATAAAACAATGTGAACTGGGGCATAAAAGGTTATTGAAGATGGGGGAAGTCCTCACAAACCATGTCCATCCTGGTGAAGAACAAACAAGGGCAACACACACGGAACAAATGGCCAACAGTTCTTCACCCATCAAGTGCAATCCATGTTGTGGCTCCCAATAGTCCTTTATTTGTAGCAAAGGAGCATTTTAGAGAAGGACCTCCAGGTCCTCCTCGCTGCTGGAGCTACTAAATCTCATCAGGGGGCGCTACTCTCTTTGATAGCTCATCTTAGCAGCTGTAGTGGTGCGCCACTGCCCTCTAGTGGTGTTCTTGGGATTTGGCTGAGCAGTCAGCCTGGAGAATGCAGCTGCAACATGCTGCAAACCAGGATCCCTAGCCGGTACAAAGGTGGACAAAACCTCTGGCTGGAGAGGCTCTGAGAGGCAAACTGGGGTTGTCTGTGGCAGTTTCCAGGGCAGGATGTATGGCTGCACCCTGGGATTGAATGTTAACACAGAATGGTTTATCTGACCCACCCGCAGTGTTGGGGGTGCTGCGGCTCTGGCTCAGGCTGTGCTTGCTCCCTGAACCGCAACTTGCCATCCTGGGTCTCCTGTAAACAACAGACCCTCCCTGCAGAGCCTGGGTCTCCCTGCCAGGTTTCTGGGGTAAATGAGGGGTATAATGGTTTGGCCAACAAAGTCACTCCTGCGGCAAAGGGGCCTTGAAGGGACCGAATCGGAGTATATTCCACCTGGTTGCCCACATACAGGTTGTGGCGGGCCACAAATACCTCGGCTCCGGAGTAATTGTCTTGGGGAAAGCCCTCCACAGAAAACCAGAGTACTGTCCCAGTGCATCTGGTAAGCTTAGGGTCGCCGGGCTGGGGGTCATCCAGGACTTGTTTCACCCATTCCTCAACCGCTGTCTTGTACTCCCACTGGCTCTGGGCCTGACAGGTGATTTCAAATGGGACCTCGGGATTAAGGTGACTGGGCCTGCGTTCAGTCTGACTGGGCGGCGGAGTGAAAACTCGGTCTGCCTCCGCCGCGCCAGCGGGCGTGCGGAGCGGGGCCTCTCTGGGCCTAGTAGTAGTGTCGGGGATCACCGGGCGCGGTGCAGGGGCAGCTACGGGCTGGAACGGGGCCTCAGGGAGCAGGATTGCTTCTACCTGTTGTTGTGGCCGGTTCCGGTGACTCCTGCTGGTGCGCGGGGATCTCTGTGGTGAGTAGTGTGGTCGTGGCCGTCTCCGAAGCTGAAGTCGACTCTTCAGGGGTCGTGGCTTGATTCTGGGCCGGGATGTCGGTCGCTGGCGATGGGGCACTTGGCAGTGCAGACACTTCCAGTGTCTGGACGACTTGGCAGTCTTCCATGGGAGCGGGTTTGAGTGCGGAGGCCATCTTGGTGGACATCTGGGCTGCTGGTTCGGTGGCCACGGACGGATCCACTGCCTCCGGGATCGTGGCAAAGACTGAGGAGCCACTTTTGCTCACCAGCTGGGAGACTTTGATCTTTGGCGGGTGAACCTCATATATGGGGTCGCCTCCAATGACCATCTGGTCCCATCTTGGCTTTTGGGGCTGCTCCATCTTCTTTGCTTCCTCTGTCACAATCAGTGCAGGGAATGAGGGTGGAGCCCAGAGGGAGGAGTCCGCACTCCCTTGGCTCACATTGCAAAGTTCTTGGTGGGTAGTCTTGAGTTTTCCCACTTCCAGGGGGAGCGTATTCAGCATTTTCGCGCTCTTGAGAGGGCGTTCTCGAGCTTTCCCGCTTCCAAAGGGCATGAAGAAGTGGCGCCATTACAAGAATATGGCGGATTAACCCCTGAAGTGCAGGTGAGCACGGTTTAGCGTTGTCTGGCACCGCAAAAAAGGCAATTCAAGTCAATTTTCAGGGTATTCACAAAGTCTGTAGGCCTTGAAGCAGGGATAGGCACACAATCCGGTCCTATTCATGACGCCAAATTTTCCAATGAGCAGGATATGGGGTAACGCTGACGCCACTTATGCAGTGGGCCAAGATACCGGTGGATAATAGTCTGTATTTGTTCATAACACCAATTGCAGCGTGTGCAGAGTACTACCCCAGGGCCCTTCCAAGGTATTATAACGCACGTCCCAGGTTAGGAATGCCAGAGTGGTGTAACGGCCTATAATGTCTCTATAGGTGGTGATAATTGTGTCACGGTGTCTCCTACCTGGGTACGGCTGGACTCCTGGCTCACTTGCAATAAATTTAGTGTAGTGATAGTAGGAGTAATAGAGGAATTTTGCAGCAGAAATGATGTCCGGGGGGGGGGGGGCGTGTCCAGATACCGACGGTGATGGCTGCTTGAAGGAGCTGCTCCCGCCTGCACCGCAACTTTCTGGCCAGCTACACATCCTTCTGCGATCTTATGGGGAAGAAAATGGCATCGAAAAAGACCCCCAACCCTCCCCGATCCCCCTCACCTACTAGGACACTTGAGCAGTGCTGGGATCGCACACCGGGCCCGGCGCTTCCACCTCGCAGCTTCAAGGCACAGAGGGCCTCCCGCCATTCCTCCCTCCCCCCGCTGGATTCCCGCGCCTTGACCAGGGAAAGGGACTCAGGGCTACTCACCCCTGCAGGATCTCTTCCAGGAACCGGGCCGCCGTCCACAGGGTCTTCACGCGGATCCTCTGACCTGGGGCTCTCACCGGCTGCTCCGGATTTTTGGCCCGCTGCTGCTGGAAGGAGGGATCCCGCCATGATGGCTCCTGGATCCATCTCTCAGGGGGCGACTGCAATTAAAGGTACTGTGACCACTAGGGGACGGTATATTATCCCAGGGGACCCTACATCCAGCCTTCCTGGGACCCCGCCCCCCCCCCCCCCCCCGCATGAACACTGGCGAAATAAGCAGCCCCCAGCCCCTCCATTGCTGGACCAGGGGGACAGCAGCTCTCCTCTCCCTTCTGACATCTGGGCCAGATCCCCAAGCCCTCCATCACTTGTCGTTATGGACCCCCCACCCCTGCCTGAACCTCCACAGCCCTGGGCAAGCTATTTTAGTCGCTTTCCTACAAAAGATGACTTTCGGGTTCTTATTTCTGAAGTTACAGAAGCCTGCAGAGCTGAAATTGCGGCAGTTCGCACCGATATTAAACAGTTGGTGGACCGGGTTGACTCCCTAGAAAATGCCCATGACGATACCAGGCAGTATATTTCCACGCTTCATGAATCCATTTCTTCCCAAACGGCTGTGCTCAGGGGTATGGGGCGGCATTTAGAGGACTTGGATAACAGAGGGCGCCGGAATAATATCCGAGTACGGGGTCTTCCAGAGGCTACCGGCGACGAGGATCTCTTTGCTACACTGGAAGCCATCTTTAACATGATCCTGGGGCAACCATCTTCGCACAAGATCAAGCTGGACAGAGCTCATAGAGCACTCAAACCTAAGGGATCTGCTGCGCGTCCTAGGGATGTAATTTGTTGTGTCCAAGATTTTGCCCTTAAAGAATCCATCATGGCTAAGGCGAGATCTCTACGCAACTTTGACTTTGATGGTGCCCCAGTTCAATTGTTCCCGGACCTATCCTGGTTCACACTCCAGAAAAGGAGACATCTCCAGCCTCTCCTCACATTACTCAGGGACCGCCAGATCGCCTATCGCTGGGGATTCCCTTTCGCTCTGACGGTCCGTCATCAAGGAAGGACAGAGACTCTCCGTTCCTTTTCGGATCTTCAACCTTTCTGCAAATCACTTGGAATTCCTATTCCTGACATGTCGGACTGGGAGTTTGAGTCTCCAGCGCTTCCACTGCCCCGCATTTGGTCTCCTGTAACCAGGAAAAGAAGACCTGGTCCAAGTGTGTCCTCTTTCCCGCGGTCTCCTCCGTTATCAGGACATCGCCCATCTACTTGATCACCAATGACTGAGGGGAATTGGTTGTCCAGAACTGGCCCTTAACCCCTTTCGCCCTCAGGATTGATGGTCCCTGAAGGGTCCCCATATTAATCACTTATTCCCTCTGTTTAGCCAGTCATTGTTTTCTTGTAGCTACATCACGGTGCAGGCTCTCTGAAGGCTCCACCTAGTTGTAACTTGTTTTCGTTTTTCTCAAATAAATTGTAGTTGGCATCTTGGCCAGCCGCCAGCCTTAACCTGTTGGTCTCCGACACTTACACCCCCGAAGGGGCTTTTATTATTGCCCTAGCAGGGATTACATCCCGGGGAAAAGCTGTTTATTGCTATCTGTCTGTCTTTGTGTTGTCCCGTCCTGTCTCTTCCCCCTCCCCCTTGTGTTCTCTCTCCTGCTGTAGGTGCCTGAACTTCCTTGCCTGTGGAGATTGTGTACCTCAGTTCTGCTTTTGACCCGTTGTCCGACTGGTGCGAACCTCCTGACATATACGGACCTCCTTGGTGAGCTGTACCCTACGTACATTGTGTTCCATCTCATACTCAATGCGGTGCATAACCTTTAATGTCAAGGGGCTTAACTCCAATGCCAAGAGGAAACTCTTGCTTTTGGAAATGAAATCCCTTAAGGCGGACATTGTGTTCTTACAAGAAACACACTTTGATGGCAGCTCCTCTTTCCGTTTTGCCTCTCACCTTTATCCTACCGCTTACTAGGCTACTCACAGCCGTGGGAGGGCAGGTGTTGCCATCTTGGTGTCTGCATGGTGTCCCCTCAGTAGTCCTGGGTGATTGTTGGAGATGTGGCTTACATCGGGGTACATTGCCTCACATTTTTGGGGATTGTCCCAAGATAGGCCCTTACTGGACTGAAGTAGGCACCCTCCTGAGCGATGTTTTTGGAATTGAAATCCGACCGGAACCTGTGTCCTTCCTCCTCAATGTGGTCCCCATACAAGTTAAATAACATGCACTCAAGCTGCTGCTACTGATACTAACAGCAGCTCGTGGTCTAGTCCTCCGAGCAGGGCCGGATTAAGAGCATCATCGGCCTGGTGCTGAGGATTTTGCTGGGCCTTTTTATGGAACTGCACTCAGTGTCTTAATTACATATATATTTTATCGATACCATTAAAGTATTTTGTTCCTGCAACTACCCCTTCATTTGGCGTCTATCTTGGCAACATGGAGGGGGACCACGGGAGGGGGACCCTGAGGGTGGGGCACCCTCAGGGCACTATAGTGTCAGGAAAACCGCTTTGTTTTCCTGACACTATAGTGATCATTTAACATGACTATGAAGATTACTATTTCTAGCTGCTGTGGACTGTGGACTGTGGACAACAGCAGATAGAAACAGTAATTTTCACAGAGCTGTGTTATGATTTATGGACACCGCACTCAGCATGCTTAGCCAGTCAGATAGAAGGCTGTGTTATGATTTATGGACACGGCACTCAGCATGCTTAGCCAGTCAGATAGAAGGCTGTGTTATGATTTATGGACACGGCACTCAGCATGCTCAGCCAGTCGGATAGTAGGCTGTGTTATGATTTATGGACACGGCACTCAGCATGCTCAGCCAGTCGGATAGAAGGCCGGCTAAGCATGCTGAGAGCTGTGTCTAAATAACATAACACATTAAAGGGATTCTGTCACCAGGTTTCACCCCTGTCAGCTAAACATATGCTGATGTTCAGGGCGTCTTCACGATTCCTAATGTGGGCTTATAAATGTCATCTGTGGGCTTATTTAGCTAAAAAACAGCTGTTACTAACCTGTCAGTCAAACAAATAAGGTGCCCAAGTGGATGCAGGGGTTGAGCATGCGCACTTCGCTGTAAGATGCCAAATGGAGAAGTCTGCACGGGCGCATCAGGCAGAGCCCTGTGCGCAAGCGCGAGATCTTACAGAAGAAGGAGGGGGAGGGAGGGCGAACGAGAGGCGGCACAGAGGATTAGGAGGCGGCGCAAAAGTCCGGAAAGGCGGCGGCGGGTGCGGCCGGCACCTTGCATCCATTAACATCCCCTTGGGCACCTTATTTGTTTGACTGACAGGTTAGTAAAAGCTGTTTTTTAGCTAAATAAGCCCACAGATGACATTTATAAGCCCACATTAGGAATCGTGAAGACGCCCTGAACATCAGCATATGTTTAGCTGACAGGGGTCAAACCTGGTGACAGAATCCCTTTAAAGAAATTACTGTTTCTAGCTGCTGTGGACTAGCTGTGGACTAGCTGTGGACTGTGGACTGTGGACTAGCAGCTAGAAACAGTAATTTCTTTAATGTGTTACGTTATTTAGACTGAGCTCTCAGCATGCTTAGCCAGTCAGTAATTCTCATAGTGCTGTTCTGATTTATGGACACAGCTCTCAGCATGCTTAGCCAGTCAGTAATGTTCATAGTGCTGTTATGATTTATGGACACAGCTCTCAGCATGCTTAGCCAGCCTTCTATCTGGCTGTGCTTCTTGAGAGCCACAGTCCACAGGCTCAGAAACAGCCAGATAGAAGGCTGGCTAAGCATGCTGAGAGCTGTGTCCATAAATCAGAACAGCACTATGAGAATTACTGACTGGCTAAGCATGCTGAGAGCTGTGTCCATAAATCATAACAGCACTATGAACATTACTGACTGGCTAAGCATGCTGAGAGCTGTCTCCATAAATCAGAACAGCACTATGATTGCCCTCCCTTCCAACTGGATGAGTTTATCTGATACCTGCCCTGCTCCAGAAGCTCCTGCTGTCTCGCGGGCTGGTGTGGCTGAGCGCTGTGGGCCGTGTGCTGGTCGAAACTGCTGAGCAGGTTGTACACAGTGCAGCGTGCAGGAGGGATAACTGCGGGCGCACTGAGGTCATATCCGGTGGGCCGGCATTACAGGAACCGCACCAGCTGTTCTGACGTCATGCCGCCGGATATCCTGTGACGTATATCCGGCGGCAGGACGTCAGAGCAGCTGGTGCGGTTCCTGTAATGCCGCGGCCCGCCGGATATGACCTCAGTAGTGATAGGAAGTTCGGATCTTTCAGATGAATCGGTTCATGAATCGGATCTTCGGTTCACTTGCTGAGTCACTGACTGCTGAGCTGACTCGCAAGTGAACCGAAGACTCTAGGTGCCGATGCGCATGCGCAGATGCTATCCATTCGATTCACCTGCTGACTCGGCTCTTCAGCTCTCTAATGAGTGAGTCCGGATCAGGAAGAGTGATGGATTATAGTGATAGTGAAGGGAAGCTGAGGCTGACGCCGGACAGGACTCAGGAGCTGTCACTGTGGTGTGCATTGGTGTCTGCTGTGCATTGTTACCCACAGTGACAACCATCTGACACTGACAGTAGTACAACCAACCAAGTGAAGTGACATGTGAATGCACAGGGAAAACTATGTGCTGATAACAGTATTACAGTAACACAGTCACTGGCTGATAATAAAATAGTCCCCACTTAACGGAATCCATAAAGGAGATGTGAACCCACCCTTAGTTATATAGCTACTGAATGAGATGCCTTTAACATATATATCTCCTGAGAAGCCAATTTGATCCTAAAGCGTTAATTCAACCTGTAATCTAAACTCTGTGTCATCTGTCACTTCTCTTATCTCTGCTCCTGTCCCTTAATCTTTATCACTGCTGCAACAAAAGCATCAGCCGACAGCCTCAGTGTAACCTGTTCTAGACTCTGACAGCCTCAGTGTAATCTGTTCTAGAGTCTGACAGCCTCAGTGTAACCTGTTCTAGACTCTGACAGCCTCAGTGTAACCTGTTCTAGAGTCTGACTCAGTGTAACCTGTTCTAGACTCTGACAGCCTCAGTGTAACCTGTTCTAGAGTCTGACAGCCTCAGTGTAACCTGTTCTAGACTCTGACAGCCTCAGTGTAACCTGTTCTAGAGTCTGACAGCCTCAGTGTAACCTGTTCTAGACTCTGACAGCCTCAGTGTAACCTGTTCTAGAGTCTGACTCAGTGTAACCTGTTCTAGAGTCTGACTCAGTGTAACCTGTTCTAGACTCTGACAGCCTCAGTGTAACCTGTTCTAGACTCTGACAGCCTCAGTGTAACCTGTTCTAGACTCTGACAGCCTCAGTGTAACCTGTTCTAGACTCTGACAGCCTCAGTGTAACCTGTTCTAGACTCTGACAGCCTCAGTGTAACCTGTTCTAGACTCTGACAGCCTCAGTGTAACCTGTTCTAGACTCTGACAGCCTCTGTGTAACCTGTTCAAGACTCTGACAGCCTCAGTGTAACCTGTTCTAGACTCTGACAGCCTCAGTGTAACCTGTTCTAGACTCTGACAGCCTCAGTGTAACCTGTTCTAGACTCTGACAGCCTCAGTGTAACCTGTTCTAGAGTCTGACAGCCTCAGTGTAACCTGTTCTAGACTCTGACAGCCTCAGTGCAACCTGTTCTAGAGTCTGACTCAGTGTAACCTGTTCTAGACTCTGACAGCCTCTGTGTAACCTGTTCTAGACTCTGACAGCCTCAGTGTAACCTGTTCTAGACTCTGACAGCCTCAGTGTAACCTGTTCTAGACTCTGACAGCCTCAGTGTAACCTGTTCTAGACTCTGACAGCCTCAGTGCAACCTGTTCTAGACTCTGACAGCCTCTGTGCAACCTGTTCTAGAGTCTGACTCAGTGTAACCTGTTCTAGACTCTGACAGCCTCAGTGTAACCTGTTCTAGACTCTGACAGCCTCAGTGTAACCTGTTCTAGACTCTGACAGCCTCAGTGTAACCTGTTCTAGACTCTGACAGCCTCAGTGTAACCTGTTCTAGACTCTGACAGCCTCAGTGTAACCTGTTCTAGAGTCTGACTCAGTGTAACCTGTTCTAGACTCTGACAGCCTCTGTGTAACCTGTTCAAGACTCTGACAGCCTCAGTGTAACCTGTTCTAGACTCTGACAGCCTCAGTGTAACCTGTTCTAGACTCTGACAGCCTCAGTGTAACCTGTTCTAGACTCTGACAGCCTCAGTGTAACCTGTTCTAGACTCTGACAGCCTCAGTGTAACCTGTTCTAGACTCTGACAGCCTCAGTGTAACCTGTTCTAGACTCTGACAGCCTCAGTGTAACCTGTTTTAGACTCTGACAGCCTCAGTGCAACCTGTTCTAGAGTCTGACTCAGTGTAACCTGTTCTAGACTCTGACAGCCTCAGTGTAACCTGTTCTAGACTCTGACAGCCTCAGTGTAACCTGTTCTAGACTCTGACAGCCTCAGTGTAACCTGTTTTAGACTCTGACAGCCTCAGTGCAACCTGTTCTAGAGTCTGACTCAGTGTAACCTGTTCTAGACTCTGACAGCCTCAGTGTAACCTGTTCTAGACTCTGACAGCCTCAGTGTAACCTGTTCTAGACTCTGACAGCCTCAGTGTAACCTGTTCTAGACTCTGACAGCCTCAGTATAACCTGTTCTAGACTCTGACAGCCTCAGTGTAACCTGTTCTAGACTCTGACAGCCTCAGTGCAACCTGTTCTAGAGTCTGACAGCCTCAGTGTAACCTGTTCTAGACTCTGACAGCCTCAGTGTAACCTGTTCTAGACTCTGACAGCCTCAGTGTAACCTGTTCTAGACTCTGACAGCCTCAGTGTAACCTGTTCTAGACTCTGACAGCCTCAGTGTAACCTGTTCTAGAGTCTGACAGCCTCAGTATAACCTGTTCTAGACTCTGACAGCCTCAGTATAACCTGTTCTAGACTCTGACAGCCTCAGTATAACCTGTTCTAGACTCTGACAGCCTCAGTGTAACCTGTTCTAGACTCTGACAGCCTCAGTGTAACCTGTTCTAGACTCTGACAGCCTCAGTGTAACCTGTTCTAGACTCTGACAGCCTCAGTGTAACCTGTTCTAGACTCTGACAGCCTCAGTGTAACCCGTTCTAGACTCTGACAGCCTCAGTGTAACCTGTTCTAGACTCTGACAGCCTCAGTGTAACCTGTTCTAGACTCTGACAGCCTCAGTGTAACCTGTTCTAGACTCTGACAGCCTCAGTGCAACCTGTTCTAGAGTCTGACTCAGTGTAACCTTTTCTAGACTCTGACAGCCTCAGTGTAACCTGTTCTAGACTCTGACAGCCTCAGTGTAACCTGTTCTAGACTCTGACAGCCTCAGTGTAACCTGTTCTAGATTCTGACAGCCTCAGTGCAACCTGTTCTAGATTCTGACTCAGTGTAACCTGTTCTAGACTCTGACAGCCTCAGTGTAACCTGTTCTAGACTCTGACAGCCTCAGTGCAACCTGTTCTAGAGTCTGACTCAGTGTAACCTGTTCTAGACTCTGACAGCCTCAGTATAACCTGTTCTAGACTCTGACAGCCTCAGTGTAACCTGTTCTAGACTCTGACAGCCTCAGTGTAACCTGTTCTAGACTCTGACAGCCTCAGTGTAACCTGTTCTAGACTCTGACAGCCTCAGTGTAACCTGTTCTAGACTCTGACAGCCTCAGTGCAACCTGTTCTAGAGTCTGACTCAGTGTAACATGTTCTAGACTCTGATAGCCTCAGTGTAACATGTTCTAGACTCTGACAGCCTCAGTGTAATCTGTTCTAGACTCTGACAGCCTCAGTGTAACCTGTTCTAGACTCTGACAGCCTCAGTGTAACCTGTTCTAGACTCTGACAGCCTCAGTGTAACCTGTTCTAGACTCTGACAGCCTCAGTGTAACCTGTTCTAGACTCTGACAGCCTCAGTGTAACCTGTTCTAGACTCTGACAGCCTCAGTGTAACCTGTTCTAGACTCTGACAGCCTCAGTGCAACCTGTTCTAGAGTCTGACTCAGTGTAACCTTTTCTAGACTCTGACAGCCTCAGTGTAACCTGTTCTAGACTCTGACAGCCTCAGTGTAACCTGTTCTAGACTCTGACAGCCTCTGTGCAACCTGTTCTAGACTCTGACAGCCTCAGTGTAACCTGTTCTAGACTCTGACAGCCTCAGTGTAACCTGTTCTAGACTCTGACAGCCTCAGTGTAACCTGTTCTAGACTCTGACAGCCTCAGTGTAACCTGTTCTAGACTCTGACAGCCTCAGTGCAACCTGTTCTAGAGTCTGACTCAGTGTAACCTTTTCTAGACTCTGACAGCCTCAGTGTAACCTGTTCTAGACTCTGACAGCCTCAGTGTAACCTGTTCTAGACTCTGACAGCCTCAGTGTAACCTGTTCTAGACTCTGACAGCCTCAGTGTAACCTGTTCTAGATTCTGACAGCCTCAGTGCAACCTGTTCTAGATTCTGACTCAGTGTAACCTGTTCTAGACTCTGACAGCCTCAGTGTAACCTGTTCTAGACTCTGACAGCCTCAGTGCAACCTGTTCTAGAGTCTGACTCAGTGTAACCTGTTCTAGACTCTGACAGCCTCAGTATAACCTGTTCTAGACTCTGACAGCCTCAGTGTAACCTGTTCTAGACTCTGACAGCCTCAGTGTAACCTGTTCTAGACTCTGATAGCCTCAGTGTAACCTGTTCTAGACTCTGACAGCCTCAGTGTAACCTGTTCTAGACTCTGACAGCCTCAGTGCAACCTGTTCTAGAGTCTGACTCAGTGTAACCTGTTCTAGACTCTGACAGCCTCAGTGTAACCTGTTCTAGACTCTGACAGCCTCAGTGTAACCTGTTCTAGACTCTGACAGCCTCAGTGTAACCTGTTCTAGACTCTGACAGCCTCAGTGCAACCTGTTCTAGACTCTGACAGCCTCAGTGCAACCTGTTCTAGAGTCTGACTCAGTGTAACCTGTTCTAGACTCTGACAGCCTCAGTGTAACCTGTTCTAGACTCTGACAGCCTCAGTGTAACCTGTTCTAGACTCTGACAGCCTCAGTGTAACCTGTTCTAGACTCTGACAGCCTCAGTGTAACCTGTTCTAGACTCTGACAGCCTCAGTATAACCTGTTCTAGACTCTGACAGCCTCAGTGTAACCTGTTCTAGACTCTGACAGCCTCAGTGCAACCTGTTCTAGAGTCTGACAGCCTCAGTGTAACCTGTTCTAGACTCTGACAGCCTCAGTGTAACCTGTTCTAGACTCTGACAGCCTCAGTGTAACCTGTTCTAGACTCTGACAGCCTCAGTGTAACCTGTTCTAGACTCTGACAGCCTCAGTGTAACCTGTTCTAGAGTCTGGCAGCCTCAGTATAACCTGTTCTAGACTCTGACAGCCTCAGTATAACCTGTTCTAGACTCTGACAGCCTCAGTGTAACCTGTTCTAGACTCTGACAGCCTCAGTGTAACCTGTTCTAGACTCTGACAGCCTCTGTGTAACCTGTTCTAGACTCTGACAGCCTCAGTGTAAGCCGTTCTAGACTCTGACAGCCTCAGTGTAACCTGTTCTAGACTCTGACAGCCTCAGTGTAACCTGTTCTAGACTCTGACAGCCTCAGTGTAACCTGTTTTAGACTCTGACAGCCTCAGTGCAACCTGTTCTAGAGTCTGACTCAGTGTAACCTGTTCTAGACTCTGACAGCCTCTGTGTAACCTGTTCTAGACTCTGACAGCCTCAGTGTAACCTGTTCTAGACTCTGACAGCCTCAGTGTAACCTGTTCTAGACTCTGACAGCCTCAGTGTAACCTGTTCTAGACTCTGACAGCCTCAGTGCAACCTGTTCTAGAGTCTGACTCAGTGTAACCTGTTCTAGACTCTGACAGCCTCAGTGTAACCTGTTCTAGACTCTGACAGCCTCAGTGTAACCTGTTCTAGACTCTGACAGCCTCAGTGTAACCTGTTCTAGACTCTGACAGCCTCAGTGCAACCTGTTCTAGACTCTGACAGCCTCAGTGCAACCTGTTCTAGAGTCTGACTCAGTGTAACCTGTTCTAGACTCTGACAGCCTCAGTGTAACCTGTTCTAGACTCTGACAGCCTCAGTATAACCTGTTCTAGACTCTGACAGCCTCAGTGCAACCTGTTCTAGACTCTGACAGCCTCAGTGTAACCTGTTCTAGACTCTGACAGCCTCAGTGTAACCTGTTTTAGACTCTGACAGCCTCAGTGCAACCTGTTCTAGAGTCTGACTCAGTGTAACCTGTTCTAGACTCTGACAGCCTCTGTGTAACCTGTTCTAGACTCTGACAGCCTCAGTGTAACCTGTTCTAGACTCTGACAGCCTCAGTGTAACCTGTTCTAGACTCTGACAGCCTCAGTGTAACCTGTTCTAGACTCTGACAGCCTCAGTGCAACCTGTTCTAGACTCTGACAGCCTCAGTGCAACCTGTTCTAGAGTCTGACTCAGTGTAACCTGTTCTAGACTCTGACAGCCTCAGTGTAACCTGTTCTAGACTCTGACAGCCTCAGTGTAACCTGTTCTAGACTCTGACAGCCTCAGTGTAACCTGTTCTAGATTCTGACAGCCTCAGTGCAACCTGTTCTAGATTCTGACTCAGTGTAACCTGTTCTAGACTCTGACAGCCTCAGTGTAACCTGTTCTAGACTCTGACAGCCTCAGTGCAACCTGTTCTAGAGTCTGACTCAGTGTAACCTGTTCTAGACTCTGACAGCCTCAGTATAACCTGTTCTAGACTCTGACAGCCTCAGTGTAACCCGTTCTAGACTCTGACAGCCTCAGTGTAACCTGTTCTAGACTCTGACAGCCTCAGTGTAACCTGTTCTAGACTCTGACAGCCTCAGTGTAACCTGTTTTAGACTCTGACAGCCTCAGTGCAACCTGTTCTAGAGTCTGACTCAGTGTAACCTGTTCTAGACTCTGACAGCCTCTGTGTAACCTGTTCTAGACTCTGACAGCCTCAGTGTAACCTGTTCTAGACTCTGACAGCCTCAGTGTAACCTGTTCTAGACTCTGACAGCCTCAGTGTAACCTGTTCTAGACTCTGACAGCCTCAGTGCAACCTGTTCTAGACTCTGACAGCCTCAGTGCAACCTGTTCTAGAGTCTGACTCAGTGTAACCTGTTCTAGACTCTGACAGCCTCAGTGTAACCTGTTCTAGACTCTGACAGCCTCAGTGTAACCTGTTCTAGACTCTGACAGCCTCAGTGTAACCTGTTCTAGACTCTGACAGCCTCAGTGCAACCTGTTCTAGACTCTGACAGCCTCAGTGCAACCTGTTCTAGAGTCTGACTCAGTGTAACCTGTTCTAGACTCTGACAGCCTCAGTGTAACCTGTTCTAGACTCTGACAGCCTCAGTATAACCTGTTCTAGACTCTGACAGCCTCAGTGCAACCTGTTCTAGACTCTGACAGCCTCAGTGTAACCTGTTCTAGACTCTGACAGCCTCAGTGTAACCTGTTTTAGACTCTGACAGCCTCAGTGCAACCTGTTCTAGAGTCTGACTCAGTGTAACCTGTTCTAGACTCTGACAGCCTCTGTGTAACCTGTTCTAGACTCTGACAGCCTCAGTGTAACCTGTTCTAGACTCTGACAGCCTCAGTGTAACCTGTTCTAGACTCTGACAGCCTCAGTGTAACCTGTTCTAGACTCTGACAGCCTCAGTGCAACCTGTTCTAGACTCTGACAGCCTCAGTGCAACCTGTTCTAGAGTCTGACTCAGTGTAACCTGTTCTAGACTCTGACAGCCTCAGTGTAACCTGTTCTAGACTCTGACAGCCTCAGTGTAACCTGTTCTAGACTCTGACAGCCTCAGTGTAACCTGTTCTAGATTCTGACAGCCTCAGTGCAACCTGTTCTAGATTCTGACTCAGTGTAACCTGTTCTAGACTCTGACAGCCTCAGTGTAACCTGTTCTAGACTCTGACAGCCTCAGTGCAACCTGTTCTAGAGCCTGACTCAGTGTAACCTGTTCTAGACTCTGACAGCCTCAGTATAACCTGTTCTAGACTCTGACAGCCTCAGTGTAACCTGTTCTAGAGTCTGACTCAGTGTAACCTGTTCTAGACTCTGACAGCCTCAGTGTAACCTGTTCTAGACTCTGACAGCCTCAGTGTAACCTGTTCTAGACTCTGACAGCCTCAGTGTAACCTGTTCTAGACTCTGACAGCCTCAGTATAACCTGTTCTAGAGTCTGACAGCCTCAGTGTAACCTGTTCTAGACTCTGACAGCCTCAGTGTAACCTGTTCTAGACTCTGACAGCCTCAGTGTAACCTGTTCTAGACTCTGACAGCCTCAGTGTAACCTGTTCTAGACTCTGACAGCCTCAGTGTAACCTGTTCTAGACTCTGACAGCCTCAGTGTAACCCGTTCTAGACTCTGACAGCCTCAGTGTAACCTGTTCTAGACTCTGACAGCCTCAGTGCAACCTGTTCTAGAGTCTGACTCAGTGTAACCTGTTCTAGACTCTGACAGCCTCAGTGTAACCTGTTCTAGACTCTGACAGCCTCAGTGTAACCTGTTCTAGACTCTGACAGCCTCAGTGTAACCTGTTCTAGACTCTGACAGCCTCAGTGTAACCTGTTCTAGACTCTGACAGCCTCAGTGTAACCTGTTCTAGACTCTGACAGCCTCAGTGTAACCTGTTCTAGACTCTGACAGCCTCAGTGTAACCTGTTCTAGACTCTGACAGCCTCAGTGTAACCTGTTTTAGACTCTGACAGCCTCAGTGCAACCTGTTCTAGAGTCTGACTCAGTGTAACCTGTTCTAGACTCTGACAGCCTCAGTGTAACCTGTTCTAGACTCTGACAGCCTCAGTGTAACCTGTTTTAGACTCTGACAGCCTCAGTGCAACCTGTTCTAGAGTCTGACAGCCTCAGTGCAACCTGTTCTAGAGTCTGACAGCCTCAGTGTAACCTGTTCTAGACTCTGACAGCCTCAGTGTAACCTGTTCTAGACTCTGACAGCCTCAGTGTAACCTGTTCTAGACTCTGACAGCCTCAGTGTAACCTGTTCTAGACTCTGACAGCCTCAGTATAACCTGTTCTAGACTCTGACAGCCTCAGTGTAACCTGTTCTAGACTCTGACAGCCTCAGTGCAACCTGTTCTAGAGTCTGACAGCCTCAGTGTAACCTGTTCTAGACTCTGACAGCCTCAGTGTAACCTGTTCTAGACTCTGACAGCCTCAGTGTAACCTCTTCTAGACTCTGACAGCCTCAGTGTAACCTGTTCTAGACTCTGACAGCCTCAGTGTAACCTGTTCTAAAGTCTGACAGCCTCAGTATAACCTGTTCTAGACTCTGACAGCCTCAGTATAACCTGTTCTAGACTCTGACAGCCTCAGTGTAACCTGTTCTAGACTCTGACAGCCTCAGTGTAACCTGTTCTAGACTCTGACAGCCTCAGTGTAACCTGTTCTAGACTCTGACAGCCTCAGTGTAACCCGTTCTAGACTCTGACAGCCTCAGTGTAACCTGTTCTAGACTCTGACAGCCTCAGTGTAACCTGTTCTAGACTCTGACAGCCTCAGTGTAACCTGTTCTAGACTCTGTCAGAGTCTCAGTGTAACCTGTTCTAGACTCTGACAGCCTCAGTGTAACCTGTTCTAGACTCTGACAGCCTCAGTGCAACCTGTTCTAGAGTCTGACTCAGTGTAACCTTTTCTAGACTCTGACAGCCTCAGTGTAACCTGTTCTAGACTCTGACAGCCTCAGTGTAACCTGTTCTAGACTCTGACAGCCTCAGTGTAACCTGTTCTAGATTCTGACAGCCTCAGTGCAACCTGTTCTAGATTCTGACTCAGTGTAACCTGTTCTAGACTCTGACAGCCTCAGTGTAACCTGTTCTAGACTCTGACAGCCTCAGTGCAACCTGTTCTAGAGTCTGACTCAGTGTAACCTGTTCTAGACTCTGACAGCCTCAGTATAACCTGTTCTAGACTCTGACAGCCTCAGTGTAACCTGTTCTAGACTCTGACAGCCTCAGTGTAACCTGTTCTAGACTCTGACAGCCTCAGTGTAACCTGTTCTAGACTCTGACAGCCTCAGTGTAACCTGTTCTAGACTCTGACAGCCTCAGTGCAACCTGTTCTAGAGTCTGACTCAGTGTAACCTGTTCTAGACTCTGATAGCCTCAGTGTAACATGTTCTAGACTCTGACAGCCTCAGTGTAACCTGTTCTAGACTCTGACAGCCTCAGTGTAACCTGTTCTAGACTCTGACAGCCTCTGTGTAACCTGTTCAAGACTCTGACAGCCTCAGTGTAACCTGTTCTAGACTCTGACAGCCTCAGTGTAACCTGTTCTAGACTCTGACAGCCTCAGTGTAACCTGTTCTAGACTCTGACAGCCTCAGTGTAACCTGTTCTAGAGTCTGACAGCCTCAGTGTAACCTGTTCTAGACTCTGACAGCCTCAGTGTAACCTGTTCTAGACTCTGACAGCCTCAGTATAACCTGTTCTAGACTCTGACAGCCTCAGTGTAACCTGTTCTAGAGTCTGACAGCCTCAGTGTAACCTGTTCTAGACTCTGACAGCCTCAGTGCAACCTGTTCTAGAGTCTGACTCAGTGTACTGATGGGCATAGTGAGTTCATGGAAGTTTTTATTTTTTGTCACAAGTTAGTGGAATATGAGACTTTGTAAGAAAAAAAATCATCATTTTCCGCTAACTTGTGACAAAAAATAAAAAATTCTAGGAATTCGCCATGCCCCTCACGGAATACCTTGGGGTGTCTTCTTTCCAAAATGGGGTCACTTGTGGGGTAGTTATACTGCCCTGGCATTCTAGGGGCCCAAATGTGTGGGAAGTATTTTGAAATCAAAATGTGTAAAAAATGGCCGGTGAAATCCGAAAGGTGCTCTTTGGAATGTGGGCCCCTTTGCCCACCTAGGCTGCAAAAAAGTGTCACACATGTGGTATCTCCGTACTCAGGAGAAGTTGGGCAATGTGTTTTGGGGTGTCATTTTACATATACCCATGCTGGGTGAGATAAATATCTTGGTCAAATGCCAACTTTGTATAAAAAAATTGGAAAAGTTGTCTTTTGCCAAGATATTTCTCTCACCCAGCATGGGTATATGTAAAATGACACCCCAAAACACATTCCCCAACTTCTCCTGAGTACGGCGATACCACATGTGTGGCACTTTTTGCAGCCTAGGTGGGCAAAGGGGCCCACATTCCAAAGAGCACCTTTCGGATTTCACCGGTCATTTTTTACACATTTTGATTTCAAACTTCTTACCACACATTTGGGCCCCTAGAATGCCAGGGCAGTATAACTACCCCACAAGTGACCCCATTTTGGAAAGAAGACACCCCAAGGTATTCGCTGATGGGCATAGTGAGTTCATAGAAGTTTTTATTTTTTGTCACAAGTTAGTGGAATATGAGACTTTGTAAGAAAAAATAAAATAAAAATAAAAACATCATTTTCCACTAACTTGTGACAAAAAATAAAAAGTTCTATGAACTCACTATGCCCATCAGCGAATACCTTAGGGTGTCTACTTTACGAAATGGGGTCATTTGTGGGGTGTTTGTACTGTCTGGGCATTGTAGAACCTCAGGAAACATGACAGGTGCTCAGAAAGTCAGAGCTGCTTCAAAAAGCGGAAATTCACATTTTTGTACCATAGTTTGTAAACGCTATAACTTTTACCCAAATCATTTTTTTTTTACCCAAACATTTTTTTTTTATCAAAGACATGTAGAACAATAAATTTAGAGCAAAATTTATATATGGATGTCGTTTTTTTTTGCAAAATTTTACAACTGAAAGTGAAAAATGTCATTTTTTTGCAAAAAAATCGTTAAATTTCGATTAATAACAAAAAAAAGTAAAAATGTCAGCAGCAATAAAATACCACCAAATGAAAGCTCTATTAGTGAGAAGAAAAGGAGGTAAAATTCATTTGGGTGGTAAGTTGCATGACCGAGCAATAAACGGTGAAAGTAGTGTAGGTCAGAAGTGTAAAAAGTGGCCTGGTCTTTCAGGGTGTTTAAGCACTGGGGGCTGAAGTGGTTAAAGGTTACCACCATTCCATATAATTTTTCTACGCAATCACCAGGTACCTAATATTCGAACGGTCCATCTTCTAGTTAATCTACAGTCCGTTTAATTCTGAATGAGAGTATGGCTGAGTTCCTGGAGATCGGGTTTGAGCATGTGTCTAGACTCAATGCAGTTAGTGATGTTTTTTCTGAAAAGGCCCTCACACTGACCAAATACACCCCTTCCTTTAAGTCGGCATTTAAGGAATTAACCAAAGCATACAAAGAACAGGTGACCTCCTGGTGGGAAATACAGTCCCTAGAAAATTACATTAGACATAAAATTGTACCAAGGGGCCTTCGAATCCCACTGTTGCCAGCAAATAGGTGCAAAAGTCCCAGGCTTACTCTTAAGTGGGAGGAAGAAGCAACAGCAAGCTCCCTTCGGTTCATGAACCTTCTACTTGAAGAAGAAAAACTGAAGCTAGAAGAATTAGATTCCTCCCTGAAAGGTCTGACCGAGACCATTAACAAATTCAGACAGGAGCCCGACTTCCCTAGTAAAGAACTTCAGCTGAAAAATTCCATTGACAAATTCGAATATCACTTGAAGGAACGTAAACACAAGCAATATAACCGTGATCTTCAGGACTTTAGAGACAATAGAGTCTATACTAATCTGGATCTAACGGTGATCCCTAAGAAAAAAGCTGAGTCCGACGTTTCTTCAAGTGATATGGAGGCATCAGAGGGACGGAGGGAGAAAAAATAGAGGAAGAGGGAGGGGAAGATCTGGGGGCAGGGGAGGCAGAGGGAGTCAGGATGGTAGAAGCCGTGGTTTTTTAGAACAGGCAGTACCATATCACCTACGACAAAGGAAATCACCTCCGGACGTCAACACCCCTCAGAACCCCCCGCACAGATCTTGAATCTATCTTCTGAACCCCCCACCCAGATCCTGAACCTATCCAAAAAAAAACTCTCACCGCCTGAACTAAAAATTCTCAGCAAAGGTCTGTCCTTTGTCCCCACACCTCCTTTTAATCTGTTCAACTGGGTAAAAGATCTCCATCTTTTCGTTAGAAAATTGCGCTGGTCAAAACATTTTTCCCTAATTAACAAACGTGAGAGTAGGGAATTAGGCGTCCTGTTAGATATCCTACAGGACGTTCATCTCCTTTTTAGCCTCTCTGACAGTATCCCACTGGATGGGAAAGGCCCCTTCACTGCGCTCAAAAACAAAAGTACAAAGATGCCACCGATTGGCGACCCCAACTGTGTGGATGTGTTCCTGCACCAGGTTCTCATTGACCTTGATCACCTGACGGTGTCCCGTAAGATGTACAACTGCACTAGGGAAGAACACCTTGCACTAAGGAGTCTCGAAAAAGACAAATGTGTGACGATAAAGCCCTCTGACAAGGGGGGCAATATCGTGGTCCTAGACACCCCACAATATAGGGAAATGTGTCTGAGGCTTCTGTCGGATCGAGAAACCTATGAAAAAGTGAAGAATAACCCAACCAAACAATATCAATCACAATTACGCCTAATATTAAGGGAAGCCAGAGAACAAGATCTTATCTCTCAAGATGAATTGGCATTTCTAGAATGTCGACATCCAAAAGTCGCTACATTCTATTCTTTACCAAAAATTCATAAGGGCACTTCACCCCTGAAGGGACGCCCTATTGTCTCTGGCATCAACAGCCTTAATCAGAATGTAGGCGTGTATGTGGACCGGGTATTGGCCCCCTTTGTCAGGGCGCTGCATTCTTACACAAGGGATACCAGCGATTTACTTGGAAGATTAGAGGGAGTTACCTTGGAGGACGACTGCCTACTAGGCTCTATTGATGTGGAGGCCTTATATTCGTCCATCCCACACGACCTAGGTATGAGGGCTGTGTCAGAATTTCTGGCCACGAGAGGCTGTCAGTTCACCAAACACAATGCTTTTGTGATGAGACTGTTGCATTTTACCCTAACTTGCAACTATTTCATCTTTGACGGGTCCTTTTACCACCAGCTCAGGGGCACTGCGATGGGGAGTTCTTGTGCCCCATCGTATGCTAATCTGTTCCTGGGCTGGTGGGAAAGGGAAGTGGTGTTCACCGACCCCCCCAGGCCACTCACCATACCAGCAGTGATGTGGGCCAGATATATTGATGACATCTTTATTATCTGGCGGGGGTCGGTGGACACCTTCCGAGAACTGGTGGACACCCTTAATGTGAACAACTTAGGACTTCGGTTCACATACGAGATGTCTGCCCTTTCCCTACCTTTCCTAGACATTCGGATTGACAAGGGACCGGAGGGTGAACTCCTCACACAAACGTATAGAAAACCGACAGCCACAAACTCTTTGTTGGAGTGGGAGAGTTTTCACCCCGGCCCTCTGAAAAGAGGAATTCCAACAGGTCAATACCTGAGGATGAGAAGGAACTGCTCCTCCATCCATCAGTTCAAGGAACAGGCAAGGGATCTCCGCCAAAGATTTCTAGCAAAGGGTTTCCCAGACCATGTCTTGAGAAAAGCATATCAGAGGGCACTTATCTCTGACCGTACAGGGCTGTTACACCCACAGAGACCCCGAAGCGAGGAAAGAGTGATACGTCTGATTGGCACTTTTGACACGGGGGCTGAAGAGATAAAAGAGATCCTGAAGAAAAACTGGGGAACCTTGTTGCTTGATCCGGATATTGCAAAAATGGTGACTCCGTATGCCCAAGTCACATATCGAAGGGGGCGCAATATAAGAGATCATGTGGTGCATAGCCACTACTCGGGTGCTGGCACCACGCCGACTGCATGGCTGCGAGCACCACATGGCTCTTACCATTGCAGTGGCTGTGTTGCCTGCCCATACATCAAACAGGGGCATAGTTTCACTGGTCATGTGACAAAAAACACATATACCATCAAACTATTTATAAGTTGCCGCACCAGAGGGGTGATTTATCGAGCACAATGTGTATGTGGCCTGGAATACATTGGCAAAACTAAGCGGGAGCTGTGCAGGAGGATAGGAGAACATCTGGGGGATCTACGCCACCAAAAGGATACCCCCCTGGCACGCCATGTGACAACCTTCCATGGCGGGGACTACTCACAAGTTCGATTCATGGGTATTGAGGTCGTCCTACCCCCAATAGGGGAGGCGACTGGGACCAAAAGATCCTACAAAGTGAGACCTGGTGGATCTTTCAACTAAAAACTGTCCACCCACAGGGACTAAATGAACAACTTTCATTTAGTTGCTTTATTTGAGCCAATCCCCTACCTCCTGCGCAGCGGTATACTTCTGGTGTCATTAGGGCTGGTATTTGCCATTATGTGGCCATTTGACATGACATTACATCCAGGGACACTGTTGTGAACTGTGCAACAGTGCCAGAAGTGCATTCATTTATTTCCTCCGTGTATAACATGATAGATGATCTAGTTTAATTACACAGCTATATCCCTTTTGATCTCCATCGGCCAAAATACTCTGGGTGACGCCGCGCCACTTTTTGTGTGGGCGACAGCGGCGCACCGTCTATCTGAATGAATATGGAATTTCATTTATCCTTGTTACAGTGTGGGGTTTCCCTATCCCTGTAGGGTATCCCCACACAACATCTCCGCCTTAGTCTCTTGGGGATTCAATTACCTAGCTATCCTAATGAGACTTCAACATAGGGGGCCAGCGGTTGTGACTTAAATATTGTAAGCACGCCCGTTTACCATAAAAATCCCCCTGTTAATCTCTCCCTGTCCTAATATGGTCGCAGGACCTGCGATCACATGATGCCCCGCGTAACCATGACGTTGTGGTCACGTGATGGGTCATCTGATCGGGAGGATGGGCGGAGCAATGATGACGTGGACGGCTTTAAATGGTGCAGCGGTGCCGGCGTCCTTTGCTGTACTGCCACACGCGGGATCCATCGCACAGACTGGCGAGGAACTGGAACCAGTCTGTATCGTGGGAACAGGTCCACTGACCGGTCACTCCTGACGAGATAAGTAATATTCCTTCCACCCCCATCTGTGATTGCGGCTAATGTTACACTGCCACACTATGGGAGTTGTGTGAAGTAGGAATTATACATCTATACAGTAGTTGGTACTAACCACTGCTGAGCACAGTTTGTTTGAAATCTTGGTGACCTGCCCCCACCTGAGGGTAGGCCATTGATACTGCTGCTGACATCAATTCCTGTGGGCCCCTGACGAACTGAAATACAACAGAGAAACGCGTCGGGCCACCTTATGGTTACTGATCCTTTCAGCAGGAATCATTAATGTGTGTTGGGTGACTACCCTGTGACACCCTAACATACAATTTCTCTCAGGACACAGATCTTCACTGGTCTAGTGTTGTTATTCACAGTCGCTTCCAGGGACCTGGGAGCGTATCTGTGGGTGGTGTACTTTATCTGCTTCTAGGGACCCCCTCCTCCCCCCTTTCCCATCCCTTCAGGACGAAGCTGGGCAGTCAGACCACTGCTTAGGGACACATTAGGGGTAGTATAGGAGGTTGCGGTGTATCAGGAAAAGGGCCCTCTGACCAGGGTAATATTAGGGGCTGAGACCCAGCATTCCCTTCCCCCTTTTCCCTACCCCCTCCCTAGGAGTTCCGTATACTCACCACGAGTGGGGTGGATGCCCACCCCCCTCTCCTCTCATTTCTGCACCTATATCTAAGGGCATTTATTTTATTATAAATATTAATAAAAGTTAATTATTAAAGGTTACCACCATTCCATATAATTTTTCTACGCAATCACCAGGTACCTAATATTCGAACGGTCCATCTTCTAGTTAATCTACAGTCCGTTTGATACTTACTGGGCCACTAGGCAACCTTGAAGATCTCTGGTGAAAGGATTGTTGCCTCCCCATCCCCCACTACCCCCCCCCCCCCCGCCCCTTTTTTATTTTTTTCTATATCTTTGTCCATGTCATCTGTCATGTCTGTTGGCTATTTGTTGGGTTGGGTATTACTGGTTGAGAAACTTTGGGCCTTAGGGTCCTGATGGCTATCTCGCTTCTACCTGATGTTTCTTTGATATATAGGATATATTGCGCAGCAGTCATTCCTCGGGCTGGTTACAGATGAAATGATGTCCAGACCTTTAGATGAAGTTCAAACGTTTCTTTACTTGTATCCAAGCAGTATACAGCTTTGGTCTCTGGTCCCAGCAGGTTTTAGCAATGGTTGGCAGGAATAAATGCATCTGCTTGATATGTGGAGAGCTTGCAGGATAAGTCGTCTGCTTAGCAGCTCTGTACCTGTGGCAGGAATTAATCTTTTCTGCACCTTCTGCTTTGTAGGGACCGACTAGCTGAGGAGGATATGGCTTCTCCTAGGTCTCTAGACTTTACTCAAAGGTAGTTTTTCAGGGAAATGCTTTCTTCCTGGAACTCTGGAGATTGTCTGCTTTCTTTTCATCCAGCTGAGCTGCAGGGCTCAGACTGGGAATATGATCAATGTCTCAGCCGAGACAAGATCCTGGCTTTCGTCCATATGAAGGGGTTCTCCTGGACGCTATCACACAGCCTTCCCCTAGCAGAGAACAGGCTACACTAACTCTAACTTCCTTCTCCTCCCATGCTGCAGAATGTGGGAACAGTCCACACCTCCACAGAGGGGGAGCTAAGCTGGAATAATCCATTCCAGTCTAGATATACTAAACTAGGACTTTGTACCTTACCAATGCATTGCTGCCACCTGCTGGTAAACCTGGAAAATTACAAGGAACAATTGTATTTAACATGGTTTTACGTGCACATTTGTGAAGACATAATGTAAATTACATCAGATGACGGTATACAGGCTGTTAGAAGATAGGGGTAGAGGCGTGTAGTAACACAACTCTGGGGTGTTACATTTGTAAATGAGGGGAGGAGCTCTTTTTATGTTAATGATAGGAGGTTATAAATGCACAGAGAGGGCGAGTCTGTGTATGTAAACGAGGGGAGTGTATGTAAATAAGGGGAGGGTCTGTGTATGTAAATGAGGGGAGAGTCTGTGTATGTAAATTAGAGGAGGTTCTGTATATGTAAATGAGGGGGTGGCCCTTACACTTGCACTCCATGCTTCCAGTTCCCTGACGTCAGGCAGATGGCGGTATCGCTCCCAGAATCCTTCACGTATCCGGCGGTACAGGAGTAAGTGACCACGTCCTGAGGGCTGCAGACCACCCGCCCGGGGCGGAAGACCGCGTTCTCCACCTCCCGGGGTCTGCTGCACACTGCGAGGGAGACAGGTTTAGATACACTGCTCAGCAGACTGTATCACACCGGAAAGGATTAGATACTGTCACGGATGGTGTTGCAGAAAACTGGAAGTTATAAATAAACATCCGACTGACTTGATCCCAAACTAAGGAACATATGGGTGAGCCCTATAAAACCCATAGAGCTCTCCCTGACTGCTATGCCCATGCAAAGGTCTTTATGGTAGACGATTGCATGCCCTCGTACCTAGACTGTGTGACACCTGAAAACCCTATAATAGTGAGGGGAGACGACCACCGGCTCCAAGCACTTAATACGGACGGAGTCAGGGTCACCTAGAATCAAGCCAGCAAGAAACACAAATAAAGGAAAAGACTTATCTGAGGAATCAGCAGTAGCAGCCTCCAGCAGTGAACACAATCCAGGAAGTAGTATAAAACATCATGCAAGAGGTACAGAGCTGGCGGTGACAGATACACAGCTCAGCAGACAGTATCACACAGGATTAGATACACAGCTCAGCAGACAGTATCACACAGGATAGGATTAGATACACGGCTCAGCAGACAGTATCAAACAGGATAGGATTAGATACACGGCTCAGCAGACACTATCACAGAGGATAGGATTAGATACAGGGCTCAGCAGGCAGTATCACACAGGATACGATTAGATACACAGCTCAGCAGGCAGTATCACACAGGATAGGATTAGATACACAGCTCAGCAGGCAGTATCAAACAGGATAGGGTTAGATACACTGCTCAGAAGACATTATAACACAGGATAGGATTAGATACACAGCTCAGCAGACAGTATCACACAGGATAGGATTAGATACACAGCTCAGCAGACAGTATCACACAGGATAGGATTAAATACACAGCTCAGCAGACAGTATCACACAGGATAGGATTAGATACACAGCTCAGCAGAGAGTATCACACAGGATAGGATTAGATACAGTTCAGCAGACTGTATTACACAGTATAGGATTAGATACACCGCTCAGCAGACAGTATCACACAGGATAGGATTAGATACACAGCTCAGCAGACAGTATCACACAGGATAGGATTAGATACACAGCTCAGCAGACAGTATCACACAGGATAGGATTAGATACACAGCTCAGCAGACAGTATCACACAGGATAGGATTAGATACACAGCTCAGCAGACAGTATCACACAGGAATAGAGACACAGCTCAGCAGACAGTATCACACAGGATAGGATTAGATACACGGCTCAGCAGACAGTATCACACAGGATAGGATTAGATACACAGCTCAGCAGACTATCACACAGGATAGGATTAGATACAGGGCTCAGCAGGCAGTATCACACAGGATAGGATTAGATACACAGCTCAGCAGGCAGTATCACACAGGATAGGATTAGATACACAGCTCAGCAGACAGTATCACACAGGATAGGATTAGATACACAGCTCAGCAGACTGTATCACATAGGATAGGATTAGATACACAGCTCAGCAGACAGTATCACACAGGATAGGATTAGATACACAGCTCAGCAGACTGTATCACACAGGATACGATTAGATACACAGCTCAGCAGACAGTATCACACAGGATAGGATTAGATACACCGCTCAGCAGGTAGTATCACACAGGATAGGATTAGATACACGGCTCAGCAGACACTATCACAGAGGATAGGATTAGATACAGGGCTCAGCAGGCTGTATCACACAGGATACGATTAGATACACAGCTCAGCAGGCAGTATCACACAGGATAGGATTAGATACACAGCTCAGCAGGCAGTATCAAACAGGATAGGGTTAGATACACTGCTCAGAAGACGTTATAACACAGAATAGGATTAGATACACAGCTCAGCAGACAGTATCACACAGGATAGGATTAGATACACAGCTCAGCAGACAGTATCACACAGGATAGGATTAGATACACAGCTCAGCAGACAGTATCACACAGGATAGGATTAGATACACAGCTCAGCAGAGAGTATCACACAGGATAGGATTAGATACAGTTCAGCAGACTGTATTACACAGTATAGGATTAGATACACCGCTCAGCAGACAGTATCACACAGGATAGGATTAGATACACAGCTCAGCAGACAGTATCACACAGGATAGGATTAGATACAGGGCTCAGCAGGCTGTATCACACAGGATACGATTAGATACACAGCTCAGCAGGCAGTATCACACAGGATAGGATTAGATACACAGCTCAGCAGGCAGTATCAAACAGGATAGGGTTAGATACACTGCTCAGAAGACATTATAACACAGGATAGGATTAGATACACAGCTCAGCAGACAGTATCACACAGGATAGGATTAGATACACAGCTCAGCAGACAGTATCACACAGGATAGGATTAGATACACAGCTCAGCAGAGAGTATCACACAGGATAGGATTAGATACAGTTCAGCAGACTGTATTACACAGTATAGGATTAGATACACCGCTCAGCAGACAGTATCACACAGGATAGGATTAGATACACAGCTCAGCAGACAGTATCACACAGGATAGGATTATATACACAGCTCAGCAGACAGTATCACACAGGATAGGATTAGATACACAGCTCAGCAGACAGTATCACTCGGGATAGGATTAGATACACAGCTCAGCAGACAGTATATCACACGATAGGATTAGATACACAGCTTAGCAGACAGTATCACACAGGATAGGATTAGATACACAGCTCAGCAGACAGTATCACACAGGATAGGATTAGATACACAGCTCAGCAGACAGTATCACACAGGATAGGATTAGATACACAGCTCAGCAGGCAGTATCACACAGAAGAGGATTAGATACACAGCTCAGCAGTCAGTATCACACAGGATAGGATTAGATACACAGCTGAGCAGACTGTATCACACAGGATAGGCTTAGATACACAGCTCAGCAGAGAGTATCACACAGAAGAGGATTAGATACATAGCTCAGCAGACAGTATCACACAGGATAGGATTAGATACACAGCTCAGCAGACTGTATCACACAGGGTAGGATTAGATACACAGCTCAGCAGACAGTATCACACAGGATAGGATTAGATACACAGCTCAGCAGACAGCATCACACAGGATAGGATTAGATACACAGCTCAGCAGACTGTATCACACAGGATAGGATTAGATACACAGCTCAGCAGGCAGTATCATATAGGATAGGATTAGATACACGGCTGAGCAGACTGTATCACACAGGATAGGATTAGATACACAGCTCAGCAGACAGTATCACATAGGATAGGATTAGATACATGGCTCAGCAGACAGTATCACACAGGATAAGATTAGATACACAGCTCAGCAGGTAGTATCACACAGGATAGGATTAGATACACAGCTCAGCAGACAGTATCACACAGGAGAGGATTAGATACACAGCTCAGCAGACAGTATCACACAGGATAGGATTAGATACACAGCTCAGCAGAGGGTATCACACAGGACAGGATTAGATACACAGCTCAGCAGACAGTATCACACAGGATAGGATTAGATACACAGCTCAGCAGACAGTATCACACAGGATACGATTAGATACACAGCTCAGCAGACAGTATCACACAGGATAGGATTAGATACACGGCTCAGCAGACAGTATCACACAGGACAGGATTAGATACACGGCTCAGCAGACAGTATCACACAGGATAGGATTAGATACACAGCTCAGCAGACAGTATCACACAGGATAGGATTAGATACACGGCTCAGCAGAAAGTATCACACAGGATAGGATTAGATACACAGCTCAACAGACAGTATCACACAGGATAGGATTAGATACACAGCTCAGCAGTCAGTATCACACAGGACAGGATTAGATACACAGCTCAGCAGACAGCATCACACAGGATAGGATTAGATACACAGCTCAGCAGACAGTATCACACAGGACAGGATTAGATACACAGCTCAGCAGACAGTATCACACAGGACAGGATTAGATACACAGCTCAACAGACAGTATCACACAGGATAGGATTAGATACACAGCTCAACAGACTGTATCACACAGGATAGGATTAGATACACAGCTCAGCAGACAGTATCACACAGGATAGGATTAGACACACAACTCAGCAGACAGTATCACACAGGATAGGATTAGATACACAGCTCAACAGACTGTATCACACAGGATAGGATTAGATACACAACTCAGCAGACAGTATCACACAGGATAGGATTAGATACACAGCTCAGCAGACAGTATCACACAGGATAGGATTAGATACACAGCTCAGCAGACAGTATCACACAGGATAGGATTAGATACACAGCTCAGCAGACAGTATCACACAGGAGAGGATTAGATACACAGCTCAGCAGACAGTATCACACAGGATAGGATTAGATACACAGCTCAGCAGACAGTATCACACAGGATAGGATTAGACACACAACTCAGCAGACAGTATCACACAGGATAGGATTAGATACACAGCTCAACAGACTGTATCACACAGGATAGGATTAGATACACAACTCAGCAGACAGTATCACACAGGATAGGATTAGATACACAGCTCAGCAGACAGTATCACACAGGATAGGATTAGATACACAGCTCAGCAGACAGTATCACACAGGATAGGATTAGATACACAGCTCAGCAGACAGTATCACACAGGAGAGGATTAGATACACAGCTCAGCAGACAGTATCACACAGGATAGGATTAGATACACAGCTCAGCAGACTGTATCACACAGGATAGGATTAGATACACAGCTCAGCAGACAGTATCACACAGGATAGGATTAGATACACAGCTCAGCAGACAGTATCACACAGGAGAGGATTAGATACACAGCTCAGCAGACAGTATCACACAGGATAGGATTAGATACACAGCTCAGCAGACTGTATCGCACAGGATAGGATTAGATACACAGCTCAGCAGACAGTATCACACAGGATAGGATTAGATACACAGCTCAGCAGACAGTATCACACAGGATAGGATTAGATACACAGCTCAGCAGACAGTATCACACAGCTCAGGATTAGATACACAGTTCAGCAGACTGTATCACACAGGATAGGATTAGATACACAGCTCAGCAGACAGTATCACACAGGATAGGATTAGATACACAGCTCAGCAGACTGTATCACACAGGATAGGATTAGATACACAGCTCAGCAGACAGTATCACATAGGATAGGATTAGATACACAACTCAGCAGACAGTATCACACAGGATAGGATTAGATACACAACTCAGCAGACAGTATCACACAGGATAGGATTAGATACACAGCTGAACAGACTGTATCACACAGGATAGGATTAGATACACAACTCAGCAGACAGTATCACACAGGATAGGATTAGATACACAGCTCAGCAGACTGTATCACACAGGATAGGATTAGATACACAACTCAGCAGACAGTATCACACAGGATAGGATTAGATACACAGCTTAGCAGACAGTATCACACAGGATAGGATTAGATACACAGCTCAGCAGACAGTATCACACAGGATAGGATTAGATACACAGCTCAGCAGACAGTATCACACAGGATAGGATTAGATACACAGCTCAGCAGACAGTATCACACAGCTCAGGATTAGATACACAGTTCAGCAGACTGTATCACACAGGATAGGATTAGATACACAGCTCAGCAGACAGTATCACACAGGATAGGATTAGATACACAGCTCAGCAGACTGTATCACACAGGATAGGATTAGATACACAGCTCAGCAGACAGTATCACATAGGATAGGATTAGATACACAACTCAGCAGACAGTATCACACAGGATAGGATTAGATACACAACTCAGCAGACAGTATCACACAGGATAGGATTAGATACACAGCTGAACAGACTGTATCACACAGGATAGGATTAGATACACAACTCAGCAGACAGTATCACACAGGATAGGATTAGATACACAGCTCAGCAGACTGTATCACACAGGATAGGATTAGATACACAGCTCAGCAGACAGTATCACATAGGATAGGATTAGATACACAGCTCAGCAGACAGTATCACACAGGAGAGGATTAGATACACAGCTCAGCAGGCAGTATCACACATGATGGGATTAGATACACAGCTCAGCAGACTGTATCACACAGGATAGGATTAGATACACAGCTCAGCAGACAGTATCACACAGGAGAGGATTAGATACACAACTCAGCAGACAGTATCACACAGGATAGGATTAGATACACAACTCAGCAGACAGTATCACACAGGATAGGATTAGATACACAGCTCAACAGACTGTATCACACAGGATAGGATTAGATACACAACTCAGCAGACAGTATCACACAGGATAGGATTAGATACACAGCTCAACAGACTGTATCACACAGGATAGGATTAGATACACAACTCAGCAGACAGTATCACACAGGATAGGATTAGATACACAACTCAGCAGACAGTATCACACAGGACAGGATTAGATACACAACTCAGCAGACAGTATCACATAGGATAGGATTAGATACACAGCTCAGCAGACTGTATCACACAGGACAGGATTAGATACACAACTCAGCAGACAGTATCACACAGGATAGGATTAGATACACAGCTCAGCAGACAGTATCACACAGGATAGGATTAGATACACAGCTCAGCAGACAGTATCACACAGGAGAGGATTAGATACACAGTTCAGCAGACAGTATCACACAGGATAGGATTAGATACACAGCTCAGCAGACAGTATCACACAGGATAGGATTAGATACACAGCTCAGCAGACAGTATCACACAGGATAGGATTAGATACACAACTCAGCAGACAGTTTCACACAGGATAGGATTAGATACACAGCTCAGCAGACAGTATCACACAGGATAGGATTAGATACACAGCTCAGCAGACAGTATCACACAGGATAGGATTAGATACACAGCTCAGCAGACAGTATCACACAGGATAGGATTAGATACACAGCTCAGCAGACAGTATCACACAGGATAGGATTAGATACACAACTCAGCAGACAGTATCACACAGGATAGGATTAGATACACAGCTTAGCAGACAGTATCACACAGGATAGGATTAGATACACAGCTCAGCAGACAGTATCACACAGGATAGGATTAGATACACAGCTCAGCAGACAGTATCACACAGGATAGGATTAGATACACAGCCCAGCAGACAGTATCACACGGGATAGGATTAGATACACAGCTCAGCAGACAGTATCACATAGGATAGGATTAGATACACTGCTCAGCAGACAGTATCACACAGGATAGGATTAGATACACAGCTCAGCAGACAGTATCACACAGGATTGGATTAGATACACAGCTCAGCAGACAGTATCACACAGGATAGGATTAGATACACAGCTCAGCAGACAGTATCACACAGGAGAGGATTAGATACACAGCTCAGCAGACAGTATCACACAGGATAGGATTAGATACACAGCTCAGCAGGCAGTATCACACAGGATAGGATTCGATACACAGCTCAGCAGTCAGTATCACACAGGATAGGATTAGATACACGGCTCAGCAGACAGTATCACACAGGATAGGATTAGATACACAGCTCAGCAGACAGTATCACACAGGAGCGGATTAGATACACAGCTCAGCAGACTGTATCACATAGGATAGGATTAGATACACAGCTCAGCAGACTGTATCACATAGGATAGGATTAGATACACAGCTCAGCAGACTGTATCACACAGGATAGGATTAGATACACAGCTCAGCAGACAGTATCACACAGGATAGGATTAGATACACAGCTCAGCAGACAGTATCACACAGGATAGGATTAGATACACAGCTCAGCAGTCAGTATCACACAGGATAGGATTAGATACACGGCTCAGCAGACAGTATCACATAGGATAGGATTAGATACACGGCTCAGCAGACAGTATCACACAGGAGAGGATTAGATACACAGCTCAGCAGACTGTATCACACAGGACAGGATTAGATACACAGCTCAGCAGACAGTATCACACAGGATAGGATTAGATACACAGCTCAGCAGACAGTATCACACAGGATAGGATTAGATACACGGCTCAGCAGACAGTATCACACAGGATAGGATTAGATACACAGCTCAGCAGACAGTATCACACAGGATAGGATTAGATACACAGCTCAGCAGACAGTATCACACAGGATAGGATTAGATACACAGCTCAGCAGACAGTATCACATAGGACAGGATTAGATACACAGCTCAGCAGACAGTATCACACAGGATAGGATTAGATACACAGCTCGGCAGACAGTATCACACAGGATAGGATTAGATACACAGCTCAGCAGACAGTATCACACAGGGGAGGATTAGATACACAGCTCAGCAGACTGTATCACACAGGATAGGATTAGATACACAGCTCAGCAGATAGTATCACATAGGATAGGATTAGATACACAGCTCAGCAGACAGTATCACACAGGACAGGATTAGATACACAGCTCAGCAGGCAGTATCACACAGGATAGGATTAGATACACAGCTCAACAGACAGTATCACACAGGATAGGATTAGATACACAGCTCAGCAGACAGTATCACACAGGATAGGATTAGATACACAGCTCAGCAGACAGTATCACACAGGATAGGATTAGATACACAGCTCAGCAGACAGTATCACACAGGATAGGATTAGATACACAGCTCAGCAGTCAGTATCACACAGGACAGGATTAGATACACAGCTCAGCAGACAGTATCACACAGGATAGGATTAGATACACAGCTCAGCAGACAGTATCACACATGATAGGATTAGATACACAACTCAGCAGACAGTATCACACAGGATAGGATTAGATACACAGCCCAGCAGACAGTATCACATAGGATAGGATTAGATACACGGCTCAGCAGACAGTATCACACAGGAGAGGATTAGATACACAGCTCAGCAGACTGTATCACACAGGACAGGATTAGATACACAGCTCAGCAGACAGTATCACACAGGATAGGATTAGATACACAGCTCAGCAGACAGTATCACACAGGATAGGATTAGATACACGGCTCAGCAGACAGTATCACACAGGATAGGATTAGATACACAGCTCAGCAGACAGTATCACACAGGATAGGATTAGATACACAGCTCAGCAGAAAGTATCACACAGGATAGGATTAGATACACAGCTCAGCAGACAGTATCACAGAGGGTAGGATTAGATACACAGCTCAGCAGACAGTATCACACAGGATAGGATTAGATACACGGCTCAGCAGACAGTATCACACAGGATAGGATTAGATACACAGCTCAGCAGACAGTATCACACAGGATAGGATTAAATACACAGCTCAGCAGTCAGTATCACACAGGATAGGTTTAGATACACAGCTCAGCAGTCAGTATCACACAGGACAGGATTAGATACACAGCTCAGCAGACAGTTTCACACATGATAGGATTAGATACACAGCTCAGCAGACAGTATCACACAGGATAGGATTAGATACACAGCTCAGCAGACAGTATCACACAGGATAGGATTAGATACACAGCTCAGCAGACAGTATCACACAGGATAGGATTAGATACACAGCTCAGCAGTCAGTATCACACAGGACAGGATTAGATACACGGCTCAGCAGACAGTATCACACAGGATAGGATTAGATACACAGCTCAGCAGACAGTATCACACAGGATAGGATTAGATACACAGCTCAGCAGACAGTATCACACAGGATAGGATTAGATACACAGCTCAGCAGACAGTATCACACAGGATAGGATTAGATACACAGCTCAGCAGACAGTATCACACAGGAGAGGATTAGATACACAGCTCAGCAGACTGTATCACACAGGATAGGATTAGATACACAGCTCAGCAGACAGTATCACACAGGAGAGGATTAGATACACAGCTCAGCAGACTGTATCACACAGGATAGGATTAGATACACAGCTCAGCAGACAGTATCACATAGGATATGATTAGATACACAGCTCAGCAGACAGTATCACACAGGATAGGATTAGATACACAGCTCAGCGGACAGTATCACACAGGATAGGATTAGATACATGGCTCAGCAGACAGTATCACACAGGATAGGATTAGATACACAGCTCAGCAGACAGTATCACACAGGAGAGGATTAGATACACAGCTCAGCAGACAGTATCACATAGGATAGGATTAGATACACAGCTCAGCAGACAGTATCACATAGGATAGGATTAGATACACAGCTCAGCAGACAGTATCACATAGGATAGGATTAGATACACAGCTCAGCAGGCAGTATCATATAGGATAGGATTAGATACACAGCTCAGCAGACAGTATCACACAGGATAGGATTAGATACACAGCTCAGCAGACAGTATCACACAGGATAGGATTAGATACACAGCTCAGCAGACAGTATCACACAGGATAGGATTAGATACACAGCTCAGCAGACAGTATCACATAGGATAGGATTAGATACACAGCTCAGCAGACAGTATCACACATGATAGGATTAGATACACAGCTCAGCAGACAGTATCACACAGGATAGGATTAGATACACAGCTCAGCAGACAGTATCACACAGGATAGGATTAGATACACAGCTCAGCAGACAGTATCACACAGGATAGGATTAGATACACAGCTCAGCAGTTAGTATCACACAGGACAGGATTAGATACACGGCTCAGCAGACAGTATCACACAGGATAGGATTAGATACACAGCTCAGCAGACAGTATCACACAGGATAGGATTAGATACACAGCTCAGCAGACAGTATCACACAGGATAGGATTAGATACACAGCTCAGCAGACAGTATCACACAGGATAGGATTAGATACACAGCTCAGCAGACAGTATCACACAGGAGAGGATTAGATACATAGCTCAGCAGACTGTATCACACAGGATAGGATTAGATACACAGCTCAGCAGACAGTATCACACAGGAGAGGATTAGATACACAGCTCAGCAGACTGTATCACACAGGATAGGATTAGATACACAGCTCAGCAGACAGTATCACACAGGATAGGATTAGATACACAGCTCAGCGGACAGTATCACACAGGATAGGATTAGATACATGGCTCAGCAGTCAGTATCACTCAGGATAGGATTAGATACACAGCTCAGCAGACAGTATCACACAGGATAGGATTAGATACACAGTTTAGCAGACAGTATCACACAGGATAGGATTAGATACACAGCTCAGCAGACAGTATCACACAGGGGAGGATTAGATACACAGCTCAGCAGACAGTATCACACAGGATAGGATTAGATACACAGCTCAAAAGACAGTATCACACAGGATAGGATTAGATACACAGCTCAGCAGACAGTATCACACAGAATAGGATTAGATACACAGCTCAGCAGACAGTATCACATAGGATAGGATTAGATACACAGCTCAGCAGACAGTATCACACAGGGGAGGATTAGATACACAGCTCAGCAGACAGTATCACACAGGATAGGATTAGATACACAGCTCAGCAGACAGTATCACACAGGATAGGATTAGGTACACAGCTCAGCAGGCAGTATCACACAGGATAGGATTAGATACACAGCTCAGCAGGCAGTATCATATAGGATAGGATTAGATACACAGCTCAGCAGACAGTATCACACAGGATAGGATTAGATACACAGCTGAGCAGACAGTATTACACAGGATAGGATTAGATACACAGCTGAGCAGACAGTATCACACAGGATAGGATTAGATACGTCATGTGTAGGCGCCGCTCGGTTCCGTGTTTTTCCAGGAGACTCTATGGATCCTGTCAGTATCATACAGGGGGCCCCCTCCCCTTTGTGGCCCCAGAGCCCCCTTGTGATGTATATAGACCAGGTGCAGTCCAGTAACCCGCCACACAGATCGCGGCATCCAGCAGCAGGACCCGCGACATGTTCCCAAGAGCTGACGATCAGACGTCTGAACTGAAGTCCAGGAACATTCACTGTTATCAGAAAGTTCAAATGAAACATTAACCAAATGTCCGGACGGTCAGCGAGGGCGTAGGAGAAGAAAGGGTTAATAGACAGAGAACTGCCAACCAGCCTCTATACATGTCTGAGAGGTTGTCACAGCCCCGCCCCCTTCTCTAAGGTTGTCAGAGAGTAGTCGGAGGCTCCGGAGGTTTTCTAATTGATCCCCACTTTGTGGATTTCCCTCCATTCATACGTGTGCTATACCGGAGCCGGTGAAATAATGAGGCGCGAGGTGCAGTGTGCCTCCTAAGGGATGTGGCTCAGAAGGTGACGTCTGTTTAACCCCCTCTATCTGAACGTATTCATTTATCTTCTTGCCGTCTCAGTGGGGTCAGGAGGAGCTGCTGCACAGCTGGCCCCACAGCCAGGGGCCCCTCACTTTCCTGTACAGGCTCAGAGTGCGGCAGTACCTGCATATCGCCTGCAGGGGGCCCCCTCTTCCTTCTCCATGGTGATAGAGATAGGATAGTGGGTGGCAGTACCAGCCATCACCTGCAGGCGTCCACCTCGCCTCACTCTTCCGGTAACATTACAGTGAGTGGTAGTAACGGACATCCCCCTGCAGGGGGCCCCCTCTCTCTCGGTGCAGTGCGCTGTGCTGCCGGCAGAGGGCGCGCCGCTCGGCGCTGTGCAGGCCCGGCCTCCGGCTGACGTCAGGCGGGACTGGGCGGAGGCGGCGCCCGGCGCTGTCAGTGAGCGCAGGAGGGAGACGCTCCCGGCAGCAGCGGCTTCTCAGGCAGCAGCTCGGTCTCTGCTCGCAGCGCGCTCTCCCCCGGACATGGCGGACGGAGACTCCATTTCCTCCACTGGGTCTATAATCGTCGCCAATCGCTTCGCCCGGAAAGGCGCCCTGCGGCAGAAGAACGTCCATGAGGTGAAGAACCACAAATTCACCGCGCGATTCTTCAAGCAGCCGACATTCTGCTCCCACTGCACCGACTTCATCTGGTGAGCGACCCCCCCCCCCCATATACTGTACCTGTATACACTGCACCCCCCTATATACTGTACCTGTATACACTGCACCCCCCCGATATACTGTACCTGTATACACTGTACACCCCATATACTGTACCTGTATACACTGCACCCCCCCGATATACTGTATCACCTGTATACACTGTACACCCCCTATATACTGTACCTGTATACACTGTACACCCCCTATATACTGTACCTGTATTCACTGTACACCCCCTATATACTGTACCTGTATACACTGTACACCCCCTATATACTGTACCTGTATACACTGTACACCCCCTATATACTGTACCTGTATTCACTGTACACCCCCTATATACTGTACCTGTATACACTGTACACCCCCTATATACTGTACCTGTATACACTGCACCCCCCCGATATACTGTATCACCTGTATACACTGTACACCCCCGATATACTGTATCACCTGTATACACTGTACACCCCCTATATACTGTACCTGTATACACTGTACACCCCCGATATACTGTACCTGTATTCACTGTACACCCCCTATATACTGTACCTGTATACACTGTACACCCCCTATATACTGTACCTGTATACACTGTACACCCCCCATATACTGTATCACCTGTATACACTGTACACCCCCTATATACTGTATCACCTGTCACCTGTATACACTGTACCCCCCTATATACTGTATCACCTGTCACCTGTATACACTGTACACCCCCTATATACTGTACCTGTATACACTGCACCCCCCCGATATACTGTATCACCTGTATACACTGTACACCCCCGATATACTGTATCACCTGTATACACTGTACACCCCCTATATACTGTACCTGTATACACTGTACACCCCCGATATACTGTACCTGTATTCACTGTACACCCCCTATATACTGTACCTGTATACACTGTACACCCCCTATATACTGTACCTGTATACACTGTACACCCCCCATATACTGTATCACCTGTATACACTGTACACCCCCTATATACTGTATCACCTGTCACCTGTATACACTGTACCCCCCTATATACTGTATCACCTGTCACCTGTATACACTGCACCCCCTATATACTGTATCACCTGTATACACTGTACCCCCTATATACTGTATCACCTGTATACACTGCACCCCCTATATACTGTATCACCTGTATACACTGCACCCCCTATATACTGTATCACCTGTATACACTGCACCCCCTATATACTGTATCACCTGTATACACTGTACACCCCCTATATACTGTGTCACCTGTATACACTGCACCCCCTATATACTGTACCTGTATACACTGCACCCCCCCGATATAATGTATCACCTGTCACCTGTATACACTGTACACCCCTATATACACTGCACCCCCGATATACTGTATACTGTATCACCTGTATACACTGTACCCCCCGATATACTGTATCACCTGTATACACTGCACCCCCTATATACTGTATGACCTGTATACACTGCACCCCCGATATACTGTATCACCTGTCACCTGTATACACTGTACACCCCATATACTGTATCACCTGTATACACTGTACACCCCCGATATACTGTACCTGTATTCACTGTACACCCCCTATATACTGTACCTGTATACACTGTACACCCCCTATATACTGTACCTGTATACACTGTACACCCCCCATATACTGTATCACCTGTATACACTGTACACCCCCTATATACTGTATCACCTGTCACCTGTATACACTGTACCCCCCTATATACTGTATCACCTGTCACCTGTATACACTGTACACCCCCTATATACTGTACCTGTATACACTGCACCCCCCCGATATACTGTATCACCTGTATACACTGTACACCCCCGATATACTGTATCACCTGTATACACTGTACACCCCCTATATACTGTACCTGTATACACTGTACACCCCCGATATACTGTACCTGTATTCACTGTACACCCCCTATATACTGTACCTGTATACACTGTACACCCCCTATATACTGTACCTGTATACACTGTACACCCCCCATATACTGTATCACCTGTATACACTGTACACCCCCTATATACTGTATCACCTGTCACCTGTATACACTGTACCCCCCTATATACTGTATCACCTGTCACCTGTATACACTGCACCCCCTATATACTGTATCACCTGTATACACTGTACCCCCTATATACTGTATCACCTGTATACACTGCACCCCCTATATACTGTATCACCTGTATACACTGCACCCCCTATATACTGTATCACCTGTATACACTGCACCCCCTATATACTGTATCACCTGTATACACTGTACACCCCCTATATACTGTGTCACCTGTATACACTGCACCCCCTATATACTGTACCTGTATACACTGCACCCCCCCGATATAATGTATCACCTGTCACCTGTATACACTGTACACCCCTATATACACTGCACCCCCGATATACTGTATACTGTATCACCTGTATACACTGTACCCCCCGATATACTGTATCACCTGTATACACTGCACCCCCTATATACTGTATGACCTGTATACACTGCACCCCCGATATACTGTATCACCTGTCACCTGTATACACTGTACACCCCATATACTGTATCACCTGTATACACTGCACCCCCCATATACTGTATCACCTGTCACCTGTATACACTGTACACCCCCCATATACTGTATCACCTGTATACACTGTACACCCCCCATATACTGTATCACCTGTCACCTGTATACACTGCACCCCCTATATACTGTATCACCTGTATACACTGCACCCCCTATATACTGTATCACCTGTCACCTGTATACACTGTACACCCCCTATATACTGTATCACCTGTCACCTGTATACACTGTACACCCCCGATATACTGTGTCACCTGTATACACTGTACCCCCCTATATACTGTATCACCTGTATACACTGTACCCCCTATATACTGTATCACCTGTCACCTGTATACACTGTACACCCCCTATATACTGTATCACCTGTCACCTATATACACTGTACCCCCCTATATACTGTATCACCTGTATACACTGTACCCCCCTATATACTGTATCACCTGTATACACTGTACCCCCCTATATACTGTATCACCTGTATACACTGTACACCCCTATATACACCCATATATAATATATCACCTGTATACACTGTACACCCCTATATACACCCATATATAATATATCACCTGTATACACTGTACACACCTATGCACTGTATCATCTATCACCTATATACTGCACACACCTATATACTATAAAACATGTCACATATATAAACTGTACACCCCTATATACTGTATCGCCTGTCACCTATATATACTGCACTCCCCTATATACTATATCACCCGTATACACTGTTCACCCCTATATACTATATCACCTAGCACCTATATACACTGTACCCCTCTATATACTATGCACACCCTATATACACTACTATATACTGTCACCTGTCATTTATATACTGTACATCCCTATATACTATATAACCTGCCACCTATGTATACTGTGCATATATATATAAAGTATGCACATCACCTGTCACCTATATACTATATATGTCAACTGTCGCCTGTGTATATACTTTATACATCACCTCTCACCTGTGTATGTATATATTTATATATATATATATATACAGTACAGACCAAAAGTTTGGACACACCTTCTCATTCAAAGAGTTTTCTTTATTTTCATGACTATGAAGGCATCAAAACTATGAATTAACACATGTGGAATTATAGACATAACAAACAAGTGTGAAACAACTGAAAATATGTCATATTCTAGGTTCTTCAAAGTAGCCACCTTTTGCTTTGATTACTGCTTTGCACACTCTTGGCATTCTCTTGATGAGCTTCAAGAGGTAGTCCCCTGAAATGGTTTTCACTTCACAGGTGTGCCCTGTCAGGTTTAATAAGTGGGATTTCTTGCCTTATAAATGGGGTTGGGACCATCCGTGGCGTTGAGGAGAAGTCAGGTGGATACACAGCTGATAGTCCTACTGAATAGACTGTTAGAATTTGTATTATGGCAAGAAAAAAGCAGCTAAGTAAAGAAAAACGAGTGGCCATCATTACTATAAGAAATGAAGGTCAGTCAGTCAGCCGAAAAATTGGGAAAACTTTGAAAGTAAGGGCTATTTGACCATGAAGGAGAGTGATGGGGTGCTGCGCCAGATGACCTGGCCTCCACAGTCACCGGACCTGAACCCAATCGAGATGGTTTGGGGTGAGCTGGACCGCAGAGTGAAGGCAAAAGGGCCAACAAGTGCTAAGCATCTCTGGGAACTCCTTCAAGACTGTTGGAAGACCATTTCAGGGGACTACCTCTTGTAGCTCATCAAGAGAATGCCAAGAGTGTGCAAAGCAGTAATCAAAGCAAAAGGTGGCTACTTTGAAGAACCTAGAATATGACATATTTTCAGTTGTTTCACACTTGTTTGTTATGTATATAATTCCACATGTGTTAATTCATAGTTTTGATGCCTTCATAGTCATAAAAATAAAGAAAACTCTTTAAATGAGAAGGTGTGTCCAAACTTTTGGTCTGTACTGTATATATATATATATCTCACCTGTCACCTATATATTATATACGTCACCAGTCACATGTGTATATGCTATATAAACGTCCACTGTGTGTATGCGTCACCTGTGTATATACTGTATATGTCCGTTGTGTATATATACTATATACATCACCTATACATTATATCCTTCCCCTTTCATCCATCTACGCTGTATACCCCTATGTACCTCATTCCACACGTGCTACAGGTGCATACATGATGCTAGTGACACGTGTCATCCTGTACACATGCAGACACGTGGTGCACGGTACACTGAGACCAGCCATAGTGGGGCAGTGATGTCCAGGTCCTGCTATTTGGCCTGAGGTATTAACAAACCTCGCACCTCCCGGAGCCGCCTTTGTCACTTGCTTTATTAACCCTGCGAGTTCTGTGTCCACACGTCTGACGAGAATAGCGACACCTATAGGCTGAAAGATCTAAGAATCTGGAAGTGGCCGAATGCAGGAGGCACGTGAGGCATCCTGTGGGGGCACCCTGAACATGTACAGCAATGTATTCGCCCCCGCCTGCCACCTGTCCTGTGTGCCCCAACCTGTCATGGGGGACAGGGCAGTGACACTCGGGGTACAGGATAATGACTCTGACGCTGGGGGTACAGGATAATGACGCTGGGGGTACAGGATAATGACGCTGGGGGTACAGGATAATGACGCTGGGGGTACAGGATAATGACGCTGGGGGTACAGGATAATGACGCTGGGGGTACAGGATAATGACGCTGACACTTGGGGTACAGGATAGTGACGCTGACACTTGGGGTACAGGATAATGACGCTGACACTTGGGGTACAGGATAATGACGCTGACACTTGGGGTACAGGATAATGACGCTGACACTTGGGGTACAGGATAATGACACTTGGGGTACAGGATAATGACGCTGACACTTGGGGTACAGGATAATGACGCTGACACTTGGGGTACAGGATAATGACGCTGACACTTGGGGTACAGGATAATGACGCTGACACTTGGGGTACAGGATAATGACGCTGACACTTGGGGTACAGGATAATGACGCTGACACTTGGGGTACAGGATAATGACGCTGACACTCGGGGTACAGGATAATGACGCTGACACTGGGAGTACAGGATAATGACGCTGACACTTGGGGTACAGGATAATGACGCTGACACTTGGGGTACAGGATAATGACGCTGACACTTGGGGTACAGGATAATGACGCTGACACTTGGGGTACAGGATAATGACGCTGACACTCGGGGTACAGGATAATGACGCTGACACTCGGGGTACAGGATAATGACGCTGACACTTGGGGTACAGGATAATGACGCTGACACTTGGGGTACAGGATAATGACGCTGACACTTGGGGTACAGGATAATGACGCTGACACTCGGGGTACAGGATAATGACGCTGACACTCGGGGTACAGGATAATGACGCTGACACTTGGGGTACAGGATAATGACACTGACACTCGGGGTACACGATGATGACACTGACACTTGGGGTACAGGACAATGACACTTGGGGTACAGGATAATGACGCTGACACTCGGGGTACAGGATAATGACACTGACACTCGGGGTACAGGATAATGACACTGACACTTGGGGTACAGGATAATGACACTGACACTTGGGGTACACGATGATGACACTGACACTTGGGGTACACGATGATGACACGCTGACAGTTGGGGTCCTCAGATGTTGGTATTGGGGTTCACCCTTGTCTGCACTCTTGGTGTCTGGATCCTGCAGATATTTGTGGGTCACATGTGGGTGAGATATTGGGGTGTCCCCTTTGCTGCCCGTTACTATTATCTTCTCTCCTCTCGTTTCAGGGGCTTCGGGAAGCAGGGATTCCAGTGTCAAGGTAAGACGATGTTCACACTTGTAACCCTGTCGCTGCTGCAGTGGTGTGAGGCGGTTGTGCTGCGCCGCTGATCTCTGGTGGTTGTATCCATAGGGAATGACATTGTGTCGCCCCCCCCCCCCCTCTGATCTTCTTGTGATCAGGACAGCGCGAGGAGGCGTCACATAATACACTTATCATAGTGGACTACATCAGACTGCAGGTCGAGCAGACTTTAGTGTCACACATGAGCCACGGCTCGGCCTGTCCCCTGTAGGACACGTGCTGAAGTCATGGACACAGCCTTCCTGATGCTGACGTTTTTGGGGTGAGGAAGTTTTGAGGTTCAGGACTAGCAGGATTTTGGGGACTCTGCTTTGCTCCAGGAATGGAGGAGAGAATGTGGGTGTTGGGTGACACCATGAACCCTAAAGGGGCTGTGCATTGAAAATAATGGTCGCTTTCTTCTAAAAACAGTGCCACACATGCCAGCAGGCCGTATGTGGTATTGCAGCCCCTCTCTATTCCTTTCAGTGACGAGCTGCAATACCATACACAGGCTGTGTGCAGGGAGGGGCGCTGTTTTTGGAATGAAGCAGCTTTGAAGAATGATCAGATATAATGAGGCAATGTAACATGCTGGAAACCCTGCTTTATCCAGCTCCCGCCCCGCTTCCATCCCGCGCCGCTTCCGCCCCGCTCCCGCCCCGCTCCCGCCCCGCTTCCGCCCCGCTCCCGCCCCGCTTCCATCCCGCTCCCGCCCCGCTTCCATCCCGCTCCCGCCCCGCTTCCATCCCGCTCCCGCCCCGCTTCCATCCCGCTCCCGCCCCGCTTCCATCCCGCTCCCGCCCCGCTTCCATCCCGCTCCCGCCCCGCTTACATCCCGCTCCCGCCCCGCTTACATCCCGCTTCCGTCCCGCTCCCGCCCCGCTTCCATCCCGCTTCCGCCTCTCTTCTATCCTTCTTCTACCCCACTTCTACCCCTCTCCCTCCCTGCTTTCACCCCACTTCTACTCCTCTCCTGCCCTGCTGCCACCCCACTTCTACCCCTCTCCCTCCCTGCTTCCACCCCACTTCTACCCCTCTCCCTCCCTGCTTCCACCCCACTTCTACCCCTCTCCCTCCCTGCTTCCACCCCACTGCTACCCCTCTCCCTCCCTGCTTCCACCCCACTTCTACCCCTCTCCCTCCCTGCTTCCACCCCACTTCTACCCCTCTCCCTCCCTGCTTCCACCCCACTTCTACCCCTCTCCCTCCCTGCTTCCACCCCACTTCTACCCCTCTCCCTCCCTGCTTCCACCCCACTTCTACCCCTCTCCCTCCCTGCTTCCACCCCACTTCTACCCCTCTCCCTCCCTGCTTCCACCCCACTTCTACCCCTCTCCCTCCCTGCTTCCACCCCACTTCTACCCCTCTCCCTCCCTGCTTCCACCCCACTTCTACCCCTCTCCCTCCCTGCTTCCACCCCACTTCTACCCCTCTCCCTCCCTGCTTCCACCCCACTTCTACCCCTCTCCCTCCCTGCTTCCACCCCACTTTTACCCCTCTCCCTCCCTGCTTCCACCCCACTTTTACCCCTCTCCCTCCCTGCTTCCACCCCACTTCTACCCCTCTCCCTCCCTGCTTCCACCCCACTTCTACCCCTCTCCCTCCCTGCTTCCACCCCACTTCTACCCCTCTCCCTCCCTGCTTCCACCCCACTTCTACCCCTCTCCCTCCCTGCTTTCACCCCACTTCTACCCCTCTCCCGCTCTGCTTCCACCCCACTTCTACCCCTCTCCCTCCCTGCTTCCACCCCACTTCTACCCCTCTCCCTCCCTGCTTCCACCCCACTTCTACCCCTCTCCCGCTCTGCTTCCACCCCACTTCTACCCCTCTCCCTCCCTGCTTTCACCCCACTTCTATCCCTCTCCCGCTCTGCTTCCACCCCACTTCTACCCCTCTCCCGCTCTGCTTCCACCCCACTTCTACCCCTCTCCCTCCCTGCTTCCACCCCACTTCTACCCCTCTCCCTCCCTGCTTCCACCCCACTTCTACCCCTCTCCCTCCCTGCTTCCACCCCACTTCTACCCCTCTCCCTCCCTGCTTTCACCCCACTTCTACCCCTCTCCCTCCCTGCTTCCACCCCACTTCTACCCCTCTCCCTCCCTGCTTTCACCCCACTTCTACCCCTCTCCCGCTCTGCTTCCACCCCACTTCTACCCCTCTCCCGCTCTGCTTCCACCCCACTTCTACCCCTCTCCCTCCCTGCTTCCACCCCACTTCTACCCCTCTCCCGCTCTGCTTCCACCCCACTTCTACCCCTCTCCCTCCCTGCTTCCACCCCACTTCTACCCCTCTCCCGCTCTGCTTCCACCCCACTTCTACCCCTCTCCCTCCCTGCTTTCACCCCACTTCTACCCCTCTCCCGCTCTGCTTCCACCCCACTTCTACCCCTCTCCCGCTCTGCTTCCACCCCACTTCTACCCCTCTCCCGCTCTGCTTCCACCCCACTTCTACCCCTCTCCCGCTCTGCTTCCACCCCACTTCTACCCCTCTCCCGCTCTGCTTCCACCCCACTTCTACCCCTCTCCCTCCCTGCTTTCACCCCACTTCTACCCCTCTCCCGCTCTGCTTCCACCCCACTTCTACCCCTCTCCCGCTCTGCTTCCACCCCACTTCTACTCCTCTCCTGCCCTGCTGCCACCCCACTTCTACCCCTCTCCCTCCCTGCTTTCACCCCACTTCTACCCCTCTCCCTCCCTGCTTTCACCCCACTTCTACCCCTCTCCCGCTCTGCTTCCACCCCACTTCTACCCCTCTCCCTCCCTGCTTTCACCCCACTTCTACCCCTCTCCCGCTCTGCTTCCACCCCACTTCTACCCCTCTCCCGCTCTGCTTCCACCCCACTTCTACTCCTCTCCTGCCCTGCTGCCACCCCACTTCTACCCCTCTCCCTCCCTGCTTTCACCCCACTTCTACCCCTCTCCCTCCCTGCTTTCACCCCACTTCTACCCCTCTCCCGCTCTGCTTCCACCCCACTTCTACCCCTCTCCCTCCCTGCTTTCACCCCACTTCTACCCCTCTCCCGCTCTGCTTCCACCCCACTTCTACTCCTCTCCTGCCCTGCTGCCACCCCAGCTTCCCCGGACGTCTCATTGGATGATGGATGCTGGTGATACCTGACAGCTCGTCATCACATTTAATTACCAAAAACATGAACTTGGCGTAGCGCCAAATGACCGTGAATCCTAGGGAGCGCCCCCTGTCCGAGCGGAGCAGCGAGGAGAATCATCTCCCATCCTGAGGTTTGATGGCGGCCGTGTGGGGGAGGGGTGGCCTGCTGGCGCTGAATGGGTTACTGCCGCCCGCCTTCATATTCATCCACTTTTCATTTGATCTGGTTTTCCCCGGTGAATATTAATCTGAACGCCTCCTGCTTACCAGCGAGTCGTGCGAGGAGCGGCACCGGCCGCCATTATCCCTGCCCCACCGCTTTTTTCTGTGCAGAACATTTTGATTTGGGTTTGTTCAGTGTGTCAGACTTTGCCGAACACCTGAGACAAGGGGCGGCGGCATGTGACCGATACCCGTGAGCCGAACTGGGGTCGTGGCCTCTCCCTAATACACCCGGACGCCCCCGCGGACGTTAACCCGTGGACGCAGTGTCTGATATTTGTATATGAGAAGCATTATTAAAACCTGGGGACACGAGGCGGTCACTGGGGCTCAGTTACTTGTAGTCTGAGCAAGCAGAGCTGCAGTGTAAAGCACAGCAGTCAGCCCTCTGACTGGATTTACAGACCCCTTTAATACATGTGGGGTGAACGCTCCAGATGTCAGAGAAGGTGATTCTGTTTGTAGTAACTTTCCTGGAGTTGTCCTGTAGCAGGCGGTCTCTGGGGGGGGAGTTGTCCTGTAGCAGGCGGTCTCTGGGGGGGGGAGTTGTCCTGTAGCAGGCGGTCTCTGGGGGGGGAGTTGTCCTGTAGCAGGCGGTCTCTGGGGGGGAGTTGTCCTGTAGCAGGCGGTCTCTGGGGGGGGGGTTGTCCTGTAGCAGGCGGTCTCTGGGGGGGGAGTTGTCCTGTAGCAGGCGGTCTCTGGGGGGGGAGTTGTCCTGTAGCAGGCGGTCTCTGGGGGGGGAGTTGTCCTGTAGCAGGCGGTCTCTGGGGGGGGAGTTGTCCTGTAGCAGGCGGTCTCTGGGGGGGGAGTTGTCCTGTAGCAGGCGGTCTCTGGGGGGGGAGTTGTCCTGTAGCAGGCGGTCTCTGGGGGGGGAGTTGTCCTGTAGCAGGCGGTCTCTGGGGGGGGAGTTGTCCTGTAGCAGGCGGTCTCTGGGGGGGGAGTTGTCCTGTAGCAGGCGGTCTCTGGGGGGGGAGTTGTCCTGTAGCAGGCGGTCTCTGGGGGGGGAGTTGTCCTGTAGCAGGCGGTCTCTGGGGGGGGAGTTGTCCTGTAGCAGGCGGTCTCTGGGGGGGGGGGAGTTGTCCTGTAGCAGGCGGTCTCTGGGGGGGGAGTTGTCCTGTAGCAGGCGGTGTCTGGGGGGGAGTTGTCCTGTAGCAGGCGGTGTCTGGGGGGGAGTTGTCCTGTAGCAGGCGGTCTCTGGGGGGGAGTTGTCCTGTACCTGTTGTCCTCACTGCATGCAGATTTGGGGTCCCCCTTAGTGGCCGCGTGCAGATTTTGGGGTCCCCCCCGTAGTGACCATGCTCTCTGTGCTGCTAGGATTGTGACTTCTTGGTTTCCCCTCCCCCGCTTATTCTGCGCCGCCTTCCCAGGAGGCGATATGGGAACCGGACGAGGACGCTGCAGCTTTAAATGGTCAATGAATCCCAGTGAGGATTTATTAAAGGGGCGGCGTCCCATCTTCAAAGAAGCAAGAAGAGGTCTGTAGTAGATAGGAGGATTAGGCTGTGGCTGTACACAATGTATGACTTCCATCATCCCTGATCCCAGGAGCTGACAATCTACAGCTGGGGGACTACATGGCGATCCTGGTCACGCCCAAGTATTGCAGCATAGCACGGCAGCCATAGAGAGCTCCTGGCCTCAGGGATGATGAGAGTCATACATCGTGTGTGACATTGGGATTTTAGATTGTGAGCTCCTGGGTTCAGGGATGATGGTAGTGATACAGTCGGATGGCTCTGGGGCTGAAACTGAGCCAGCAGTATGTGGGGGTTTGTTACAGTGTATCAGCGCAGGTGACGTGTATCACTCTAGCCTGGATACATTGTAGCAAGTATGTTCCCACTCACTGACAGCAAGCAGAGTAGTTAATCCGAGGAATAGACCAGGAGGTCTGGTAGTGACATCACTGCGCCGGCCCTTTAAAGAGCTGGGCTCCTCTGAGGCGCAGGGTCCCGCTGCCTGACATCGCTCCTTCCTCTGCAGATTCTGACCTTTAAGAAGTATTTGCCTTTCCACTATATTTATATCTGGCCGGCGCTGAGCGCTTCACCCACTGCCGAGCAGGGGGGCTGCGTACACGTCACCCTGAGAAAAACCGCCACCCAGGCACCCACATGAAGGGCGCCACAGCGCCCGGGGTGCTGGGACTGATTTGTTTTTTCCTCTGGGGGTAGGGGAGGTTAGCGAGGCTGCAGCGCCCCCCGGTGCTCAGGTGACAGGACTGCTGCACCTCGACATGGGGGGGGGGGGGAGTATCCATACGTCTCACAGCTGAGGGCTTGTTACAGTGTGTCAGTCTGTAAAGGCGTAAGTGTCTTCAGCCTCTGGGTATGGGCTGACCATGCTGAGGCTACTCGCTGTGACCCGCGGGGGGCGCTGTGTGTGTCTTCTGCTTGCAGTTTCCATGTTCCTGAGACGCACTTACCTGCCCTGGGGTTTTCCGTGAGAAAGTGTCGGCGAGTTCTGAGTAATCGAACTTCCTCTTCTCTACTTTACCGCGTGGTCGGATGGAGTCCTTAAAGGGGAAGTGCACCATAAAATCTAGACTATGAAGTGCGGCTCTGGAGCATAAGGGTGCGTCCACGGATGGATGTAGCTGGATAACAGCAGCCTGTGCTCCGTGGATGGCCCCCACACTGGGTAGCACCTAGAATACACCTTGTGATTGTGCGGCTTCTCACAGGCCGCCATAAAGTGCACTTACACCTTGCGGATGGTGGGGGGAGTTGTGATTGTTCCCAGCAGTCCTCACAGGCCGCCATAAAGTGCACTTACACCTTGCGGATGGTGGGGGGAGTTGTGATTGTTCCCAGCAGTCCTCACAGGCCGCCATAAAGTGCACTTACACCTTGCGGATGGTGGGGGGAGTTGTGATTGTTCCCAGCAGTCCTCACAGGCCGCCATAAACTGCACTTACACCTTGCGGATGGTGGGGGGAGTTGTGATTGTTCCCAGCAGTCCTCACAGGCCGCCATAAACTGCACTTACACCTTGCGGATGGTGGGGGGAGTTGTGATTGTTCCCAGCAGTCCTCACAGGCCGCCATAAACTGCACTTACACCTTGCGGATGGTGGGGGGAGTTGTGATTGTTCCCAGCAGTCCTCACAGGCCGCCATAAACTGCACTTACACCTTGCGGATGGTGGGGGGAGTTGTGATTGTTCCCAGCAGTCCTCACAGGCCGCCATAAAGTGCACTTACACCTTGCGGATGGTGGGGGGAGTTGTGATTGTTCCCAGCAGGCCTCACAGGCCGCCATAAAGTGCACTTACACCTTGCGGATGGTGGGGGGAGTTGTGATTGTTCCCAGCAGGCCTCACAGGCCGCCATAAAGTGCACTTACACCTTGCGGATGGTGGGGGGAGTTGTGATTGTTCCCAGCAGGCCTCACAGGCCGCCATAAAGTGCACTTACACCTTGCGGATGGTGGGGGGAGTTGTGATTGTTCCCAGCAGGCCTCACAGGCCGCCATAAAGTGCACTTACACCTTGCGGATGGTGGGGGGAGTTGTGATTGTTCCCAGCAGGCCTCACAGGCCGCCATAAAGTGCACTTACACCTTGCGGATGGTGGGTGGAGTTGTGATTGTTCCCAGCAGGCCTCACAGGCCGCCATAAAGTGCACTTACACCTTGCGGATGGTGGGGGGAGTTGTGATTGTTCCCAGCAGTCCTCACAGGCCGCCATAAACTGCACTTACACCTTGCGGATGGTGGGGGGAGTTGTGATTGTTCCCAGCAGTCCTCACAGGCCGCCATAAACTGCACTTACACCTTGCGGATGGTGGGGGGAGTTGTGATTGTTCCCAGCAGGCCTCACAGGCCGCCATAAACTGCACTTACACCTTGCGGATGGTGGGGGGAGTTGTGATTGTTCCCAGCAGTCCTCACAGGCCGCCATAAACTGCACTTATACCTTGCGGATGGTGGGGGGAGTTGTGATTGTTCCTAGCAGTCCTCACAGGCCGCCATAAACTGCACTTATACCTTGCGGATGGTGGGGGGAGTTGTGATTGTTCCCAGCAGTCCTCACAGGCCGCCATAAACTGCACTTACACCTTGCGGATGGTGGGGGGAGTTGTGATTGTTCCCAGCAGGCCTCACAGGCCGCCATAAAGTGCACTTACACCTTGCGGATGGTGGGGGGAGTTGTGATTGTTCCCAGCAGGCCTCACAGGCCGCCATAAACTGCACTTACACCTTGCGGATGGTGGGGGGAGTTGTGATTGTTCCCAGCAGGCCTCATTATAACATTAGTGAACTGCTGAGAAAGTTGCGGCGTCGCTTTAAGTCTTGGACGAGGTCCATGTCCTGATGTAGCAGTGCCGGACCAGCGCGCTGCAGCTGTGAGATCAGAGATTGCTGCTCTTGGAGACGATCCCGGTGTCTGGAGATAAGTATCGGAGCAGGACACAAGATGGCTGGAATGTCTCGGCAGCAACGATCCCCCCCCAAACATGTTAAAGGAAAAGTGTACGTCAGAGCAGTGCATTATGGGAGCTCCAGGGACTCGCTCTGCTGGAATGTCTTAAAGGGACACTGCAGGCCTAGCTCATTCACATTGTAGTGAGGGGGCGGGGCAGGAAATCCCTGTGTCATGCTCCGCCCCTTTTCTCTGCAGTTTTCTTGGCGGTTTACCTTCTGTTATTGCCACGTGCAGATAAGCGGTCGTCTTCCATCTGGCCGGGTTGTATCTGCAGCTCTGGGTGTGACTAGAGGATAGCACTGTACGTGCATCGGCCGCACTTCTGGGAAAACTCTTTTAAAGGGATATGACAGTAATAAGACGGCGTGTCCCCCACCTATAACCCCCATCATCCGCCTCACATGAAGGTCTAGAATTCATGTTTTTTTCCCCCCGTGATTAACCCCTTCCGCCGCCTGCAGATAACATGGCCCCCGGCACTGAGCGGCACTGGCATTAGCGGCTCCTTGTCCTGCAGGCGGTTGGGAATCTGCAGGAAAACAATAACGTATTGTGGCCACCGTTCTCTGCGCCAACGCACCGCGTGAGACGGGCGAGTGTCCAGATCCCGAGCAGCGGGAACGCACGCCGCTTATTAGTTCTCTACGTGATCCGCCGCTCTCCTGTACAAGCCCTGTAATCTGCTGATACTGGGCTATTTCTCAGACCTCTTCTGGCTGTCGGTGAATGGAAACAGTCTTGTGCAGGCAGTGATACATTGTAACAAACCCTCAGCAGTGTGAGCAATATTAGGTCCGGAAAGGTCTTGAATGCAAGCTTGAAAGTGGTGAAGCTTAGTTTTCTGGAGACTGTACCGGCCCTTTAAGACGTGTGTATGAGGCTTTGGCCACTGATGGGGAGCGCTGCTGTGCAGGTGTCGCTGCAGTGTGTCAGGACAGTCCTGGAGCCGGTCAGGCCGGATTCCGCGGGTCTTTCAGGTTTGGTTGAAAGGTCGCTTTCCTTATCGCGGTCTCGTCCTGTCTCCGGCGCGGTGACATTACACAATCGGCCCCTGCAGATTACACCTGGACTTGGCTCACCAGGGCCACATTCCTTCTGGTTTATGGGTCGGGCGTGCCTGGCGGAGGCTTCCCTAAAGCCATAAACCGCGTGCGGAGGCCTCCCGGGCCACACTGCGATCAGAGGTCCGTCCTTACAGTCACTCAGCTCTCTGATAGACTTTGGCCTTCAGCTTGTCACCATTTTCAAGATCTCTGCTTGCAGTCCGTGAATAGAAATACTCCAGTCCTCCTCTCACAGCTAGTGAGCTAAACAGCTTTCTCCCGTGTCCTGGCGGTTTGTTACAGTGTATCAGTCTGGAGTCCATAGAGGATGGTATGGACTGGATACGTCTGTAACAAACCCTCAGCTGTGAGAAGCGTTGGGTCAGGATTGCTTTTCAGCCTCTGGATGGAAGCAAGGATGTTTCTGTTCACTAACAGCAAGCGGAGATTAAAAATAATGAGGAATGGAAATGTGAAGGATATTAGTAATTTGCTGTGCTCGGCCGCCCCTTGTCCTGCTGGGGGGTGGGGGGGGGGGGGGGGGGGTCAGGACTCATCCGGCCGAGCTCTGGTCAGGGATCAAGAATTCCTGCGCATGAGTTGGCCACAAAATCTGGGGACTGTGTACATAAAACGCTCAGTCATGTGTCACCAGTGTGTCTATAGGAGGCACGCTATGTGCCAGGATGAGACAGGCTGGCACCGTCCCCTATAGAGGGGGGTGATATAGAGCAGGAGGCTGGAGGGGTCGGCGCCGTCCTCTATAGAGGGGGTGATATAGAGCAGGAGGCTGGAGGGGTCGGCGCCGTCCTCTATAGAGGGGGATGATATAGAGCAGGAGGCTGGAGGGGTCGGCGCCGTCCTCTATAGAGGGGGATGATATAGAGCAGGAGGCTGGAGGGGTCGGCACCGTCCTCTATAGAGGGGGTGATATAGAGCAAGAGGCTGGAGGGGTCGGCACCGTCCTCTATAGAGGGGGTGATATAGAGCAGGAGGCTGGAGGGGTCGGCGCCGTCCTCTATAGAAGGGGATGATATAGAGCAGGAGGCTGGAGGGGTCGGCACCGTCCTCTATAGAGGGGGTGATATAGAGCAAGAGGCTGGAGGGGTCGGCACCGTCCTCTATAGAGGGGGTGATATAGAGCAGGAGGCTGGAGGGGTCGGCGCCGTCCTCTATAGAGGGGGTGATATAGAGCAGGAGGCTGGAGGGGTCGGCGCCGTCCCCTATAGAGGGGGGTGATATAGAGCAGGAGGCTGGAGGGGTCGGCACCGTCCTCTATAGAAGGGGATGATATAGAGCAGGAGGCTGGAGGGGTCGGCGCCGTCCTCTATAGAGGGGGGTGATATAGAGCAGGAGGCTGGAGGGGTCGGCACCGTCCTCTATAGAGGGGGTGATATAGAGCAGGAGGCTGGAGGGGTCGGCGCCGTCCTCTATAGAGGGGGTGATATAGAGCAGGAGGCTGGAGGGGTCGGCGCCGTCCTCTATAGAGGGGGGTGATATAGAGCAAGAGGCTGGAGGGGTCGGCACCGTCCTCTATAGAGGGGGTGATATAGAGCAGGAGGCTGGAGGGGTCGGCGCCGTCCTCTATAGAGGGGGTGATATAGAGCAAGAGGCTGGAGGGGTCGGCACCGTCCTCTATAGAGGGGGTGATATAGAGCAGGAGGCTGGAGGGGTCGGCGCCGTCCTCTATAGAAGGGGATGATATAGAGCAGGAGGCTGGAGGGGTCGGCGCCGTCCTCTATAGAGGGGGGTGATATAGAGCAGGAGGCTGGAGGGGTCGGCGCCGTCCTCTATAGAGGGGGTGATATAGAGCAGGAGGCTGGAGGGGTCGGCACCGTCCTCTATAGAGGGGGGTGATATAGAGCAGGAGGCTGGAGGGGTCGGCACCGTCCTCTATAGAAGGGGATGATATAGAGCAGGAGGCTGGAGGGGTCGGCACCGTCCTCTATAGAGGGGATGATATAGAGCAGGAGGCTGGAGGGGTCGGCGCCGTCCTCTATAGAGGGGGGTGATATAGAGCAGGAGGCTGGAGGGGTCGGCGCCGTCCTCTATAGAGGGGGGTGATATAGAGCAGGAGGCTGGAGGGGTCGGCGCCGTCCCCTATAGAGGGGGATGATATAGAGCAGGAGGCTGGAGGGGTCGGCGCCGTCCTCTATAGAAGGGGATGATATAGAGCAGGAGGCTGGAGGGGTCGGCGCCGTCCTCTATAGAAGGGGATGATATAGAGCAGGAGGCTGGAGGGGTCGGCACCGTCCTCTATAGAAGGGGATGATATAGAGCAGGAGGCTGGAGGGGTCGGCGCCGTCCTCTATAGAGGGGGGTGATATAGAGCAGGAGGCTGGAGGGGTCGGCACCGTCCTCTATAGAAGGGGATGATATAGAGCAGGAGGCTGGAGGGGTCGGCACCGTCCTCTATAGAGGGGGGTGATATAGAGCAGGAGGCTGGAGGGGTCGGCGCCGTCCTCTATAGAGGGGGGTGATATAGAGCAGGAGGCTGGAGGGGTCGGCACCGTCCTCTATAGAAGGGGATGATATAGAGCAGGAGGCTGGAGGGGTCGGCGCCGTCCTCTATAGAGGGGGGTGATATAGAGCAGGAGGCTGGAGGGGTCGGCGCCGTCCTCTATAGAGGGGGGTGATATAGAGCAGGAGGCTGGAGGGGTCGGCACCGTCCTCTATAGAGGGGGGTGATATAGAGCAGGAGGCTGGAGGGGTCGGCACCGTCCTCTATAGAAGGGGATGATATAGAGCAGGAGGCTGGAGGGGTCGGCGCCGTCCTCTATAGAGGGGGGTGATATAGAGCAGGAGGCTGGAGGGGTCGGCGCCGTCCTCTATAGAGGGGGGTGATATAGAGCAGGAGGCTGGAGGGGTCGGCGCCGTCCTCTATAGAGGGGGGTGATATAGAGCAGGAGGCTGGAGGGGTCGGCACCGTCCTCTATAGAGGGGGGTGATATAGAGCAGGAGGCTGGAGGGGTCGGCGCCGTCCCCTATAGAGGGGGATGATATAGAGCAGGAGGCTGGAGGGGTCGGCGCCGTCCTCTATAGAGGGGGATGATATAGAGCAGGAGGCTGGAGGGGTCGGCGCCGTCCTCTATAGAGGGGGGTGATATAGAGCAGGAGGCTGGAGGGGTCGGCGCCGTCCTCTATAGAGGGGGGTGATATAGAGCAGGAGGCTGGAGGGGTCGGCGCCGTCCTCTATTGAGGGGGGTGATATAGAGCAGGAGGCTGGAGGGGTCGGCGCCGTCCTCTATAGAGGGGGGTGATATAGAGCAGGAGGCTGGAGGGGTCGGCGCCGTCCTCTATAGAGGGGGATGATATAGAGCAGGAGGCTGGAGGGGTCGGCGCCGTCCTCTATAGAGGGGGATGATATAGAGCAGGAGGCTGGAGGGGTCGGTGCCGTCCTCTATAGAGGGGGGTGATATAGAGCAGGAGGCTCCACATATGTGCAGTCCACCCCCCGGCCTCGTCCTGCCAGGACTGCATGGTAACTCTGTGCCCCTTCACCCCCCTGTTTGCCTTCCTCTTCTGGATCAATGTGTTTGATCAATAGACCTTAATGAAAGAGCACAGTGTGAGCGCAGCTCCTGAGGCCTCGGTAAGGCTGAGTCAGAGCCTGGACATTGTCCACATGACGCTGTGGCATGTTACTGCGCCGCGCTTTTACCATAGCCGTGTTCAGAGGACCTGCGCTGCCTCGGAGATGAAGCAGAGCTCACGTGTGTCAGGTCCTGGTGATCGGCGGGAGTCTGTGGATGATGGCGCTGGGGGGCTCCCACATTTGGGGTCTGTCAGCCGGACTGGGCGACAATCTCGTATATGGGGTGTCCCGGGAGGGCTGCTGTGTTGTGTTTGGGGGCCGGGAGGGCTGCTGTGTTGTGTTTGGGGGCCGGGAGGGCTGCTGTGTTGTGTTTGGGGGCCGGGAGGGCTGCTGTGTTGTGTTTGGGGGCCGGGAGGGCTGCTGTGTTGTGTTTGGGGGGCCGGGAGGGCTGCTGTGTTGTGTTTGGGGGCCGGGAGGGCTGCTGTGTTGTGTTTGGGGGGCCGGGAGGGCTGCTGTGTTGTGTTTGGGGGCCGGGAGGGCTGCTGTGTTGTGTTTGGGGGCCGGGAGGGCTGCTGTGTTGTGTTTGGGGGGCCGGGAGGGCTGCTGTGTTGTGTTTGGGGGCCGGGAGGGCTGCTGTGTTGTGTTTGGGGGGCCGGGAGGGCTGCTGTGTTGTGTTTGGGGGGCCGGGAGGGCTGCTGTGTTGTGTTTGGGGGGCCGGGAGGGCTGCTGTGTTGTGTTTGGGGGGCCGGGAGGGCTGCTGTGTTGTGTTTGGGGGCCGGGAGGGCCGCTGTGTCGTGTTTGGGCGGCTGGGAGGGCTGCTGTGTTGTGTTTGGAGGGCCGGGAGGGCCGCTGTGTCGTGTTTGGAGGGCCGCTGTGTCGTGTTTGGTGGGCCGGGAGGGCCTCTCTGTCGTGTTTGGGGGGCCGGGAAGGCCTCTCTGTCGTGTTTGGGGGGCCGGGAAGGCCTCTCTGTCGTGTTTGGGGGGCCGGGAGGGCCGCTCTGTCGTGTTTGGGGGGCCGGGAGGGCCGCTCTGTCGTGTTTGGGGGGCCGGGAGGGCCGCTCTGTCGTGTTTGGAGGGCCGGGAGGGCCGCTCTGTCGTGTTTGGGGGGCCGGGAGGGCCGCTCTGTCGTGTTTGGGGGGCCGGGAGGGCCGCTCTGTCGTGTTTGGGGGGCCGGGAGGGCCGCTCTGTCGTGTTTGGGGGGCCGGGAGGGCCGCTCTGTCGTGTTTGGGGGGCCGGGAGGGCCGCTCTGTCGTGTTTGGGGGGCCGGGAGGGCCGCTCTGTCGTGTTTGGGGGGCCGGGAGGGCCGCTCTGTCGTGTTTGGGGGGCCGGGAGGGCCGCTCTGTCGTGTTTGGGGGGCCGGGAGGGCCGCTCTGTCGTGTTTGGGGGGCCGGGAGGGCCGCTCTGTCGTGTTTGGGGGGCCGGGAGGGCCGCTCTGTCGTGTTTGGGGGGCGGGGAGGGCCTCTCTGTCGTGTTTGGGGGGCCGGGAGGGCCTCTCTGTCGTGTTTGGGGGGCCGGGAGGGCCGCTCTGTCGTGTTTGGGGGGCCGGGAGGGTAGCGCTCTCGTATTTGGGGGGGCCGGGAGGGCTGCTGTGTTGTGTTTGGGGGCCGGGAGGGCTGCTGTGTTGTGTTTGGAGGGCCGCTGTGTCGTGTTTGGGGGGCCGGGAGGGCCGCTGTGTCGTGTTTGGGGGGCCGGGAGGGCCGCTCTGTCGTGTTTGGGGGGCCGGGAGGGCCTCTCTGTCGTGTTTGGGGGGCCGGGAGGGCCTCTCTGTCGTGTTTGGGGGGCCGGGAGGGCCTCTCTGTCGTGTTTGGGGGGCCGGGAGGGCCTCTCTGTCGTGTTTGGGGGGCCGGGAGGGCCGCTCTGTCGTGTTTGGGGGGCCGGGAGGGTAGTGCTCTCGTATTTGGGGGGGCCGGGAGGCCGCTCTCTCATATATATTAGGGGCCATAGACCCTATAGGTTGGTTTTCTCCTCTGGCCGGAGCAGCAGACAATGGCGGCCATAACCTGTAATCGAGAAGCCCCCGCCCCCTTGGACACTACAACTCCCAGCAGCCTGCGGCGGTCAGGTGCTGCTTCCTGTGTACCTGGAGGGCAGGCCCGGGTGTAATTACAGGAGGCCATAATCCTGACCAGTAATCTGACCCTGAGGGCCCGGTCTGTCCGGTCCTTAGCATGTAATGAGACGTTCTGCGGCCATCTTCAGTATCACTGCATGCTGTCCTCTGTGGGGGCATCACCAGCACTAAACTCTCTCCTTAGGGTTTGGTACAGTGTGTCAGTGTCAGGCTGCTGTTATGTTATGTGCACAGGATTGCCTTCTATTCACTGTCTGCAAGCAGAGATCCTTTACGAAGGTGCACAGAGATGAAGCTTTGATTGCAGGAGAGGGGACGCTGGCCCTTTAAGCGCAGTCTTCGGTCTGATGTGAGAGGGACAAGTCAGCTGAGGTAATGGGGAGTTCTGAGGCATGAGGTAAGTTTCATCTCACGCCTCCTTCATAACAGTCCAGATTTAGGATCCACATCTCCAGTTCCAGCCGCTGGATGCAGCTGAGGGGAGCGTCGTCTCTGCTGCTCCGGCCGTCAGATACGGGGTCCCAGCTCTGCGCTCGGCGCCCCCCGGAGTTTACATCTTCTGAGAGTGTTTTCTCTGTAATCCAAGCAAAGGTTTTACTTTTCCCCTTTTAAGGCGCCGCGGCGTCTGTTCATACGTTATCCGCAGATTATCCCTCCCGCTAAACCAGCAATAAAGCATCTCCCAGTACTAACAGACTGGTCAACGCATGGGCCGTCCTGGAGCAATGTGCTGCAGGTGTCTAAGGGGGTCGGTGGTGTAATAATCTGCAGGATATATCACTATGTATCTGTGGAGATGACAGAGCGATGTTCTGCAGATCTCTAGAGAGGTCAGAGGTGTAATAATCTGCAGGATATATCACTATGTATCTGGGGAGAGGACAGAGCGATGTTCTGCAGATCGATTTTTTAATAACCTGCAACAGACTAGGTTAGACTTGTTACATGGTGGAAGGGCCCCCAGTAGCACAGAGTATTTCAGGAGAGGAGTGTGCGGTTAGTGGCTGCAGGTGAGGGGCCAGTGTCCTGACGTGAGGAGGACCAGCAGCAGCACAGAGTATTTTTGCCTCGGAGTCCTTCCACCCTGCGGCCCCTGGATGGCGGTGCAGAGCGCCCCTAGTGGTCAGTGTAACACTGCTTCTATATTGCATTGAGTGGAGACCGGAGTAATGAAACGTTCACAATACTGTTTTAGAGAGGAGTGATCTGTGTGACAGGAACCAGGAAGAGCAGGCTGAACAATGGAATGTCACCAGACTGAGCTGAGAACTCTACTTCCTATCTGATAATCCAGAGTTTCTGGTAATCCAGCAGGGAGCAGGAACGCACCCGTGGTGGCGCAGGGCGCGGTGTGTACGGGGCTGGGCACAACACCTGGCAGTGTGCACTCTCATGTTTGGCTTTCACCTTGCGTGTCTACTCTTGTCTCCCTCAGAGCAGCGCTCATTGTTTTCACACTCTGCAGGAATTTGCAGGTTCTAATCCCTGCCGCAGTGTGTGATAACGAGAGCCTGTGTCACAGTTATGGCTGCCCGCTATCCTGCCAGGCATGCTGGGAATTGTAGGCTTGCAACAGCTGGAGCCACAGGTTGGAGATGACTGGTTTTAGGTGCGCTTCCCCTTTAAGACGGATGCAGACACCCACGTTCGTCTGTCACCTATGGTAATGGTATCTGTCAAATTCTGACCCGGCTGAGGGTCTGCAGGGCGACTACCTGACGGGCTGAGGGTCTGCAGGGCGAGTCCCTGACGGGCTGAGGGTCTGCAGGGCGAGTCCCTGACGGGCTGAGGGTCTGCAGGGCGACTACCTGACGGGCTGAGGGTCTGCAGGGTGACTACCTGACGGGCTGAGGGTCTGCAGGGTGACTACCTGACGGGCTGAGGGTCTGCAGGGTGACTACCTGACGGGCTGAGGGTCTGCAGGGTGGCTACCTGACGGGCTGAGGGTCTGCAGGGCGACTCCCTGACGGGCTGAGGGTCTGCAGGGCGACTCCCTGACGGGCTGAGGGTCTGCAGGGCGACTCCCTGACGGGCTGAGGGTCTGCAGGGCGACTCCCTGACGGGCTGAGGGTCTGCAGGGCGACTCCCTGACGGGCTGAGGGTCTGCAGGGCGACTCCCTGACGGGCTGAGGGTCTGCAGGGCGACTCCCTGACGGGCTGAGGGTCTGCAGGGCGACTCCCTGACGGGCTGAGGGTCTGCAGGGCGACTCCCTGACGGGCTGAGGGTCTGCAGGGCGACTCCCTGACGGGCTGAGGGTCTGCAGGGCGACTACCTGAGGGGCTGAGGGTCTGCAGGGCGACTACCTGACGGGCTGAGGGTCTGCAGGGTGACTACCTGACGGGCTGAGGGTCTGCAGGGCGACTCCCTGAAGGGCTGAGGGTCTGCAGGGCGACTCCCTGACGGGCTGATGGTCTGCATGGCGACTCCCTGACGGGCTGATGGTCTGCAGGGCGACTCCCTGACGGGCTGAGGGTCTGCAGGGCGACTCCCTGACGGGCTGAGGGTCTGCAGGGCGACTCCCTGACGGGCTGAGGGTCTGCAGGGCGACTCCCTGACGGGCTGAGGGTCTGCAGGGCGACTCCCTGACGGGCTGAGGGTCTGCAGGGCGACTCCCTGACGGGCTGAGGGTCTGCAGGGCGACTCCCTGACGGGCTGAGGGTCTGCAGGGTGACTCCCTGACGGGCTAAGGGTCTGCAATAACTCAATCAGTTTCTGATGCATCTCACCCCCCCCCCGTGCCCCCTCATCCCTTGCAGTTTCTGATGCATCTCACCCCCCCCCGTGCCCCCCTGTACCGTGCCCCCCTCATCCCTTGCAGTTTCTGATGCATCTCACCCCCCCTGTGCCCCCGCTGTACTGTGCCCCCCTCATCCCTTGCAGTTTCTGATGCATCTCACCCCCCCCCTGTGCCCCCCTGTACTGTGCCCCCTTCATCCCTCGCAGTTTCTGATGCATCTCACCCCCCGTGGCCCCCTGTACTGTGCCCCCCTCATCCCTCGCAGTTTCTGATGCATCTCACCCCCCGTGGCCCCCTGTACTGTGCCCCCCTCCATCCCTCGCAGTTTCTGATGCATCTCACCCCCCCGTGGCCCCCTGTACTGTGCCCCCCTCCATCCCTCGCAGTTTCTGATGCATCTCACCCCCCCGTGCCCCCCTGTACTGTGCCCCCCTCCATCCCTCGCAGTTTCTGATGCATCTCACCCCCCCGTGCCCCCCTGTACTGTGCCCCCCTCATCCCTCGCAGTTTCTGATGCATCTCACCCCCCGTGCCCCCCTGTACTGTGCCCCCCTCATCCCTCGCAGTTTCTGTTGCATCTCACCCCCCCGTGCCCCCTGTACCGTGCCCCCCTCATCCCTCGCAATTTCTGATGCATCTCACCCCCCGTGGCCCCCTGTACCGTGCCCCCCTCATCCCTCGCAGTTTCTGATGCATCTCACCCCCCCGTGCCCCCCTGTACTGTGCCCCCCTCATCCCTCGCAGTTTCTGATGCATCTCACCCCCCCTGTGCCCCCCTGTACTGTGCCCCCCTCATCCCTCGCAGTTTCTGATGCATATCACCCCCCGTGGCCCCCTGTACCGTGCCCCCCTCATCCCTCGCAGTTTCTGATGCATCTCACCCCCCGTGGCCCCCTGTACCGTGCCCCCCTCATCCCTCGCAGTTTCTGATGCATCTCACCCCCCCCCGTGGCCCCCTGTACCGTGCCCCCCTCATCCCTTGCAGTTTCTGGTGCATCTCACCCCCCCGTGGCCCCCTGTACCGTGCCCCCCTCATCCCTTGCAGTTTCTGATGCATCTCACCCCCTCGTGGCCCCCTGTACTGTGCCCCCCTCATCCCTCGCAGTTTCTGTTGCATCTCACCCCCCCCTGCCCCCCTGTACCGTGCCCCCCTCATCCCTCGCAATTTCTGATGCATCTCACCCCCCGTGGCCCCCTGTACCGTGCCCCCCTCATCCCTTGCAGTTTCTGATGCATCTCACCCCCCCCCCCCCCCGTGGCCCCCTGTACTGTGCCCCCCTCATCCCTCGCAGTTTCTGATGCATATCACCCCCCGTGGCCCCCTGTACCGTGCCCCCCTCATCCCTCGCAGTTTCTGATGCATCTCACCCCCCGTGGCCCCCTGTACCGTGCCCCCCTCATCCCTCGCAGTTTCTGATGCATCTCACCCCCCCCGTGGCCCCCTGTACCGTGCCCCCCTCATCCCTTGCAGTTTCTGGTGCATCTCACCCCCCCGTGGCCCCCTGTACCGTGCCCCCCTCATCCCTTGCAGTTTCTGATGCATCTCACCCCCTCGTGGCCCCCTGTACTGTGCCCCCCTCATCCCTCGCAATTTCTGATGCATCTCACCCCCCGTGGCCCCCTGTACCGTGCCCCCCTCATCCCTTGCAGTTTCTGATGCATCTCACCCCCCCCCGTGGCCCCCTGTACTGTGCCCCCCTCATCCCTCGCAGTTTCTGATGCATCTCACCCCCCCGTGCCCCCCTGTACCGTGCCCCCCTCATCCCTTGCAGTTTCTGATGCATCTCACCCCCCCGTGGCCCCCTGTACTGTGCCCCCCTCATCCCTCGCAGTTTCTGATGCATCTCACCCCCCGTGGCCCCCTGTACTGTGCCCCCCTCATCCCTCACAGTTTCTGATGCATCTCACCCCCCCCCCCCCCCGTGCCCCCCTGTACTGTGCCCACCTCATCCCTCACAGTTTCTGGTGCAGCTTCCCCCCCCCCCCCTGTGGCCCCCTGTACTGTGCCCCTCTCATCCCTCGCAGTTTCTGATGCATCTCACCCCCCGTGGCCCCCTGTACTGTGCCCCCCTCCATCCCTCGCAGTTTCTGATGCATCTCACCCCCCCGTGCCCCCCTGTACTGTTCCCCCCTCATCCCTCGCAGTTTCTGTTGCATCTCACCCCCCCCCCGTGCCCCCGTACTGTGCCCCCCTCATCCCTCGCAATTTCTGATGCATCTCACCCCCCGTGGCCCCCTGTACCGTGCCCCCCTCATCCCTCGCAGTTTCTGTTGCATCTCACCCCCCCGTGCCCCCCTGTACCGTGCCCCCCTCATCCCTCGCAGTTTCTGATGCATCTCACCCCCCGTGGCCCCCTGTACCGTGCCCCCCTCATCCCTCGCAGTTTCTGATGCATCTCACCCCCCGTGGCCCCCTGTACTGTGCCCCCCTCCATCCCTCACAGTTTCTGATGCATCTCACCCCCCGTGCCCCCCTGTACTGTGCCCCCCTCCATCCCTCGCAGTTTCTGATGCATCTCATCCCCCCTGTAATCCCAGACTAAACCTCTTTACGCTGATGGAGGAGATCAGACTTTGGCGCCGCCGCTGACGTTTTGATTTAATTTTCTGCTTTCAGGGAACATAAAACGCCAGCTGTGCGCGAGCCGCCCGCATTACCCTAATCAAAAGATGGTGGGAATGGCGGCCGCTGATCTCTGCCCAGCGATACGTAGCTATGACAACGAGAAGGAACCCTCCATTCTTTACACTGCAGGCTGCAATAGTAATAAGCCCCCAGCTGCCGCCACTAGTACGTAATCTAGGGCGACCCTAGTATGATAGTGGGGACCCCGCGGCAAGTCCGGCCTACGAGGAGCTGCGCCATGACACTACCATGTCTCATAATTACCCCTCCGCCCCAGTATCAGATGCCCAGTCCCCGTCCCCCCAGTATCGGCCTGTCCAGTCCCCGCCCCCCCAGTATCGGCCTGTCCAGTCCCCGCCCCCCCAGTATCGGCCTGTCCAGTCCCCGCCCCCCCAGTATCGGCCTGTCCTGTCCCCGCCCCCCCAGTATCGGCCTGTCCAGTCCCCGCCCCCCCAGTATCGGCCTGTCCAGTCCCCGTCCCCCCAGTATCGGCCTGTCCAGTCCCCGTCCCCCCAGTATCGGCCTGTCCAGTCCCCGTCCCCCCAGTATCGGCCTGTCCAGTCCCCGTCCCCCCAGTATCGGCCTGTCCAGTCCCCGTCCCCCCAGTATCGGCCTGTCCAGTCCCCGTCCCCCCAGTATCGGCCTGTCCAGTCCCCGTCCCCCCAGTATCGGCCTGTCCAGTCCCCGTCCCCCCAGTATCGGCCTGTCCAGTCCCCGTCCCCCCAGTATCGGCCTGTCCAGTCCCCGTCCCCCCAGTATCGGCCTGTCCAGTCCCCGTCCCCCCAGTATCGGCCTGTCCAGTCCCCGTCCCCCCAGTATCGGCCTGTCCAGTCCCCGTCCCCCAGTATCGGCCTGTCCAGTCCCCGTCCCCCAGTATCGGCCTGTCCAGTCCCCGTCCCCCCAGTATCGGCCTGTCCAGTCCCCGTCCCCCCAGTATCGGCCTGTCCAGTCCCCGTCCCCCCAGTATCGGCCTGTCCAGTCCCCGTCCCCCCAGTATCGGCCTGTCCAGTCCCCGTCCCCCCAGTATCGGCCTGTCCAGTCCCCGTCCCCCCAGTATCGGCCTGTCCAGTCCCCGTCCCCCCAGTATCGGCCTGTCCAGTCCCCGTCCCCCCAGTATCGGCCTGTCCAGTCCCCGTCCCCCCAGTATCGGCCTGTCCAGTCCCCGTCCCCCCAGTATCGGCCTGTCCAGTCCCCGTCCCCCCAGTATCGGCCTGTCCAGTCCCCGTCCCCCCAGTATCGGCCTGTCCAGTCCCCGTCCCCCCAGTATCGGCCTGTCCAGTCCCCGTCCCCCCAGTATCGGCCTGTCCAGTCACCGTCCCCCCAGTATCGGCCTGTCCAGTCACCGTCCCCCCAGTATCGGCCTGTCCAGTCCCCGTCCCCCCAGTATCGGCCTGTCCAGTCCCCGTCCCCCCAGTATCGGCCTGTCCAGTCTTCGTCCCCCCAGTATCGGCCTGTCCAGTCTTCGTCCCCCCAGTATCGGCCTGTCCAGTCTTCGTCCCCCCAGTATCGGCCTGTCCAGTCTTCGTCCCCCCAGTATCGGCCTGTCCAGTCTTCGTCCCCCCAGTATCGGCCTGTCCAGTCTTCGTCCCCCCAGTATCGGCCTGTCCAGTCCCCGTCCCCCCAGTATCGGCCTGTCCAGTCCCCGTCCCCCCAGTATCGGCCTGTCCAGTCTTTGTCCCCCCAGTATCGGCCTGTCCAGTCTTCGTCCCCCCAGTATCGGCCTGTCCAGTCTTCGTCCCCCCAGTATCGGCCTGTCCAGTCTTCGTCCCCCCAGTATCGGCCTGTCCAGTCTTTGTCCCCCCAGTATCGGCCTGTCCAGTCTTTGTCCCCCCAGTATCGGCCTGTCCAGTCTTTGTCCCCCCAGTATCGGCCTGTCCAGTCTTTGTCCCCCCAGTATCGGCCTGTCCAGTCTTCGTCCCCCCAGTATCGGCCTGTCCAGTCTTCGTCCCCCCAGTATCGGCCTGTCCAGTCTTCGTCCCCCCAGTATCGGCCTGTCCAGTCTTCGTCCCCCCAGTATCGGCCTGTCCAGTCTTCGTCCCCCCAGTATCGGCCTTTCCTTGATAATGGAGGTAACTCTTAGCACAGGTTGCACACGTCTGTTGGGGGTTGTTGTTCCCCTCGCTCCTGGCTTTATGATGTTCGCAGTATGTGGCATCTGGGCATCTCAGGACACGACCGTGCTGAGGGGATTAAAGGATCGGTGTGCGCAGCTGATGCCCCCTGAATGCCAGCGAGCGCCATAATGTGCTCCTCACTGCGGGTGAGCTTAACCCTTTCAGTCCGATGTCTGATCCCCATGGTCCCAATCACCTCCCAGGGTATAGAATAGTCTGGGGGAGGGGACGGGCACCTCTGGGATGGGCGCCAGATATGAGGTCATCTAGTGTTTGTTTGGCACGTTACACGCCCCAGCAAGGTAGCGAGGTAGGAACTCTGTACACGGCTTGCATCCAGGTTGAAAACCGCCATTCTTTACACTGCAGGCTGCATCTAGAAAACTGGGAAACAGAGAGAAAGTTCATGTGAGGTCACAACCTGGGTATAGAAGTGGGGCCACAGGAGGGCCATGGGATGATGGGAGCAGTAGTTGCTGTTTTACAGAGGGGGCTCCCAACGTACAAGGTGAGGAGCCCCCGCATATAATTCCTGACAGATGGGGGCCTCCACATACAATATCTGACGGGTGAGGGCCCCTGCTGCAGGTTATCAGGCCCATCTGTGGTTGTGCTTCGTGGCCTGCTCTTGGGTTGCGGGGCCCCTCCTGTAAACACTGCGCCAGGCAGGAGCCACAAGCAAGGCTCTGCAGGTCTGCTTCTGAGGATGTTTCTGCTTGAGGGTCTGGCTTTTGGTTCCTGAGGGGCCCCTTCCTTAGGTACCAGCAGAGGGTGGTGTATTATAATGAACTGGATGTCTGTACATGACTAAATGCCACTGTTGGGCATCTCTTCCCGTTCTGTAATGCCAAAGCTCTTGATGCCCCCAGCAGATGAACGCTTTCCAATACCGCCTGTGCCAGGATGAGCGTGAGGAGCCCCGAACATACCCCGCACTGACAATCACCCTGTAATACCCAATAATAGCTGCTCTCATATTATACAGCAGTGACATCACCGCTCTCCAGATATCAGTTATATTATACAGGAGGTGACATCACCGCTCTCCAGATATCACTTATATTATACAGCAGTGACATCACCGCTCTCCAGATATCAGTTATATTATACAGGAGGTGACATCACCGCTCTCCAGATATCAGTTATATTATACAGCAGTGATATCACCGCTCTCCAGATATCAGCTATATTATACAGGAGGTGACATCACCGCTCTCCAGATATCAGTTATATTATACAGGAGGTGACATCACCGCTCTCCAGATATCAGTTATATTATACAGGAGGTGACATCACCGCTCTCCAGATATCAGTTATATTATACAGGAGGTGACATCACCGCTCTCCAGATATCAGTTATATTATACAGGAGGTGACATCACCTCTCTCCAGATATCAGTTATATTATACAGGAGGTGACATCACCGCTCTCCAGATATCAGTTATATTATACAGGAGGTGACATCACTGCTCTCCAGATATCACTTATATTATACAGGAGGTGACATCACCGCTCTCCAGATATCAGTTATATTATACAGGAGGTGACATCACCGCTCTCCAGATATCAGTTATATTATACAGGAGGTGACATCACCGCTCTCCAGATATCAGTTATATTATACAGGAGGTGACATCACCGCTCTCCAGAGATCAGTTATATTATACAGGAGGTGACATCACCGCCCTCCAGATATCAGTTATATTATACCGGAGGTGACATCACCTCTCTCCAGATATCAGTTATATTATACAGGAGGTGACATCACCGCTCTCCAGATATCAGTTATATTATACAGGAGGTGACATCACCGCTCTCCAGATATCACTTATATTATACAGGAGGTGACATCACCGCTCTCCAGATATCAGTTCTATTATACAGGAGGTGACATCACCGCTCTCTAGTTATAAGTAATATTACACAGGAGGTGACATCACCGCTCTCCAGATATCAGTTATATTATACAGGAGGTGACATCACCGCTCTCCAGATATCAGTTATATTATACAGGAGGTGACATCACCGTTGTCCAGATATCAGTTATATTATACAGGAGGTGACATCACCTCTCTCCAGATATCAGTTATATTATACAGGAGGTGACATCACCGCTCTCCAGATATCAGTTATATTATACAGGAGGTGACATCACCGCTCTCCAGATATCACTTATATTATACAGGAGGTGACATCACCGCTCTCCAGATATCAGTTATATTATACAGGAGGTGACATCACCGCTCTCCAGATATCAGTTATATTATACAGGAGGTGACATCACCGCTCTCCAGATATCAGTTCTATTATACAGGAGGTGACATCACCGCTCTCCAGATATCAGTTATATTATACAGGAGGTGACATCACCGCTCTCCAGATATCAGTTCTATTATACAGGAGGTGACATCACCGCTCTCCAGATATCAGTTATATTATACAGGAGGTGACATCACCGCTCTCCAGATATCAGTTATATTATACAGGAGGTGACATCACCGCTCTCCAGATATCAGTTATATGATACAGGAGGTGACATCACCGCTCTCCAGATATCAGTTATATTATACAGGAGGTGACATCACCGCTCTCCAGATATCAGTTCTATTATACAGGAGGTGACATCACCGCTCTCCAGATATCAGTTCTATTATACAGGAGGTGACATCACCGCTCTCCAGATATCAGTTATATTATACAGGAGGTGACATCACCGCTCTCCAGATATCAGTTATATTATACAGGAGGTGACATCACCGCTCTCCAGATATCAGTTATATTATACAGGAGGTGACATCACCGCTCTCCAGAGATCAGTTATATTATACAGGAGGTGACATCACCGCTCTCCAGAGATCAGTTATATTATACAGGAGGTGACATCACCGCTCTCCAGAGATCAGTTATATTATACAGGAGGTGACATCACCGCTCTCCAGATATCAGTTATATTATACAGGAGGTGACATCACCGCTCTCCAGATATCAGTTATATTATACAGGAGGTGACATCACTGTAGTTTCTGTGTCAGCGCTGAGCTTTTTCTCCTTCTATATTATGGATCTTGGTGGTTACTGGATCTGATCTTGCAGGTGATACAGGTAATGCAGCTCCTGGTGCGCCCCCTGGTGACTGCTTTGTACGTGACATTTCTTCTTTGTTTTTTTTTGTTTTTTGTTTTCCTTGATTTTTGGCTTTTTTTATGATTCAGACGTGGGCGGCACCGCTGTGTTCTTCCTGCACCTCACAGATCAGTTGGGGCTTCTGGCAGGAGGCAATTGCTGTAATCTGCAGATGATTAGAGGGCAGCCCCTGCACAGCGCTCACGCTCTCTACTGCTGTTACCTGTGGTCATGCTCGCTTTCTGGATTTATTTTCCTAATGACTGAGGAGGACTCCTCTTAGTGTCTCTGCCCCTCAGGACGCTGTCACCTGCTGTCTCTGCCTCTCAGGACCATTCTGTTTGTCTCTGTCCATCAGGATTGCTTCACCAGGTGTCTCTGCCTTTTGCGACAGCTTCACCAGGTGTCTCTGCCTTTCGGGAAAGCTTCCCCGGGTGTCTCTGCCTTTTGCGACAGCTTCCCCCGGGTGTCTCTGCCTTTTGCGCCAGCTTCCCCCGGGTGTCTCTGCCTTTTGCGCCAGCTTCCCCCGGGTGTCTCTGCCTTTTGCGCCAGCTTCCCCCGGGTGTCTCTGCCTTTTGCGCCAGCTTCCCCCGGGTGTCTATGCCTTTTGCGCCAGCTTCCCCCGGGTGTCTCTGCCTTTTGCGACAGCTTCCCCCGGGTGTCTATGCCTTTTGCGACAGCTTCCCCCGGGTGTCTCTGCCTTTTGCGACAGCTTCCCCCGGGTGTCTCTGCCTTTTGTGACCGCTACCCCGGGTGTCTCTGCCTTTTGCGACAGCTTCCCCCGGGTGTCTCTGCCTTTTGCGACAGCTTCCCCCGGGTGTCTCTGCCTTTTGCGACAGCTTCCCCCGGGTGTCTCTGCCTTTTGCGACAGCTACCCCCGGGTGTCTCTGCCTTTTGCGACAGCTTCCCCCTGGTGTCTCTGCCTTTTGCGACAGCTTCCCCCGGGTGTCTCTGCCTTTTGCGACAGCTTCCCCCGGGTGTCTCTGCCTTTTGCGACAGCTTCCCCCGGGTGTCTCTGCCCCTCAGGTCGGCTCCTCTTGGTGTCTCTGACCTTCTGGTATGCTCCTCTTGGTGTCTCTGCCTATGACTCTTCTTTGTGTCTTTGCCCCTCTGGTTGGCTCCTCCAGGTGTCGATGCCCTCGGATTGGCACCTTCGGGTGTCTCTACCATTCTGATGGTCTCTGCTGCTTGAAATGGCTCCTCCAGGTGTCTCTGCCCCTTGGGTTGTGTCCTTCTCTACGTGTCTCTGCTGCTTGGGATGGCTCCTCCTGGTGTCTCTGCCCCTTGGGTTGTGTCCTTCTCTACGTGTCTCTGCCTCTTGGGATGGCTCCTCCAGGTGTCTCTGCCCCTTGGGTTCTGTCCTTCTCTACGTGTCTCTGCCTCTTGGGATGGCTCCTCCAGGTGTCTCTGCCCCTTGGGTTCTGTCCTTCTCTACGTGTCTCTGCCTCTTGGGATGGCTCCTCCAGGTGTCTCTGCCCCTTGGGTTGTGTCCTTCTCTACGTGTCTCTGCCCCTTGGGATGGCTCCTCCAGGTGTCTCTGCCCCTTGGGTTCTGTCCTTCTCTACGTGTCTCTGCCTCTTGGGATGGCTCCTCCAGGTGTCTCTGCCCCTTGGGTTCTGTCCTTCTCTACGTGTCTCTGCCTCTTGGGATGGCTCCTCCAGGTGTCTCTGCCCCTTGGGTTGTGTCCTTCTCTACGTGTCTCTGCCCCTTGGGATGGCTCCTCCAGGTGTCTCTGCCCCTTGGGTTCTGTCCTTCTCTACGTGTCTCTGCCTCTTGGGATGGCTCCTCCAGGTGTCTCTGCCCCTTGGGTTGTGTCCTTCTCTACGTGTCTCTGCCCCTTGGGATGGCTCCTCCAGGTGTCTCTGCCCCTTGGGTTGTGTCCTTCTCTACGTGTCTCTGCCCCTTGGGTTGGCTCCTCCAGGTGTCTCTGCCCCTTGGGTTGTGTCCTTCTGTACGTGTCTCTGCCCCTCTGGGTAGCACTCTTCTTGTGTCTTGCGGTGTGTGTAGAGGCAATGTGTATCTGCAGTCTTTAGAAGGTTTTGTGTGGAAGTCAGACTGGTTTATTGACCTGGGACCAGTACGACCAGTTGAGCTATTTAAAGCGCCCGCATGGGCTATTTTTCTGTCTGACATTTCTCCTGAAGTCTTCAGTCCGGGCTCCACCATCTGTGATGACACTGCACCTCTGATCTGTATCATCTCTTCGCTCTGCCCTGTCTTGTGCTGTACATGTACTCCAGTCACATCCAAAGATGCAGTGGAATTCTTTATAGCGGTGGCACTCTCAGCAGAATGGAGATTAAGTCCAAGTTGCAGCTGAAAAAATTGCTCCAGCAGCTGTGGTTGTGACTGGAGTATAAGACATGATGTAACAGCAGAATTGTTGGAGCAGCTCTGGATGTAATTGGACTAGAAGGCATTTTGTAATGGCACAATTATTGCTGCTGCTCTGGATGTGACTGGAGTATAAGACATGATGTAACGGCTGAATTATTGCAGCGTCTCTGGATATGACTGGAGTATAAGACATGATGTAACGGCAGAATTATTGCCGCAGCTCTGGATGTGACAGCTTGTGTTGGTGAGGGCGGGGTCCCCTGTGGGGGCCCCCATTGTGTTGATGAATGGGGGGCTGCGAGTAGTCACCAGGTCAGGTACGTTCTGTACAGAAAGTTAATTTTAGCCGCACAAAACCTCAGGTAGAAGAGGATAGTGCCGCCAGATCGGGAGCTGCGTGGGAACGGCGTCCTTTGTGTGGAGCCGGCGGGAGACCTCCTCCCCCAAACCCGGTGGAAAGTCTCCTCGCAGCGCCGTCCGCCAACACCGAAACGGGCCCGATTCTGCCGCATTACGGAGCAGTAGAAGGGGACAGGTTACCATATCCAGGGTCTTATGCTCCAGTCACATCCCAAGCTGCACCATGCATCACACTACAGTCACATCCAGAGTTGTGCCGTGTCTCATGCTCCACTCAAATCCAGAGCTATGCCAGGATTAGATACACAGCATAGGATTAGATACACAGTTCAGCAGACAGTATCACACAGGAGAGGATTAGATACACAGCTCAGCAGACAGTATCACACAGGAGAGGATTAGATACACGGCTCAGCAGACAGCATCACACAGAATAGGATTAGATACACAGCTCAGCAGACTGTATCACACAGGGTAGGATTAGATACACAGCTCAGCAGAAAGTATCACACAGGATAGGATTAGATACACAGCTCAGCAGACAGTATCACACAGGATGGGATTAGATACACAGCTCAGCAGACAGTATCACACAGGATAGGATTAGATACACAGCTCAGCAGACAGTATCACACAGGATAGGATTAGATACACAGCTCAGCAGACAGTATCACACAGGATAGGATTAGATACACAGCTCGGCAGACAGTATCACACAGGAGAGGATTAGATACACAGCTCAGCAGACAGTATCACACAGGATAGGATTAGATACACAGCTCAGCAGACAGTATCACACAGGGTAGGATTAGATACACAGCTCAGCAGACTGTATCACACAGGATAGGATTAGATACACAGCTCAGCAGACTGTATCACACAGGATAGGATTAGATACACAGCTCAGCAGACAGTATCACACAGGATAGGATTAGATACACAGCTCAGCAGGCAGTATCACACAGGATAGGATTAGATACACAGCTCAGCAGACAGTATCACACATGATAGGATTAGATACACAGCTCAGCAGACTGTATCACACAGGATAGGATTAGATACACAGCTCAGCAGACAGTATCACACAGGATAGGATTAGATACACAGCTCAGCAGGCAGTATCACACAGGATAGGATTAGATACACAGCTCAGCAGACAGTATCACACAGGATAGGATTAGATACACAGCTCAGCAGACAGTATCACACAGGATAGGATAAGATACACAGCTCAGCAGACAGTATCACACAGGATAGGATTAGATACACAGCTCAGCAGACAGTATCACATAGGATAGGATTAGATACATAGCTCAGCAGACAGTATCACACAGGATAGGATTAGATACACAGATCAGCAGACAGTATCACACAGGATAGGATTAGATACACAGCTCAGCAGACTGTATCACATAGGATAGGATTAGATACATAGCTCAGCAGACAGTATCACACAGGTTAGGATTAGATACACAGCTCAGCAGACAGTATCACACAGGACAGGATTAGATACAGCTCAGCAGACAGTATCACACAGGATAGGATTAGATACACAGCTCAGCAGTCAGTATCACACAGGACAGGATTAGATACACAGCTCAGCAGACAGTATCACACAGGATAGGATTAGATACACAGCTCAGCAGGCAGTATCACACAGGAGAGGATTAGATACACAGCTCAGCAGACAGTATCACACAGGATAGGATTAGATACACAGCTCAGCAGACTGTATCACACAGGATAGGATTAGATACACAGCTCAGCAGACAGTATCACACAGGATAGGATTAGATACACAGCTCAGCAGGCAGTATCACACAGGATAGGATTAGATATACAGCTCAACAGACAGTATCACACAGGATAGGATTAGATACACAGCTCAGCAGACAGTATCACAGAGGGTAGGATTAGATACACAGCTCAGCAGACAGTATCACACAGGATAGGATTAGATATACAGCTCAACAGACAGTATCACACAGGATAGGATTAGATACACAGCTCAGCAGACAGTATCACACAGGATAGGATTAGATACACAGCCCAGCAGACAGTATCACACAGGAGAGGATTAGATACACAGCTCAGCAGACAGTATCACACAGGAGAGGATTAGATACACAGCTCAGCAGACGGTATCACACAGGATAGGATTAGATACACAGCTCAGCAGTCAGTATCACACAGGATAGGATTAGATACTCAGCTCAGCAGACTGTATCACACAGGATAGGATTAGATACATAGCTCAGCAGACTGTATCACACAGGATAGGATTAGATACACAGCTCAGCAGACTGTATCACACAGGAGAGGATTAGATACACAGCTCAGCAGACAGTATCACACAGGATAGGATTAGATACACAGCTCAGCAGACTGTATCACACAGGAGAGGATTAGATACACAGCTCAGCAGACAGTATCACACAGGATAGGATTAGATACACAGCTCAGCAGACAGTATCACACAGGATAGGATTAGATACACAGCTCAGCAGACAGTATCACACAGGAGAGGATTAGATACACAGCTCAGCAGACAGTATCACACAGGACAGGATTAGATACAGAAGTCTAGTCCAGTTTAGATACCCGTCCTGGCAGGGCTCTGCGCCCGGCGGCACACACTGGTAAGTGCACAGTATCATGGTCCGGGGATTAGTGCGGCTTAGGCCTGCATTACGCCAGGCGGTGCGGATGCTGGGGTTATTAGTGGCATCTCGTTGATTACATCTCGTTAATGATCCGGCAGTTAATCGGTTAAACCTTCCAAGCTTTTCTCTAATTATTTTAAGTCCAAACATTTGTGGGAAAGCGGAATCCCCGAGCGTTAACCCTGCGCCTGCTGAAACCCCTCTAGAGGTGGATCTCGGGCACACCCTGCTGGGCTAGCACCCTGGTCTGAGCATGGGGGTGTGGATACTTTTGCAGTGCCTTCAGGTGATGTGCAGGAGACTCGTGTCTTACATTGATGCAGCACATGGGGGTGTGGATACTTTTGCAGTGCCTTCAGGTGATGTGCAGGAGACTCGTGTCTTAGGGTCCATTCACACGTCCGTTGTTTCTTTCCTGATCTGTTCCGTTTTTTGCGGAACAGATCTGGACCAGATCTGGACCCATTCATTTTCAATGGGTCCTGAAAAAAAACGGACAGCTCAATGTCTGATTTTTTTCAGGACCCATTGAAAATGAATGGGTCCAGATCTGTTCCGCAAAAAACGGAACAGATCAGGAAAGAAACAACGGACGTGTGAATGGACCCTTACATTGATGCAGCACATAGGGGTGTGGATACTTTTGCAGTGCCCCCAGGTGATGTCTAGGAAATTGCTGTATTACAGCCATGTTTTTTTCCTCAGGCGTGCATACTTTTGGACACTTGCTTGTTTCTAGGTCACCAGTTCTGCTCCCCCCAGGAGCGGGCAGATGTTCTAGGCTTTGGATTATGTGACTGTGTGCTGGGCTCACGGCCCGCCACTGGGGGTCCTGGTGGGGGTGTGGGAGGCGATGGCACATGGGTCCTGCTCACACAGCTGATGGTCTGGGCCAATCCCAGGAGCAGCCATGGAGGAGATTCCGTGGGCTTCAGGAGTGACACGGGCCCCTGAGGAGCTGGGGCCCCGAGAATTCTGGGCTCTGCCCCTTCTATCACTGTAGAAGCTTTGTAGTACCCCCTCCTCTCCTCCGATAGGGCCCCTAATTGTAGTGCCCCCCACTTCTCCGATGGTGCCCCTCATTGTAGTGCCCCCCACTTCTCCTCGAATGGTGCCCTCATTGTAGTGCCGCTCACTTCTCCGATGGTGCCCCTCATGTCTACTCCAAAGGTACCCCTCATTGTAGTGCCCCCACTTCTCCTCCAATGGTACCCCTCATTGTAGTGCCCCCACTTCTCCTCCAATGGTGCCCTCACTTCTCTTCCAATGGTGCCCTCATTGTAGTGCCCCCCACTTCTCCTCGAATGGTGCCCTCATTGTAGTGCCGCTCACTTCTCCGATGGTGCCCCTCATTGTAGTGCCCCTCATGTCTACTCCAATGGTACCCCTCATTGTAGTGCCCCCACTTCTCCTCTGATTGCGCCCCTCATTGTATTGCCCCCCCCCCCACTTCTCCTCCAATGGTGCCCTTATTGTAGTGCCCCCCACTTCTCCTCCAATGGTGCCCCCCCACTTCTCCTCCTATGGCGCCCCTCATTGTAGTGCCCCCTCACTTTTCCAATGGTGCCCTCATTATAGTGCCCCCCCCACTTCTCCTCTGATGATGTCCCTCATTGTAGTGCCCTCCACTTCTCCTCCGATGGCTCCCCTCATTGTACTGCCCCCCTACTTCTCTTTTGATGGCGCCCCTCATTGTAGTGCCTCCCCACTTCTCCTCCGATGGTGCCCCTCATTGTAGTGCTCCCCTACTTCTCCTTTGGCGCACCTCATTGTAGTGCCCCCCCACTTCTCCGATGGCGCCCCTCATTGTATTGCCCCCCCACTTCTCCTCTGATTGTGCCCCTCATTGTATTGCCCCCCCCCACTTCTCCTTCGATGACGCCCCTTATTGTAGTGCCCCCCCCTACTTCTCCTTCGATGGTGCCCCTCATTGTATTGCCCCCCCACTTTTCCTCTGATTGTGCCCCTCATTGTATTGCCCCCCACTTTTCCTCTGATTGTGCCCCTCATTGTATTGCCCCCCACTTCTCCTCTGATTGCGCCCCTCATTGTATTGCCCCCCCACTTCTCCTTCGATGACGCCCCTTATTGTAGTGCCCCCCTACTTCTCCTTCGATGGCGCCCCTTATTGTAGTGCCCCCCTACTTCTCCTTCGATGGTGCCCCCATTGTAGTGCCCCCCCACCTACTTCTCCTTCGATGACGCCCCTTATTGTAGTGCCCCTCTACTTCTCCTTCGATGACGCCCCTTATTGTAGTGCCCCCCATACTTCTCCTTCGATGGCGCCCCTTATTGTAGTGCCCCCCATACTTCTCCTTCGATGGCGCCCCTTATTGTAGTGCCCCCCCACTTCTCCTTCGATGGCGCCCCTTATTGTAGTGCCCCCCCACCTACTTCTCCTTCGATGACGCCCCTTATTGTAGTGCCCCCCCTACTTCTCCTTCGATGGCGCCCCCATTGTAGTGCCCCCCCACCTACTTCTCCTTCGATGACTCCCCTTATTGTAGTGCCCCCCACCTACTTCTCCTTCGATGGCGCCCCTTATTGTAGTGCCCCCCACCTACTTCTCCTTCGATGGCGCCCCCATTGTAGTGCCCCCCCCACCTACTACTCCTTCGATGACGCCCCCTATTGTAGTGCCCCCACCTACTTCTCCTTCGATGGCGCCCCTTATTGTAGTGCCCCCCCTACTTCTCCTTCGATGGCGCCCCTCATTGTAGTGCCCCCCACCTACTTCTCCTTCGATGGCGCCCCTTATTGTAGTGCCCCCCCATCTACTTCTCCTTCGATGACGCCCCTTATTGTAGTGCCCCCCCTACTTCTCCTTCGATGGCGCCCCCATTGTAGTGCCCCCCCACCTACTTCTCCTTCGATGACTCCCCTTATTGTAGTGCCCCCCACCTACTTCTCCTTCAATGGCGCCCCTTATTGTAGTGCCCCCACCTACTTCTCCTTCGATGGCGCCCCCATTGTAGTGCCCCCCCCACCTACTACTCCTTCGATGACGCCCCTTATTTTAGTGCCCCCCATCTACTTCTCCTTCGATGGCGCCCCTTATTGTAGTGCCCCCCCTACTTCTCCTTCGATGGTGCCCCTTATTGTAGTGCCCCCCCCACTTCTACTTCGATGGCGCTCCTTATTGTACTGCCCCCCCTACTTCTCCTTCAATGACTCCCCTTATTGTAGTGCCCCCCCCACTTCTCCTTCGATGGCGCCCCTTATTGTAGTGCCCCCCTACTTCTCCTTCGATGGCGCCCCTCATTGTAGTGCCCCCCACCTACTTCTCCTTCGATGGCGCCCCCATTGTAGTGCCCACATAATCTGTAGTGTAAGGGCTCATGCACATGAGCGTGCCCGTATTACGGACTGCAAACAGTGGATCTGCAATAGACGGGCACCGGCCGTGTGCGCTCCGTATCACAGATGCAGACCTGTTATCTTGAATGGGTCTTCAATCCTCAAGATACGGAGCGGACCGGATGCCCACAGAAGCACTGCGTAGCACTTTCGTGGGATTTCGGTCCGCGCCTTCGCACCACAAAAACTAGAACATGTCTTATTTTTTTGTGGTGCGGACCGTCTTTTGCGGATCGCAGACCCATTCAAGTCAATGGGTTGGCAAATGGGGTGCACGCGGCTATTTGCAGTCTGCAGCACAGGCGCGGACAGCCTACGGTTGTGTGAATGAGCCTTATAACCGTGAATTTACAGTAGTCCAGCACCTCGTGGCCCTCAGCGGGGTCCCATAGGGTCCTTTGTATTGCAGATGACCAGCTCCATCACTAGATGTCTGGGGGCCCCAACGACAACACAGACAACAGGGCCCCTCCGCTGACTGACTCCAGAAGGACGGGATCTCTGATTATCCTGAGTATGGTGGATTATCGGTCACTTTGTGAAGTGCCCGGGACGTCTCACCCGCAGTCACAGTCATCCTCCATAGAATTAACCCTTGACGTGTAGTCAGCTGTAATAGCCGCCTCTGAGCTTGTGACGAGGGGCCCCGCAGCTCCAGAGCCCGGCTCTACGCTGTGTGGAGCAGCTGCAATTACATTAGGTGCGTCTGTGTCAGTGCTGAGCTCTGCTGTGCCGTGCATCTGGACGCCATCACTGTAATAAGAGCCGCCTGGGCAGGTACACAGGACATACATCCGATAATCCAGAGCAAGCCATGTGCCTGCTGACAACCTGCCTGTATGTCATGTCTGAGAGGTAGTCACAGCCCCGCCCCCTGCTGATGACATCACTGATATAATGACATGTGATCAGACATGGGATCCACACTCCTTATACTACAGGAACATCTATTACTGCTGACAACCTGCCTGTATATCATGTCTGAGAGGTAGTCACAGCCCCGCCCCCTGCTGATGACATCACTGATATAATGACATGTGATCAGACATGAGATCCACACACCTTATACTACAGGAACATCTATTCATCTATTACTGCTGACAACCTGCCTGTATATCCTGTCTGAGAGGTAGACACAGCCCCGCCCCCTGCTGATGACATCACTGATATAATGACATGTGATCAGACATGGGATCCACACTCCTTATACTACAGGAACATCTATTACTGCTGACAACCTGCCTGTATATCCTGTCTGAGAGGTTGTCACAGCCCCGCCCCCTGCTGATGACATCACTGATCTAATGACATGTGATCAGACATGGGATCCACACTCCTTACAGGGAGTGCAGAATTATTAGGCAAGTTGTATTTTTGAGGATTAATTTTATTATTGAACAACAACCATGTTCTCAATGAACCCAAAAAACTCATTAATATCAAAGCTGAATATTTTTGGAAGTAGTTTTTAGTTTGTTTTTAGTTTTAGCTATTTTAGGGGGATATCTGTGTGTGCAGGTGACTATTACTGTGCATAATTATTAGGCAACTTAACAAAAAACAAATATATACCCATTTTAATTATTTATTTTTACCAGTGAAACCAATATAACATCTCAACATTCACAAATATACATTTCTGACATTCAAAAACAAAACAAAAACAAATCAGTGACCAATATAGCCACCTTTCTTTGCAAGGACACTCAAAAGCCTGCCATCCATGGATTCTGTCAGTGTTTTGATCTGTTCACCATCAACATTTCGTGCAGCAGCAACCACAGCCTCCCAGACACTGTTCAGAGAGGTGTACTGTTTTCCCTCCTTGTAAATCTCACATTTGATGATGGACCACAGGTTCTCAATGGGGTTCAGATGAGGTGAACAAGGAGGCCATGTCATTAGATTTTCTTCTTTTATACCCTTTCTTGCCAGCCACGCTGTGGAGTACTTGGACGCGTGTGATGGAGCATTGTCCTGCATGAAAATCATGTTTTTCTTGAAGGATGCAGACTTCTTCCTGTACCACTGCTTGAAGAAGGTGTCTTCCAGAAACTGGCAGTAGGACTGGGAGTTGAGCTTGACTCCATCCTCAACCCGAAAAGGCCCCACAAGCTCATCTTTGATGATACCAGCCCAAACCAGTACTCCACCTCCACCTTGCTGGCGTCTGAGTCGGACTGGAGCTCTCTGCCCTTTACCAATCCAGCCACGGGCCCATCCATCTGGCCCATCAAGACTCACTCTCATTTCATCAGTCCATAAAACCTTAGAAAAATCAGTCTTGAGATATTTCTTGGCCCAGTCTTGACGTTTCAGCTTGTGTGTCTTGTTCAGTGGTGGTCGTCTTTCAGCCTTTCTTACCTTGGCCATGTCTCTGAGTATTGCACACCTTGTGCTTTTGGGCACTCCAGTGATGTTGCAGCTCTGAAATATGGCCAAACTGGTGGCAAGTGGCATCTTGGCAGCTGCACGCTTGACTTTTCTCAGTTCATGGGCAGTTATTTTGCGCCTTGGTTTTTCCACACGCTTCTTGCGACCCTGTTGACTATTTTGAATGAAACGCTTGATTGTTCGATGATCACACTTCAGAAGCTTTGCAATTTTAAGAGTGCTGCATCCCTCTGCAAGATATCTCACTATTTTTGACTTTTCTGAGCCTGTCAAGTCCTTCTTTTGACCAATTTTGCCAAAGGAAAGGAAGTTGCCTAATAATTATGCACACCTGATATAGGGTGTTGATGTCATTAGACCACACCCCTTCTCATTACAGAGATGCACATCACCTAATATGCTTAATTGGTAGTAGGATTTCGAGCCTATACAGCTTGGAGTAAGACAACATGCATAAAGAGGATGATGTGGTCAAAATACTCATTTGCCTAATAATTCTGCACGCAGTGTATACTACAGGAACATCTATTCATCTATTACTGCTGACAACCTGCCTGTATATCATGTCTGAGAGGTAGTCACAGCCCCGCCCCCTGCTGATGACATCACTGATATAAGGACATGTGATCAGACATGAGATCCACACTCCTTATACTACAGGAACATCTATTCATCTATTACTGCTGACAACCTGCCTGTATATCCTGTCTGAGAGGTAGTCACAGCCCCGCCCCCTGCTGATGACATCACTGATATAAGGACATGTGATCAGACATGAGATCCACACACCTTATACTACAGGAACATCTATTACTGCTGACAACCTGCCTGTATATCCTGTCTGAGAGGTAGTCACAGCCCCGCCCCCTGCTGATGACATCACTGATATAATGACATGTGATCAGACATGAGATCCACACACCTTATACTACAGGAACATCTATTCATCTATTACTGCTGACAACCTGCCTGTATATCATGTCTGAGAGGTTGTCACAGCCCCGCCCCCTGCTGATGACATCACTGATATAATGACATGTGATCAGACAGGAGATCCACACACCTTATACTACAGGAACATCTATTCATCTATTACTGCTGACAACCTGCCTGTATATCATGTCTGAGAGGTTGTCACAGCCCCGCCCCCTGCTGATGACATCACTGATATAATGACATGTGATCAGACATGAGATCCACACTCCTTATACTACAGGAACATCTATTCATCTATTACTGCTGACAACCTGCCTGTATATCATGTCTGAGAGGTAGTCACAGCCCCGCCCCCTGCTGATGACATCACTGATATAATGACATGTGATCAGACATGAGATCCACACACCTTATACTACAGGAACATCTATTCATCTATTACTGCTGACAACCTGCCTGTATATCATGTCTGAGAGGTTGTCACAGCCCCGCCCCCTGCTGATGACATCACTGATATAAGGACATGTGATCAGACATGAGATCCACACTCCTTATACTACAGGAACATCTATTCATCTATTACTGCTGACAACCTGCCTGTATATCCTGTCTGAGAGGTAGTCACAGCCCCGCCCCCTGCTGATGACATCACTGATATAATGACATGTGATCAGACATGAGATCCACACTCCTTATACTACAGGAACATCTATTCATCTATTACTGCTGACAACCTGCCTGTATATCATGTCTGAGAGGTAGTCACAGCCCCGCCCCCTGCTGATGACATCACTGATATAATGACATGTGATCAGACATGAGATCCACACACCTTATACTACAGGAACATCTATTCATCTATTACTGCTGACAACCTGCCTGTATATCATGTCTGAGAGGTAGTCACAGCCCCGCCCCCTGCTGATGACATCACTGATATAATGACATGTGATCAGACATGAGATCCACACACCTTATACTACAGGAACATCTATTACTGCTGACAACCTGCCTGTATATCCTGTCTGAGAGGTAGTCACAGCCCCGCCCCCTGCTGATGACATCACTGATATAATGACATGTGATCAGACATGGGATCCACACACCTTATACTACAGGAACATCTATTCATCTATTACTGCTGACAACCTGCCTGTATATCCTGTCTGAGAGGTTGTCACAGCCCCGCCCCCTGCTGATGACATCACTGATATAATGACATGTGATCAGACATGAGATCCACACTCCTTATACTACAGGAACATCTATTCATCTATTACTGCTGACAACCTGCCTGTATATCCTGTCTGAGAGGTAGTCACAGCCCCGCCCCCTGCTGATGACATCACTGATATAATGACTTGTGATCAGACATGGGATCCACACACCTTATACTACAGGAACATCTATTCATCTATTACTGCTGACAACCTGCCTGTATATCCTGTCTGAGAGGTAGTCACAGCCCCGCCCCCTGCTGATGACATCACTGATATAATGACATGTGATCAGACATGAGATCCACACTCCTTATACTACAGGAACATCTATTCATCTATTACTGCTGACAACCTGCCTGTATATCATGTCTGAGAGGTAGTCACAGCCCCGCCCCCGCTGATGACATCACTGATATAATGACATGTGATCAGACATGAGATCCACACACCTTATACTACAGGAACATCTATTCATCTATTACTGCTGACAACCTGCCTGTATATCCTGTCTGAGAGGTAGTCACAGCTCCGCCTCCTGCTGATGACATCACTGATATAATGACATGTGATCAGACATGAGATCCACACTCCTTATACTACAGGAACATCTATTCATCTATTACTGCTGACAACCTGCCTGTATATCATGTCTGAGAGGTAGTCACAGCCCCGCCCCCTGCTGATGACATCACTGATATAATGACATGTGATCAGACATGAGATCCACACACCTTATACTACAGGAACATCTATTCATCTATTACTGCTGACAACCTGCCTGTATATCCTGTCTGAGAGGTAGTCACAGCCCCGCCCCCTGCTGATGACATCACTGATATAATGACATGTGATCAGACATGAGATCCACACACCTTATACTACAGGAACATCTATTCATCTATTACTGCTGACAACCTGCCTGTATATCCTGTCTGAGAGGTAGTCACAGCCCCGCCCCCTGCTGATGACATCACTGATATAATGACATGTGATCAGACATGAGATCCACACACCTTATACTACAGGAACATCTATTCATCTATTACTGCTGACAACCTGCCTGTATATCCTGTCTGAGAGGTAGTCACAGCCCCGCCCCCTGATGATGACATCACTGATATAATGACATGTGATCAGACATGAGATCCACACACCTTATACTACAGGAACATCTATTCATCTATTACTGCTGACAACCTGCCTGTATATCCTGTCTGAGAGGTAGTCACAGCCCCGCCCCCTGCTGATGACATCACTGATATAATGACATGTGATCAGACATGAGATCCACACTCCTTATACTACAGGAACATCTATTCATCTATTACTGCTGACAACCTGCCTGTATATCCTGTCTGAGAGGTAGTCACAGCCCCGCCCCCTGCTGATGACATCACTGATATAATGACATGTGATCAGACATGAGATCCACACACCTTATACTACAGGAACATCTATTCATCTATTACTGCTGACAACCTGCCTGTATATCCTGTCTGAGAGGTTGTCACAGCCCCGCCCCCTGCTGATGACATCACTGATATAATGACATGTGATCAGACATGAGATCCACACTCCTTATACTACAGGAACATCTATTCATCTATTACTGCTGACAACCTGCCTGTATATCCTGTCTGAGAGGTAGTCACAGCCCCGCCCCCTGCTGATGACATCACTGATATAATGACATGTGATCAGACATGGGATCCACACACCTTATACTACAGGAACATCTATTCATCTATTACTGCTGACAACCTGCCTGTATATCCTGTCTGAGAGGTAGTCACAGCCCCGCCCCCTGCTGATGACATCACTGATATAATGACATGTGATCAGACATGAGATCCACACTCCTTATACTACAGGAACATCTATTCATCTATTACTGCTGACAACCTGCCTGTATATCATGTCTGAGAGGTAGTCACAGCCCCGCCCCCGCTGATGACATCACTGATATAATGACATGTGATCAGACATGAGATCCACACACCTTATACTACAGGAACATCTATTCATCTATTACTGCTGACAACCTGCCTGTATATCCTGTCTGAGAGGTAGTCACAGCTCCGCCTCCTGCTGATGACATCACTGATATAATGACATGTGATCAGACATGAGATCCACACTCCTTATACTACAGGAACATCTATTCATCTATTACTGCTGACAACCTGCCTGTATATCATGTCTGAGAGGTAGTCACAGCCCCGCCCCCGCTGATGACATCACTGATATAATGACATGTGATCAGACATGAGATCCACACACCTTATACTACAGGAACATCTATTCATCTATTACTGCTGACAACCTGCCTGTATATCCTGTCTGAGAGGTAGTCACAGCCCCGCCCCCTGCTGATGACATCACTGATATAATGACATGTGATCAGACATGAGATCCACACTCCTTATACTACAGGAACATCTATTCATCTATTACTGCTGACAACCTGCCTGTATATCATGTCTGAGAGGTAGTCACAGCCCCGCCCCCTGCTGATGACATCACTGATATAAGGACATGTGATCAGACATGAGATCCACACACCTTATACTACAGGAACATCTATTACTGCTGACAACCTGCCTGTATATCCTGTCTGAGAGGTAGTCACAGCCCCGCCCCCTGCTGATGACATCACTGATATAATGACATGTGATCAGACAGGAGATCCACACACCTTATACTACAGGAACATCTATTCATCTATTACTGCTGACAACCTGCCTGTATATCATGTCTGAGAGGTTGTCACAGCCCCGCCCCCTGCTGATGACATCACTGATATAATGACATGTGATCAGACATGAGATCCACACACCTTATACTACAGGAACATCTATTACTGCTGACAACCTGCCTGTATATCCTGTCTGAGAGGTAGTCACAGCCCCGCCCCCTGCTGATGACATCACTGATATAATGACATGTGATCAGACAGGAGATCCACACACCTTATACTACAGGAACATCTATTCATCTATTACTGCTGACAACCTGCCTGTATATCATGTCTGAGAGGTAGTCACAGCCCCGCCCCCTGCTGATGACATCACTGATATAATGACATGTGATCAGACATGAGATCCACACACCTTATACTACAGGAACATCTATTCATCTATTACTGCTGACAACCTGCCTGTATTTTATGTCTGAGAGGTTGTCACAGCCCCGCCCCCCTGCTGATGACATCACTGATATAAGGACATGTGATCAGACATGAGATCCACACTCCTTATACTACAGGAACATCTATTCATCTATTACTGCTGACAACCTGCCTGTATATCCTGTCTGAGAGGTAGTCACAGCCCCGCCCCCTGCTGATGACATCACTGATATAATGACATGTGATCAGACATGAGATCCACACTCCTTATACTACAGGAACATCTATTCATCTATTACTGCTGACAACCTGCCTGTATATCATGTCTGAGAGGTAGTCACAGCCCCGCCCCCTGCTGATGACATCACTGATATAATGACATGTGATCAGACATGAGATCCACACACCTTATACTACAGGAACATCTATTCATCTATTACTGCTGACAACCTGCCTGTATATCATGTCTGAGAGGTAGTCACAGCCCCGCCCCCTGCTGATGACATCACTGATATAATGACATGTGATCAGACATGAGATCCACACACCTTATACTACAGGAACATCTATTCATCTATTACTGCTGACAACCTGCCTGTATATCCTGTCTGAGAGGTAGTCACAGCCCCGCCCCCTGCTGATGACATCACTGATATAATGACATGTGATCAGACATGAGATCCACACACCTTATACTACAGGAACATCTATTCATCTATTACTGCTGACAACCTGCCTGTATATCCTGTCTGAGAGGTTGTCACAGCCCCGCCCCCTGCTGATGACATCACTGATATAATGACATGTGATCAGACATGAGATCCACACTCCTTATACTACAGGAACATCTATTCATCTATTACTGCTGACAACCTGCCTGTATATCCTGTCTGAGAGGTAGTCACAGCCCCGCCCCCTGCTGATGACATCACTGATATAATGACATGTGATCAGACATGAGATCCACACTCCTTATACTACAGGAACATCTATTCATCTATTACTGCTGACAACCTGCCTGTATATCATGTCTGAGAGGTAGTCACAGCCCCGCCCCCGCTGATGACATCACTGATATAATGACATGTGATCAGACATGAGATCCACACACCTTATACTACAGGAACATCTATTCATCTATTACTGCTGACAACCTGCCTGTATATCCTGTCTGAGAGGTAGTCACAGCTCCGCCTCCTGCTGATGACATCACTGATATAATGACATGTGATCAGACATGAGATCCACACTCCTTATACTACAGGAACATCTATTCATCTATTACTGCTGACAACCTGCCTGTATATCCTGTCTGAGAGGTAGTCACAGCCCCGCCCCCTGCTGATGACATCACTGATATAATGACATGTGATCAGACATGAGATCCACACTCCTTATACTACAGGAACATCTATTCATCTATTACTGCTGACAACCTGCCTGTATATCCTGTCTGAGAGGTAGTCACAGCCCCGCCCCCTGCTGATGACATCACTGATATAATGACATGTGATCAGACATGGGATCCACACACCTTATACTACAGGAACATCTATTCATCTATTACTGCTGACAACCTGCCTGTATATCCTGTCTGAGAGGTAGTCACAGCCCCGCCCCCTGCTGATGACATCACTGATATAATGACATGTGATCAGACATGAGATCCACACTCCTTATACTACAGGAACATCTATTCATCTATTACTGCTGACAACCTGCCTGTATATCATGTCTGAGAGGTAGTCACAGCCCCGCCCCCGCTGATGACATCACTGATATAATGACATGTGATCAGACATGAGATCCACACACCTTATACTACAGGAACATCTATTCATCTATTACTGCTGACAACCTGCCTGTATATCCTGTCTGAGAGGTTGTCACAGCTCCGCCTCCTGCTGATGACATCACTGATATAATGACATGTGATCAGACATGAGATCCACACTCCTTATACTACAGGAACATCTATTCATCTATTACTGCTGACAACCTGCCTGTATATCCTGTCTGAGAGGTAGTCACAGCCCCGCCCCCTGCTGATGACATCACTGATATAATGACATGTGATCAGACATGAGATCCACACACCTTATACTACAGGAACATCTATTCATCTATTACTGCTGACAACCTGCCTGTATATCCTGTCTGAGAGGTAGTCACAGCCCCGCCCCCTGCTGATGACATCACTGATATAATGACATGTGATCAGACATGAGATCCACACTCCTTATACTACAGGAACATCTATTCATCTATTACTGCTGACAACCTGCCTGTATATCATGTCTGAGAGGTAGTCACAGCCCCGCCCCCTGCTGATGACATCACTGATATAATGACATGTTATCAGACATGAGATCCACACACCTTATACTACAGGAACATCTATTCATCTATTACTGCTGACAACCTGCCTGTATATCCTGTCTGAGAGGTAGTCACAGCCCCGCCCCCTGCTGATGACATCACTGATATAATGACATGTGATCAGACATGAGATCCACACTCCTTATACTACAGGAACATCTATTCATCTATTACTGCTGACAACCTGCCTGTATATCCTGTCTGAGAGGTTGTCACAGCCCCGCCCACTGCTGATGACATCACTGATATAATGACATGTGATCAGACATGAGATCCACACTCCTTATACTACAGGAACATCTATTCATCTATTACTGCTGACAACCTGCCTGTATATCATGTCTGAGAGGTTGTCACAGCCCCGCCCCCTGCTGATGACATCACTGATATAATGACATGTGATCAGACATGAGATCCACACTCCTTATACTACAGGAACATCTCTTCATCTATTACTGCTGACAACCTGCCTGTATATCCTGTATGAGGGGTAGTCACAGCCCCGCCCTCTGCTGATGACATCACTGATATAATGACATGTGATCAGACATGGGATCCACACTCCTTATACTACAGGAACATCTATTCATCTATTACTGCTGACAACCTGCCTGTATATCCTGTCTGAGAGGTAGTCACAGCCCCGCCCCCTGCTGATGACATCACTGATATAATGACATGTGATCAGACATGAGATCCACACACCTTATACTACAGGAACATCTATTCATCTATTACTGCTGACAACCTGCCTGTATATCCTGTCTGAGAGGTAGTCACAGCCCCGCCCCCTGTACATGTAGCGCCTTGCTGTCCTTCTCTCACTCAGCTCTGTAGTCTCGTTCCTCGGGGGTTTGTCCGGTTTGCGGTCACGCTCTTCCTGGCGTCTCCGCTTTTAGTATAATCTCATTTTGCTCAATCGTTTTCTGATGATCTGAGGAGGAAAAAGCTTTTTTCCTTCACTAAGTGGATGAAATATTTACTCTGCCTCTTCAGAGATCGGAAAAAATAATCAAAACACAAACCCGGGGGAGGGAGCGGCGAGTAACTGATGGTTACTGAGCGGTAAGTGTGACCCCCCCCCTAGAGAAACCCTTTTAAATAGTTTGAATGTTTCCAAGGTGGGGGAATGGTGGTGAATTTCCTGCCATTACCCCCGGAGCTGCACTCACTGTTCTGCTCTGTGCGCTTGCTGTATCTGGAGGAGAATGTCAGTCTCCTGCCCGTCTGCGCCTCCTGCTGTGTGCCCCCAGGGGACGTCTCACTACATGGCGGCGCGACATGTGCCCAGGGAATGCCCCCCGAGACCTCGTGTCTGCTGTGTGCCAGCTCCTGGTGTCACCGGCTGTCCCGCCACCTGCTCGCTCCGTAGACAGTCGGCGGTGACAGGTCGCCAACCTGGGAGCTCATTGTCCTCATCCTGTGTGCGTCCACGTGACTCGCCCTGTCCTAGTCCTGCTCCCACAGCTCGTTACAGTGTGTCAGTGCAGACCTTCCTCTGTCATCAGCAGCACAACTCTCACTACTGTCCTGTAGTTTGTTACAATGTCTCAGTCTGGACTGTCCTCCCTGAAAACAAATGCAACAAACCCTCAGCTGTGAGAAGTCTTACATCTGTACAGGCCTCAGCCTCTGGTTGTAAGCAAGTACACTGACAGCAAGCAGAGATGTGAGGATTTATTTACAGTAGACTACCCATTAACCTTATCCATGCCATAATGCTGCAGTGGAGCAACACAGTACTGCCCCCTGCAGTGCAGGAGTGCAGTGATAGTGAGTGCAGCTCTGGAGGATAATACAGGATGTAACTCAGGATCAGTACAGGATAAGTAATGTATGTACATAGTGACTGCACCAGCAGAATAGTGAGTGCAGCTCTGGAGTATAATACAGGATGTAACTCAGGATCAGTACAGGATAAGTAATGTATGTCCACAGTGACTGCACCAGCAGAATAGTGAGTGCAGCTCTGGAGTATAATACAGGATGTAACTCAGGATCAGTACAGGATAAGTAATGTATGTACACAGTGACTGCACCAGCAGAATAGTGAGTGCAGCTCTGGAGTATAATACAGGATGTAACTCAGGATCAGTACAGGATAAGTAATGTATGTCCACAGTCACTGCACCAGCAGTATAGTGAGTGCAGCTCTGGAGTATAATACAGGATGTAACTCAGGATCAGTACAGGATAAGTAATGTATGTACATAGTGACTGCACCAGCAGAATAGTGAGTGCAGCTCTGGAGGATAATACAGGATGTAACTCAGGATCAGTACAGGATCAGTAATGTATGTACACAGTGACTGCACCAGCAGAATAGTGAGTGCAGCTGTGGAGTATAATACAGGATGTAACTCAGGATCAGTACAGGATAAGTAATGTATGTACACAGTGACTGCACCAGCAGAATAGTAAGTGCAGCTCTGGAGTATAATACAGGATGTAACTCAGGATCAGTACAGGATAAGTAATGTATGTACACAGTGACTGCACCAGCAGAATAGTGAGTGCAGCTCTGGAGGATAATACAGGATGTAACTGAGGATCAGTACAGGATAAGTAATGTAATGTATGTACACAGTGACTACACCAGCAGAATAGTGAGTGCAGCTCTGCAGTATAATACAGGATGTAACTCAGGATCAGTACAGGATAAGTAATGTATGTGCACAGTGACTGCACCAGCAGAATAGTGAGTACAGCTCTGGAGTATAATACAGGATATAACTCAGGATCAGTACAGGATAAGTAATGTATGTACACAGTGACTGCACCAGCAGAATAGTGAGTGCAGCTCTGCAGTATAATACAGGATGTAACTCAGGATCAGTACAGGATAAGTAATGTATGTGCACAGTGACTGCACCAGCAGAATAGTGAGTACAGCTCTGGAGTATAATACAGGATGTAACTCAGGATCAGTACAGGATAAGTAATGTATGTACACAGTGACTGCACCAGCAGAATAGTGAGTGCAGCTCTGGAGTATAATACAGGATGTAACTCAGGATCAGTACAGGATAAGTAATGTATGTACACAGTGACAGCACTAGCAGTATAGTGAGTGCAGCTCTGGAGTATAATACAGGATATAACTCAGGATCAGTACAGGATAAGTAATGTATGTACACAGTGACTGCACCAGCAGAATAGTGAGTGCAGCTCTGGAGTATATTACAGGATGTAACTCAGGATTAGTACAGGATAAGTAATGTATGTACACAGTGACTGCACCAGCAGAATAGTGAGTGCAGCTCTGGAGTATAATACAGGATGTAACTCAGGATCAGTACAGGATAAGTAATGTAATGTATGTACACAGTGACTGCACCAGCAGAATAGTGAGTGCAGCTCTGGAGTATAATACAGGATATAACTCAGGATCAGTACAGGATAAGTAATGTATGTACACAGTGACTGCACCAGCAGAATAGTGAGTGCAGCTCTGGAGTATAATACAGGATATAACTCAGGATCAGTACAGGATAAGTAATGTATGTACACAGTGACTGCACCAGCAGAATAGTGAGTGCAGCTCTGGAGTATAATACAGGATATAACTCAGGATCAGTACAGGATAAGTAATGTATGTACACAGTGACTGCACCAGCAGAATAGTGAGTGCAGCTCTGGAGTATAATCCAGTGAGTAGTGAGTGCGTTTTTTAGATATATTTTATATATATTTAAGAAAAGGAGGTTTGCAGATGTTCTTTAGCATAAGCCAGTGGTAGTTGTACACAGTAGTCTCCTATAGTAATTATAGTCCATAGTAAAGTATCCGGCCACATGTCAGATGTATACGACGTCTCTTTGATAAGATAAGAATAACAATGAAGTAAACATGAGGAAACAATCAGTAAGTTGTGGTTTCATAAGACGTTCTGTATCCTTGTATGCTTAGTATTACGCATCCACCGTTCAGACACGAAAGTCAGATATGTGAAATTTCCTGAAGTGATAATCTTTTCATAAAGTGATGATGGCGGCTATAACCTCATCTACAGGGAGTGCAGAATTATTAGGCAAGTTGTATTTTTGAGGATTAATTTTATTATTGAACAACAATCATGTTCTCAATGAACCCAAAAAACTCATTAATATCAAAGCTGAATATTTTTGGAAGTAGTTTTTAGTTTGTTTTTAGTTTTAGCTATTTTAGGGGGATATCTGTGTGTGCAGGTGACTATTACTGTGCATAATTATTAGGCAACTTAACAAAAAACAAATATATACCCATTTCAATTATTTATTTTTACCAGTGAAACCAATATAACATCTCAACATTCACAAATATACATTTCTGACATTCAAAAACAAAACAAAAACAAATCTGTGACCAATATAGCCACCTTTCTTTGCAAGGACACTCAAAAGCCTGCCATCCATGGATTCTGTCAGTGTTTTGATCTGTTCACCATCAACATTGCGTGCAGCAGCAACCACAGCCTCCCAGACACTGTTCAGAGAGGTGTACTGTTTTCCCTCCTTGTAAATCTCACATTTGATGATGGACCACAGGTTCTCAATGGGGTTCAGATCAGGTGAACAAGGAGGCCATGTCATTAGATTTTCTTCTTTTATACCCTTTCTTGCCAGCCACGCTGTGGAGTACTTGGACGCGTGTGATGGAGCATTGTCCTGCATGAAAAGCATGTTTTTCTTGAAGGATGCAGACTTCTTCCTGTACCTCTGCTTGAAGAAGGTGTCTTCCAGAAACTGGCAGTAGGACTGGGAGTTGAGCTTGACTCCATCCTCAACCCGAAAAGGCCCCACAAGCTCATCTTTGATGATACCAGCCCAAACCAGTACTCCACCTCCACCTTGCTGGCGTCTGAGTCGGACTGGAGCTCTCTGCCCTTTACCAATCCAGCCACGGGCCCATCCATCTGGCCCATCAAGACTCACTCTCATTTCATCAGTCCATAAAACCTTAGAAAAATCAGTCTTGAGATATTTCTTGGCCCAGTCTTGACGTTTCAGCTTGTGTGTCTTGTTCAGTGGTGGTCGTCTTTCAGCCTTTCTTACCTTGGCCATGTCTCTGAGTATTGCACACCTTGTGCTTTTGGGCACTCCAGTGATGTTGCAGCTCTGAAATATGGCCAAACTGGTGGCAAGTGGCATCTTGGCGGCTGCACGCTTGACTTTTCTCAGTTCATGGGCAGTTATTTTGCGCCTTGGTTTTTCCACACGCTTCTTGCGACCCTGTTGACTATTTTGAATGAAACGCTTGATTGTTCGATGATCACGCTTCAGAAGCTTTGCAATTTTAAGAGTGCTGCATCCCTCTGCAAGATATCTCACTATTTTTGACTTTTCTGAGCCTGTCAAGTCCTTCTTTTGACCCATTTTGCCAAAGGAAAGGAAGTTGCCTAATAATTATGCACACCTGATATAGGGTGTTGATGTCATTAGACCACACCCCTTCTCATTACAGAGATGCACATCACCTAATATGCTTAATTGGTAGTAGGCTTTCGAGCCTATACAGCTTGGAGTAAGACAACATGCATAAAGAGGATGATGTGGTCAAAATACTCATTTGCCTAATAATTCTGCACGCAGTGTATACGGGTACTCCTGGTCTTTTCCAGTATCGGCACAGAACTATCTTAGATTTATTTATTTTTATTTATTAAATTTTTTTGCCGCACCTAAAACGCATCACGGCCGCGACGTGTGGCAGCATCCTCAGGATATCGCATCTGTTACTTGCAGTTTTTGGTGTGGATTTGATGCTGTTTTATTGCAGGTGTCACCCTTCCGTTTTCAGCAAGAAAAAAAATAACTGTGTACGTGAGGTTCGTGTAATCTCATTTACTCTCCTGGTCTGCACACATATCCCTCGGTGGGTATATAAGGGGTGTGATAGGCTGTCTGCACACATATCCCTCGGTGGGTATATAAGGGGTGTGATAGGCTGTCTGCACACATATCCCTCGGTGGGTATATAAGGGGTGTGATAGGCTGTCTGCACACATATCCCTCGGTGGGTATATAAGGGGTGTGATAGGCTGTCTGCACACATATCCCTCGGTGGGTATATAAGGGGTGTGATAGGCTGTCCGCACACATATCCCTCGTGGGTATATAAGGGGTGTGATAGGCTGTCTGCTCACATATCCCTCGGTGGGTATATAAGGGGTGTGATAGGCTGTCTGCTTACATATCCCTTGGTGGGTATATAAGGTGTGATAGGCTGTCCGCACACATATCCCTCGGTGGGTATATAAGGGGTGTGATAGGCTGTCCGCACACATATCCCTCGGTGGGTATATAAGGGGTGTGATAGGCTGTCCGCACACATATCCCTCGGTGGGTATATAAGGGGTGTGATAGGCTGTCTGCACACATATCCCTCGGTGGGTATATAAGGGGTGTGATAGGCTGTCTGCACACATATCCCTCGGTGGGTATATAAGGGGTGTGATAGGCTGTCTGCACACATCCCTCGGTTCCTCCCCACTCCCCCTCCAGCAGCTGTTGTACCACCTCGATGGTTGTGTTCGCTCTATGGATCGTCCCTACTCCCCCTCCAGCATCTGTGGGACCACCTCGATGGTCGTGTTCGCTCTATAGATCCTCCCCACTCCCCCTCCAGCAGCTGTGAGACCACCTCGATGGTCGTGTTTGCTCTATGGATCGTCCCCACTCCCCCTTCAGCATCTGTGGGACCACCTCGATGGTTGTGTTCGCTCTATGGATCCTCCCCACCCCCCCCTCCAGCAGCTGTGAGACCACCTCGATTGTCGTGTTCGCTCTATGGTTCCTCCCCACTCCCCCTCCAGCAGCTGTGAGACCACCTCGATGGTCGTGTTCGCTCTGTGGTTCCTCCCCACTCCCCCTCCAGCAGCTGTGAGACCACCTCAATGGTCGTGTTCACTCTATGGATCCTCCCCACTCCCCCTCCAGCAGCTGTGGTACCACCTCGATGGTCGTGTTCGCTCTGTGGTTCCTCCCCACTCCCCCTCCAGCAGCTGTGGTACCACCTCGATGGTTGTGTTCGCTCAATGGTTCCTCCCCACTCCCCCTCCAGCAGCTGTGAGACCACCTCGATGGTCGTGTTCGCTTTATGGATCGTCCCTACTCCCCCTCCAGCAGCTGTTGTACCATCTCGATGGTTGTGTTCGCTCTATGGATCGTCCCTACTCCCCCTCCAGCATCTGTGGGACCACCTCGATGGTCGTGTTCGCTCTATGGATCGTCCCTACTCCCTCTCCAGCATCTGTGGGACCACCTCGATGGTCATGTTTGCTCTATGGATCCTCCCCACTCCCCCTCCAGCAGCTGTGAGACCACCTCGATGGTCGTGTTCGCTCTATGGATCCTCCCCACTCCCCCTCCAGCAGATGTGAGACCACCTCGATGGTCGGGTTTGCTCTATAGATCTTCCTCCCGCTCCCCCTCCAGCAGCTGTGAGACCACCTCGATGGTCGTGTTTGCTCTATGGATCGTCCCTACTCCCCCTCCAGCATCTGTGGGACCACCTCGATGGTCGTGTTCGCTCTGTGGTTCCTCCCCACTCCCCATCCAGCAGCTGTGAGACCACCTCGATGGTCGTGTTCGCTCTATGGATCGTCCCTACTCCCCCTCCAGCATCTGTGGGACCACCTCGATGGTCGTGTTCGCTCTGTGGTTCCTCCCCACTCCCCATCCAGCAGCTGTGGTACCACCTCGATGGTTGTGTTCGCTCAATGGTTCCTCCCCACTCCCCCTCCAGCAGCTGTGAGACCACCTCGATGGTCGTGTTCGCTCTATGGATCGTCCCTACTCCCCCTCCAGCAGCTGTTGTACCATCTCGATGGTTGTGTTCGCTCTATGGATCGTCCCTACTCCCCCTCCAGCATCTGTGGGACCACCTCGATGGTCGTGTTCGCTCTATGGATCGTCCATACTCCCTCTCCAGCATCTGTGGGACCACCTCGATGGTCATGTTTGCTCTATGGATCCTCCCCACTCCCCCTCCAGCATCTGTGAGAACACCTCGATGGTCGTGTTCGCTCTATGGATCCTCCCCACTCCCCCTCCAGCAGATGTGAGACCACCTCGATGGTCGGGTTTGCTCTATAGATCTTCCTCCCGCTCCCCCTCCAGCAGCTGTGAGACCACCTCGATGGTCGTGTTCGCTATATGGATCGTCCCTACTCCCCCTCCAGCATCTGTGGGACCACCTCGATGGTCGTGTTCGCTCTATGGATCCTCCCCACTCCCCCTCCAGCAGCTGTGAGACCACCTCGATGGTCGTGTTCGCTCTATGGATCCTCGCCACTCGTCCCACCAGACTTAAAGTGTGACTGGTGGACTTTGTCTGTCAGCCTCTCCCGTGCACAGAACACATCACATATTAATGAACACGCTTCAGTCCACATATATTTCCACTTCTGAAGCTGTTTAGGCCTTTTACCTCCATAGAAGCTCTTTTAAATACCATCTCGTAATTTTGCTTTTAGCATCCGGCAAAAGAGTCCCTTAAGCAATGATGATAACCACATACATTAGCACCGAGTATTGCAAGATTTCCATCCTTTGACTGCGAACCGCGACCGAAGAACCGAGAAAATTACAGCAAACATCAGGTCCATACAGCGAGAGCCGATGCTGGAAGATGGGATAGATATCAAAGGTCCAGAAATGTAAAAAAAACTAACAAAAATAAATAAATAAACGCTGAATCATTATAGTAATCTATTTCCATAATGCCCCGGAAATTCTACACGTTCAATATCAAATCAATAGTAAAATGTCTCCAATTTGTGTTAACCCTTTACAGAAGGGAAGGAGGAGGAATATTCTGCTGCTCATAGATATATCAGTGCTGCCCATAATTATTCATACCCCTGGCAAATTTTAAAAAGTTACTTTTATTCAACCAGCAAGTAATTTTTTGACGGAAAATGACATAGGTCTCTCCCAAAAGATAATAAGACGCTGTACAAGAGGCATTATTGTGGGAAAAAACATTTCTCAGCTTTTATTTACATTTGAGCAAAAAGTGTCCAGTCCAAAATAATTCCTACTCTTCTCAATAATCCATAGAAAAGCCTTTATTGGCTATTACAGCAATCAGACTAGGGATCGACCGATTATCGGTTTGGCCGATATTATCGGCCGATATTGAGGATTTTGAACGTTATCGGTATCGGCATCTATTTTGCCGATATACCGATAACGTATGGGGAACACAGAACGCGCTGCTCTCAGCGCTCTCTGTGTTCCCTCCGCAGCACAGGGGAGAAGGAAGCAGTGTCTCCTCCCCCTGTGCTGCCGCTGCCGCCGCCGCCAATGACAGAAGAGAAGACAAGAGGAGGGGAGGGGCTGTGGCCGCTGCGCCACCAATGAAGATAAGCCTTTCATTCATTCATATACAGGAGGCGGGAGCTGGCTGCAGAATCACATAGCCGGCTCCCGCAGATCGCAGCTACCGCTCATAGAGGTCGGGAGCCGGCTATGGGATTCTGCAGCCATGCAGCCAGCTCCCGCGTCCTGTATATGAATGAGAGACTTATCTTCATTGGTGGCGCAGTGCGCCCCCCCCAATCCCCCCAGTATTAATCATTGGTGGCGCAGTGCGCCCCCACCCCAATCCCGGCCAATAGTAAAAACATTGGTGGCGCAGTGCGCCCCCCCCCCCCCCCCCCCTTACCCAGTATTACTCATTGGTGGCAGTGGCCACAGGATCCCCTCTCCCCTGCTCCTCCGATCGGAGCCCCAGCAGTGTAAGCCTGGGGCTCCGATCGGTTACCATGGCAGCCAGGACGCTACTGAAGCCCTGGCTGCCATGGTAAGCTCCATGATGCTGTGTGCACAAAGCACAGAGCAGCAGGGACAGTGTGAGATCCTATTCACCCTGATAGAGATCTATCAGGGGGAATAGGACAAGGGTTCTAGTCCCTAAGGGGGCTAAAAGTTAGTAAAAAAAAAACACAAAAATATTAAGTATAAATGAAAAAGACTTATAAAAAAAAAAATACACATTAACAATAAACAAAAAAATACACATTAACAATAAACATATTAATTTTCAGCAGATTTGTGTAGGAATTTTTATTTTTTCTCAAAAATGAAAATTCCCAGAATATCGGTATAAATTATCGGCTATCGGCCTGAAAGTTCACAAATTATCGGTATCGGCCCTAAAAAATCAATATGGGTCGATCCCTAAATCAGACGCTTCCTATAATTGCAGACCAGCTTTTTGCAGGTCTCCACAGGTATTTTTGCCCATTCATCTTTACCAATGAGCTCCAGATCTTTCCGGTTGGAGGGTCTTCTTGCCATCACCCTGATCTTTAGCTCCCTCCACAGATTCTCAATTGGATCCAAGTCTGGACTCTGGCTGGGCCGCTCCAAAACGTTAATGTTGTTGTCTGCCAACCATTTCTTCACCACTTTTGCTGTGTGTTTTGGGTCATTGTCATGCTGAAATGTCCACCGGTGCCCAAGGCCAAGTTTCTCTGCAGACGGCCTGCTGTTCTCGCTGAGAATCCTCATGTATTGCTCTTTTTCATGGTGCCGTTTACTGTGATTAGGTTCCCTGGTCCATTGGCTGAAAAACACCCCCAAAGCATTAGGTTCCCACCACCATGTCTGACAGTGGGGATGGTGTTCTTTGGGTTGAAGGCGTCTCCTTTTTTACGCCAAATGAAGGAAACATCATTGTGACCAAACAATAAAATTTTTGTTTCCTCTGACCATAACACAGAAGACCAGAAGTCTTCTTCTTTCTCCAGATGAGCTTTTGCAAAGGCCAAGTGAGCTTTTGTGTGCCTTATCTGGAGAAGTGGCGTCCTCCTTGTTCTGCATTGTGCAGTGTCCGTTGGATTGTCTGCCTTGAGACATTGCCACCAGCAGAGCCCAGATTCACCAGGATGGCCTTGGTGGTGATCCTTGGATTCTTTTTCACCTCTCTATCCTCCTGGCCAGCACAGGTGGCACTTTTGGCTTCCGACCACGTCCTCTGAGATTTTCCACAGTGCGGAACATCTTGTATTTTTTGCTCAAATGTAAATAAAAGCTGAGAAATGTTTTATTTCCACAATAACGCCTCTTGTACATCGTCTTCTTATCTTTTGGGAGACACCTATGTCATTTCCCATCAAAAAATTACTTGCTGGTTGAATAAAAGTAACTTTTAGTCAAAATTTGCCAGGGGTATGAATAAATAATTATGGGCAACACTGTAGCTGCTCCAGCAGTTGTCTGAGATTTCCCTTTTCTTTGAGCGGATATTTAGCGGCATCACCATTGTTTCTGAGAACCGCCTGACTATTGTGCTGCTCGTAACCGACCGACTTCGGGCCCCTCTGAACAGGTCTCCAGTCAAGGACCATGGCTTTACATTCCACACTTCTGCCTTTTATGATGTCACCCCACAAGTTCTCTATGGGGTTGAGCAGCCGCCCCATCACCTCCATCCTGCTTGTCTGTTACCGCTGTGTTCTGGGTCATTGTCGTGTTCAATCACCCACTTCAAGGGCTTTTCTACTTCAGCATAGGGCAACATGATCTCCTCCAGTATTCTCATCTATTCACACTGATCCATGGTCTGAGACACATCCCCATATCAGGATGTCTTCACGACCATGCTTTACTGTCTTCACCGTGGACTGTGGCTTCAGTGCTCGGGGGCGTCTGACAAACTGCAGCCTCTAGACCCAAGAAGAACAATTCTGCTTTCATCAGTCCACAGAATGTTGATCCATCTCTCTTTGGACCAGTCAATGTGTTTCTTGGCAGATTTTAACCTCTTCAGTACATGTCTTTTTTTCAGGATTCTGTAGGGAGTTCTTTCAAGTAACTTGGCTTCACTTTATCGTCTTCTGATTGTAGCAGGGCTCACTGGTGACTTCAGATCTTCCTCCTTCTTTCTGGAGGTGATCATTGACTTCACTTCATCATCTTCTGATTGTAGCAGGGCTCACTGGTGGCTTCAGATCTTCCTTCATCTTTCTGGAGGTGATCATTGACTTCACTTCATCGTCTTCTGATTGTAGCAGGGCTCACTGGTGACTTCAGATATTCCTTCATCTTTCTGGAGGTGATCATTGACTTTACTTCATCATCTTCTGATTGTAGCAGGGCTCACTGGTGGCTTCAGATCTTCCTTCATCTTTCTGGAGGTGATCATTGACTTCACTTCATCGTCTTGTGATTGTAGCAGGGCTCACTGGTGACTTCAGATATTCCTTCATCTTTCTGGAGGTGATCATTGACTTCACTTCATCGTCTTCTGATTGTAGCAAGGCTCACTGGTGACTTCAGATCTTCTCTCATCTTTCTGGAGGTGACCATTGACTTCACTTCATTGTCTTGTGATTGTAGCAGGGCTCACTGGTGACTTCAGATATTCCTTCATCTTTCTGGAGGTGTTCATTGACTTTACTTCATCGTCTTCTGATTGTAGCAAGGCTCACTGGTGACTTCAGATATTCCTTCATCTTTCTGGAGATAATCATTGGCTAAGCCTTTGCCATTTTGGCTATTCTTCCATCCATCGAGCAGCACTCCCCCGCTTCCTTCCACGTGTTTCAGCTTTTGGTTGCCATGTCAAGGCATTTGAGATCATTTCAGCTGAGCAGCCGATCATTTGCTGCACTTTTCTTTATGTGTTTTCATCTGCAACCAACCTTTTAATCAGAGTTTGTTCTTCATCAGAACAATGTCTGGGACAACCCATTGTCCCCAGTATTTCAGAAGGAAATGCACTATAGCCAACATCTGCCACCCACCTACCTTAAATGAGGGCCAAAATTACCACCTGTTATTCCACAGAATAAATGTCTTCACCACTTTACCTCCTCACTGCTGTTATTTTGAGCCCATTCCATTAATGATTCAATTCCTCAGAATGAGCAAAATGCATGTCCTGATTGTTGGCTGTTTTTGGTATTCCTCTTCTGCACTCACAAGTCAGTTATCCTCTCCGTAGAAATATAATTTCTACCAAAAACAGTGGCTTATCAGGTTCATGATGTTGGACTGCTGTTTTTGTGAACACCAATGTATATCTATCATGAGAGCAAAGTCTCAGAAGTCTGCCCCTCGCAGAACGAATCCCTCGGTGCTTGGATGGTTTACGGAACTGCATCAGTGTCACACCCGCAGGGACACGAAGCAGTGATGGTTGCAGGTTTTTCAGGAGGACAGAGGATCCGTTTGGACACAGGTTACATGCCATCTAATGACATTGTAGCTTACTTTCACTAGTGATGAATAGACAAAAAGAATCTTATGCTGGCGGAGAGAAGCCGTAACTGGTGCCAGTTGGCGTGGAAGTTGCAGTGAAGCTGCTGAGAGATCGGAGTAGAAAGAGACTTGTTGATAAGGACTAGGAAATGGGTTCAGCAATTTGGCTATGGTCATCAAATCCTCCTTCACGTGATAGAAATGAATGCCTGCCAAGACCTCTCCTGCTGTATTTTCTACCAAGTGTTTGTGTGCTCCATCTACAATCCAGTCCTGTGCAGATCTGGCAAGACAGGTTATGCGAGAGGTCAGTCTGGGTGAGAGATCCCCCTGAAGGTAACTTTGTTCCTCCATCATCGGTCTTCTAGATCGGCGAGTTTAGCTTTCATGTGATTCTGGATTGTAATGCGTATCAAGTGGAAAATTCTCTCATTTTGGATCCAATTCCCTCTGTCCACGTCTTCTGTATAGAGGCATTGAGTGGTCTCATGGCTTGTGACAGGTCTGCATGTAAGAAGTTGAGGAAGGCCTGAAGCTTAGAGACTCCTGAGGATGGTGGTTCATGTAGATCATTATGCCCTTCAGAAACCTGGGAAGTACCTGAATCGGATGGAATTTGGCGTGATGTTTGTTTTGCCGAAGGAGAAGATGGCCGTGCGTGCAAGAGCAGTGGAGCAGCCGCCATGTTCTGTGTCTTCCGTAGTTCACCATGGTTCTTGGTAGTTCCTAAAGCTTTCTCCTCTGAGTCAGAAGAACGTCTTCTGGGAGCCTCCATGTTCAGTGAGGTCTCCCTCAGAGGATGTTTCCAGGAACGGGCCTCCACCTCTGACCACGTGTCTTCTCCATCTTGGTTCCGCTCCAGCAGTTATGTCACTCTGTTCTCTCCACCCATACGGTGTGCGCTTCCTGGCTGTGAAAGGGCTAGTCTGCGCACGTCCTAATTCTTCCCAAGTCTATTGCTGTCAGGGTAATTAAAGGGGTGACTGTTTTTTACTATTTTATATATTTATGACCTATCTTTCAAACTGCTGATCTGATATTGGTGACCTTTCCTGAGGATAGGTCATCACCCTGTGGGAGGGTGCCTGAGCTTTAGGTATTCTGCTAGCTAGTTCTAGGGACGGTGTGCTTTTCTGTTTGTCTGCCCGTGTACTGACCTCTGCCTGTTTATTGTTTTGACCCTCCACGCCTGCATTGACCTCGGATCAGTTTCTTAGATACATACTAACTCTGCCAGCCCTGACTACGAGTATTACCTGTTCCCTTAGTGTCTCTGAACCAACTGCACCGGGACTACTCAAAGAGGTAGCCGTCTGGTGCATTCCCTGCAGCTAAGGCCAGATCCCTGTGAAAACCAGGGTAACTCCCTTAGAACTAGCCCAGGCGGGTTGGTTGGCTTGGTGGGTCCTCATCCACTGCCCATTACACTATGTACACAGTGACGCTGCTGGTTCAGAGTATTACATGTGAGTACTGTACTCTAGTGTATAGCCGTGGACTCCTCTTTCTCTGGCTGTCACTTTTGAGAGGATGTCCATCAATCATCGACCTAATGATACTGTCCACCTGTAAGTCTGGGCTGATTATCCGCTCATTTAGCAGATCTGCTCTGGATGTGAATTTTTGGCACAGAGACATTTGTGGGAGACTTTTTTGCAGACTCAGACATGAGCCCTGCTGATCAGGATGGTAATTATCCCAAATAACCGACATCTGCTGCTGGCGCATTGTGCTGCTCCCTGTCTGCGCTCACGTCTTCTGCACACAATGAGCGCGGTGCAGCTGATCTCCAGTTTTATTTGTAATAATTATTTTATTTTTCTCTTTTTGTCTCATATTTCAGAATATTTTTCCTTTATTCTCAATTTTTTTAGTTTTTCAAGAGTTGTCAGTAATTTTCAAATTTCTATACCAAGAAATTTGTGGAGGTGATACACAGGGCAATGATGAGTGTTATCCTTAAAACTTGTTAAGTTAGTAGTATCAATTAGAGCAGTGTTTCCCAACCAGTGTGCCTCCAACTGTTGCAAAACTACAACTCCCAGCATGTCCGCACAGCCAAAGGCTGTCCGGGCATGCTGGGAGTTGTAGTTTTGCAACAGCTGTAGGCACACTGGTTGGGAAACACTGAATTAGAGGCTCAATCGTCAGTTTTCTCCTCGTCCTGCACTCGGCAGTCTTCTCCTCGTCTGGTGTTTGCCAGTCTTCTCCTTTACGGTCAGCAGTCTTCCCTATGCTCAGCAGTCTTCCCCTCGTCTGGAGTTTGCCAATCTTCTCCTTTATGCTCTGCATTCTTTCCGGCGCTCGGCTCAGTCTTCTCATCGATTGGCAGTCTTCTTCCAGCATCTTGCATGACACTCAGCAGGCTTCTCCTCGTCCGGTGCTTGTCAGTCTTCCTCTTGCTCGGTAGTACTCTCCTCGCCTAGTTCTCTGCAGTCTTCTCTTTTCTCAGCAGTCTTCTCCTCACTTGACAGTCTTCTCCTTGCTCGATTAGTCTTCTCCTTAGCCAGTGCTTGCGAGTCTTCAAGTTTGCCCTGCGCTCGGTGCTCTTCCCTACGCTCAGCAGTCTTCCCTACGCTCGGTGCTCTTCCCTACGCTCGGCAGTCTTCCCTACGCTCGGTGCTCTTCCCTACGCTCGGCAGTCTTCCCTACGCTCGGTGCTCTTCCCTACGCTCGGCAGTCTTCCCTACGCTCGGCAGTCTTCCCTACGCTCGGCAGTCTTCCCTACGCTCGGCAGTCTTCCCTACGCTCGGCAGTCTTCCCTACGCTCGGCAGTCTTCCCTACGCTCGGCAGTCTTCCCTACGCTCGGCAGTCTTCCCTACGCTCGGCAGTCTTCCCTACGCTCGGCAGTCTTCTCTTCGCTTGGCAGTCATCTCCCTGCTTGGTGATCTTTTCACATGGCACTCAGCAGGCCTCTCCTTGTCCGGTGCTTGTCAGTCTTCCCCTGTCACGGCCTATGGTGTACGCTGTGACACTGTTGCCACACTTGCGGTTGCCCGCGGCAACATGTTGCTGTGAGAGCATGCGGTGGCAGTGTCTCGGCCTTCTGGGTGATTGCCGTGACATGGTTGCCACGCATGCTGTTGCCGGTGGTAACATGTGTTTTTTTTTTTTGCTTGTGTGGGCACTTCCCCTTTAAGTGGCTTCCTTCCCCTGTCTGGTGTTGGAAGGGTTAACTGCCTAGGGTTTTGTGAACACTGGGTTTGTGTGTGTGCGGCTGCTTGGGCTCTTTAGTCTCTGCTGGAAGCCTGTAGGCTTGGTGTGTGCTGCTGGTTCACCGCTCCTGGCTTTACCATCTTTCCAGTGAGGGCCACCCTTGTGGTCATACTGTCACGGCGGGGAGTGGGGTCAACCCCCCACCGTGCGGTGTCAAAGAGATATCGGGGTCCGCTCATACGGTGAGGACTCAGGGAGAGGATTAGGGATGTTGTAGGAGGTGACCTGCTACAACATCAGACAGGGGAAGGAAGCCACTTAAAGGGGAAGTTCCCACACAAGCAAACAAAACCACTCGTTACCACCGGCAACAGCATGCGTGGCAACAGTGTCACAGCGTACACCATAGGCCGTGACATCCCCTTGCTCGTCAGTCTTCCCCTTGCTCGTCAGTCTTCCCCTTGCTCGTCAGTCTTCCCCTTGCTCGTCAGTCTTCCCCTTGCTCGTCAGTCTTCCCCTTGCTCGTCAGTCTTCCCCTTGCTCGTCAGTCTTCCCCTTGCTCGTCAGTCTTCCCCTTGCTCGTCAGTCTTCCCCTTGCTCGTCAGTCTTCCCCTTGCTCGTCAGTCTTCCCCTTGCTCGTCAGTCTTCCCCTTGCCAGTGTTCTCGCTCGGCAGTCTTCTCGCTCGATGCTAGTTAGACTTCTTCTCACTTGGCAGTTTGGGGGTTTGCAGATTTGGACAACTTTCACCCATAAAGAGGGAACGACGGGTCCGAAATTTCCAGTGCTTGGCCCCCCTTTGACGGGTGCTCTGACCCTCCCTCTTGCTTTGCATTGCAGCTCTGCTCGTTAAGGTTGACTATTGTGTATGGAGAGAGCGGATTTCCAACAGCAATGAATGAAGATTACTGACTAAAAGTATCTGAAGCGTCAGTGAAGATGGATTATCTAGAAAGTGTATGATATAGATAAAGGGGGGGAGCCGTAATAGCCGCCATAGTGTGTAGGATATCACTTATTGTGCTGTGATGCCCCTCGGACTCGTCAGTTGCTCCTCTCGTATCGACTGTGTTATTTTATGGCCTTTTTCCTCGTATTTCTCGGCGTGCTGTGTCCATTGTTGTTTTCGTGCTCATCTGTTTTGTATTTTGTGGTCAGAGTCTTATCTCACGAGCCGGAAAGAGGAGGCAGAACGCGTCCCTGGGGGTTCCCTCCATTAACACTGACGATAACAGTGCCCTCGCTCATGAGGCGGTGCCCGCTCTGAGGGGAAGGTGGGTTTGATTGTGATGTATCCTGAGGGTGGGGCGACCCCTGCAGGTCTGTGTAATGATGTGCAGATAGTCCTCCGGTCTGACCGCCATGGTATTGAGCTGTTTACGCGCTGCGTCCGTCTCCTCAGCGGGATGGATGGCTTTTACTTTCTTATTGATTTCCATAATGTCAGATCAGCATTGTCAGAGGTGTGGAGACCTCCCGGAGCGTGCGGCCGTCCCTGGGTACAGTGCGCCAGGGAGCAGCGAGACAATGGACAGCTCGTTATATGACAAGCGGGAGGTTTATATCACGGGATGGGGGGGGGGCACAGAGCGCTGTATTGTGGTCGAAAAACCTTGCACCGCCATGAACCGTGTTGAGCTCCACATACTTGTGTCTGCCTCCGGGGGAAGGCACAACACGCGCGGCGCCTGCGGGGAAATGTATTTATTATACAATAAACCATGCCTCTAATCCCAAGCGATCGCCCTTGTGGCCCCCGAGCAGATATACATCCCCTCTGGAGGACACATGTTAATAGTATACGTCCCGACTCCTCTATACGTCCCCTCTGGAGGGCACATGTATATAAAATACATCCCGACTCCTCTATACGTCCCCTCTGGAGGGCACATGTATATAAAATACGTCCCGACTCCTCTATACGTCCCCTCTGGAGGGCACATGTATATAGTATATGTCCCGACTCCTCTATACGTCTCCTCTGGAGGGCACATGTATATAGTATACGTCCCGGCTCCTCTGGAGGGCACATGTATATAGTATACGTCCCGACTCCTCTATACGTCCCGACTCCTCTATACATCTCCTCTGGAGGACACATGTATATAGTATACGTCCCGACTCCTCTATACGTCCCGACTCCTCTGGAGGGCACATGTATATAGTATACATCCCGACTCCTCTATACGTCTCCTCTGGAGGGCACATGTATATAGTATACGTCCCGGCTCCTCTGGAGGACACATGTATATAGTATACGTCCCGACTCCTCTATAGTCCCGACTCCTCTATACGTCTCCTCTGGAGGGCACATGTATATAGTATACGTCCCGACTCCTCTATACGTCCCCTCTGGAGGGCACGTGTATATAGTATACGTCCCGACTCCTCTATACGTCCCGACTCCTCTGGAGGGCACATGTATATAGTATACGTCCCGACTCCTCTATACGTCCCGACTCCTCTATACATCTCCTCTGGAGGGCACATGTATATAGTATACGTCCCGGCTCCTCTGGAGGACACATGTATATAGTATACGTCCCGACTCCTCTATACGTCCCGACTCCTCTATACATCTCCTCTGGAGGACACATGTATATAGTATACGTCCCGACTCCTCTATACGTCCCGACTCCTCTATACATCCCCTCTGGAGGACACATGTATATAGTATACGTCCCGACTCCTCTATACGTCTCCTCTGGAGGACACATGTATATATACTATACGTCCCGGCTCCTCTGGAGGGCACATGTATATAGTATATGTCCCGGCTCCTCTATACATCTCCTCTGGAGGACACATGTATATAGTATACGTCCCGACTCCTCTATACGTCTCCTCTGGAGGGCACATGTATATAGTATACGTCCCGGCTCCTCTGGAGGGCACATGTATATAGTATACGTCCCGACTCCTCTATACGTCCCGACTCCTCTATACATCTCCTCTGGAGGACACATGTATATAGTATACGTCCCGACTCCTCTATACGTCCCGACTCCTCTATACATCCCCTCTGGAGGACACATGTATATAGTATACGTCCCGACTCCTCTATACGTCTCCTCTGGAGGGCACATGTATATACTATACGTCCCGGCTGCTCTGGAGGGCACATGTATATAGTATACGTCCCGTCTCCTCTATACGTCCCGACTCCTCTATACATCTCCTCTGGAGGACACATGTATATAGTATATGTCCCGGCTCCTCTATACATCTCCTCTGGAGGGCACGTGTATATAGTATACATCCCGGCTCCTCTGGAGGTCACATGTATATAGTATACGTCCCGGCTCCTCTATACGTCCCGACTCCTCTGGAGGGCACATGTATATAGTATACGTCTCCTCTGCAGGGCACATGTATATAGTATACATCCCGGCTCCTCTGGAGGTCACATGTATATAGTATACGTCCCGGCTCCTCTATACGTCCCGACTCCTCTGGAGGGCACATGTATATAGTATACGTCTCCTCTGCAGGGCACATGTATATAGTATACGTCCCGGCTCCTCTGGAGGGCACGTGTATATAGTATACGTCCCGACTCCTCTGGAGGGCACGTATATATAGTATACGTCTCCTCTGGAGGGCACATGTATATAGTATACGTCCTGGCTCCTCTATATGTCTCCTCCGGAGGGTACGGGTATATAGTATACGTCTCCTCTGGAGGGTACATGTATATAGTATACATCCCGGCTCCTCTATACGTCTCTCCTGGAGGGCACATGTATATAGTATATGTCTCCTCTGGAGGGCACTTGTATATAGTATATGTCCCGACTCCTCTATACATCTCCTCTGGAGGGCATATGTATATAGTATATGTCTCGGCTCCTCTATACGTCTCCTCTGGAGGGCACATGTATATAGTATATGCCTCGGCTCCTCTATACATCTCCTCTGGAGGGCACATGTATATAGTATACGTCTCCTCTGGAGGGCACGTGTGTATATAGTATACGTCTCGGCTCCTCTATACACCTCCTCTGGAAGGCACATGTATATAGTATACATCTCCTCTGGAGGGCACGTGTATATAGTATACGTCCCAGCTCCTCTATATGTCTCCTCTGGAGGGCACGTGTATATAGTATACGTCTCGGTTCCTCTATACATCTCCTCTGGAGGGCACATGTATATAGTATACGTCTCCTCTGGAGGGCACGTGTATATAGTATACGTCTCGGTTCCTCTATACATCTCCTCTGGAGGGCACGTGTATATAGTATACGTCTCGGTTCCTCTATACATCTCCTCTGGAGGGCACATGTATATAGTATACGTCTCCTCTGGAGGGCACGTGTATATAGTATACGTCTCTGCTCCTCTATACACCTCCTCTGGAGGGCACGTGTATATAGTATACATCCCGGCTCCTCTATACGTCCCGGCTCCTCTATACGTCTCCTCTGAAGGGCACGTGTATATAGTATACGTCTCCTCTGGAGGGCACGTGTATATAGTATACGTCTCCTCTGGAGGGCAAGTGTATATAGTATACGTCCCAGCTCCTCTATACGTCTCCTCTGGAGGGCACATGTATATAGTATACATCCCGGCTCCTCTATACATCTCCTCTGGAGGGCACGTGTATATAGTATACGTCTCCTCTGGAGGGCACGTGTATATAGTATACATCCCGGCTCCTCTATACGTCTCCTCTGGAGGGCACGTGTATATAGTATACGTCTCCTCTGAAGGGCACGTGTATGTAGTATACGTCTCCTCTGAAGGGCACGTGTATGTAGTATACGTCTCTGCTCCTCTATACACCTCCTCTGAGTATACGTCTCTGCTCCTCTATACACCTCCTCTGAGTATACGTCTCTGCTCCGCTATACACCTCCTCTGGAGGGCACGTGTATATAGTATACGTCTCGGTTCCTCTATACATCTCCTCTGGAGGGCACGTGTATATAGTATACGTCTCGGTTCCTCTATACATCTCCTCTGGAGGGCACATGTATATAGTATACGTCTCCTCTGGAGGGCACGTGTATATAGTATACGTCTCTGCTCCTCTATACACCTCCTCTGAGTATACGTCTCTGCTCCTCTATACACCTCCTCTGGAGGGCACGTATATATAGTATACGTCTCGGTTCCTCTATACATCTCCTCTGGAGGGCACGTGTATATAGTATACGTCTCTGCTCCTCTATACACCTCCTCTGAGTATACGTCTCGGTTCCTCTATACATCTCCTCTGGAGGGCACATGTATATAGTATACGTCTCCTCTGGAGGGCACGTGTATATAGTATACGTCTCTGCTCCTCTATACACCTCCTCTGAGTATACGTCTCTGCTCCTCTATACACCTCCTCTGGAGGGCACATGTATATAGTATACGTCTCCTCTGGAGGGCACGTGTATATAGTATACGTCTCTGCTCCTCTATACACCTCCTCTGAGTATACGTCTCTGCTCCTCTATACACCTCCTCTGGAGGGCACATGTATATAGTATACGTCTCCTCTGGAGGGCACGTGTGTATATAGTATACGTCTCGGCTCCTCTATACACCTCCTCTGGAGGGCACATGTATATAGTATACATCTCCTCTGGAGGGCACGTGTATATAGTATACGTCCCAGCTCCTCTATATGTCTCCTCTGGAGGGCACGTGTATATAGTATACGTCTCGGTTCCTCTATACATCTCCTCTGGAGGGCACGTATATATAGTATACGTCTCGGCTCCTCTATACACCTCCTCTGGAGGGCACATGTATATAGTATACGTCTCCTCTGGAGGGCACATATATATAGTATACGTCTCGGTTCCTCTATACATCTCCTCTGGAGGGCACGTATATATAGTATACGTCTCGGCTCCTCTATACACCTCCTCTGGAGGGCACATGTATATAGTATACATCCCAGCTCCTCTGGAGGGCATATGTATATAGTATATGTCCCAGCTCCTCTATATGTCTCCTCTGGAGGGCACGTGTATATAGTATACGTCTCGGTTCCTCTATACATCTCCTCTGGAGGGCACATGTATATAGTATACGTCTCCTCTGGAGGGCACGTGTATATAGTATACGTCTCGGTTCCTCTATACATCTCCTCTGGAGGGCACGTATATATAGTATACGTCTCGGCTCCTCTATACACCTCCTCTGGAGGGCACATGTATATAGTATACATCTCCTCTGGAGGGCATATGTATATAGTATACGTCCCAGCTCCTCTATATGTCTCCTCTGGAGGGCACGTGTGTATATAGTATACGTCTCGGTTCCTCTATACCAGGGGTGCACAACCTGCGGCCCGGGGGCCACATGCGGCCCTTGATACCATTCTGTGCGGCCCCCAACCATCTGGTAACAGACATGTATGCCTATGTCTTGTGGCTGCTCACATGTATTTTTCATGTATTTCTCCCATTAGATGGAGTCCTGGAAGTGTAACTAGACATTAATGGTATATAATGTGTGTTCAATATGCCATAAGTACAATATTTCAGTTGTTAATACACCTTTAAATTTTTATTTCGGCCCTCGTCATTGGTTCAGTCTGGCAATGTGGCCCCCAACCAGGAAACGTTGTGCACCCCTGCTCTATACATCTCCTCTGGAGGGCACGTGTATATAGTATACGTCTCGGTTCCTCTATACATCTCCTCTGGAGGTCATGTGTATATAGTATACGTCTCGGTTCCTCTATACATCTCCTCTGGAGGGCACATGTATATAGTATACGTCTCCTCTGGAGGGCACGTGTATATAGTATACGTCTCTGCTCCTCTATACACCTCCTCTGGAGGGCACGTGTATATAGTATACATCCCGGCTCCTCTATACGTCCCGGCTCCTCTATACGTCTCCTCTGAAGGGCACGTGTATATAGTATACGTCTCCTCTGGAGGGCACGTGTATATAGTATACGTCTCGGTTCCTCTATACATCTCCTCTGGAGGGCACGTATATATAGTATACGTCTCGGCTCCTCTATACACCTCCTCTGGAGGGCACATGTATATAGTATACATCTCCTCTGGAGGGCATATGTATATAGTATACGTCCCAGCTCCTCTATATGTCTCCTCTGGAGGGCACGTGTGTATATAGTATACGTCTCGGTTCCTCTATACATCTCCTCTGGAGGGCACATGTATATAGTAAACGTCTCCTCTGGAGGGCACGTGTATATAGTATACGTCTCGGTTCCTCTATACATCTCCTCTGGAGGTCATGTGTATATAGTATACGTCTCGGTTCCTCTATACATCTCCTCTGGAGGGCACATGTATATAGTATACGTCTCCTCTGGAGGGCACGTGTATATAGTATACGTCTCTGCTCCTCTATACACCTCCTCTGGAGGGCACGTGTATATAGTATACATCCCGGCTCCTCTATACGTCCCGGCTCCTCTATACGTCTCCTCTGAAGGGCACGTGTATATAGTATACGTCTCCTCTGGAGGGCACGTGTATATAGTATACGTCTCGGTTCCTCTATACATCTCCTCTGGAGGGCACATGTATATAGTATACGTCTCCTCTGGAGGGCACGTGTATATAGTATACGTCTCTGCTCCTCTATACACCTCCTCTGGAGGGCACGTGTATATAGTATACATCCCGGCTCCTCTATACGTCCCGGCTCCTCTATACGTCTCCTCTGAAGGGCACGTGTATATAGTATACGTCTCCTCTGGAGGGCACGTGTATATAGTATACGTCTCGGTTCCTCTATACATCTCCTCTGGAGGGCACATGTATATAGTATACGTCTCCTCTGGAGGGCACGTGTATATAGTATACGTCTCTGCTCCTCTATACACCTCCTCTGGAGGGCACGTGTATATAGTATACATCCCGGCTCCTCTATACGTCCCGGCTCCTCTATACGTCTCCTCTGAAGGGCACGTGTATATAGTATACGTCTCCTCTGGAGGGCACGTGTATATAGTATACGTCTCGGTTCCTCTATACATCTCCTCTGGAGGGCACATGTATATAGTATACGTCTCCTCTGGAGGGCACGTGTATATAGTATACGTCTCTGCTCCTCTATACACCTCCTCTGGAGGGCACGTGTATATAGTATACATCCCGGCTCCTCTATACGTCCCGGCTCCTCTATACGTCTCCTCTGAAGGGCACGTGTATATAGTATACGTCTCTGCTCCTCTATACACCTCCTCTGAGTATACGTCTCTGCTCCTCTATACACCTCCTCTGGAGGGCACGTGTATATAGTATACGTCTCTGCTCCTCTATACACCTCCTCTGGAGGGCATGTGTATAATATACGTCCATTTCTCCCATTTTAAGGGACCCGTTGCAGTTTGGAGGCTGGGTTCGGAGCCCAGTTCAGGTCGTACGCGGCAGATTGAGGATCAGCTCCTGCTGAGTGATTGGGGTCATTTCGGACGCTCATCTTGCAGATGTTACACGTGTGGACGACATGTGGCCAGTCATGAGGATCCCGCTGATTAGTGGCACGCCGCCACGCTCTTCATTTCCCTTTTAATTCGCTGAGTTTTGCCTTTTCTGCCCACTTCACAATGCGAGCGTCCCCATGCCATCTGTCCCTGCCGTCCGTACAGCCTGGAGATTATCTGGATTGTCGCTGCCAGAACTGGAATTTAGACCACAGCGCCCTGACCTGGGCAGAGGCTGAGCACAGGCGGGGGTCCGGGGCTTCGTTATAATCTGCCGTGTACCCGGGTACTGGGACACAAGACCCCTCTACTGCATCACTGCCCCCTGTACTGACTGCAGCGGATGGGAGCCATAGATGAAATGTTTGGGGGGTTTTCATGTTTTGCTTCTATTTTACACCATTTTCTGTGACCTGCAGTGTAAAGCATGGGGGTCCTCATTCTGGTTTCTTGGTATACCATACATTTCCTCTTTGTAATCTGTAAATATGACTGTCCACATAAGTACTGTACAGCGAACTGAAGGATGACATTTCCTTTTTCTGGAGCTTACTTGTCAGCTTTACTGTGTAGACCAGGACCAGTTAACAGTCATCTCATTATCATTAGAGGGTGGGGTCAGCAGAGTCATCTCATCATTAGAGGACGGGGTCAGCAGAGTCATCTCATTAGATGGCGGGGTCAGGAGAGTCATCTTATTATCAATTGAGGGCCAGTCAGCAGTCATCTCATTATTATTAGAGGATGGTGTCAGAAGAGTTATCTCATCATTAGATGGCGAAGTCAACAGAGTCATCTCATTATTTTTAGAGGGTGGGGTCAACAGATTCATCTCATCATTGGAGGGCAGGGTCCGCAGAGTCATCTCATCATTAGCGGGTGGGGTCAGCAGTCATTTCATCATTAGAGGGCAGAGGTCAGCAGAGTCATCTCAACATTAGAAGACGGGGTCAGCAGAGTCATCTCCTTATTAGATGGTGTGATAAGCAGAGTCATCTCATTATTATTATTAGAGGATGGTGTCAGAAGAGTCATCTCATCATTAGATGGCAGGGTCAACAGAGTCATCTCATTATCATTAGAGGGTGGGGTCAGCAGAGTCATCTCATTATCATTAGAGGGCGGGGTCAGCAGAGACCTCTCATTATCATTAGAGGGCGGGGTCAGCAGAGTCATCTCATTATCATTAGAGGGCGGGGTCAGCAGAGTCATCTCATTATCATTAGAGGGCGGGGTCAGCAGAGTCATCTCATTATCATTAGAGCGCGGGGTTATCAGAGTCATCTCGTTATCATTAGAAGGTGAGGTCATCAGAGTCATCTCATTATCATTAGAGGGCGGGGTCAGCAGAGTCATCTCGTTATCATTAGAAGGTGAGGTCAGCAGAGTCATCTCGTTATCATTAGAAGGTGAGGTCAGCAGAGTCATCTCGTTATCATTAGAAGGTGAGGTCAGCAGAGTCATCTCGTTATCATTAGAAGGTGAGGTCAGCAGAGTCATCTCGTTATCATTAGAAGGTGAGGTCATCAGAGTCATCTCATTATCATTAGAAGGTGAGGTCAGCAGAGTCATCTCGTTATCATTAGAAGGTGAGGTCAGCAGAGTCATCTCATTATCATTAGAAGGTGAGGTCAGCAGAGTCATCTCGTTATCATTAGAAGGTGAGGTCAGCAGAGTCATCTCATCATTAGAGGGCGGGGTCAGCATTAATCGCATCCATTCGACACTCCAGTTAACCTCAATTATCTGACTCCTCCCCCTCATTTACATTTAGTATCCACTGCCCTTCTTTATATATCATACAATGCTGCAGCTGTAACCTGGAAGGTGGGGGGGGGGGGGGGGGGTCTCTTTACATTCGGGAGTCTCCTGACACAGATGATTGAGCAGAGTCCTTGCAGTGCGCTGCCGGCACGTGGGCCCCAGCGCTCCAATCCTGCACAGTGCCGCTAAGAGCGCTGCTGTGTCACGTTTATTAATTACGGAGTATTTGGCAGAAAACACTACGAGGAGATGATGATTCACAGGCAGAAGGAAGAAGCCTCATTACTCTCCGCGCTGCACCATCTGTCTCCTCCTGATAAAGTGGGAGGCCGCGATGGAGACGCTTCCTTATAGACACCTGCCGGCTCCGAGGAAGCGGGAAGAGTCCTCCACCATACAGCACATTATCAGCATGTACATACACGTGAGCGCAGCTCTGGAGTATAAGACAGGATAAGTAATGTATGTACACAGTGACTGCACCAGCAGAATAGTGAGTGCAGCTCTGGAGTATAATACAGGATGTAACTCAGGATCAGTACAGGATAAGTAATGTATGTGCACAGTTACTGCACCAGCAGAATAGTGAGTGCAGCTCTGGAGTATAATACAAGATGTAACTCAGGATCAGTACAGGATAAGTAATGCATGTACACAGTGACTGCACCAGCAGTATAGTGAGTGCAGCTCTGGAGTATAATACAAGATGTAACTCAGGATCAGTACAGGATAAGTAATGCATGTACACAGTGACTGCACCAGCAGAATAGTGAGTGCAGCTCTGGAGTATAATACAGGATGTAACTCAGGATCAGTACAGGATAAGTAATGCATGTACACAGTGACTGCACCAGCAGTATAGTGAGTGCAGCTCTGGAGTATAATACAGGATGTAACTCAGGATCAGTACAGGATAAGTAATGTATGTACACAGTGACTGCACCAGCAGAATAGTGAGTGCAGCTCTGGAGTATAATACAGGATGTAACTCAGGATCAGTACAGGATAAGTAATGTATGTACACAGTGACTCCACCAGCAGAATAGTGAGTGCAGCTCTGGAGTATAATACAGGATGTAACTCAGGATCAGTACAGGATAAGTAATGTATGTACACAGTGACTGCACCAGCAGAATAGTGAGTGCAGCTCTGGAGTATAATACAGGATGTAACTCAGGATCAGTACAGGATAAGTAATGTATGTACACAGTGACTGCACCAGCAGAATAGTGAGTGCAGCTCTGGAGTATAATACAGGATGTAACTCAGGATCAGTACAGGATAAGTAATGTATGTACACAGTGACTGCACCAGCAGAATAGTGAGTGCAGCTCTGGAGTATAATACAGGATGTAACTCAGGATCAGTACAGGATAAGTAATGTATGTACACAGTGACTGCACCAGCAGAATAGTGAGTACAGCTCTGGAGTATAATACAGGATGTAACTCAGGATCAGTACAGGATAAGTAATGTAATGTACACAGTGACTGCACCAGCAGAATAGTGAGTGCAGCTCTGGAGTATAATACAGGATGTAACTCAGGATCAGTACAGGATAAGTAATGTATGTACACAGTGACTGCACCAGCAGAATAGTGAGTGCAGCTCTGGAGTATAATACAGGATGTAACTCAGGATCAGTACAGGATAAGTAATGTATGTACACAGTGACTGCACCAGCAGAATAGTGAGTGCAGCTCTGGAGTATAATACAGGATGTAACTCAGGATCAGTACAGGATAAGTAATGTATGTACACAGTGACTGCACCAGCAGTATAGTGAGTGCAGCTCTGGAGTATAATACAGGATGTAACTCAGGATCAGTACAGGATAAGTAATGTATGTACACAGTGACTGCACCAGCAGAATAGTGAGTGCAGCTCTGGAGTATAATACAGGATGTAACTCAGGATCAGTACAGGATAAGTAATGTATGTACACAGTGACTGCACCAGCAGAATAGTGAGTGCAGCTCTGGAGTATAATACAGGATGTAACTCAGGATCAGTACAGGATAAGTAATGTATGTACACAGTGACTGCACCAGCAGAATAGTGAGTGCAGCTCTGGAGTATAATACAGGATGTAACTCAGGATCAGTACAGGATAAGTAATGTATGTACACAGTGACTGCACCAGCAGAATAGTGAGTGCAGCTCTGGAGTATAATACAGGATGTAACTCAGGATCAGTACAGGATAAGTAATGTATGTACACAGTGACTGCACCAGCAGAATAGTGAGTGCAGCTCTGGAGTATAATACAGGATGTAACTCAGGATCAGTACAGGATAAGTAATGTATGTACACAGTGACTGCACCAGCAGAATAGTGAGTGCAGCTCTGGAGTATAATACAGGATGTAACTCAGGATCAGTACAGGATAAGTAATGTATGTACACAGTGACTGCACCAGCAGAATAGTGAGTGCAGCTCTGGAGTATAATACAGGATGTAACTCAGGATCAGTACAGGATAAGTAATGTATGTACACAGTGACTGCACCAGCAGAATAGTGAGTGCAGCTCTGGAGTATAATACAGGATGTAACTCAGGATCAGTACAGGATAAGTAATGTATGTACACAGTGACTGCACCAGCAGAATAGTGAGTGCAGCTCTGGAGTATAATACAGGATGTAACTCAGGATCAGTACAGGATAAGTAATGTATGTACACAGTGACTGCACCAGCAGAATAGTGAGTGCAGCTCTGGAGTATAATACAGGATGTAACTCAGGTTCAGTACAGGATAAGTAATGTATGTACACAGTTACTGCACCAGCAGAATAGTGAGTGCAGCTCTGGAGTATAATACAGGATGTAACTCAGGATCAGTACAGGATAAGTAATGTATGTACACAGTGACTGCACCAGCAGAATAGTGAGTGCAGCTCTGGAGTATAATACAAGATGTAACTCAGGATCAGTACAGGATAAGTAATATAATGTACACAGTGAATGCACCAGCAGAATAGTGAGTGCAGCTCTGGAGTATAATACAGGATGTAACTCAGGATCAGTACTGGATAAGTAAGTTGTGAGTGATCACACTCATCATCCTTATTAATACCCTCATCATCCTGACCTCTGTTCTGTTTTTTCTTGTTGCAGTTTGCTGCTTCGTGGTCCACAAGCGCTGTCATGAGTTCGTCACGTTCTCCTGCCCCGGAGCGGATAAAGGGCCGGACACAGATGTAAGTACCAGCGCTGTAGATGTACTTACCTGACGCTTGTCGTGTGACTTGCTGTGCGCCTCTGATGAACGTTGGGTCCGGTCTTTGCTTCGTTCCCTTCTAGACTCCGGTGGTCGGTGTCTGCACTTCAGGCTGCTCATCTGTCACGGTTCTCTAGTTTCTGTACAATTGTAACGAACCTTCAGCAGTGGGAGGAGGTTTAGTTTAGAAGAGATTTCCAGCCTACTGATTTAAACAGGAATGCTGCCATTGCTGACAGCAAGCAGAGATGTGGAAAACAGTGAGGGATTGAAGCATTCTGCAGGCTGCAGGCAGATACTGCTCGGTGTAGCAGTGCCGCTGGGGACGCTCTGTCAGTGAGATGTATTTTGCTGATTTTGCATTCCTGCACAGCGGAGACGAGTGATGTGCCGGTTGTGCTTTACCTTCCATGAATAATGCAGGCTGTATATTTATCCGCTGTGACGTGTGAATGTGTCTCTGGGGGGCGCCGCGCTTTCGGCCTCTGCCGTGATTACAGCCATATGTTATTTGGCTCGGGCCGTATTGATGGCGCTGGAGGATCCTTTAGTGGGAAGCTAATGAGGCCACTGGTGATACTGGTCAGAGCCGCAATAACTGGCCCATTATAGCCGGCCTCGTATTTAAAGGGACACTCCAGTCATAGCCGAATTACCATCCCCCATCTTTTCTAGCTGCTAGATCTCGTCTCCATGACAACTATTTCCCCCTGGTAGTCATGCTCCACCCACTTGTGTTATTTCCTGTTCCCTTTAGCTCTTAGGATGCGGCCACCTTTGCGAGGATTTTAGCGGTTGTCACCTGGCTTTCTGCAGACCCGGAGGGGCAGCCACATCTCACTATGATGCCCCCGATGTGGAGGGGCTTGGGTGAGGGTCCCCTTTAAGTAGCTGTGATGTGTGCGGCCCTGGAGCGTCGCCGTCTCCTCCTCTTCTAATTACGGCTCATCCTGAAGTTGTGTCTAATGATTAGAGCTCGTAAAGAGCGTAACAACCTGGAGTTTATAGCTCGGGGAGCTCCCGCGCCTCGGAGGATAATCCGATAAATGGCGGGAGGAGGAAGGAGGCGAGACGGCCGACATCTGCTTGTAGAAACCGCCACAACAGGCTTCAGCAGCAGGAAAAATCCAACAGATCTCTGCTTGCTGTCAGTGACTGGGAACATTCAGTACCTACATACAGTGAGCTGAGGGTATGGTACCTGTACACCCAGTGTGGGCAATTCTCCATAGACTCCAGGCTGATGCGCTGATACATTGTAACAAACCCCCAGCTAACAGACCTGTGAGCCACAACAGTCCTCTGTGGACTCCAGGCTGATACGGTTTACTGCACTGATACATTGTAACAAACCCTCAGCTAACAGACCTGTGAGACACAACAGTCCTCTGTGGACTCCAGGCTGATACGGTTTACTGCACTGATACATTGTAACAAACCCTCAGCTAACAGACCTGTGAGACACAACAGTCCTCTGTGGACTCCAGGCTGATACGGTTTACTGCACTGAAACATTGTAACAAACCCTCAGCTAACAGACCTGTGAGACACAACAGTCCTCTGTGGACTCCAGGCTGATACGGTTTACTGCACTGATACATTGTAACAAACCCTCAGCTAACAGACCTGTGAGACACAACAGTCCTCTGTGGACTCCAGGCTGATACGGTTTACTGCACTGAAACATTGTAACAAACCCTCAGCTAACAGACCTGTGAGACACAACAGTCCTTTGTGGACTCCAGGCTGATACGGTTTACTGCACTGATACATTGTAACAAACCCTCAGCTAACAGACCTGTGAGACACAACAGTCCTTTGTGGACTCCAGGCTGATACGGTTTACTGCACTGATACATTGTAACAAACCCTCAGCTAACAGACCTGTGAGACACAACAGTCCTCTGTGGACTCCAGGCTGATACGGTTTACTGCACTGATACATTGTAACAAACCCTCAGCTAACAGACCTGTGAGACACAACAGTCCTCTATGGACTCCAGGCTGATACGGTTTACTGCACTGATACATTGTAACAAACCCTCAGCTAACAGACCTGTGAGACACAACAGTCCTCTGTGGACTCCAGGCTGATACGGTTTACTGCACTGATACATTGTAACAAACCCTCAGCTAACAGACCTGTGAGACACAACAGTCCTCTGTGGACTCCAGGCTGATACGGTTTACTGCACTGATACATTGTAACAAACTGTTAGAACACTGCAGAGATCTGTGCTGTGGATGTAATTACCTCTTGAAAGATTGTGTACACTGATACATTGTAACAGACCTACAGATGTATTAGGTCAGGATAGGTTACCCGCCTCTGGATGTTAATTAGAATAATACCGTTCATTGACAGCAAGCAGAGATCTTGAGAATGTTGAGGAGAAGAAAGTCTTGGCAGTTCCAGTCCTGTGCATGTTGTAGATCTCAGCTGAGGCCTCGAGCGCCGCATCCTCCTCACACTGACCCAAAGGAGCGCGGCAGGCGCCATGTCAGGTGTCACCATACTGCTGCCCGCACCCATGGGTCGTACCACTGCTGCCCGCACCCATGGGTCGTACCACTGCTGCCCCCCACCCATGGGTCGTACCACTGCTGCCCCCCACCCATGGGTCGTACCACTGCTGCCCCCCACCCATGGGTCGTACCACTGCTGCCCCCCACCCATGGGTCGTACCACTGCTGCCCCCCACCCATGGGTCGTACCACTGCTGCCCCCCACCAATGGGTCATACCACTGCTGCCCCCCACCCATGGGTCGTACCACTGCTGCCCCCCACCCATGGGTCATACCACTGCTGCCCCCCACCCATGGGTCATACCACTGCTGCCCCCACCCATGGGTCATACCACTGCTGCCCCCCACCCATGGGTCATACCACTGCTGCCCCCACCCATGGGTCATAACACTCTAGAGAAGTGGTACTGTGCAGTGCATACAGCTGTAGAGAAGTGGTACTGTGCAGTGCATACAGCTGTAGAGAAGTGGTACTGTGCAGTGCATACAGCTGTAGAGAAATGGTACTGTGCAGTGTATACAGCTGTAGAGAAGTGGTACTGTGCAGTGTATACAGCTGTAGAGAAGTGGTACTGTGCGGAGTATACAGCTGTAGAGAAGTGGTACTGTGCCGTGTATACAGCTGTAGAGAAGTGGCACTGTGCAGTGTATACAGCTGTAGAGAAGTGGTACTGTGCAGTGTATACAGCTGTAGAGAAGTGGTACTGTGCAGTGTATACAGCTGTAGAGAAGTGGTACTGTGCCGTGCATACAGCTGTAGAGAAGTGGTACTGTGCCGTGTATACAGCTGTAGAGAAGTGGTACTGTGCAGTGTATACAGCTGTAGTGAAGTGGTACTGTGCAGTGCATACAGCTGTAGAGAAGTGGTACTGTGCAGTGCATACAGCTGTAGAGAAATGGTACTGTGCAGTGTATACAGCTGTAGAGAAGTGGGTCATACCACTGCTGCCCCCACCCATGGGTCATACCACTGCTGCCCCCCACCCATGGGTCATACCACTGCTGCCCCCACCCATGGGTCATAACACTCTAGAGAAGTGGTACTGTGCAGTGCATACAGCTGTAGAGAAGTGGTACTGTGCAGTGCATACAGCTGTAGAGAAGTGGTACTGTGCAGTGCATACAGCTGTAGAGAAATGGTACTGTGCAGTGTATACAGCTGTAGAGAAGTGGTACTGTGCAGTGTATACAGCTGTAGAGAAGTGGTACTGTGCGGAGTATACAGCTGTAGAGAAGTGGTACTGTGCCGTGTATACAGCTGTAGAGAAGTGGCACTGTGCACTGTATACAGCTGTAGAGAAGTGGTACTGTGCAGTGTATACAGCTGTAGAGAAGTGGTACTGTGCAGTGTATACAGCTGTAGAGAAGTGGTACTGTGCCGTGCATACAGCTGTAGAGAAGTGGTACTGTGCCGTGTATACAGCTGTAGAGAAGTGGTACTGTGCAGTGTATACAGCTGTAGTGAAGTGGTACTGTGCAGTGCATACAGCTGTAGAGAAGTGGTACTGTGCCGTGTATACAGCTGTAGAGAAGTGGCACTGTGCAGTGTATACAGCTGTAGAGAAGTGGTACTGTGCAGTGTATACAGCTGTAGAGAAGTGGTACTGTGCAGTGTATACAGCTGTAGAGAAGTGGTACTGTGCCGTGTATACAGCTGTAGAGAAGTGGTACTGTGCCGTGTATACAGCTGTAGAGAAGTGGTACTGTGCCGTGTATACAGCTGTAGAGAAGTGGCACTGTGCAGTGTATACAGCTGTAGTGAAGTGGTACTGTGCAGTGCATACAGCTGTAGAGAAGTGGTACTGTGCCGTGTATACAGCTGTAGAGAAGTGGTACTGTGCCGTGTATACAGCTGTAGAGAAGTGGTACTGTGCCGTGTATACAGCTGTAGAGAAGTCTCACTGTGCAGTGTATACAGCTGTAGAGAAGTGATACTGTGCAGTGCATACAGCTGTAGAGAAGTGGTACTGTGCAGTGTATACAGCTGTAGAGAAGTGGTACTGTGCCGTGTATACAGCTGTAGAGAAGTGGTACTGTGCCGTGTATACAGCTGTAGAGAAGTGGTACTGTGCCGTGTATACAGCTGTAGAGAAGTGGTGCTGTGCAGTGCATACAGCTGTAGAGAAGTGGTACTGTGCGGAGTATACAGCTGTAGAGAAGTGGTACTGTGCAGTGTATACAGCTGTAGAGAAGTGGTACTGTGCGGAGTATACAGATGCTGCGGCTCCTCTTGGCCGCAGTGTTGGTAGCAGCAGGTGGGCTCCGGATTTGGCGGCCCCTCCCTCGTCCCCCATTAGATCCATTACCGCAGATAAATTCCGTGATTATATTATGGCAGCTGCAAATCCTTTGTAAAGTCCAGAGCAGTCCCCGGGCGGCCGCGATAAGTGGGTCACTGCTGCCCGAAACGGCTCCATCGCCCGGGGCGCCCGGCTGCATTACACAGAGCGAAGGACGAGCGGCGCCCCCCGACTCATCATTCATGATACTGATATTTATCCAGACGTGTGACTTTCTCCTGTCCCTGGCCGGAGCGCATGAGACGGAACGTGTCCGATCCACGTACCAGTCATGTCCTGAAGGGATGGGCCCCCCACCTGTTATCACAGGGATGTGCTGATCGCACTGTGCCTTTAAATCCCCCCCACGAAGTACCCCCTAGACCACCGCAGATTGTGAATTTTACCCCCTCTATACCATCCCAGGTGTCCACCGGTGAGGGAGGCGGGGGTCTGTATACAATCTATGTATGCTCCGGCCCAGGAGACAGTTACTGCTGGCAGAGCTGAGGTTTTGCTCCACTGTCCGGGTTGTCCTGTCGGGTGCGCTGTACACACTCCTGATTTCCCAGCATCCCCTGCAGTCAGTAATTAAGTTGCTGATGTTGCTGCTCTGCGGTTCGTGTGTCTAGAAGCCATTAGTTGCCGTATGGCGGCAGTTCATTCAGAACTCGTGGCTTCCTGCCCGACCACCGTTCGCCACCACGTGACCGCATCCCCCCCCCCCCCCCCCCGAACCCTGGTCATCATTAATCTCAGTCCAGCCCTGCACTCTAATCGACTCTCCTCCCCCGCACTGTGAGATATGTACATATCAGCCGTGCACCCTCTGCTGGCCATCACCAGTGCGCCCTGCCGGTGCTCGCCGCCACGCCCTGCCGGTGCTCGCCGCCACTCCCTGCCGGTGCTCGCCGCCACTCCCTGCCGGTGCTCGCCGCCACTCCCTGCCGGTGCTCGCCGCCACTCCCTGCCGATGCTCGCCGCCACGCCCTGCCGGTGCTCGCCGCCACGCCCTGCCGGTGCTCGCCGCCACGCCCTGCCGGTGCTCGCCGCCACGCCCTGCCGGTGCTCGCCGCCACGCCCTGGCGGTGCTCGCCGCCACGCCCTGGCGGTGCTCGCCGCCACTCCCTGCCGGTGCTCGCCGCCACTCCCTGCCGGTGCTCGCCGCCACGCCCTGCCGGTGCTCGCCGCCACGCCCTGCCGGTGCTCGCCGCCACGCTTTGCCGGTGCTCGCCGCCACGCCCTGCCGGTGCTCGCCGCCACGCCCTGCCGGTGCTCAACACCCTGTCACCCAAGATCTAGGGGGTTAACTCCATATTAATGAGCGATATTCAGGGGGGCAAATACTTTTGGCCATTTTGTGTATGTGGCTAGAAATGGAGACGGTTCCTTACCTGCAGCGGCAAGTTGCACCCCGATGTGCAGAGAGCTCCTTTATTACCGGCCGGTCGGAGTCCCCCGTTATTCATATGAATGGTCTCTTCCATCTGTCACATTAACGATGCGCGTTTTCTCTTCCGTACATTTGTGGTCACCCGGCGGCCGCCATCTCTGACGACCACTGACGCTGCCCCCTCCCCCACATGTAATATCTGTGATGATTGACAGATTCCCCCCAACAATGAGGAGAAACCTCCGGAGGTCTCGCTCCGAATTACACAGCAAAAATGTCAATTCCGCATAATCTGTTACCGTGGTAACCTTGGGGTTTCCATGGTAAACAGGTCTAAATTGTTCTCCTGCCTTAGAGTTACTCATCCTGTTTCATGGCGCTCCTCAGGACAGCATGGTCAGCGTCTGATTAAACGGCGACCGGAGAGCTGACCGTACAAAACACATGGCGCTCACTGACACTGTGTAAAGAGGCGCTGCAGCAGCACAAGAGCGCCTGTCCCTCATCTGACTCCATAATTACCCTCAGACGTGCAGGAGCAGCCGACTGACTTGTATTGATACTTAGTAACCCCCTATCACTAGATACTTACAGCAGCAGCACCACCTAGAGGGTGATCAACAGAACAGCCTACCCTCTCAGCAGGAACCAGGGATCTCCAGACTACATGGGGTATCCAAATTGTCCATATCACAGGGTTTACCTAGCTTCTCCAGGCTGCAGGGAGTAACCGGCTTCTCCAGGCTGCAGGGAGTAACCGGCTTCTCCAGGCTGCAGGGAGTAACCGGCTTCTCCAGGCTGCAGGGAGTAACCGGCTTCTCCAGGCTGCAGGGAGTAACCGGCTTCTCCAGGCTGCAGGGAGTAACTGGCTTCTCCAGGCTGCAGGGAGTAACCGGCTTCTCCAGGCTGCAGGGAGTAACTGGCTTCTCCAGGCTGCAGGGAGTAACTGACTTCTCCAGGCTGCAGGGAGTAACCGGCTTCTCCAGGCTGCAGGGAGCGCCCGGCTTCTCCAGGCTGCAGGGAGTAACCGGCTTCTCCAGGCTGCAGGGAGTAACCGGCTTCTCCAGGCTGCAGGGAGCGCCCACCTTCTCCAGGCTGCAGGGAGTAACCGGCTTCTCCAGGCTGCAGGGAGTAACCGGCTTCTCCAGGCTGCAGGGAGTAACCGGCTTCTCCAGGCTGCAGGGAGTAACCGGCTTCTCCAGGCTGCAGGGAGTAACCGGCTTCTCCAGGCTGCAGGGAGGAACCGGCTTCTCCAGGCTGCAGGGAGTAACCGGCTTCTCCAGGCTGCAGGGAGCGCCCGCCTTCTCCAGGCTGCAGGGAGTAACCGGCTTCTCCAGGCTGCAGGGAGTAACCGGCTTCTCCAGGCTGCAGGGAGTAACTGGCTTCTCCAGGCTGCAGGGAGTAACTGGCTTCTCCAGGCTGCAGGGAGCGACCGGCTTCTCCAGGCTGCAGGGAGTAACCGGCTTCTCCAGGCTGCAGGGAGGAACCGGCTTCTCCAGGCTGCAGGGAGCGCCCGCCTTCTCCAGGCTGCAGGGAGCGCCCGCCTTCTCCATCCATGAGAATTCAGACCTCCTTGGAAGCAGTCAGTAAGTTTGCTCCCTGCTGATGATTTGTTGTAGCAGAGACAGTGTGTTCTGTGGCAGTACGCTGGTTCAGCAGACTACGGTGCAGCCATTCTTCTCCAGTCTGTTTGATCTGGCGCAGGAGTGATGGAGTTTGTGCGTCAGTCGGGGATTTGGCTCGTTCCGTGGATTGGCGGTCCGGGCAGCAGTGTGGGCCCAGGCCGTTAGCTCACCACATGACATTCACAGTTTCACACCCAGCCCCCTCATCAAAGTCATTCCCTAAATAAATGTTTAAAATGCCATCATTAGACGGTGACCGCGCCGGTGGCGACCGCCGGATCATTAGCTGAAGGATTCGGCTGCAGCTTTCATGTGTCTTCTCTCGTCTAATGAAGACGCTTTTCCTGGAGAACTTTCTGGGCCCGGGTCTCGGGGGACGCTCCGCCTTATAGTCCGTTATTAGAATTATTGTGCAGCTGAGCCCTGGCATTATACATCCCAGTGGAGCCCCCTGGTGGATCTGACGAATATGGCAACAGCTGGCAAAGTATGGGTTAACGTTCTCCCTCCCAGTTGGGTAGGCGGGTAGCATAGAGCGCCATGTTGTGTAGTAATGTCTGGTAAGGTGGAGCGTCGTGTTGTGTAGTAGAGTCTGGTAAGGTGGAGCGTCGTGTTGTGTAGTAGAGTCTGGTAAGGTGGAGCGTCGTGTTGTGTAGTAGAGTCTGGTAAGGTGGAGCGTCGTGTTGTGTAGTAGAGTCTGGTAAGGTGGAGCGTCGTGTTGTGTAGTAGAGTCTGGTAAGGTGGAGCGCCGTGTTGTGTAGTAGAGTCTGGTAAGGTGGAGCGTCGTGTTGTGTAGTAGAGTCTGGTAAGGTGGAGCGTCGTGTTGTGTAGTAGAGTCTGGTAAGGTGGAGCGTCGTGTTGTGTAGTAGAGTCTGGTAAGGTGGAGCGCTGTGTTGTGTAGTAGAGTCTGGTAAGGTGGAGCGCTGTGTTGTGTAGTAGAGTCTGGTAAGGTGGAGCGTCGTGTTGTGTAGTAGAGTCTGGTAAGGTGGAGCGTCGTGTTGTGTAGTAGAGTCTGGTAAGGTGGAGCGTCGTGTTGTGTAGTAGAGTCTGGTAAGGTGGAGCGTCGTGTTGTGTAGTAGAGTCTGGTAAGGTGGAGCGTCGTGTTGTGTAGTCGAGTCTGGTAAGGTGGAGCGCCGTGTTGTGTAGCAGTGTCTGGTAAGGTGGAGCGTCGTGTTGTGTAGTAGAGTCTGGTAAGGTGGAGCGCCGTGTTGTGTAACAGTGTCTGGTAAGGTGGAGCGCCGTGTTGTGTAGTAGAGTCTGGTAAGGTGGAGCGCCGTGTTGTGTAGCAGTGTCTGGTAAGGTGGAGCGTCGTGTTGTGTAGTAGAGTCTGGTAAGGTGGAGCGCCGTGTTGTGTAGCAGTGTCTGGTAAGGTGGAGCGTCGTGTTGTGTAGTAGAGTCTGGTAAGGTGGAGCGTCGTGTTGTGTAGTAGAGTCTGGTAAGGTGGAGCGTCGTGTTGTGTAGTAGAGTCTGGTAAGGTGGAGCGTCGTGTTGTGTAGTAGAGTCTGGTAAGGTGGAGCGCTGTGTTGTGTAGTAGAGTCTGGTAAGGTGGAGCGCTGTGTTGTGTAGTAGAGTCTGGTAAGGTGGAGCGTCGTGTTGTGTAGTAGAGTCTGGTAAGGTGGAGCGTCGTGTTGTGTAGTAGAGTCTGGTAAGGTGGAGCGTCGTGTTGTGTAGTAGAGTCTGGTAAGGTGGAGCGCCGTGTTGTGTAGTAGAGTCTGGTAAGGTGGAGCGCTGTGTTGTGTAGTAGAGTCTGGTAAGGTGGAGCGTCGTGTTGTGTAGTAGAGTCTGGTAAGGTGGAGCGCTGTGTTGTGTAGTAGAGTCTGGTAAGGTGGAGCGTCGTGTTGTGTAGTAGAGTCTGGTAAGGTGGAGCGTCGTGTTGTGTAGTAGAGTCTGGTAAGGTGGAGCGCTGTGTTGTGTAGTAGAGTCTGGTAAGGTGGAGCGCTGTGTTGTGTAGTAGAGTCTGGTAAGGTGGAGCGCCGTGTTGTGTAGTAGAGTCTGGTAAGGTGGAGCGCTGTGTTGTGTAGTAGAGTCTGGTAAGGTGGAGCGTCGTGTTGTGTAGTAGAGTCTGGTAAGGTGGAGCGTCGTGTTGTGTAGTAGTGTCTGGTAAGGTGGAGCGCCGTGTTGTGTAGTAGAGTCTGGTAAGGTGGAGCGTCCTGTAGTAGAGTCTGGTAAGGTGGAGCGTCGTGTTGTGTAGTAGAGTCTGGTAAGGTGGAGCGTCGTGTTGTGTAGTAGAGTCTGGTAAGGTGGAGCGCCGTGTTGTGTAGTAGAGTCTGGTAAGGTGGAGCGTCCTGTAGTAGAGTCTGGTAAGGTGGAGCGTCGTGTTGTGTAGTAGAGTCTGGTAAGGTGGAGCGCCGTGTTGTGTAGTAATGTCTGCTAAGGTGGAGCGTCGTGTTGTGTAGTAGAGTCTGGTAAGGTGGAGCGTCGTGTTGTGTAGTAGAGTCTGGTAAGGTGGAGCGCTGTGTTGTGTAGTAGAGTCTGGTAAGGTGGAGCGTCGTGTTGTGTAGTAGAGTCTGGTAAGGTGGAGCGCCGTGTTGTGTAGTAGAGTCTGGTAAGGTGGAGCGTCGTGTTGTGTAGTAATGTCTGGTAAGGTGGAGCGTCGTGTTGTGTAGTAGAGTCTGGTAAGGTGGAGCATCGTGTTGTGTAGTAATGTCTGGTAAGGTGGAGCGTCGTGTTGTGTAGTAGAGTCTGGTAAGGTGGAGCGTCGTGTTGTGTAGTAGAGTCTGGTAAGGTGGAGCGTCGTGTTGTGTAGTAGAGTCTGGTAAGGTGGAGCGCCGTGTTGTGTAGTAGAGTCTGGTAAGGTGGAGCGTCGTGTTGTGTAGTAGAGTCTGGTAAGGTGGAGCGTCGTGTTGTGTAGTAGAGTCTGGTAAGGTGGAGCGCCGTGTTGTGTAGTAGAGTCTGGTAAGATGGAGCGTCGTGTTGTGTAGTAGAGTCTGGTAAGGTGGAGCGTCGTGTTGTGTAGTAGAGTCTGGTAAGGTGGAGCGTCGTGTTGTGTAGTAGAGTCTGGTAAGGTGGAGCGTCGTGTTGTGTAGTAGAGTCTGGTAAGGTGGAGCGTCGTGTTGTGTAGTAATGTCTGGTAAGGTGGAGCGCTGTGTTGTGTAGTAGAGTCTGGTAAGGTGGAGCACTGTGTTGTGTAGTAGAGTCTGGTAAGGTGGAGCGTCGTGTTGTGTAGTAATGTCTGGTAAGGTGGAGCGCCGTGTTGTGTAGTAGAGTCTGGTAAGGTGGAGCCGTGGTCAGGGTGTCAGTCTCTGTATACCCCTGTGATTGGTCAGGGTTTGGTCTCTGTGTACCATCTGTGATTGGTCAGGTTGTCAGTCTCTGTGTACCCCCTGTGATTGGTCATGGTGTCAGTCTCTGTGTACCCCCTGTGATTGGTCATGGTGTCAGTCTCTGTGTACCCCCTATGATTGGTCAGGGTGTCAGTCTCTGTACCCCCTGTGATTGGTCATGGTGTCAGTCTCTGTGTACCCTCTGTGATTGGTCAGGGTGTCAGTCTCTGTGTACCCCCTGTGATTGGTCAGGGTGTCAGTCTCTGTGTACCACTGTGATTGGTCAGGGTGTCAGTCTCTGTGTACCCCCTGTGATTGGCCATGGTGTCAGTCTCTGTGTACCCCCTGTGATTGGTCAGGGTGTCACTCTCTGTGTACCCCCTGTGATTGGTCAGGGTGTCCGTCTCTGTGTACCCCCTGTGATTGGTCAGGGTGTCAGTCTCTGTGTACCCCCTGTGATTAGTCATGGTGTCAGTCTCTGTGTACCCCCTGTGATTGGTCATGGTGTCAGTCTCTGTGTTCCCCCTGTGATTGGTCAGGGTGTCAGTCTCTGGGTACCCCTGTGATTGGTCAGGGTCTCTGTCTCTGCACACCCCCCGGGCAGCACACAGAGAGGCCGCTGTTCACACCACACAATGACTCTTTCTCTGCAGTCTACACAGCAGGAAATCTCCTCCTTATACAAAAATATTCACAGAAATTCAGAAGGACGCCGCCTGAAACTGCGCCCCCGCAGGTTAGAGAACAGAGTTGCAAAGCATCATGGGTGACACATGAGAGCGTCTACAGGGGCTGCGGACCCCCATAATACAACCAGTCGTACATTATATTTCCCCCGTGCACATCTCTACAATTTGCTGTGATACGTTATATTCTCCGGGGCGTTGTAATAGACAGTGATACATTATAATCTCCGGGGCGTTAAAATAGACAGTGATACATTATAATCTCCGGGGCGTTATAATAGACAGTGATACATTATAATCTCCGGGGCGTTATAATAGACAGTGATACATTATAATCTCCGGGGCGTTATAATAGACAGTGATACATTATAATCTCCGGAGCGTTATAATAGACAGTGATACATTATAATCTCCGGGGCGTTATAATAGACAGTGATACATTATAATCTCCGGGGCGTTATAATAGACAGTGATACATTATAATCTCTGGGGCGTTATAACAGTGATAATTTATAATCTCCGGGGCGTTATAATCTCTGGGGCGTTATAATAGACAGTGATACGTTATAATCTTTGGGGCGATATAATAGGCAGTGTTACGTTATCATCTCCGGGGGTCTCTATTGTTATACTCGGTGTCTACAATACGAAAACACGATCAACGCTTCAGTCTGCTGTAGATTGTAAGCCTTTAGGACCAGCAGCAGAAGGTGAAAGCCCCCGGGCTTGAATCCCCTCATCCAGAGGAGCCACCTCCATAGACGCCTCATCAGCACCTCACACGTGGACTCAGCTCGGACGAGGGGCATTCTGCGGGCACTCACTTATTTTAAGCAGCATTTTGGAATTGCAGAGTACAGACCTGGTCACTGAGGATGCTGTGCAGAGCAACACGACGCTCCACCTTACCAGACTCTACTACACAACACGACGCTCCACCTTACCAGACTCTACTACACAACACGACGCTCCACCTTACCAGACTCTACTACACAACACGACGCTCCACCTTACCAGACTCTACTACACAACACAGCGCTCCACCTTACCAGACTCTACTACACAACACGACGCTCCACCTTACCAGACTCTACTACACAACACGACGCTCCACCTTACCAGACTCTACTACACAACACGACGCTCCACCTTACCAGACTCTACTACACAACACGGCGCTCCACCTTACCAGACTCTACTACACAACACGACGCTCCACCTTACCAGACTCTACTACACAACACAGCGCTCCACCTTACCAGACTCTACTACACAACACGACGCTCCACCTTACCAGACTCTACTACACAACACGGCGCTCCACCTTACCAGACACTGCTACACAACACGACGCTCCACCTTACCAGACATTACTACACAACACGGCGCTCCACCTTACCAGACTCTACTACACAACACGACGCTCCACCTTACCAGACTCTACTACACAACACGACGCTCCACCTTACCAGACTCTACTACACAACACGGCGCTCCACCTTACCAGACTCTACTACACAACACGGCGCTCCACCTTACCAGACTCTACTACACAACACGACGCTCCACCTTACCAGACTCTACTACACAACACGACGCTCCATCTTACCAGACTCTACTACACAACACGACGCTCCACCTTACCAGACTCTACTACACAACACGACGCTCCACCTTACCAGACTCTACTACACAACACGACGCTCCACCTTACCAGACTCTACTACACAACACGACGCTCCACCTTACCAGACTCTACTACACAACACGGCGCTCCACCTTACCAGACTCTACTACACAACACGGCGCTCCACCTTACCAGACTCTACTACACAACACAGTGCTCCACCTTACCAGACTCTACTACACAACACGGCGCTCCACCTTACCAGACTCTACTACACAACACGACGCTCCACCTTACCAGACTCTACTACACAACACGGCGCTCCACCTTACCAGACTCTACTACACAACACGACGCTCCATCTTACCAGACTCTACTACACAACACGACGCTCCATCTTACCAGACTCTACTACACAACACGGCGCTCCACCTTACCAGACTCTACTACACAACACGACGCTCCACCTTACCAGACTCTACTACACAACACAGTGCTCCACCTTACCAGACTCTACTACACAACACGGCGCTCCACCTTACCAGACTCTACTACACAACACGACGCTCCACCTTACCAGACTCTACTACACAACACGGCGCTCCACCTTACCAGACTCTACTACACAACACGACGCTCCATCTTACCAGACTCTACTACACAACACGACGCTCCATCTTACCAGACTCTACTACACAACACGACGCTCCATCTTACCAGACTCTACTACACAACACGACGCTCCACCTTACCAGACTCTACTACACAACACGACGCTCCATCTTACCAGACTCTACTACACAACACGACGCTCCACCTTACCAGACTCTACTACACAACACGACGCTCCATCTTACCAGACTCTACTACACAACACGACGCTCCACCTTACCAGACTCTACTACACAACACGACGCTCCACCTTACCAGACTCTACTACACAACACGACGCTCCACCTTACCAGACTCTACTACACAACATGACGCTCCACCTTACCAGACTCTACTACACAACATGACGCTCCACCTTACCAGACTCTACTACACAACACGGCGCTCCACCTTACCAGACTCTACTACACAACACGGCGCTCCACCTTACCAGACTCTACTACACAACACGACGCTCCACCTTACCAGACTCTACTACACAACACGGCACTCCACCTTAGCAGACTCTACTACACAACACGACGCTCCACCCTGCCAGACACTGCTACACAACACCGCGCTCCACTGTACCAGACTCTACTACACAACACGGCGCTCCACCTTACCAGACAATGCTACACAACACGGCGCTCCACCTTACCAGACTCTACTACACAACATGACGCTCCACCTTACCAGACTCTACTACACAACATGACGCTCCACCTTACCAGACTCTACTACACAACATGACGCTCCACCTTACCAGACTCTACTACACAACATGACGCTCCACCTTACCAGACTCTACTACACAACACGGCGCTCCACCTTACCAGACTCTACTACACAACACGACGCTCCACCTTACCAGACTCTACTACACAACACAGCGCTCCACCTTACCATACTCTACTACACAACGCTCCACTCTACCAGACTCTACTACACAACACGATGCTCCACCTTACCAGACTCTACTACACAACACGGCGCTCCACCTTACCAGACTCTACTACACAACACGACGTTCCACCCTGCCAGACACTGCTACACAACACGGCGCTCCACCTTAGCAGACTCTACTACACAACACGACGTTCCACCCTGCCAGACTCTACTACACAACGCTCCACTCTACCAGACTCTACTACACAACACGATGCTCCACCTTACCAGACTCTACTACACAACACCGCGCTCCACTGTACCAGACTCTACTACACAACACGGCGCTCCACCTTACCAGACAATGCTACACAACACGGCGCTCAATCACAGGGTGTACACAGAGACCGACCCCCTGACCAATCACAGGGGGTACACAGAGACGGGACGGTGACCCCCCTCCTTTGCTCCCCCAAGACGATGACCCTTCCTACTTTGCTCCCCCAAGATGGTGACCCCCCCTCCTTTGCTCCCCCAAGATGGTGACCCCCTCCTATTTTGCTTCCCCTGGGATGGTGACCCCCTCCTCCTTGGCTCCCCCGGGACGGTGACCCCCTCCTCCTTGGCTCCCCCATGACGGTGACCCCCTCCTCCTTGGCTCCCCCATGACGGTGACCCCCTCCTCCTTGGCTCCCCTGGGACGGTGACCCCCTCCTCCTTGGCTCCCCGGGACGGTGACCCCCTCCTCCTTGGCTCCCCGGGACGGTGACCCCCTCCTCCTTGGCTCCCCTGGGACGGTGACCCCCTCCTTGCTCCTCTGGGAATGCTTTCTATCAGATTTTGGGGGTGTCTGTGGGGTTTCCCCGCCTTCATCTAGGACACTATTTGGAGGTCTCGCAGTCTCGTCCTGTTCCTGGATGGGGTTGAGGTCGGGGGTCTGTGCGGACGGTCAGGTTCTTCCATGTCTTTATGGAGATTGTGCATCGGGCGCAGTCCTGAAGGAGCAGAAAAGCTCCAGAGTCCAGTGGGGGCGTGCCCTCCGCCCTCCATCCCATGACTGGTGCTTGGCGATGGGAGGCTGGCATGCAGCGGCTGATAATGGCAGAGGAGGTTTGGACTCTGCAGGTATGGAGTCCGCAGGGGGTCCATGCTCCTCAGCACTCGGGGACCACACTCTGTGACGTGGTCTCCACCTCGTGGATGAGCGGCTGCGGCTCCCGGTACTTTTCTCCATAGGGTGTATGTATACAGTACAGAGGTGCAGCCATCGCCCTCGCTCTGTGGGGAGGGAACCTGTGTACAAAATAACAATAGAGTCGCCATGATGTGGCCCCAAGGCAAATCGCTGTGACTTGCAAATGGAAGGTAAACTTCCTGTGCAAACTTCCTGAAGATCGAGTGGCTGGAGTGTGGAGATGTGTACATGGTGCTGTGACACCCCCTATATCATGGTACAGCTCACTGATGCCCCCTACATGGTACAGCTCACTGATGCCCCCTATATCATGGTACAGCTCACTGATGCCCCCTATATCATGGTACAGCTCACTGATGCCCCCTATATCATGGTACAGCTCACTGATGCCCCCTATATCATGGTACAGCTCACTGATGCCCCCTATATCATGGTACAGCTCACTGATGCCCTCTATATCATGGTACAGCTCACTGACACCCCCTATATCATGGTACAGCTCACTGACGCCCCCTATATCATGGTACAGCTCACTGACGCCCCCTATATCATGGTACAGCTCACTGACGCCCCCTATATCATGGTACAGCTCACTGACGCCCCCTATATCATGGTACAGCTCACTGACGCCCCCTATATCATGGTACAGCTCACTGATGCCCCTATATCATGGTACAGCTCACTGATGCCCCTATATCATGGTACAGCTCACTGATGCCCCCTTTATCATGGTACAGCTCACTGATGCCCCCTATATCATGGTACAGCTCACTGACGCCCCCTATATCATGGTACAGCTCACTGATGCCCCCTATATCATGGTACAGCTCACTGATGCCCCCTATATCATGGTACAGCTCACTGATGCCCCCTTTATCATGGTACAGCTCATTGATGCCCCCTATATCATGGTACAGCTCACTGATGCCCCCTATATCATGGTACAGCTCACTGATGCCCCCTATATCATGGTACAGCTCACTGATGCCCCCTATATCATGGTACAGCTCACTGATGCCCCCTATATCATGGTACAGCTCACTGATGCCCCCTATATCATGGTACAGCTCACTGATGCCCCCTATATCATGGTACTGCTCATGATACTGTGATATAGTGGGCGTCTGTGAGCAATGCTGAGATTTAGGGGGCGTCGGTGAGCGGTACTGTCATATAGAGGGTCACTGGAAGGTACCGTGATAAAGGGGGCGTTGGTGAGCGGTGCTGGGATATAAAGGGACGTTGGTGAGCGGCACCATGATATAGGGGGGCGTTGGTGAGCGGTACCATGATATAGGGGGGCGTTGGTGAGCGGCACCATGATATAGGGGGCGTTAGTGAGCGGTACCGTGATATAGGGGGGTGTTGGTGAGCGGCACCATGATATAGGGGGGCGTTGGTGAGCGGCACCATGATATAGGGGGCATTGGTGAGCGGTACCGTGATATTGGGGGTGTTGGTGAGCGGCACCATGATATAGGGGGACGTTGGTGAGCGGTACCATGATATTGGGGGCGTTGGTGAGCGGTACCGTGATATAGGGGAACGTTGGTGAGCGGCACCATGATATAGGGGGACGTTGGTGAGCGGTACCGTGATATTGGGGGCGTTGGTGAGCGGCACCGTGATATTGGGGGCATTGGTGAGCGGCACCATGATATAGGGGGACGTTGGTGAGCGGTACCGTGATGTTGGTGAGCGGCACCGTGATATTGGGGGCATTGGTGAGCGGCACCATGATATAGGGGGACGTTGGTGAGCGGTACCGTGATATTGGGGGCGTTGGTGAGCGGCACCGTGATATTGGGGGCGTTGGTGAGCGGCACCGTGATATTGGGGGCATTGGTGAGCGGTACCATGATATTGGGGGCATTGGTGAGCGGTACCATGATATAGGGGGCGTTGGTGAGCGGTACTGTGATATTGGGGGCGTTGGTGAGCGGCACCATGATATAGGGGGACGTTGGTGAGCGGTACCGTGATATTGGGGGCGTTGGTGAGCGGCACCGTGATATTGGGGGCATTGGTGAGCGGTACCATGATATTGGGGGCGTTGGTGAGCGGTACCATGATATTGGGGGCGTTGGTGAGCGGTACCGTGATATTGGGGGCGTTGGTGAGCGGCACCATGATATAGGGGGATGTTGGTGAGCGGTATCGTGATATTGGGGGCTTTGGTGAGCGGTACCATGATATTGGGGGCGTTGGTGAGCCGTACCATGATATAGGGGGCATCGGTGAACGGTACCGTGATATAAGAACGTTGGTGAGCAGTACCGTGACATTGGGGGCGTCAGTGAGCTATGCTGGGATATAGGGAGACGGTGAGTGGTACCGTGATATAGGGGGCGTCGGAGAGCGGTACTGTGATATAGGGGGACGTTGGTGAGCGGCACCGTGATATTGGGGGCGTTGGTGAGCGGTACCATGATATAGGGGGGCGTTGGTGAGCGGCACCGTGATATTGGGGGCGTTGGTGAGCGGTACCGTGATATAGGGGGGCGTTGGTGAGCGGCACCGTGATATAGGGGGGCGTTGGTGAGCGGCACCGTGATATAGGGGGGCGTTAATGAGCGGTACCGTGATATTGGGGGCGTTGGTGAGCGGCACCGTGATATAGGGGGGCGTTGGTGAGCGGCACCGTGATATAGGGGGGCGTTAATGAGCGGTACCGTGATATTGGGGGCGTTGGTGAGCGGTACCATGATATAGGGGGGCGTTGGTGAGCGGCACCGTGATATAGGGGGGCGTTGGTGAGCGGCACCGTGATATAGGGGGACGTTGGTGATCGGCACCATGATATAGGGGGACGTTGGTGATCGGCACCATGATATAGGGGGGCGTTGGTGAGCGGCACCGTGATATTGGGGGCGTTGGTGAGCGGTACCGTGATATAGGGGGGCGTTGGTGAGCGGCACCGTGATATAGGGGGACGTTGGTGATCGGCACCATGATATAGGGGGACGTTGGTGATCGGCACCATGATATAGGGGGGCGTTGGTGAGCGGCACCGTGATATTGGGGGCGTTGGTGAGCGGTACCATGATATAGGGGGGCGTTGGTGAGCGGCACCGTGATATAGGGGGACGTTGGTGAGCGGCACCGTGATATAGGGGGGCGTTGGTGAGCGGCACCGTGATATAGGGGGACGTTGGTGATCGGCACCATGATATAGGGGGACGTTGGTGATCGGCACCATGATATAGGGGGGCGTTGGTGAGCGGCACCGTGATATTGGGGGCGTTGGTGAGCGGTACCGTGATATAGGGGGGCGTTGGTGAGCGGCACCGTGATATAGGGGGACGTTGGTGATCGGCACCATGATATAGGGGGACGTTGGTGATCGGCACCATGATATAGGGGGGCGTTGGTGAGCGGCACCGTGATATTGGGGGCGTTGGTGAGCGGTACCGTGATATAGGGGGGCGTTAATGAGCGGCACCGTGATATTGGGGGCGTTGGTGAGCGGTACCGTGATATAGGGGGGCGTTGGTGAGCGGCACCGTGATATAGGGGGGCGTTGGTGAGCGGCACCGTGATATAGGGGGGCGTTGGTGAGCGGCACCGTGATATAGGGGGGCGTTGGTGAGCGGCACCGTGATATAGAGGGGGGGGCGTTAATGAGCGGTACCGTGATATTGGGGGTGTTGGTGAGCGGTACCATGATATAGGGGGGCGTTGGTGAGCGGCACCGTGATATAGGGGGGCGTTGGTGAGCGGCACCGTGATATAGGGGGGCGTTGGTGAGCGGCACCGTGATATAGGGGGACGTTGGTGAGCGGCACCGTGATATAGGGGGACGTTGGTGAGCGGCACCGTGATATAGGGGGACGTTGGTGAGCGGCACCATGATATAGGGGGTCGTCGGTGAGCGGTACTGTGATATAGGGGGACGTTGGTGATCGGCACCATGATATAGGGGGACGTTGGTGATCGGCACCGTGATATAGGGGGTCGTCGGTGAGCGGTACTGTGATATAAGAACGTTGGTGAGCAGTACCGTGACATAGGGGGCGTCGGTGAGCGATGCTGGGATATAGGGGGCGTCTGTGAGCGGTTATCCCCCCCCCCCCCCAGTATGGTCACATGACGCCTTATGCTCCAGTCATATTGCTGGGTTATTTGCTCCAGTTGCCTGTAAGGTGTCGTCATCTGTCTTCTGTTGACCTCTTCTTGGCCGCGGTAACCGCAGAGCGTTGCTATGTTTACGGCGCTGTCCGCCTGGCTTCTGTCAGTTTCGCCTCTGATGTTGCGCTCTCTTCCTTTAACTTGCGCCATGGAGGAGACGCCCATAAATAAAGCCGCTAATAAATGATACATCTGGATGTGAGCCTCGCCCAGCTCTGCTGCCCCCAGGTGGCCACATATGGCGGATGAGCTTCCATGTGGGGGGCCGCCGCTGGGACGCGTCATGTGACCATGGCCGATCCTTATTCAGACATAAAATTTATGAACGGAGATATTTTTTTCTGTGTCATGGAGAGCAGCGGTTGCCCAGTGACCGCACTGCCGCTGATCGTCCTCGTCAGGCCGTGTTTTGGTTTCCTTCATTAGCGGAGTTTCCTGTGCAGCCGGTTGGCGTCTGACATGCAGAGAGGCGACGCCCGCTGATCTTTCCCACTGTAAAAGGCCTCATGTTCCGTTTTTTACGGTCCGTATACGGAACCATTCATTTCAATGGGTCCACAAAAAAACGGAATCTACTCCATATGCATTTCGTTTCCGTTTTTCCGTTCCGTTAAAAGATAGAACATGTCCTATTATTGTCCGCATAACGGATGAGGATAGCACTGTTCTATCAGGGGTCATCTGTATTTTTTGTGGATCCGTTTTTTACTGACCGCAAAATACTGAAAAAGCCATATGGTCGTGTGCAAGAGGCCTAATGAGTGCAGATTACGCTTCCGATTCCGTGCCTTCACAATCTCTGCTTGCTGTCAGTGACTGGGAACATTCAGTCCTGACAGTTCTTCTCATGTTGGTCACACTGTGTCTGATCCTGTAGATCCTCTGAGGTGGGTCATAAGCTCCGCCCCCGAGGATCTGTCTGGTGGTAACCTCTGGAGGTTTGCTGGGGCCGCAGTGCAGGAGGAGTTCATCTTGTTGTCCTGTGAGGAGCTGCTGTGTACCTAAGGGATATACCCTGCAGAGTATTACACCACTTACCTTGAACTCTGCAGAACATCGCTCTTTCCTCTCTACCTCCTGACAGATACATAGTGATATATCCTGCAGATTATTACACCACTGACCTCTAGAGATCTGCAGAACATCGCTCTGTCCTCTCCACCTCCTGACAGATACATAGTGATATATCCTGCAGATTATTACACCACTGACCTCTAGAGATCTGCAGAACATCGCTCTGTCCTCTCCACCTCCTGACAGATACATAGTGATATATCCTGCAGATTATTACACCACTGACCTCTAGAGATCTGCAGAACATCGCTCTGTCCTCTCCACCTCCTGACAGATACATAGTGATATATCCTGCAGATTATTACACCACTGACCTCTAGAGATCTGCAGAACATCGCTCTGTCCTCTCCACCTCCTGACAGATACATAGTGATATATCCTGCAGATTATTACACCACTGACCTCTAGAGATCTGCAGAACATTGCTCTGTCCTCTCCACCTCCTGACAGATACATAGTGATATATCCTGCAGATTATTACACCACTGACCTCTAGAGATCTGCAGAACATCGCTCTGTCCTCTCCACCTCCTGACAGATACATAGTGATATATCCTGCAGATTATTACACCACTGACCTCTAGAGATCTGCAGAACATCGCTCTGTCCTCCTCTCCACCTCCTGACAGATACATAGTGATATATCCTGCAGATTATTACACCACTGACCTCTAGAGATCTGCAGAACATCGCTCTGTCCTCTCCGCCGCCTGACAGATACATAGTGATATATCCTGCAGATTATTCCACCATTGACCTCTCTAGAGATCTGCAGAACATCGCTCTGTCCCCTCCACCTCCTGACAGATACATAGTGATATATCCTGCAGATTATTCCACCACACAGCTCCCTGCAGATTGTCGCTCCAGGATCGGTGGCGGTTCCTTGTGGCAGGTCTGGGAGCAGCAGCTGCCGGCCGGAGATAAGCGTTATCAGGACACACAATGATTCCTAATGATCTGTAATTAGGGTTTGCTTTGTGCCGTTTCCGCCGGGTCCTCCGCCCCTCTTGTCTAAATATTGATAAGCGGCTTTGGCGCTGCTGATCCCCTCCCCCGCTCCACCTCATTATGTGCATTGATATATTAATCATCCGGGGGAGGGGCCGTATCTGCAGGGAGTGTCGGGTCTTGGGGTAGTCATCGGAAGGGAGGAGGGGGATGCACGCAGTGAAAGAACGGATCTGTCAACAGCAGCTTGTTGATGGTTTCCAGTATCTATACTGCCAAGTTAAAGGGGATTTCCGACTCTTTGTAACTGATGACCTATCCTCTGGGCAGAGCATCACCATCTGATAGGTGGGGTTCCGACACCCAGGACCCCCAGCCACGTGGTCTGGGCACAGCTCAGACCCATTGAAATGAATTGGGGCTGAGCGGCAATAGGGCCCCCCTCTCAGAGAGCTGATCGTCGGGGGTCCCAGATGTTGGGCCCCAACGATCAGATGCTGATGACCTACCCAGACGGTAGGTCATCCGATACATCATTGGGAAAAACCCCTTTAAGACAAACTGCAAGTAATGAGTCAGCAGCAGTGAGCCTCCTTACTGATGGCCTCCTCATAGTGATAGGAAAGAGTCAGCAGTGAGCCTCCTTCCTGATGGCCTCCTCATAGTGATAGTGAAGAATCAGCAGCAGTGAGCCTCCTTACTGATGGCCTCCTCACAGTGATAGTGAAGAATCGGCAGCAGTGAGCCTCCTTACTGATGGCCTCCTCACAGTGATAGTGAAGAATCAGCAGCAGTGAGCCTCCTTACTGATGGCCTCCTCATAGTGATAGTGAAGAATCAGCAGCAGTGAGCCTCCTTACTGATGGCCTCCTCACAGTGATAGGAAAGAGTCAGCAGCAGTGAGCCTCCTTACTGATGGCCTCCTCACAGTGATAGTGAAGAGTCAGCAGCAGTGAGCCTCCTTACTGATGGCCTCCTCACAGTGATAGGAAAGAGTCAGCAGCAGTGAGCCTCCTTACTGATGGCCTCCTCATAGTGATAGGAAAGAGTCAGCAGCAGTGAGCCTCCTTACTGATGGTCTCCTCATAGTGATAGGAAAGAGTCAGCAGCAGTGAGCCTCCTTACTGATGGCCTCCTCACAGTGATAGGAAAGAGTCAGCAGCAGTGAGCCTCCTTACTGATGGCCTCCTCATAGTGATAGTGAAGAGTCAGCAGCAGTGAGCCTCCTTACTGATGGTCTCCTCATAGTGATAGGAAAGAGTCAGCAGCAGTGAGCCTCCTTACTGATGGCCTCCTCATAGTGATAGTCAAGAATCAGCAGCAGTGAGCCTCCTTACTGATGGCCTCCTCACAGTGATAGGAAAGAGTCAGCAGCAGTGAGCCTCCTTACTGATGGCCTCCTCACAGTGATAGGAAAGAGTCAGCAGCAGTGAGCCTCCTTACTGATGGCCTCCTCACAGTGATAGGAAAGAGTCAGCAGCAGTGAGCCTCCTTACTGATGGCCTCCTCACAGTGATAGTGAAGAGTCAACAGCAGTGAGCCTCCTTACTGATGGCCTCCTCACAGTGATAGGAAAGAGTCAGCAGCAGTGAGCCTCCTTACTGATGGCCTCCTCACAGTGATAGGAAAGAGTCAGCAGCAGTGAGCCTCCTTACTGATGGCCTCCTCACAGTGATAGGAAAGAGTCAGCAGCAGTGAGCCTCCTTACTGGTGGCCTCCTCACAGTGATAGGAAAGAGTCAGCAGTGAGCCTCCTTACTGATGGCCTCCTCACAGTGATAGGAAAGAGTCAGCAGCAGTGAGCCTCCTTACTGATGGTCTCCTCATAGTGATAGGAAAGAGTCAGCAGCAGTGAGCCTCCTTACTGATGGCCTCCTCACAGTGATAGTGAAGAATCGGCAGCAGTGAGCCTCCTTACTGATGGCCTACTCATAGTGATAGGAAAGAGTCAGCAGCAGTGAGCCTCCTTACTGATGGCCTCCTCACAGTGATAGTGAAGAATCAGCAGCAGTGAGCCTCCTTACTGATGGCCTCCTCACAGTGATAGGAAAGAGTCAGCAGCAGTGAGCCTCCTTACTGATGGCCTCCTCATAGTGATAGTGAAGAATCAGCAGCAGTGAGCCTCCTTACTGATGGCCTCCTCACAGTGATAGGAAAGAGTCAGCAGCAGTGAGCCTCCTTACTGATGGCCTCCTCATAGTGATAGTGAAGAGTCAGCAGCAGTGAGCCTCCTTACTGATGGCCTCCTCACAGTGATAGGAAAGAGTCAGCAGCAGTGAGCCTCCTTACTGATGGCCTCCTCACAGTGATAGGAAAGAGTCAGCAGCAGTGAGCCTCCTTACTGATGGCCTCCTCACAGTGATAGGAAAGAGTCAGCAGCAGTGAGCCTCCTTACTGATGGCCTCCTCATAGTGATAGTGAAGAATCAGCAGCAGTGAGCCTCCTTACTGATGGCCTCCTCACAGTGATAGTGAAGAATCAGCAGCAGTGAGCCTCCTTACTGATGGTCTCCAAACAGTGATAGGAAAGAGTCAGCAGCAATGAGCCTCCTTACTGATGGCCTCCTCATAGTGATAGGAAAGAGTCAGCAGCAGTGAGCCTCCTTACTGATGGTCTCCTCACAGTGATAGTGAAGAGTCAGCAGCAGTGAGCCTCCTTACTGATGGCCTCCTGACAGTGATAGGAAAGAGTCAGCAGCAGTGAGCCTCCTTACTGATGGCCTCCTCATAGTGATAGTGAAGAATCAGCAGCAGTGAGCCTCCTTACTGATGGCCTCCTCATAGTGATAGTGAAGAATCAGCAGCAGTGAGCCTCCTTACTGATGGCCTCCTCACAGTGATAGGAATGAGTCAGCAGCAGTGAGCCTCCTTACTGATGGCCTCCTCACAGTGATAGTGAAGAATCGGCAGCAGTGAGCCTCCTTACTGATGGCCTCCTCACAGTGATAGGAAAGAGTCAGCAGCAGTGAGCCTCCTTACTGATGGCCTCCTCACAGTGATAGGAAAGAGTCAGCAGCAGTGAGCCTCCTTACTGATGGCCTCCTCACAGTGATAGTGAAGAGTCAGCAGCAGTGAGCCTCCTTACTGATGGCCTCCTCACAGTGATAGGAAAGAGTCAGCAGTGAGCCTCCTTACTGATGGCCTCCTCATAGTGATAGGAAAGAGTCAGCAGCAGTGAGCCTCCTTACTGGTGGTCTCCTCACAGTGATAGGAAAGAGTCAGCAGCAGTGAGCCTCCTTACTGGTGGTCTCCTCATAGTGATAGGAAAGAGTCAGCAGCAGTGAGCCTCCTTACTGATGGCCTCCTCATAGTGATAGTGAAAAATCGGCAGCAGTGAGCCTCCTTACTGATGGCCTCCTCACAGTGATAGGAAAGAGTCAGCAGTGAGCCTCCTTACTGATCGTCTCCTCACAGTGATAGGAAAGAGTCAGCAGCAGTGAGCCTCCTTACTGGTGGTCTCCTCATAGTGATAGGAAAGAGTCAGCAGCAGTGAGCCTCCTTACTGATGGTCTCCTCATAGTGATAGGAAAGAGTCAGCAGCAGTGAGCCTCCTTACTGATGGTCTCCTCACAGTGATAGTGAAGAATCAGCAGCAGTGAGCCTCCTTACTGATGGCCTCCTCATAGTGATAAGAAAGAGTCAGCAGCAGTGAGCCTCCTTACTGATGGCCTCCTCATAGTGATAGTGAAGAATCGGCAGCAGTGAGCCTCCTTACTGATGGCCTCCTCACAGTGATAGGAAAGAGTCAGCAGCAGTGAGCCTCCTTACTGATGGCCTCCTCACAGTGATGGGAAAGAGTCAGCAGCAGTGGGCCTCCTTACTGATGGCCTCCTCATAGTGATAAGAAAGAGTCAGCAGCAGTGAGCCTCCTTACTGATGGTCTCCTCACAGTGATAGTGAAGAATCAGCAACAGTGAGCCTCCTTACTGATGGCCTCCTCACAGTGATAGGAAAGAGTCAGCAGCAGTGAGCCTCCTTACTGATGGCCTCCTCACAGTGATGGGAAAGAGTCAGCAGCAGTGAGCCTCCTTACTGATGGTCTCCTCATAGTGATAGTGAAGAGTCAGCAGCAGTGAGCCTCCTTACTGATGGCCTCCTCACAGTGATAGGAAAGAGTCAGCAGCAGTGGGCCTCCTTACTGATGGCCTCCTCATAGTGATAGTGAAGAATCAGCAGCAGTGAGCCTCCTTACTGATGGTCTCCTCACAGTGATAGTGAAGAATCGGCAGCAGTGAGCCTCCTTACTGATGGCCTCCTCACAGTGATAGTGAAGAATCAGCAGCAGTGAGCCTCCTTACTGATGGCCTCCTCCCAGTGATAGGAAAGAGTCAGCAGCAGTGAGCCTCCTTACTGATGGCCTCCTCACAGTGATAGGAAAGAGTCAGCAGCAGTGAGCCTCCTTACTGATGGACTCCTCACAGTGATAGTGAAGAATCAGCAGCAGTGAGCCTCCTTACTGATGGCCTCCTCCCAGTGATAGGAAAGAGTCAGCAGCAGTGAGCCTCCTTACTGATGGCCTCCTCACAGTGATAGTGAAGAATCAGCAGCAGTGAGCCTCCTTACTGATGGTCTCCTCATAGTGATAGTGAAGAGTCAGCAGCAGTGAGCCTCCTTACTGATGGCCTCCTCACAGTGATAGTGAAGAATCAGCAGCAGTGAGCCTCCTTACTGATGGCCTCCTCCCAGTGATAGGAAAGAGTCAGCAGCAGTGAGCCTCCTTACTGATGGCCTCCTCACAGTGATAGGAAAGAGTCAGCAGCAGTGAGCCTCCTTACTGATGGTCTCCTCATAGTGATAGTGAAGAGTCAGCAGCAGTGAGCCTCCTTACTGATGGTCTCCTCACAGTGATAGGAAAGAGTCAGCAGCAGTGAGCCTCCTTACTGATGGTCTCCTCATAGTGATAGTGAAGAGTCAGCAGCAGTGAGCCTCCTTACTGGTGGTCTCCTCATAGTGATAGGAAAGAGTCAGCAGCAGTGAGCCTCCTTACTGATGGCCTCCTCACAGTGATAGGAAAGAGTCAGCAGCAGTGGGCCTCCTTACTGATGGCCTCCTCATAGTGATAGTGAAGAATCAGCAGCAGTGAGCCTCCTTACTGATGGCCTCCTCACAGTGATAGGAAAGAGTCAGCAGCAGTGAGCCTCCTTACTGATGGCCTCCTCACAGTGATAGTGAAGAATCAGCAGCAGTGAGCCTCCTTACTGATGGCCTCCTCACAGTGATAGGAAAGAGTCAGCAGCAGTGAGCCTCCTTACTGATGGCCTCCTCACAGTGATAGGAAAGAGTCAGCAGCAGTGGGCCTCCTCACAGTGATAGTGAAGAATCAGCAGCAGTGAGCCTCCTTACTGATGGCCTCCTCACAGTGATAGTGAAGAGTCAGCAGCAGTGAGCCTCCTTACTGATGGCCTCCTCACAGTGATAGGAAAGAGTCAGCAGCAGTGGGCCTCCTTACTGATGGCCTCCTCATAGTGATAGTGAAGAATCAGCAGAAGTGAGCCTCCTTACTGATGGCCTCCTCACAGTGATAGTGAAGAATCAGCAGCAGTGAGCCTCCTTACTGATGGTCTCCTCATAGTGATAGGAAAGAGTCAGCAGCAGTGAGCCTCCTTACTGATGGTCTCCTCATAGTGATAGGAAAGAGTCAGTAGCAGTGAGCCTCCTTACTGATGGCCTCCTCACAGTGATAGGAAAGAGTCAGCAGCAGTGAGCCTCCTTACTGATGGTCTCCTCATAGTGATAGGAAAGAGTCAGTAGCAGTGAGCCTCCTTACTGATGGTCTCCTCATAGTGATAGTGAAGAATCGGCAGCCGTCAGCCTCCTTACTGGTGATCTCCACTGGAGTCCATCTCTGGTAGAAGGCCCCTCAGTATCTGGGAAAGCTGGGTGACAGCAGATCGTCGCCACTTTTGTAGTGTCACCTAGTTCTATCAGGGTCCTGAGCCTCCAATTTCCCATACTCCTCAAGTGACCCCCTCCAACCTATGGCTACCCAGCTGTTGTACAACTACAGCACCCAGTATGACCTGACAACCTACAGGTGACCCCTGCCCTCTGATCACATGACCAGTGTTTATATATTACTATAGTAGTGGTGTATACACTGCAGAAACCTCCGGTGGACATCAAAGGTACTGCACTCTGATCACATGACCCGCATTTATATATTACTATAGTAGTGGTGTATACATGGATCCTAACCGCACTGCAAAGACCCCCAGTGGACATCAGAGGTACTGCACTCTGATCACAGGACCTGCATTTATATATTACTATAGTAGAGGTGTATACATTGATCCTGACCGCACTGCAAAGACCCCCCAGTGGACATCAGAGGTACTGCAATCTGATCACATGACCTGTATTTATATATTACTATAGTAGAGGTGTATACATGGATCCTGACCGCACTGAAAAGACCCCCAGTGGACATCAGAGGTACTGCACTCTGATCACAGGACCTGCATTTATATATTACTATAGTAGAGGTGTATACATGGATCCTGACCGCACTGCAAAGACCCCCCAGTGGACATCAGAGGTACTGCACTCTGATCACAGGACCTGTATTTATATATTACTATAGTAGAGGTGTATACATGGATCCTGACCGCACTGCAAAGACCCCCAGTGGACATCAGAAGTACTGCACTCTGATCACAGGACCTGCATTTATATATTACTATAGTAGAGGTGTATACATGGATCCTGACTGCACTGCAAAGACCCCCAGTGGACATCAGAAACATAGAAACATAGAATGTGTCGGCAGATAAGAACCATTTGGCCCATCTAGTCTGCCCAATATACTGAATACTATGGATAGCCCCCGGCCCTATCTTATATGAAGGATGGCCTTATGCCTATCCCATGCATGCTTAAACCCCTTCACTGTATTTGCAGCTACCACTTCTGCAGGAAGGCTATTCCATGCATCCACTACTCTCAGTAAAGGAATACTTCCTGATATTACTTTTAAACCTTTGCCCCTCTAATTTAAAACTGTGTCCTCTTGTGGTAGTTTTTCTTCTTTTAAATATGCTCTCTTCCTTTACCGAGTTGATTCCCTTTATGTATTTAGCAGTTTCTCTCATCTCCCCTCTGTCTCTTCTTTCTTCCAAGCTATACATATTAAGGTCCTTTAATCTTTCCTGGTAAGTTTTATCCTGCAATCCATGTACTAGTTTAGTAGCTCTTCTCTGAACTCTCTCTAGAGTATCAATATCCTTCTGGAGATATGGCCTCCAGTACTGAGCACAATACTCCAAGTGAGGTCTCACTAGTGCTCTGTAGAGCGGCATGAGCACTTCACTCTTTCTACTGCTTATACCTCTCCCTATACATCCAAGCATTCTGCTGGCATTTCGTGCTGCTCTATTACATTGTCTTCCCACCTTTAAGTCTTCTGAAATAATTACTCCTAAATCCCTTTCCTCAGATACTGAGGTCAGGACTGTGTCAAATATTCTATATTCTGCTCTTGGGTTTTTACGCCCCAGGTGCATTATCTTGCACTTATCCACATTAAATTTCAGTTTCCAGAGTTCTGACCATTCTTCTAGTTTTCCTAAATCCTTTTCCATTTGGCGTTTCCCTCCAGGAACATCAACCCTGTTACATATCTTTGTGTCATCAGCAAAAAGACAAACCTTACCAGCGAGGCCTTTTGCAATATCACTTATGAAGATATTAAACAAAATCGGTCCCAGTACAGATCCCTGTGGAACCCCACTGGTAACATGACCTTGTTTTGAATGTTCTCCATTGACTACAACCCTCTGTTGTCTGTCACTCAGCCACTGCCTAATCCACTCAACAATATGGGAGTCCATGCTCAATGACTGCAGTTTATTGAGAAGTCTTCTATGTGGGACAGTGTCAAAAGCCTTACTAAAATCTAGATATGCGATGTCTACTGCACCTCCACCGTCTATTATTTTATTCACCTAGTCAAAAAAATCTATAAGATTTGTTTGACATGATCTCCCTGAAGTAAACCCATGTTGTTTTTCATCTTGCAATTCATGGGATTTTAGATGTTCCACAATCCTATCCTTTAATAGGGTTTCCATTAATTTCCCCACTATTGATGTCAGACTCACTGGTCTATAGTTGCTCGATTCCTCCCTACTACCTTTCTTATGAATGGGCACGACATTTGCCAATTTCCAATCTTCCGGGACGACTCCTGTTACTAATGATTGGTTAAATAAATCTGTTAACGGTTTTGCCAGCTCACCACTAAGCTCTTTTAATAATTTTGGGTGTATCTCATCAGGCCCCTGTGACTTATCTGTCTTCACCTTAGACAGCAAACTTAGAACATCTTCCTCTGTAAAGATACATGCATCAAACGATTTAATAGTCATCCTTTCTAGTGGAGGTCCTTCTCCTTTTTCTTTTGTAAAAACTGAACAGAAGTATTCATTAAGGCAGTCGGCTAGCCCTTTATTCTCTTCTACATACCTTCCGTCCTTTGTTTTTAATTTAGTTATTCCTTGTTTTAATTTCCTTTTTTCATTTATATATCTGAAGAATGTCTTATCCCCTTTTTTCATAGACTGAGCTAGTTTTTCTTCTGCCTGCGCTTTAGAAGTTCTTATAACTTGCTTGGCCTCTCTCTGCCTAATCTTGTAGATTTCCTTATCTTCATTGCTCTGGGTTTTTTTATAATTACAAAATGCTAGCTTTTTATTTTTAATGATTTGGGCCACTTCTGCTGAGTACCACAGTGGTCTCCTCCTTTTTTTGCTTTTACTGACGAGTCTAATGCAATTTTCTGTTGCCTTCAATAATGCACCTTTTAAGTAGTCCCATTTCTCCTGGACTCCATGTAATCCGTTCCAGTCTGATAAGGACTCATTTATGACTAATTTCATTTTTGAAAAGTCTGTTTTTCTAAAATCTAAAACTTTTGTTTTTGTGTGGTGGGACTCTTTCACAGTTCTTATATTAAACCACACTGACTGGTGATCACTAGATCCCAAGGTTTCACCTACAATGACATCATATACCGAATCCCCATTTGTGAATACCAAATCCAAAATGGCCTCCCTCCGGGTTGGCTCCTCAACCACTTGTTGTAGAGATAACCCCAGTAGGGAATTTAGAATATCTGTACTCCTGGTAGAACTTGCTATTTTGGTTTTCCAGTTTATATCTGGAAGATTGAAATCTCCCATAATGATAACTTCTCCTTTCATTGTCATTTTAGCTATTTCTTCAACTAGTAGATCATCTAGTTCTTTAACTTGACCAGGTGGTCTATATATCACACCTACACGAGTTACTGCATGGTTAGCAAACTGCAACGTAACCCAAACTGACTCTATGTTGGCCTCACCAACTTGTATTAGGTTAGATTTAATGCTATCTTTCACATACAGGGCCACTCCTCCTCCTTTCTTGCCTTCTCTGTCTCTTCTGTATAAAGAGTACCCTGGTATGGTTATGTCCCAGTCATTTCTTTCATTAAACCATGTCTCTGTAACAGCCACTAAATCTACATTCTCAGATGCCATTATTGACCCAAGTTCATTGATTTTTTTACCTAAACTGCGAGCATTTGTAGACAGGACTCTGAGCTTATCATTTCTTAACCTCAGTGCTTCTGACCTGTGCTGGCATTGTTTCGGGGGGCAATTGGACTCTTTTATTTTCACTCTTTTGCCCCCCCTTCCTAGTTTAAATACTCTTTCGCAAATTCTTGGAGCTGTTCACTAAGTACATTTGTTCCTTTGAGAGAAAGATGCAAACCATCTTTTTTGTACAGTTCCTTTCTATTCCAAGTAGAGCTATCATGAGAAACAAAGCCAAATCCTTGCTCTTGACACCATTTACCAAGCCATATGTTGAACTCCTTTATGCGCCTCTGCCTATCATTCTGAACATTATGCACAGGCAGAACTTCAGAAAATGAAATGGTGGATGCAAAATCCTGTACGTCATTACCAAGTGTGATAAAAGATTTTTTCACCTCTGACACTTCATTGCAAGCCAGGTCATTTGTCCCTAGATGGACAAGAACATCCACGTCCCCTTCCTGCTTTGCTTGCTTAACAATAATAATAATACGTCTTCTATCTCTTCTAGCAGTAGCCCCAGGGAGACATCTCACAAAACCATTTTCTTTAAGCTCCACACTTCTTATGATTGAATCACCCAGCAACAGCTGCTTCCTTTGAGACTTCACTTTATCTTTTTTGTTGCATACATTAGACATAGGTACTGCAATCTGATCATATGACCTGTATTTATATATTACTATAGTAGAGGTGTATACATGGATCCTAACCGCACTGCAAAGACCCCCAGTGGACATCAGAGGTACTGCACTCTGATCACAGGACCTGCATTTATATATTACTATAGTAGAGGTGTATACATGGATCCTGACCGCACTGCAAAGACCCCCAGTGGACATCAGAGGTACTGCACTCTGATCACAGGACCTGCATTTATATATTACTATAGTAAGGGTATATACATGGATCCTGAACTCCCTGCAGAGACCCCCGGTGGACATCAGAGGTACTGCGGGTCTGTAGTTCATAGATTGGAATCCACTTTGCAAAAGGCGTTTTTCCAGCATAAGTTATTACTAATAAACGAGCCGTATATTGTGAGAGGTGCATTTAGTGCGAGCCTCAGGGCATTGCTCGGCCGGGAGCCCACTGTCCGGCTACAGGCAAGTTACCTTCTCACACAGCGGCCCTGGGGAGGCCCCAGCAGAGAGTAGGGAGATTCTGACTGCCTACCTCTGTGCCTACCAGCACACCGTACCCTGCCTGCCTATATGTGGTGCAGAGGGCACAGAACTAAGGGCCCAGCTTGTTCAGGGGCCCACTGCATGGCGATCACAATATGGAGCTGCCCCATCACCTCCACAGGAGACGCGTCTGCTGCCCTTCGCTGTTTAGAGCGCCTCCCCATGGACGAGTCTGTGAAGGGTTAATGGTCCTTCGGCGCTGCGGATTCTGGAACACTGACACGTTTCGGTTCTTTGCTGCTGGTTTATATACAGATGTTGTGGGGCCATCACCCCCTTCTCTGCAGGCAGCATAGAAGGGGTTAAGCGCGTTAGGTATGTGTAAATATTAGTGCCCGATCCTCCGCCGACAACGGAAACTGCGAACACGAGCCGCCGCGCCATGACTGTATAAGGAGCTCGGTGGCCGGAGGGTGTAACACCCATAAATCTCCGGGGGAGACGGGACCCAAACATGGATGACCACCACTCCCATCATCCTCTGCAGTCTGTTCTGTGTCCACTGTATCTAATCACACCCTCTGTGATACAGTCTGCTGAGCTGTGTATCTAATCCTCTCCTGTGTGATACAGTCTGCTGAGCTGTGTATCTAATCCTCTCCTGTGTGATACTGACTGCTGAGCCGTGTATCTAATCCTATCCTGTGTGATACTGTCTGCTGAGCCGTGTATCTAATCCTATCCTGTGTGATACTGCCTGCTGAGCTGTGTATCTAATCCTATCCTGTGTGATACTGCCTGCTGAGCTGTGTATCTAATCCTATCCTGTGTGATACTGTCTGCTGAGCTGTGTATCTAATCACACCCTCTGTGATACAGTCTGCTGAGCCGTGTATCTAATCCTATCCTGTGTGATACTGTCTGCTGAGCTGTGTATCTAATCCTATCCTGTGTGATACAGTCTGCTGAGCTGTGTATCTAATCCTATCCTGTGTGATACTGTCTGCTGAGCTGTGTATCTAATCCTTTCCTGTGTGATACAGTCTGCTGAGCTGTGTATCTAATCCTATCCTGTGTGATACTGTCTGCTGAGCCGTGTATCTAATCCTATCCTGTGTGATACTGCCTGCTGAGCTGTGTATTTAATCCTATCCTGTGTGATACTGCCTGCTGAGCTGTGTATCTAATCCTATCCTGTGTTATACAGTCTGCTGAGCCGTGTATCTAATCCTATCCTGTGTGATACTGTCTGCTGAGCTGTGTATCTAATCCTATCCTGTGTGATACTGTCTGCTCAGCTGTGTATCTAATCCTCTCCTGTGTGATACTGTCTGCTGAGCTGTGTATCTAATCCTATCCTGTGTGATACTGTCTGCTGAGCTGTGTATCTAATCCTATCCTGTGTGATACTGTCTGCTGAGCCGTGTATCTAATTCTATCCTGTGTGATACTGCCTGCTGAGCTGTGTATCTAATCCTCTCCTGTGTGATACTGTCTGCTGAGCTGTGTATCTAATCCTATCCTGTGTGATACAGTCTGCTGAGCTGTGTATCTAATCCTATCCTGTGTGATACTGTCTGCTGAGCTGTGTATCTAATCCTCTCCTGTGTGATACTGTCTGCTGAGCTGTGTATCTAATCACACCCTCTGTGATACAGTCTGCTGAGCTGTGTATCTAATGCTCTCCTGTGTGATACTGTCTGCTGAGCTGTGTATCTAATCCTATCCTGTGTGATACTGTCTGCTGAGCCGTGTATCTAATCCTATCCTGTGTGATACTGCCTGCTGAGCTGTGTATCTAATCCTCTCCTGTGTGATACTGTCTGCTGAGCTGTGTATCTAATCCTATCCTGTGTGATACTGTCTGCTCAGCTGTGTATCTAATCCTCTCCTGTGTGATACTGTCTGCTGAGCTGTGTATCTAATCCTATCCTGTGTGATACTGTCTGCTCAGCTGTGTATCTAATCCTCTCCTGTGTGATACTGTCTGCTGAGCTGTGTATCTAATCCTATCCTATGTGATACTGTCTGCTGAGCTGTGTATCTAATCCTATCTTATGTGATACCGTCTGCTGAGCTGTGTATCTAATCCTATCCTGTGTGATACTGACTGCTGAGCCGTGTATCTAATCCTATCCTGTGTGATACTGTCTGCTGAGCTATGTATCTAATCCTATCCTGTGTGATACTGTCTGCTGAGCTATGTATCTAATCCTATCCTGTGTGATACTGTCTGCTGAGCTGTGTATCTAATCCTATCCTGTGTGATACTGTCTGCTGAGCTATGTATCTAATCCTATCCTGTGTGATACTGTCTGCTGAGCTGTGTATCTAATCCTATCCTGTGTGATACTGTCTGCTGAGCTGTGTATCTAATCCTATCCTGTGTGATACTGTCTGCTGAGCCGTGTATCTAATCCTATCCTGTGTGATACTGTCTGCTGAGCCGTGTATCTAATCCTATCCTGTGTGATACTGTCTGCTGAGCTGTGTATCTAATCCTCTCCTGTGTGATACTGTCTGCTGAGCTGTGTATCTAATCCTATCCTGTGTGATACTGTCTGCTGAGCTGTGTATCTAATCCTATCCTGTGTGATACTGTCTGCTGAGCTGTGTATCTAATCCTATCATGTGTGATACTGTCTGCTGAGCTGTGTATCTAATCCTACCCTCTGTGATACTGTCTGCTGAGCTGTGTATCTAATCCTATCCTGTGTGATACTGTCTGCTGAGCTGTGTATCTAATCCCCTCCTGTGTCATACTGTCTGCTGAGCTGTGTATCTAATCCTATCCTGTGTGATACTGTCTGCTGAGCTGTGTATCTAATCCTGTGTGATACTGTCTGCTGAGCTGTGTATCTAATCCTATCCTGTGTGATACTGTCTGCTGAGCTGTGTATCTAATCCTATCCTGTGTGATACTGTCTGCTGAGCTGTGTATCTAATCCTATCCTGTGTGATACTGTCTGCTGAGCTGTGTATTTAATCCTATCCTGTGTGATACTGTCTGCTGAGCTGTGTATCTAATCCTATCCCGTGTGATACTGTCTGCTGAGCTGTGTATCTAATCCTATCCTGTGTGATACTGTCTGCTGAGCTGTGTATCTAATCCTATCCTGTGTGATACTGTCTGCTGAGCTGTGTATCTAATCCTATCCTGTGTGATACTGTCTGCTGAGCTGTGTATCTAATCCTATCCTGTGTGATACTGTCTGCTGAGCTGTGTATCTAATCCTATCCTGTGTGATACTGTCTGCTGAGCTGTGTATCTAATCCTATCCTGTGTGATACTGTCTGCTGAGCTGTGTATCTAATCCTATCCTGTGTGATACTGTCTGCTGAGCCGTGTATCTAATCCTATCCTGTGTGATACTGTCTGCTGAGCTGTGTATCTAATCCTATCCTGTGTGATACTGTCTGCTGAGCTGTGTATCTAATCCTGTGTGATACTGTCTGCTGAGCTGTGTATCTAATCCTATCCTGTGTGATACTGTCTGCTGAGCTGTGTATCTAATCCTATCCTGTGTGATACTGTCTGCTGAGCTGTGTATCTAATCCTATCCTGTGTGATACTGTCTGCTGAGCTGTGTATTTAATCCTATCCTGTGTGATACTGTCTGCTGAGCTGTGTATCTAATCCTATCCTGTGTGATACTGTCTGCTGAGCTGTGTATCTAATCCTATCCTGTGTGATACAGTCTGCTGAGCTGTGTATCTAATCCTATCCTGTGTGATACTGTCTGCTGAGCTGTGTATCTAATCCTATCCTGTGTGATACTGTCTGCTGAGCTGTGTATCTAATCCTATCCTGTGTGATACAGTCTGCTGAGCTGTGTATCTAATCCTATCCTGTGTGATACTGTCTGCTGAGCTATGTATCTAATCCTATCCTGTGTGATACTGTCTGCTGAGCTGTGTATCTAATCCTATGCTGTGTGATACTGTCTGCTGAGCTGTGTATCTAATCCTATCCTGTGTGATACTGTCTGCTGAGCTGTGTATCTAATCCTATCCCGTGTGATACTGTCTGCTGAGCTGTGTATCTAATCCTATCCTGTGTGATACTGTCTGCTGAGCTGTGTATCTAATCCTATCCTGTGTGATACTGTCTGCTGAGCTGTGTATCTAATCCTATCCTGTGTGATACTGTCTGCTGAGCTGTGTATCTAATCCTATCCTGTGTGATACTGTCTGCTGAGCTGTGTATCTAATCCTATCCTGTGTGATACTGTCTGCTGAGCTGTGTATCTAATCCTATCCTGTGTGATACTGTCTGCTGAGCTGTGTATCTAATCCTATCCTGTGTGATACTGTCTGCTGAGCCGTGTATCTAATCCTATCCTGTGTGATACTGTCTGCTGAGCTGTGTATCTAATCCTATCCTGTGTGATACTGTCTGCTGAGCCGTGTATCTAATCCTATCCTGTGTGATACTGTCTGCTGAGCTGTGTATCTAATCCTATCCTGTGTGATACTGTCTGCTGAACTGTGTATCTAATCCTATCCTGTGTGATACTGTCTGCTGAGCTGTGTATCTAATCCTATCCTGTGTGATACTGCCTGCTGAGCTGTGTATCTAATCCTATCCTGTGTGATACTGTCTGCTGAGCTGTGTATCTAATCCTATCCTGTGTGATACTGTCTGCTGAGCTGTGTATCTAATCCTATCCTGTGTGATACTGTCTGCTGAGCTGTGTATCTAATCCTATCCTGTGTGATACTGTCTGCTGAGCTGTGTATCTAATCCTATCCTGTGTGATACAGTCTGCTGAGCTGTATATCTAATCCTATCCTGTGTGATACTGTCTGCTGAACCCTGTATCTAATCCTATCCTGTGTGATACTGTCTGCTGAGCTGTGTATCTAATCCTGTGTGATACTGTGTGCTGAGCCGTGTATCTAATCCTATCCTGTGTGATACAGTCTGCTGAGCTGTGTATCTAATCCTATCCTGTGTGATACTGCCTGCTGAGCTGTGTATCTAATCCTATCCTGTGTGATACTGCCTGCTGAACCCTGTATCTAATCCTATCCTGTGTGATACTGTCTGCTGAGCTGTGTATCTAATCCTCTCCTGTGTGATACTGTCTGCTGAGCTGTGTATCTAATCCTCTCCTGTGTGATACTGTCTGCTGAGCTGTGTATCTAATCCTGTCCTGTGTGATACTACATGCTGAGCTGTGTATCTAATCCTACCCTGTGTGATACAGTCTGCTGAGCTGTGTATCTAATCCTATCCTGTGTGATACTGCCTGCTGAGCTGTGTATCTAATCCTATCCTGTGTGATACTGCCTGCTGAACCCTGTATCTAATCCTATCCTGTGTGATACTCTCTGCTGAGCTGTGTATCTAATCCTATCCTGTGTGATACTGTCTGCTGAGCTGTGTATCTAATCCTCTCCTGTGTGATACTGTCTGCTGAGCTGTGTATCTAATCCTGTCCTGTGTGATACTACATGCTGAGCTGTGTATCTAATCCTACCCTGTGTGATACTTTCTGCTGAGCTGTATCTAATCCTCTCCTGTGTGATACTGTCTGCTGAGCTGTGTATCTAATCCTATCCTGTGTGATACTGTCTGCTGAGCTGTGTATCTAATCCTATCCTGTGTGATACTGTCTGCTGAGCTGTGTATCTAATCCTATCCTGTGTGATACTGTCTGCTGAGCTGTGTATTTAATCCTATCCTGTGTGATACTGTCTGCTGAGCTGTGTATCTAATCCTATCCCGTGTGATACTGTCTGCTGAGCTGTGTATCTAATCCTATCCTGTGTGATACTGTCTGCTGAGCTGTGTATCTAATCCTATCCTGTGTGATACAGTCTGCTGAGCTGTGTATCTAATCCTATCCTGTGTGATACTGTCTGCTGAGCTGTGTATTTAATCCTATCCTGTGTGATACTGTCTGCTGAGCTGTGTATCTAATCCTATCCTGTGTGATACTGTCTGCTGAGCTGTGTATCTAATCCTATCCTGTGTGATACTGTCTGCTGAGCTGTGTATCTAATCCTATCCTGTGTGATACTGTCTGCTGAGCTGTGTATCTAATCCTATCCTGTGTGATACTGTCTGCTGAGCTGTGTATCTAATCCTATCCTGTGTGATACTGTCTGCTGAGCTGTGTATCTAATCCTATCCTGTGTGATACTGTCTGCTGAGCCGTGTATCTAATCCTATCCTGTGTGATACTGTCTGCTGAGCTGTGTATCTAATCCTATCCTGTGTGATACTGTCTGCTGAGCTGTGTATCTAATCCTGTGTGATACTGTCTGCTGAGCTGTGTATCTAATCCTATCCTGTGTGATACTGTCTGCTGAGCTGTGTATCTAATCCTACCCTGTGTGATACTGTCTGCTGAGCTATGTATCTAATCCTATCCTGTGTGATACTGTCTGCTGAGCTGTGTATCTAATCCTATCCTGTGTGATACTGTCTGCTGAGCTGTGTATCTAATCCTATCCTGTGTGATACAGTCTCCTGGGCTGTGTATCTAATCCTCTCCTGTGTGATACTGTCTGCTGAGCTGTGTATCTAATCCTATCCTGTGTGATACTGTCTGCTGAGCTGTGTATTTAATCCTATCCTGTGTGATACTGTCTGCTGAGCTGTGTATCTAATCCTATCCCGTGTGATACTGTCTGCTGAGCTGTGTATCTAATCCTATCCTGTGTGATACTGTCTGCTGAGCTGTGTATCTAATCCTATCCTGTGTGATACTGCCTGCTGAACCCTGTATCTAATCCTATCCTGTGTGATACTCTCTGCTGAGCTGTGTATCTAATCCTATCCTGTGTGATACTGTCTGCTGAGCTGTGTATCTAATCCTCTCCTGTGTGATACTGTCTGCTGAGCTGTGTATCTAATCCTGTCCTGTGTGATACTACATGCTGAGCTGTGTATCTAATCCTACCCTGTGTGATACTTTCTGCTGAGCTGTATCTAATCCTCTCCTGTGTGATACTGTCTGCTGAGCTGTGTATCTAATCCTATCCTGTGTGATACTGTCTGCTGAGCTGTGTATCTAATCCTATCCTGTGTGATACTGTCTGCTGAGCTGTGTATCTAATCCTATCCTGTGTGATACTGTCTGCTGACCTGTGTATCTAATCCTACCCTGTGTGATACTGCCTGCTGAGCGGTGTATCTAATCCCATTATTAGAGGGGCTGCCTGTGGACTGTTACTGCCTGAGTATTGCATCTGTGGTTCCATGAGGGGACATGTGGAGTAGTACACAATGTATGGAGAGGATGATGGGGGTGCCAGTTTTTGTGCACTCCAGTGTGAATACACAATGATGAGACTTATTGTCTGCAGTATGTTATAGAAGTGGCATTTCCAGGTCAGTGTCCCGTGGCTCTGGCTGGTGGGGGAATCCTTCATTCAGCGGCGTGACTGGTGTGTGGGCGACTGCTGCACGGAGCGGACACTGAGCACCCCGAGAGCTGCACATAGAACAGGACCCGATGTACCCTGCAACCGGGGGTGACACACTGACACTCGGGGTACAGGATAATGACACTGACACTCGGGGTACAGGATAATGACGCTGACACTCGGGGTACAGGATAATGACACTGACACTTGGGGTACAGGATAATGACGCTGACACTTGGGGTACAGGATAATGACACTGACACTTGGGGTACAGGATAATGACACTGACACTCGGGGTACAGGATAATGACACTGACACTCGGGGTACAGGATAATGACACTGACACTTGGGGTACAGGATAATGACACTGACACTTGGGGTACAGGATAATGACACTGACACTCGGGGTACAGGATAATGACGCTGACACTCGGGGTACAGGATAATGACACTGACACTTGGGGTACAGGATAATGACACTTGGGGTACAGTATAATGACGCTGACACTCGGGGTACAGGATAATGACACTGACACTTGGGGTACAGGATAATGACACTGACAATTGGGGTACAGGATAATGACACTGACACTTGGGGTACAGGATAATGACACTGACACTCGGGGTACAGGATAATGACACTGACACTCGGGGTACAGGATAATGACACTGACACTTGGGGTACAGGATAATGACACTGACACTTGGGGTACAGGATAATGACACTGACACTCGGGGTACAGGATAATGACGCTGACACTGGGGGTACAGGATAATGACACTGACACTTGGGGTACAGGATAATGACGCTGACACTTGGGGTACAGGATAATGACGCTGACACTTGGGGTACAGGATAATGACGCTGACACTTGGGGTACAGGATAATGACACTGACACTTGGGGTACAGGATAATGACACTGACACTCGGGGTACAGGATAATGACACTGACACTCGGGGTACAGGATAATGACGCTGACACTGGGGGTACAGGATAATGACACTGACACTTGGGGTACAGGATAATGACACTGACACTTGGGGTACAGGATAATGACACTGACACTTGGGGTACAGGATAATGACGCTGACACTTGGGGTACAGGATAGTGACACTGACACTTGGGGTACAGGATAATGACGCTGACACTTGTGGTACAGGATAATGACGCTGACACTTGGGGTACAGGATAATGACACTGACACTTGGGGTACAGGATAATGACGCTGACACTTTGGGTACAGGATAATGACGCTGACACTTGGGGTACAGGATAATGACGCTGACACTTGGGGTACAGGATAATGACGCTGACACTTGGGGTACAGGATAATGACGCTGACACTTGGGGTACAGGATAATGACGCTGACACTTGGGGTACAGGATAATGACGCTGACACTTGGGGTACAGGATAATGACACTCGGGGTACAGGATAATGACACTCGGGGTACAGGATAATGACACTGACACTTGGGGTACAGGATAATGACGCTGACACTTGGGGTACAGGATAATGACGCTGACACTTGGGGTACAGGATAATGACACTGACACTTGGGGTACAGGATAATGACACTTGGGGTACAGAGTAGTAACACTGACACTTGGGGTACAGGATAATGACACTGACACTTGGGGTACAGGATAATGACACTGACACTTGGGGTACGGGATAATGACGCTGACACTCGGGGTACAGGATAATGACGCTGACACTTGGGGTACAGGATAATGACGCTGACACTTGGGGTACAGGATAATGACGCTGACACTTGGGGTACAGGATAATGACACTGACACTTGGGGTACAGGATAATGACACTGACACTTGGGGTACAGGATAATGACGCTGACACTTGGGGTACAGGATAATGACGCTGACACTTGGGGTACAGGATAATGACGCTGACACTTGGGGTACAGGATAGGCTAACAGTCGCTTGCTTTGTGCAGACAGTGAAGCAGCAGGGGATGCTGCGAGGTTCCAGCTCTGGAGTATAAGTGTGTGTTAATGGCGGCTTCCTCCCTGATGGCGGGTATGAGCTCCTGGACAAGGTGTGCTGGGTGTGTAAGGGGTTAATGTCGAGTTTGGCGCACTGGTCTTCTCCATCAGTCACGGCACGGTTTATATATTTGCTCGCGGCTGACGAGCGCCTCATTAATGGCTCCACCTGATGAACGTTCCACATGGATTTGTGGATGAGTATGGCGGATTGTGGGGTCTTGCGGTCACCCCTCCTGCTGTGCTAATATATTGGAGCGACTCTGCTTTCTGTTGGCCTGATATAGTAAGTGAACCCCAGAACTATTACCCAGCTTTCCAGTCTCCTGAAAGGCAGCAAGCCTCACATTTCTATATACACTGCGTGCAGAATTATTAGGCAAATGAGTATTTTGACCACATCATCCTCTTTATGCATGTTGTCTTACTCCAAGCTGTATAGGCTCGAAAGCCTACTACCAATTAAGCATATTAGGTGATGTGCATCTCTGTAATGAGAAGGGGTGGGGTCTAATGACATCAACACCCTATATCAGGTGTGCATAATTATTAGGCAACTTCCTTTCCTTTGGCAAAATGGGTCAAAAGAAGGACTTGACAGGCTCAGAAAAGTCAAAAATAGTGAGAAATCTTGCAGAGGGATGCAGCACTCTTAAAATTGCAAAGCTTCTGAAGCGTGATCATCGAACAATCAAGCGTTTCATTCAAAATAGTCAACAGGGTCGCAAGAAGCGTGTGGAAAAACCAAGGCGCAAAATAACTACCCATGAACTGAGAAAAGTCAAGCGTGCAGGTGCCAAGATGCCACTTGCCACCAGTTTGGCCATATTTCAGAGCTGCAACATCACTGGAGTGCCCAAAAGCACAAGGTGTGCAATACTCAGAGACATGGCCAAGGTAAGAAAGGCTGAAAGACGACCACCACTGAACAAGACACACAAGCTGAAACGTCAAGACTGGGCCAAGAAATATCTCAAGACTGATTTTTCTAAGGTTTTATGGACTGATGAAATGAGAGTGAGTCTTGATGGGCCAGATGGATGGGCCCGTGGCTGGATTGGTAAAGGGCAGAGAGCTCCAGTCCGACTCAGACGCCAGCAAGGTGGAGGTGGAGTACTGGTTTGGGCTGGTATCATCAAAGATGAGCTTGTGGGGCCTTTTCGGGTTGAGGATGGAGTCAAGCTCAACTCCCAGTCCTACTGCCAGTTTCTGGAAGACACCTTCTTCAAGCAGTGGTACAGGAAGAAGTCTGCATCCTTCAAGAAAAACATGATTTTCATGCAGGACAATGCTCCATCACACGCGTCCAAGTACTCCACAGCGTGGCTGGCAAGAAAGGGTATAAAAGAAGAAAATCTAATGACATGGCCTCCTTGTTCACCTGATCTGAACCCCATTGAGAACCTGTGGTCCATCATCAAATGTGAGATTTACAAGGAGGGAAAACAGTACACCTCTCTGAACAGTGTCTGGGAGGCTGTGGTTGCTGCTGCACGCAATGTTGATGGTGAACAGATCAAAACACTGACAGAATACATGGATGGCAGGCTTTTGAGTGTCTTTGCAAAGAAAGGTGGCTATATTGGTCACTGATTTGTTTTTGTTTTGTTTTTGAATGTCAGAAATGTATATTTGTGAATGTTGAGATGTTATATTGGTTTCATTGGTAAAAATAAATAATTGAAATGGGTATATATTAGTTTTTTGTTAAGTTGCCTAATAATTATGCACAGTAATAGTCACCTGCACACACAGAAATCCCCCTAAAATAGCTAAAACTAAAAACAAACTAAAAACTACTTCCAAAAATATTCAGCTTTGATATTAATGAGTTTTTTGGGTTCATTGAGAACATGGTTGTTGTTCAATAATAAAATTAATCCTCAAAAATACAACTTGCCTAATAATTCTGCACTCCCTGTACATCTGTGCTTGAAGGTCTTGACTATCTCAGGCTTGCTGACTGTTTCCACTTTGCCTGTGTTCATACATGCTTCATATATGAGCTGTCCATACTGAGGCTGACACACGTGTTGTCTGTTTGCAGGACCCCCGGAGTAAGCACAAGTTTAAGATCCACACGTACGGGAGTCCGACCTTCTGTGACCACTGCGGCTCGCTACTCTATGGGTTAATACACCAGGGGATGAAGTGTGAGAGTGAGTACCAGCCGGAGACTTCACCAGTTATCGCAGTACTGTCTGCTGCCAGGACCTGACACACTGATACATTGTGACAAACCTTCAGCTGTGAGAAGTGGCAGGCACTGGATATACATAAAAAGGTTCCCATTCACTGACCGCAAGCAAAGATCCTTAAAGTGAACAGTCAAGAGACATCAACATCTCAGATTATAGACTCCTGTACTAATTCTCAGAACATGCCCTGAACCTGACTCCTTCTCCTCCTTTACATAGAGCCGCCATCTTTACTTTTACACTACTAGAACATCAGCGGAATATGAGCTCCTTCTAGTGGTGGCTGTATAATCTGTATGTAGTGAGCTCCCTCTAGTGGTGGCTGTATAATCTGTATGTAGTGATCTCCCTCTAGTAGTGGCTGTATAATCTGTATGTAGTGAGCTCCCTCTAGTGGTGATTGTATAATCTGTATGTAGTGAGCTCCCTCTAGTGGTGGCTGTATAATCTGTATGTAGTGAGCTACCTCTAGTGGTGACAGTATAATCTGTATGTAGTGAGCTCCCTCTAGTGGTGGCTGTATAATCTGTATGTAGTGAGCTCCCTCTAGTGGTGATTGTATAATCTGTATGTAGTGAGCTCCCTCTAGTGGTGGCTGTATAATCTGTATGTAGTGAGCTCCCTCTAGTGGTGACAGTATAATCTGTATGTAGTGAGCTCCCTCTAGTGGTGGCTGTATAATCTGTATGCAGTGAGCTCCCTCTAGTGGTGGCTGTATCATCTGTATGCAGTGAGCTCCCTCTAGTGGTGGCTGTATAATCTGTATGTAGTGAGCTCCCTCTAGTGGTGGCTGTATAATCTGTATGTAGTGAGCTCCCCCTAGTGGTGGCTGTATAATCTGTATGCAGTGAGCTCCCTCTAGTGGTGGCTGTATAATCTGTATGTAGTGAGCTCCCTCTAGTGGTGGCTATATAATCTGTATGTAGTGAGCTCCCTCTAGTGGTGGCTGTATAATCTGTATGCAGTGAGCTCCCTCTAGTGGTGGCTGTATAATCTGTATGCAGTGAACTCCCTCTAGTGGTGGCTGTATAATCTGTATGTAGTGAGCTCCCTCTAGTGGTGGATGTTTATTCTGTATGTAGTGAGCTCCCTCTAGTGGTGGCTGTATAATCTGTATGTAGTGAGCTTCCTCTAGTGGAGACTGTATGATCTGTATGTAGTGAGCTCCCTCTAGTGGGGACTGTATAATCTGTATGTAGTGAGCTCCCTCTAGTGGTGGCTGTATAATCTGTATGCAGTGAGCTCCCTCTAGTGGTGGCTGTATAATCTGTATGCAGTGAGCTCCCTCTAGTGGTGGCTGTATAATCTGTATGTAGTGAGCTCCCTCTAGTGGTGGATGTTTATTCTGTATGTAGTGAGCTCCCTCTAGTGGTGGCTGTATAATCTGTATGTAGTGAGCTTCCTCTAGTGGAGACTGTATGATCTGTATGTAGTGAGCTCCCTCTAGTGGGGACTGTATAATCTGTATGTAGTGAGCTCCCTCTAGTGGTGGCTGTATAATCTGTATGTAGTGAGCTCCCTCTAGTGGAGACTGTATAATTGTATGTGGTGAGCTCCCCCTAGTGGTGACCAGTGATGGCCAGTTCGCATTGTTCGCCTGTGAACATATGCGGGCTGCCATCTTTTTTCACAAGTCCGGCGAGGCACAGGTATTCCCTTACCTGTGCCTGTGCACGAGCCGGTCTGAAAACAAGTGCCGTCAGCGGGAGCAGGCAGTTCCGAGAACAGCCACCGGGGGCCTTCATCGGGCTATTCTCGGAACTGCCTGCTCCCGGTGACCCCATTTGTTTTCAGACCGGCTCACGGCACAGGTAAGGGCTTACCTGTGCCTCGCCGGACTTGTGAAAAAAGATGGCAGCCCGCGGGCGAACAATGCGAACTGGCCATCACTGGTGGTGACTGTATAACCTGTATGTTGTGAGCTCCCTCTAGTGGGGACTGTATAATCTGTATGTAGTGAGCTCCCTCTAGTGGTGGCTGTATAATCTGTATGTAGTGAGCTCCCTCTAGTGGGGACTGTATAATCTGTATGTAGTAAGCCCCCTCTAGTGGGGACTGTATAATCTGTATGTAGTGAGCTCCCTCTAGTGGGGACTGTATAATCTCTATGTATGTAGTGAGCTCCCTCTAGTGGAGACTGTATGTCCTGTATGTAGTGCGCTCCCTCTAGTGGTGGCTGTATAATCTGTATGTAGTGAGCTCCCTCTAATGGTGGCTGTATAATCTGTATGTAGTGAGCTCCCTCTAGTGGGGACTGTATAATCTGTATGTAGTAAGCCCCCTCTAGTGGTGGCTGTATAATCTGTATTTAGTGAGCTCCCTCTAGTGGGGACTGTATAATCTGTATGTAGTGAGCTCCCTCTAGTAGAGACTGTATGATCTGTATGTAGTGAGCTCCCTCTAGTGGTGGCTGTATAATCTGTATGTAGTGAGCTCCCTCTAGTGGTGGCTGTATAATCTGTATGTAGTGAGCTCCCTTTAGTGGTGGCTGTATGATCTGTATGTAGTGAGCTCCCTCTAGTGGTGGCTGTATAATCTGTATGTAGTGAGCTCCCCCTAGTGGTGGCTGTATAATCTGTATGTCGTGAGCTCCCTCTAGTGGGGACTGTATAATCTGTATGTAGTGAGCTCCCTCTAGTGGGGACTGTATAATCTGTATGTAGTGAGCTCCCTCTAGTAGAGACTTTATGATCTGTATGTAGTGAGCTCCCTCTAGTGGTGGCTGTATAATCTGTATGTAGTGAGCTCCCTCTAGTGGTGGCTGTATAATCTGTATGTAGTGAGCTCCCTCTAGTGGTGGCTGTATAATCTGTATGTAGTGAACTCCCCCTAGTGGTGGCTGTATAATCTGTATGTCGTGAGCTCCCTCTAGTGGTGGCTGTATAATCTGTATCTAGTGAGCTCCCCCTAGTGGTGGCTGTATTATCTATATGTAGTGAGCTCCCTCTATTGGTCGCTGTATGATCTATATGTAGTGATCTCCCTCTAGTGGTCGCTGTATGATCTGTATGTATTGAGCTCCCTCTAGTGGTGGCTGTATAATCTGTATGTAGTGAGCTCGCTCTAGTGGTGGCTGTATAATCTGTATGTAGTGAGCTCCCTCTAGTGGTGGATGTATAATCTGTATGTAGTGAGCTCCCTCTAGTGGTGACTGTATAATCTGCATTTAGTGAGCTCCCTCTAGTGGTGGATGTATAATCTGTATGTAGTGAGCTCCCTCTAGTGGTGGCTGTATAATCTGTATGTAGTGAGCTCCCTCTAGTGGTGACTGTATAATCTGTATCTAGTGAGCTCCCTCTAGTGGTGGCTGTATGATCTGCATGTAGTGAGCTCCCTCTAGTGGTGGCTGTATAATCTGTATGCAGTGAGCTCCCTCTAGTGGTGGATCTATATTCTGTATGTAGTGAGCTTCCTCTAGTGGTGGATGTATAATCTGTATGTAGTGAGCTCCCTCTAGTGGTGGCTGTATAATCTGTATGCAGTGAGCTCCCTCTGGTGGTGGCTGTATAATCTGTATGTAGTGAGCTCCCTCTAGTGGTGGCTGTATAATCTGTATATAGTGAGCTCCCTCTAGTGGTGGCTGTATAATCTGTATGTAGTGAGCTCCCTCTAGTGGTGACTGTATAATCTGTATCTAGTGAGCTCCCTCTAGTGGTGGCTGTATAATCTGCATGTAGTGAGCTCCCTCTAGTGGTGGCTGTATAATCTGTATGCAGTGAGCTCCCTCTAGTGGTGGATCTATATTCTGTATGTAGTGAGCTTCCTCTAGTGGTGGATGTATAATCTGTATGTAGTGAGCTCCCTCTAGTGGTGGCTGTATAATCTGTATGCAGTGAGCTCCCTCTAGTGGTGGCTGTATAATCTGTATGTAGTGAGCTCCCTCTAGTGGTGGCTGTATAATCTGTATGCAGTGAGCTCCTTCTAGTGGTGGATGTATAATCTGTATGTAGTGAGCTCCCTCTATTGGTGGCTGCAGGCAGACAGAATTCCATCATGTAAATCTATGATATTGCAGGAGGTTTGGAGCTTTGTATCAGGCAAAATAGACTGCTGTATGGTTATATGATTATTCGGTGTGGGGTGCTGGATGTACACGGCTGTATTTATCTCACTAATTCCATGTCTCGTGTCTTGCAGCATGTGATATGAATGTACATAAAGTCTGTGTTGTCAACGTTCCCAGCCTGTGTGGAATGGACCACACAGAGAAAAGAGGGAGGATATTCCTGAAGGCCGAGGTGACCGGCGAGAAGCTGAATGTCACAGGTAAGACCCAGACGAGAATACAATCTATTGCCTCCTGTTATCAGCCATGTCAGAGGAGAGGATGACTGTAGGACAGGAGAATACAGTCTATTGCCCCCTGTTATCAGCCATTTCAGGGGAGAGGATGACTGTAGGACAGGAGAATACAGTCTATTGCCCCCTGTTATCAGCCATTTCAGGGGAGAGGATGACTGTAGGACAGGAGAATACAATCTATTGCCTCCTGTTATCAGCCATTTCAGGGGAGAGGATGACTGTAGGACAGGAGAATACAGTCTATTGCCCCTGTTATCAGCCATTTCAGGGGAGAGGATGACTGTAGGACAGGAGAATACAGTCTATTGCCCCCTGTTATCAGCCATTTCAGGGGAGAGGATGACTGTAGGACAGGAGAATACAGTCTATTGTTCCCTGTTATCAGCCATTTCAGGGGAGAGGATGACTGTAGGACAGGAGAATACAGTCTATTGCCCCCTGTTATCAGCCATTTCAGGGGGAGGATGACTGTAGGACAGGAGAATACAGTCTATTGCCCCCTGTTATCAGCCATTTCAGGGGAGAGGATGACTGTAGGACTGGAGAATACAGTCTATTGCCCCCCTGTTATCAGCCATTTCAGGGGAGAGAATGACTGTAGGACAGGAGAATACAATCTATTGCCCCCTGTTATCAGCCATTTCAGAGGAGAGGATGACTGTAGGACAGGAGAATACAGTCTATTGCCCCCCTGTTATCAGCCATTTCAGGGCAGAGGATGACTGTAGGACAGGAGAATACAATCTATTGCCCCCTGTTATCAGACGTTTCAGGAGAGAGGATGACTGTAGGACAGGAGAATACAGTCTATTGCCCCCGGTTATCAGACATTTAAGGGGAGAGGATGACTGTAGGACAGGAGAATACAGTCTATTGTCCCCTGTTATCAGCCATTTCAGGGGAGCGGTTGACTGTAGGACAGGAGAATACAATCTATTGCCCCCTGTTATCAGCCATTTCAGGGGAGAGGATGACTGTAGGACAGGAGAATACAGTCTATTGCCCCCTGTTATCAGCCATTTCAGGGGATAGGATGACTGTAGGACAGGAGAATCTAATCTATTGCTCCCTGTTATCAGCCATTTCAGAGGAGAGGATGACTGTAGGACAGGAGAATACAGTCTATTGCTCCCTGTTATCAGACATTTCAGAGGAGAGGATGACTGTAGGACAGGAGAATACAGTCTATTGCTCCCTGTTATCAGCCATTTCAGGGGAGAGGATGACTGTAGGACAGAAGAATACAGTCTATTGCTCTCTGTTATCAGCCATTTCAGGGGAGAGGATGACTGTAGGACAGGAGAATACAATCTATTGCTCCCTTTTATCAGCCATTTCAGAGGAGAGGATGACTGTAGTACAGGAGAATACAGTCTATTGCCCCCTGTTATCAGCCATTTCAGTGTAGAGGATGACTGTAGGACAGGAGAATACAGTCTATTGCTCCCTGTTATCAGCCATTTCAGAGGAGAGGATGACTGTAGGACAGGAGAATACAGTCTATTGCTCCCTGTTATCAGCCATTTCATGGGAGAGGATGACTGTAGGACAGGAGAATAGTCTATTGCTCCCTGTTATCAGCCATTTCAGGGGAGAGGATGACTGTAGGACAGGAGAATACAGTCTATTGCCCCCTGTTATCAGCCATTTCAGGGGAGAGGATGACTGTAGGACAGGAGAATACAGTCTATTGCCCCCTGTTATCAGCCATTTCAGTGGGAAGGATGACTGTAGGACAGGAGAATACAGTCTATTGCCCCCTGTTATCAGCCATTTCAGGAGAGAGGATGACTGTAGGACAGGAGAATACAGTCTATTGCCCCCTGTTATCAGCCATTTCAGGAGAGAGGATGACTGTAGGACAGGAGAATACAGTCTATTGCTGCCTGTTATCAGCCATTTCAGGGGAGAGGATGACTGTAGGACAGGAGAATACAGTCTATTGCTCCCTGTTATCAGCCATTTCAGAGGAGAGGATGACTGTAGGACAGGAGAATACAGTCTATTGCTCCCTGTTATCAGCCATTTCATGGGAGAGGATGACTGTAGGACAGGAGAATACAGTCTATTGCCCCCTGTTATCAGCTATTTCAGGAGAGAGGATGACTGTAGGACAGGAGAATACAGTCTATTGCCCCCTGTTATCAGCCATTTCAGGGGAGAGGATGACTGTAGGACAGGAGAATACAGTCTATTGCCCCCTGTTATCAGCCATTTCAGGGGAGAGGATGACTGTAGGACAGGAGAATACAGTCTATTGCTCCCTGTTATCAGCTATTTCAGGGGAGAGGATGACTGTAGGACAGGAGAATACAGTCTATTGCCCCCTGTTATCAGCCATTTCAGGGGAGAGGATGACTGTAGGACAGGAGAATACAGTCTATTGCCCCCTGTTATCAGCCATTTCAGGGGAGAGGATGACTGTAGGACAGGAGAATACAATCTATTGCTCCCTGTTATCAGCCATTTCAGAGGAGAGGATGACTGTAGGACAGGAGAATACAATCTATTGCTCCCTGTTATCAGCCATTTCAGGAAACAGGATGACTGTAGGACAAGAGAATACAATCTATTGCCCCCTGTTATCAGCCATTTCAGGGGAGAGGACGACTGTAGGACAGGAGAATACAATCTATTGCTCCCTGTTATCAGCCATTTCAGGGGAGAGGATGACTGTAGGACAGGAGAATACAGTCTATTGCTCCCTGTTATCAGCCATTTCAGAGGAGAGGATGACTGTAGGACAGGAGAATACAGTCTATTGCCCCCTGTTATCAGCCATTTCAGAGGAGAGGATGACTGTAGGACAGGAGAATACAGTCTATTGCTCCCTGTTATCAGCCATTTCAGGGAAGAGGATGACTGTAGGACAGGAGAATACAGTCTATTGCTCCCTGTTATCAGCCATTTCAGGGGAGAGGATGACTGTAGGACAGGAGAATACAGTCTATTGCCCCCTGTTATCAGCCATTTCAGGGGAGAGGATGACTGTAGGACAGGAGAATACAGTCTATTGCCCCCTGTTATCAGCCATTTCAGGGGAGAGGATGACTGTAGGACAGGAGAATACAGTCTATTGCCCCCTGTTATTAGCCATTTCAGGGGAGAGGATGACTGTAGGACAGGAGAATACAGTCTATTGCTCCCTGTTATCAGCCATTTCAGGGGAGAGGATGACTGTAGGACAGGAGAATACAGTCTATTGCCCCCTGTTATCAGCCATTTCAGGGGAGAGGATGACTGTAGGACAGGAGAATACAGTCTATTGCCCCCTGTTATCAGCCATTTCAGGGGAGAGGATGACTGTAGGACAGGAGAATACAGTCTATTGCTCCCTGTTATCAGCCATTTCAGGGGAGAGGATGACTGTAGGACAGGAGAATACAGTCTATTGCCCCCTGTTATCAGCCATTTCAGGGGAGAGGATGACTGTAGGACAGGAGAATACAGTCTATTGCCCCCTATTATCAGCCATTTTAGAGGAGAGGATGACTGTAGGACAGGAGAATACAGTCTATTGCTCCCTGTTATCAGCCATTTCAGGGGGAGAATGACTGTAGGACAGGAGAATACAGTCTATTGCCCCCTGTTATCAGCCATTTCAGGGGAGAGGATGACTGTAGGACAGGAGAATACAGGCTATTGCCCCCTGTTATCAGCCATTTCAGGAGAGAGGATGACTGTAGGACAGGAGAATACAGTCTATTGCCCCCTGTTATCAGCCATTTCAGGGGAGAGGATGACTGTAGGACAGGAGAATACAGTCTATTGCCCCATGTTATTAGCCATTTCAGGGGAGAGGATGACTGTAGGACAGGAGAATACAGTCTATTGCCCCCTGTTATCAGCCATTTCAGGGGAGAGGATGACTGTAGGACAGGAGAATACAGTCTATTGCCCCCTGTGATCAGCCATTTCAGGGGGAGGATGACTGTAGGACAGGAGAATACAGTCTATTGCCCCCTGTTATCAGCCATTTCAGAGGAGAGCATGACTGTAGGACAGGAGAATACAGTCTATTGCTCCCTGTTATCAGCCATTTCAGGGGGAGGATGACTGTAGGACAGGAGAATACAGTCTATTGCCCCCTGTTATCAGCCATTTCAGGAGAGAGGATGACTGTAGGACAGGAGAATACAGTCTATTGCCCCCTGTTATCAGCCATTTCAGGGGAGAGGATGACTGTAGGACAGGAGAATACAGTCTATTGCCCCCTGTTATCAGCCATTTCAGGGGAGAGGATGACTGTAGGACAGGAGAATACAGTCTATTGCCCCTGTTATCAGCCATTTCAGGGGAGAGGATGACTGTAGGACAGGAGAATACAGTCTATTGCCCCCTGTTATCAGCCATTTCAGGGGAGAGAATGACTGTAGGACAGGAGAATACAGTCTATTGCCCTCTGTTATCAGCCATTTCAGGGGGAGGATGACTGTAGGACAGGAGAATACAGTCTATTGCTCCCTGTTATCAGCCATTTCAGGGGGAGGATGACTGTAGGACAGGAGAATACAGTCTATTGCCCCCTTTTATCAGCCATTTCAGGGGGTGGATGACTGTAGGACAGGAGAATACAGTCTATTGCCCCCTGTTATCAGCCATGTCAGGGGAGAGGATGACTGTAGGACTGGAGAATACAGTCTATTGCCCCCTGTTATCAGCCATGTCAGGGGAGAGGATGACTGTAGGACTGGAGAATACAGTCTATTGCCCCCTGTTATCAGCCATTTCAGGGGAGAGGATGACTGTAGGACAGGAGAATACAGTCTATTGCTCCCTGTTATCAGCCATTTCAGGGGAGAGGATGACTGTAGGACAGGAGAATACAATCTATTGCTCCCTGTTATCAGCCATTTCAGAGGAGAGGATGACTGTAGGACAGGAGAATACAGTCTATTGCCTCCTGTTATCAGCCATGTCAGGGGAGAGGATGACTGTAGGACAGGAGAATACAGTCTATTGCTCCTGTTATCAGCCATTTCAGAGGAGGATGACTGTAGGACAGGAGAATACAGTCTATTGCCCCCTGTTATCAGCCATTTCAGGGGAGAGGATGACTGTAGGACAGGAGAATACAATCTATTGCTCCTGTTATCAGCCATTTCAGAGGAGGATGACTGTAGGACAGGAGAATACAGTCTATTGCCCCCTGTTATCAGCCATTTCAGGGGAGAGGATGACTGTAGGACAGGAGAATACAGTCTATTGCTCTCTGTTATCAGCCATTTCAGGGGAGAGGATGACTGTAGGACAGGAGAATACAGTCTATTGCCCCCTGTTATCAGCCATTTCAGAGAAGAGGATGACTGTAGGACAGGAGAATACAGTCTATTGCCCCCCTGTTATCAGCCATTTCAGGGGAGAGGATGACTGTAGGACAGGAGAATACAGTCTATTGCTCCCTGTTATCAGCCATTTCAGAGGAGAGGATGACTGTAGGACAGGAGAATACAGTCTATTGCCCCCTGTTATCAGCCATTTCAGGGGAGAGGATGACTGTAGGACAGGAGAATACAGTCTATTGCTTCCTGTTATCAGCCATTTCAGGGGACAGAATGACTGTAGGACAGGAGAATACAGTCTATTGCTACCTGTTATCAGCCATTTCAGGGGAGAGGATGACTGTAGGACAGGAGAATACAGTCTATTGCTCCCTGTTATCAGCCATTTCAGGGGAGAGGATGACTGTAGGACAGGAGAATACAATCTATTGCTCCCTGTTATCAGCCATTTCAGGGGAGAGGATGACTGTAGGACAGGAGAATACAGTCTATTGCTTCCTGTTATCAGCCATTTCAGAGGAGAGGATGACTGTAGGACAGGAGAATACAGTCTATTGCCCCCTGTTATCAGCCATTTCAGGGGAGAGGATGACTGTAGGACAGGAGAATACAGTCTATTGCCCCCTGTGATCAGCCATTTCAGGGGGAGGATGACTGTAGGACAGGAGAATACAGTCTATTGCCCCCTGTTATCAGCCATTTCAGAGGAGAGCATGACTGTAGGACAGGAGAATACAGTCTATTGCTCCCTGTTATCAGCCATTTCAGGGGGAGGATGACTGTAGGACAGGAGAATACAGTCTATTGCCCCCTGTTATCAGCCATTTCAGGGGAGAGGATGACTGTAGGACAGGAGAATACAGTCTATTGCCCCCTGTTATCAGCCATTTCAGGGGGTGGATGACTGTAGGACAGGAGAATACAGTCTATTGCCCCCTGTTATCAGCCATGTCAGGGGAGAGGATGACTGTAGGACTGGAGAATACAGTCTATTGCCCCCTGTTATCAGCCATTTCAGGGGAGAGGATGACTGTAGGACAGGAGAATACAGTCTATTGCTCCCTGTTATCAGCCATTTCAGGGGAGAGGATGACTGTAGGACAGGAGAATACAATCTATTGCTCCCTGTTATCAGCCATTTCAGAGGAGAGGATGACTGTAGGACAGGAGAATACAGTCTATTGCCTCCTGTTATCAGCCATGTCAGGGGAGAGGATGACTGTAGGACAGGAGAATACAGTCTATTGCCCCCTGTTATCAGCCATTTCATGGGAGAGGATGACTGTAGGACAGGAGAATACAATCTATTGCTCCTGTTATCAGCCATTTCAGAGGAGGATGACTGTAGGACAGGAGAATACAGTCTATTGCCCCCTGTTATCAGCCATTTCAGGGGAGAGGATGACTGTAGGACAGGAGAATACAGTCTATTGCTCTCTGTTATCAGCCATTTCAGGGGAGAGGATGACTGTAGGACAGGAGAATACAGTCTATTGCCCCCTGTTATCAGCCATTTCAGAGAAGAGGATGACTGTAGGACAGGAGAATACAGTCTATTGCCCCCCTGTTATCAGCCATTTCAGGGGAGAGGATGACTGTAGGACAGGAGAATACAGTCTATTGCTCCCTGTTATCAGCCATTTCAGAGGAGAGGATGACTGTAGGACAGGAGAATACAGTCTATTGCCCCCTGTTATCAGACATTTCAGGGAAGAGGATGACTGTAGGACAGGAGAATACAGTCTATTGCCCCCTGTTATCAGCCATTTCAGGGGAGAGGATGACTGTAGGACAAGAGAATACAGTCTATTGCTTCCTGTTATCAGCCATTTCAGGGGACAGAATGACTGTAGGACAGGAGAATACAGTCTATTGCCTCCTGTTATCAGCCATTTCAGGGGAGAGGATGACTGTAGGACAGGAGAATACAGTCTATTGCCCCCTGTTATCAGCCATTTCAGGGGAGAGGATGACTGTAGGACAGGAGAATACAGTCTATTGCCCCCTGTTATCAGCCATTTCAGAGAAGAGGATGACTGTAGGACAGGAGAATACAGTCTATTGCCCCCCTGTTATCAGCCATTTCAGGGGAGAGGATGACTGTAGGACAGGAGAATACAGTCTATTGCTCCCTGTTATCAGCCATTTCAGAGGAGAGGATGACTGTAGGACAGGAGAATACAGTCTATTGCCCCCTGTTATCAGCCATTTCAGGGGAGAGGATGACTGTAGGACAGGAGAATACAGTCTATTGCTTCCTGTTATCAGCCATTTCAGGGGACAGAATGACTGTAGGACAGGAGAATACAGTCTATTGCTACCTGTTATCAGCCATTTCAGGGGAGAGGATGACTGTAGGACAGGAGAATACAGTCTATTGCTCCCTGTTATCAGCCATTTCAGGGGAGAGGATGACTGTAGGACAGGAGAATACAATCTATTGCTCCCTGTTATCAGCCATTTCAGGGGAGAGGATGACTGTAGGACAGGAGAATACAGTCTATTGCTTCCTGTTATCAGCCATTTCAGAGGAGAGGATGACTGTAGGACAGGAGAATACAGTCTATTGCCCCCTGTTATCAGCCATTTCAGGGGAGAGGATGACTGTAGGACAGGAGAATACAGTCTATTGCCCCCTGTGATCAGCCATTTCAGGGGGAGGATGACTGTAGGACAGGAGAATACAGTCTATTGCCCCCTGTTATCAGCCATTTCAGAGGAGAGCATGACTGTAGGACAGGAGAATACAGTCTATTGCTCCCTGTTATCAGCCATTTCAGGGGGAGGATGACTGTAGGACAGGAGAATACAGTCTATTGCCCCCTGTTATCAGCCATTTCAGGGGAGAGGATGACTGTAGGACAGGAGAATACAGTCTATTGCCCCCTGTTATCAGCCATTTCAGGGGGTGGATGACTGTAGGACAGGAGAATACAGTCTATTGCCCCCTGTTATCAGCCATGTCAGGGGAGAGGATGACTGTAGGACTGGAGAATACAGTCTATTGCCCCCTGTTATCAGCCATTTCAGGGGAGAGGATGACTGTAGGACAGGAGAATACAGTCTATTGCTCCCTGTTATCAGCCATTTCAGGGGAGAGGATGACTGTAGGACAGGAGAATACAATCTATTGCTCCCTGTTATCAGCCATTTCAGAGGAGAGGATGACTGTAGGACAGGAGAATACAGTCTATTGCCTCCTGTTATCAGCCATGTCAGGGGAGAGGATGACTGTAGGACAGGAGAATACAGTCTATTGCCCCCTGTTATCAGCCATTTCATGGGAGAGGATGACTGTAGGACAGGAGAATACAATCTATTGCTCCTGTTATCAGCCATTTCAGAGGAGGATGACTGTAGGACAGGAGAATACAGTCTATTGCCCCCTGTTATCAGCCATTTCAGGGGAGAGGATGACTGTAGGACAGGAGAATACAGTCTATTGCTCTCTGTTATCAGCCATTTCAGGGGAGAGGATGACTGTAGGACAGGAGAATACAGTCTATTGCCCCCTGTTATCAGCCATTTCAGAGAAGAGGATGACTGTAGGACAGGAGAATACAGTCTATTGCCCCCCTGTTATCAGCCATTTCAGGGGAGAGGATGACTGTAGGACAGGAGAATACAGTCTATTGCTCCCTGTTATCAGCCATTTCAGAGGAGAGGATGACTGTAGGACAGGAGAATACAGTCTATTGCCCCCTGTTATCAGACATTTCAGGGAAGAGGATGACTGTAGGACAGGAGAATACAGTCTATTGCCCCCTGTTATCAGCCATTTCAGGGGAGTGGATGACTGTAGGACAAGAGAATACAGTCTATTGCTTCCTGTTATCAGCCATTTCAGGGGACAGAATGACTGTAGGACAGGAGAATACAGTCTATTGCCTCCTGTTATCAGCCATTTCAGGGGAGAGGATGACTGTAGGACAGGAGAATACAGTCTATTGCCCCCTGTTATCAGCCATTTCAGGGGAGAGGATGACTGTAGGACAGGAGAATACAGTCTATTGCCCCCTGTTATCAGCCATTTCAGAGGAGAGGATGACTGTAGGACAGGAGAATACAGTCTATTGCCTCCTGTTATCAGCCATTTCAGAGGAGAGGATGACTGTAGGACAGGAGAATACAGTCTATTGCTCCCTGTTATCAGCCATTTCAGGGGAGAGGATGACTGTAGGACAGGAGTATACAGTCTATTGCCCCCTGTTATCAGCCATTTCAGAGGAGAGGATGACTGTAGGACAGGAGAATACAGTCTATTGCCCCCTGTTATCAGCCATTTCAGGGGAGAGGATGACTGTAGGACAGGAGAATACAGTCTATTGCTCCCTGTTATCAGCCATTTCAGGGGAGAGGATGACTGTAGGACAGGAGAATACAATCTATTGCTCCCTGTTATCAGCCATTTCAGGGGAGAGGATGACTGTAGGACAGGAGAATACAGTCTATTGCTTCCTGTTATCAGCCATTTCAGAGGAGAGGATGACTGTAGGACAGGAGAATACAGTCTATTGCCCCCTGTTATCAGCCATTTCAGGGGAGAGGATGACTGTAGGACAGGAGAATATAGTCTATTGCCCCCTGTTATCAGCCATTTCAGGGGACAGAATGACTGTAGGACAGGAGAATACAGTCTATTGCTCCCTGTTATCAGCCATTTCAGGGGAGAGGATGACTGTAGGACAGGAGAATACAGTCTATTGCCCCCTGTTATCAGCCATTTCAGGGGAGAGGATGACTGTAGGACAGGAGAATACAGTCTATTGCTCCCTGTTATCAGCCATTTCAGGGGAGAGGATGACTGTAAGACAGGAGAATACAGTCTATTGCCCCCTGTTATCAGCCATTTCAGGGGAGAGGATGACTGTAGGACAGGAGAATACAGTCTATTGCCCCCTGTTATCAGCCATTTCAGGGGAGAGGATGACTGTAGGACAGGAGAATACAGTCTATTGCTCTCTGTTATCAGCCATTTCAGGGGAGAGGATGACTGTAGGACAGGAGAATACAGTCTATTGCTTCCTGTTATCAGCCATTTCAGGGGAGAGGATGACTGTAGGACAGGAGAATACAGTCTATTGCCCCCTGTTATCAGCCATTAGAATGACTGTAGGACAGGAGAATACAATCTATTGCTCCCTGTTATCAGCCATTTCAGGGGAGAGGATGACTGTAGGACAGGAGAATACAGTCTATTGCCCCTGTTATCAGCCATTTCAGGGGAGAGGATGACTGTAGGACAGGAGAATACAGTCTATTGCCCCCTGTTATCAGCCATTTCAGGGGACAGAATGACTGTAGGACAGGAGAATACAGTCTATTGCTCCCTGTTATCAGCCATTTCAGGGGAGAGGATGACTGTAGGACAGGAGAATACAGTCTATTGCCCCCTGTTATCAGACATTTCAGGGGAGAGGATGACTGTAGGACAGGAGAATACAGTCTATTGCCCCCTGTTATCAGACATTTCAGGGGAGAGGATGACTGTAGGACAGGAGAATACAGTCTATTGCCCCCTGTTATCAGCCATTTCAGGGGGTGGATGACTGTAGGACAGGAGAATACAGTCTATTGCCCCCTGTTATCAGCCATTTCAGGGGAGAGGATGACTGTAGGACAGGAGAATACAGTCTATTGCTCCCTGTTATCAGCCATTTCAGGGGAGAGGATGACTGTAGGACAGGAGAATACAATCTATTGCCCCCTGTTATCAGCCATGTCAGGGGAGAGGATGACTGTAGGACAGGAGAATACAGTCTATTGCCCCCTGTTATCAGCCATTTCAGGGGAGAGGATGACTGTAGGACAGGAGAATACAGTCTATTGCTCCCTGTTATCAGCCATTTCAGGGGAGAGGATGACTGTAGGACAGGAGAATACAATGGTCTATTGCCTCCTGTTATCAGCCATTTCAGGGGAGAGGATGACTGTAGGACAGGAGAATACAGTCTATTGCCCCCTGTTATCAGCCATTTCAGGGGAGAGGACGACTGTAGGACAGGAGAATACAGTCTATTGCCCCCTGTTATCAGCCATTTCAGGGGAGAGGATGACTGTAGGACAGGAGAATACAATCTATTGCTCCCTGTTATCAGCCATTTCAGAGGAGAGGATGACTGTAGGACAGGAGAATACAGTCTATTGCTCCCTGTTATCAGCCATTTCAGGGGATGGGATGACTGTAGGACAGGAGAATACAGTCTATTGCCCCCTGTTATCAGTCTCTCCATTCTGTGGTCGTTGCTTTGGACGCCGGCAGCCGCTGTCTGCAGGGTAGGTTGTCCCTCGCTGTAGATGAGGCGCCTGCACCAGTCCCTCCTGTCCCGCTGTGACTGTGTAATCACTTCTCGGCAGCGCTTTCTCCAGGAGAAATTAATATGCTAATCCTCGCTGTAATGAGCGGCGGTATCGCTGTGAGGATATTAGCCGCCTCCGCAGGGTACTATCAGGCTGCAGCACCGGTGGGGGTGACTTCTGAATTACACTCGGCTATAGTCAGCTGATCACCCCCCACAGTACGGGTACGATTAGTGTTCTGCGGGGTTGCCAGTACCCCAAGATTTCTTTAACCATTTAATTCCTGCCCTGACCACTAGCGGAGCTGTTCTCTGGCGGCCTCTGTTATCTCCATGCTTTACACCTCTTGGGGCGTTCCCGTGTGTACCTGAGATAATCTGCGGTGGGGTGGAGGGAATATCCTGTAAGACACACAAATAGTAAAACCTGTTTACTAAAGGCAGGACACGGCGGGCGTCTCGGTGACACCCGGAGATGTCATCTCTGCTGCTGGCATCTTCACCTTCTTCCCCATCAGATAGAATCTTATAGTATTCAGCAGCTTCTCTCATGTCTGCTCTATTCACATCCTAAGCTGCGTTCACTCTTCTGCCGGTTGCCTATTCCCAGATCCCACTGCATTATGGGAGCTCAGCAAATCTGATCAGATTGTGTTTGCTGGCACTGAGTTGACACATTCAGGATGGTAGCCAGGCGAGGATCTGAATGCAGCTCTGGAGGTGATTGGAGCACATGGCATTAAGTAATTAGATAATTGTGACTCGTTTATGGGGGTGCTGTGATGGGGTATCGCAGCCATCCACCTGCTCAGCTGCTGATATATCTCTTTCTTATGCCGATAACCCCCCAGTACCCAGCCTGTAACCCCCCCCTTCCCCTAGTGCCCCGGCTGTAACCCCCCCCCCCCCCCCAGTGCCCCGCTTGTAACCCCCCCCTAGTGCCCGCTTGTAACCTTCCCCCCCCCAGTGCCCCGCTTGTAACCTCCCCCAGTGCCCCGGCTGTAACCCCCCCCCAGTGCCCCGCTTGTAACCCCCCCCAGTGCCCCGCTTGTAACCTCCCTCAGTGCCCCGGCTGTAACCCCCCCCAGTGCCCCGGTTGTAACACCCCCCCCAGTGCCCCGCTTGTAACCCCCCCCCCCCCAGTGCCCCGCTTGTAACCTCCCCCAGTGCCCCGCTTGTAACCTCCCCCAGTGCCCCGCTTGTAACCTCCCCCAGTGCCCCGGCTGTAACCCTCCCCAGTGCCCCGCTTGTAACACCCCCCCCCCCCAGTGCCCCGCCTGTAACCTCCCCAGAGCCCCGCCTGTAACATCCCCCCTCCAGTGCGCCGCCTGTAACCCATCCCCAGTGCGCCGCCTGTAACCCATCCCCAGTGCGCCGCCTGTAACCCATCCCCAGTGCGCCGCCTGTAACCCATCCCCAGTGCGCCGCCTGTAACCCATCCCCAGTGCGCCGCCTGTAACCCATCCCCAGTGCGCCGCCTGTAACCCATCCCCAGTGCCCCGCCTGTAACCCATCCCCAGTGCCCAGCCTGTAACCCTCCCCAGTGCCCCGCTTGTAACCTCCCCCAGTGCCCCGCTTGTAACCTCCCCCAGTGCCCCGCTTGTAACCTCCCTCAGTGCCCCGGCTGTAACCCCCCCCCCCCAGTGCCCCGCTTGTAACCTTCCCCAGTGCTCCGCTTGTAACCTCCCCCAGTGCCCCGGCTGTAACCCTCCCCAGTGCCCCGCTTGTAACACCCCCCCCCCCCAGTGCCCCGCCTGTAACCTCCCCAGAGCCCCGCCTGTAACATCCCCCCTCCAGTGCGCCGCCTGTAACCCCTCCCCAGTGCCCCGCCTGTAACCCCTCCCCAGTGCCCCGCCTGTAACCCCTCCCCAGTGCCCCGCCTGTAACCCCTCCCCAGTGCCCCGCCTGTAACATCCCCCCCCAGTGCGCTGCCTGTAACCCCCCCCAGTGCGCCGCCTGTAACCCTCCCCAGTGCCCCGCCTGTAACCCCTCCCCAGTGCCCCGCCTGTAACCCCTCCCCAGTGCGCCGCCTGTAACCCCTCCCCAGTGCCCCGCCTGTAACCCTCCCCAGTGCCCCGCTTGTAACCTCCCCCAGTGCCCCGCTTGTAACCTCCCTCAGTGCCCCGGCTGTAACCCCCCCCCCCAGTGCCCTGCTTGTAACCCCCCCCCCCCCAGTGCCCCGCTTGTAACCTTCCCCAGTGCCCCGCTTGTAACCTCCCCCAGTGCCCCGGCTGTAACCCTCCCCAGTGCCCCGCTTGTAACACCCCCCCCCCAGTGCCCCGCCTGTAACCTCCCCAGAGTTCCGCCTGTAACATCCCCCCTCCAGTGCGCCGCCTGTAACCCCTCCCCAGTGCCCCGGCTGTAACCCCTCCCCAGTGCCCCGCCTGTAACCCATCCCCAGTGCCCCGCCTGTAACCCCCCCCCTGCCCCGCCTGTAACCCCCCCCCCAGTGCCCCGCCTGTAACCCTCTCCAGTGCCCCGCTTGTAACCTCCCCCAGTGCCCCGCTTGTAACCTCCCTCAGTGCCCCGCTTGTAACCCCCCCCCCCCCAGTGCCCCGCTTGTAACCCCCCCCCCCCCCAGTGCCCCACTTGTAACCTCCCCCAGTGCCCCGCTTGTAACCTCCCCCAGTGCCCCGGCTGTAACCCCCCCCAGTGCCCCGCCTGTAACCTCCCCAGAGCCCCGCCTGTAACATCCCCCCCAGTGCGCCGCCTGTAACCCATCCCCAGTGCCCCGCCTGTAACCCATCCCCAGTGCCCCGCCTGTAACCCTCCCCAGTGCCCCGCCTGTAACCCTCCCCCAGTGCCCCGCCTGTAACCCTCCCCCAGTGCCCCGCTTGTAACCTCCCCCAGTGCCCCGGCTGTAACCCTCCCCAGGGCCCCGCTTGTAACCCCCCCCCAGTGCCCCGCCTGTAACCTCCCCAGAGCCCCGCCTGTAACATCCCCCCTCCAGTGCGCCGCCTGTAACCCCTCCCCAGTGCCCCGGCTGTAACCCCGCCCTAGTGCCCCGGCTGTAACCCCTCCCCAGTGCCCCGCCTGTAACCTTTCCCTAGTGCCCCGCCTGTAACCTCCCCAGAGCCCCACCTGTAACATCCCTCCCAGTGCTCCGCCTGTAACCCTCCCCAGTGCCCCGCCTTTAACCCCTCCCCAGTGCCCCGCCTTTAACCCCTCCCCAGTGCCCCGCCTGTAACCCCTCCCCAGTGCCCCGCCTGTAACCCCTCCCCAGTGCCCCGCCTGTAACCCCTCCCCAGTGCGCCGCCTGTAACCCATCCCCAGTTCCCTGCCTGTAACCCCCCCCCAGTGCCCCGCCTGTAACCCCTCCCCAGTTCCCCGCCTGTAACCCTACCCAGTGCCCCGCTTGTAACCTCCCCCAGTGCCCCGCTTGTAACCTCCCCCAGTGCCCCGGCTGTAACCCTCCCCAGTGCCCCGCTTGTAACCCCCCCCAGTTCCCCGCCTGTAACCTCCCCAGAGCCCCGCCTGTAACATCCCCCTCCAGTGCCCCGCCTGTAACCCCCCTCAGTGCCCCGCCTGTAACCCCCCTCAGTGCCCCGCCTGTAACCCCTCCCCAGTGCCCCGCCTGTAACCCCTCCCCAGTGCCCTGCCTGTAACCCCTTTCCCAGTGCCCCGCCTGTAACCCCTCCCCAGTGCCCCACCTGTAACCCCTCCCCAGTGCGCCGCCTGTAACCCTCCCCAGTGCCCCGCCTGTAACCCATCCCCAGTGCCCCGCCTGTAACCCATCCCCAGTGCCCCGCCTGTAACCCATCCCCAGTGCCCCGCCTGTAACCTATCCTCAGTGCCCCGCCTGTAACCCATCCCCAGTGCCCCGCCTGTAACCCATCCCCAGTGCCCCGCCTGTAACCCATCCCCAGTGCCCCGCCTGTAACCCATCCCCAGTACCCCGCCTGTAACCCATCCCCAGTGCCCCGCCTGTAACCCTCCCCAGTGCCCCGCCTGTAACATCCCCCCCCCCCCCCCCAGTGCACCGCCTGTAACCCCCCCCAGTGCCCCGCCGCTTCCGTTTTATCCTTAATCATTGTCAATGTGGACAAAACGTAACTGAACAGAACGGAGTCACCAGAATGCATTCCGCTCTGATACCGGAGAGCAGCGTGCTGCGGTTTTCTTTCTGTCCTGAGATGCGGAGCAAAACAGATCCATCATGATCCACAATGCAAGTCAATGGGGTCGGATCCGTTTTATCTGACAGAATCGAAAACTGATCTTTCAGTGGAGTTCATGACGGATCCATCTTGGGTATGTTAAAGATAATACAATCGGATCCGTTTATAACGGATGCAGACGGTTGTATTATCAGTAATGGAAGCGTTTTTGCTGAACCCTGCCGGATCCAACAAAAACTCTAGTGTGAAAGTAGCTATAGAGCTGCACTGCCATCTGGTGGTGACATCGCTGTACTGACTGTGAAAGTGTGCTGAAGGCTGTACAGAATAATGAAATGGGGGCTGTGACCGCAGAATGGTAACCCCTCACACTGGAGCGTTATAAGAGGAGCGTCTGATATCAGTCACATATGATGTCATGTCTCTGGAGGTTATATCAGCACTAGAGCGTTATAAGAGGAGCGGCTGATATCAGTCACATATGATGTCATGTCTCTGGAGGTTATATCAGCACTAGAGCGTTATAAGAGGAGCGGCTGATATCAGTCACATATGATGTCATGTCTCTGGAGGTTATATCAGCACTGGAGCGTTATAAGAGGAGCGTCTGATGTCATGTCTCTGGAGGTTATATCAGTACCCCTCCTCCCGTTCTGTATGGATCCTGCACAGTACCACTCCTCCTGTCCTGTATGGATCCTGCACAGTACCTCTCCTCCTGTCCTGTATGGATCCTGCACAGTACCTCTCCTCCTGTCCTGTATGGATCCTGCACAGTACCGCTCCTCCTGTTCTGTATGGATCCTGCACAGTACCGCTCCTCCTGTCCTGTATGGATCCTGCACAGTACCTCTCCTCCTGTCCTGTATGGATCCTGCACAGTACCTCTCCTCCTGTCCTGTATGGATCCTGCACAGTACCCCTCCTCCCGTTCTGTATGGATCCTGCACAGTACCCCTCCTCCCGTTCTGTATGGATCCTGCACAGTACCCCTCCTCCCGTTCTGTATGGATCCTGCACAGTACCCCTCCTCCCGTTCTGTATGGATCTTGCACAGTACCTCTCCTCCCGTTCTGTATGGATCCTGCACAGTACCTCTCCTCCCGTTTTGTATGGATCCTGCACAGTACCGCTCCTCCTGTTCTGTATGGATCCTGCACAGTACCTCTCCTCCTGTCCTGTATGGATCCTGCACAGTACCTCTCCTCCCGTCCTGTATGGATCCTGCACAGTACCTCTCCTCCCGTTCTGTATGGATCCTGCACAGTACCCCTCCTCCCGTTCTGTATGGATCCTGCACAGTACCCCTCCTCCTGTTCTGTATGGATCCTGCACAGTACCTCTCCTCCCGTTCTGTATGGATCCTGCACAGTACCTCTCCTCCCGTTCTGTATGGATCCTGCACAGTACCTCTCCTCCCGTTCTGTATGGATCTTGCACAGTACCTCTCCTCCCGTTTTGTATGGATCCTGCACAGTACCTCTCCTCCTGTTCTGTTCTGTATGGATCCTGCACAGTACCTCTCCTCCCGTTCTGTATGGATCCTGCACAGTACCTCTCCTCCCGTTCTGTATGGATCCTGCACAGTACCTCTCCTCCCATTCTGTATGGATCCTGCACAGTACCTCTCCTCCCGTTCTGTATGGATCCTGCACAGTACCTCTCCTCCCGTTCTGTATGGATCCTGCACAGTACCTCTCCTCCCGTTCTGTATGGATCCTGCACAGTACCTCTCCTCCCGTTCTGTATGGATCCTGCACAGTACCCCTCCTCCCATTCTGTATGGATCCTGCACAGTACCTCTCCTCCCGTTCTGTATGGATCCTGCACAGTACCCCTCCTCCTGTCCTGTATGGATCCTGCACAGTACCGCTCCTCCTGTCCTGTATGGATCCTGCACAGTACCTCTCCTCCCGTTCTGTATGGATCCTGCACAGTACCGCTCCTCCCGTTTTGTATGGATCCTGCACAGTACCTCTCCTCCCGTCCTGTATGGATCCTGCACAGTACCTCTCCTCCCGTCCTGTATGGATCCTGCACAGTACCTCTCCTCCTGTCCTGTATGGATCCTGCACAGTACCTCTCCTCCCGTTCTGTATGGATCCTGCACAGTACCTCTCCTCCTGTCCTGTATGGATCCTGCACAGTACCCCTCCTCCCGTTCTGTATGGATCCTGCACAGTACCTCTCCTCCCGTTCTGTATGGATCCTGCACAGTACCGCTCCTCCTGTTCTGTATGGATCCTGCACAGTACCTCTCCTCCCGTTCTGTATGGATCCTGCACAGTACCGCTCCTCCTGTTCTGTATGGATCCTGCACAGTACCTCTCCTCCCGTTCTGTATGGATCCTGCACAGTACCGCTCCTCCTGTTCTGTATGGATCCTGCACAGTACCGCTCCTCCTGTTCTGTATGGATCCTGCACAGTACATCTCCTCCCGTCTTTTACTCACAGGGTTAACGGACTCGTGCTTCGGTTCTCTTTTCCGCCTTGTAATTGCCTCTAATTTCAGTTGCGCGGATAATCAATTGCCGTGAAATGAGAGTCGGAGATGCGGTCATCAGTCCAGGGCACCTCGTCTGCCGCCGGCAGGAGGTCATGTGACCTTATCCCCGGCGTCTTTATCCTTAGCGGGAAGTTTTCATGTCTCTGTAACTTTATATCAACTAGAGCGGAGGAGAAGGGGAGCGGTAGTCCTGCAGTACCGCCCTCTGCCACCAGTCTGCGCACACGCACCCCATTCTACCTTTCACATTAGCCCCAGGGCTCCCTCCAGTGGACACTCTGTACATTGCAGGCTCCGCAGCTCGAGGATTTCAGTCTTATTCCCACAGAAGTCATGGAAACTTTCCTTCCTGAGTCACGGATCATCAGGCGACACAGAAAATTCCTGCCCCGGTCAGAGATCTCCTCCCAACCCTCTGGGGCACGCTGCGCCTTCATTGAAGCAGCGATAATAAACTTCCATTAGTCCGGCATCCAGCTGACAACTCAGGTCATGAAGTATTGGGATAGCTAGTCTGCTGCTACTGCTCTATGTTGTCAGCCAGTAGAGGCTCAGATTTTACGGAGAGCGGCGGTTCAGGTGTCTGGTTATTTACCCTGCATTTTTCTTGCAGTTCGAGACGCCAAGAACTTGATCCCTATGGATCCCAACGGGTTGTCAGATCCCTATGTGAAGCTCAAGCTCATCCCCGACCCCAAGAATGAAAGTAAACAGAAAACCAAAACCATCCGCTCCACCCTGAACCCGCACTGGAACGAGTCCTTCACCTTGTACGTTGTCCCGGGGCTGGTGGAGCAGACCTCGGTGCAGCGCCGTCTCCGCTCACTCTCTGCCTCTCTTTGTCTCACAGTAAGTTAAAGCCGTCAGACAAGGACCGGCGCCTGTCCATAGAGATCTGGGACTGGGACCGGACCACGAGGAACGACTTCATGGGGTCCTTTTCGTTTGGGGTCTCTGAGCTGATGAAGATGCCGGCTTGCGGGTGGTGAGTGACTTAAAGGGGAACTCCACTCAGAACACAACTGGTCACCTGTGGTTAATACGATCCCCGCCCGTATGGTAGGAGCCCCCTCCCCCTGTGATGTATAAAGCAGGTGACACGGTCAGGTGCTGCGTTCCGCTGAGGATGCCCTGTCCGGATCTTGACATCTGACGTTGCGCTCTGTCCTTCCAGGTACAAGCTGCTGAATCAGGAGGAGGGCGAGTATTACAACGTGCCCATCCCGGAAGCCGATGACGAAAACCAGGAGCTGCGGCAGAAATTTGAGGTGAGGGTCGTTACACCCTGCAGGCTCCGGTTATAACAGCAGCGTGACTATTATAACTTCTTTAACCCTTGAAGGTAGTCAGATGTTGTCAGGGAGTGTGGCGCGCTGTATCTCGTGATCGTGTCTGTTCCTGTTGTATGATCTATGACAGGAACGCCCTCTCCTGGCCTGCAGCCTCCCGGACATGTGTTCACTAGCAGTATGGACTCTATTGCCTTGTTCTTACTTTTCCTGAATCCTCAGGTCACAATCCTCCAAGTGATGTCTGGAAGACGATTCATAATTCTCGCCTCCTGTGGATGAAACCTGCATTGTCAACTTTTCAAATGTGTCCTGAAGTTCACCATGTTGTCCACTAGGTGGTGTGTGTGATGTATAACAGATGGAGGTACACTCAGTGTCCACTAGGTGGTGTGTGTGCTGTCTAACTGATGGAGGTACACTCAGTGTCCACTAGGTGGTGTGTGTGCTGTATAACAGATGGAGGTACACTCAGTGTCCACTAGGTGGTGTGTGTGCTGTATAACAGATGGAGGTACACTCAATGTCCACTAGGTGGTGTGTGTGCTGTATAACAGATGGAGGTACACTCAGTGTCCACTAGGTGGTGTGTGTGCTGTATAACAGATGGAGGTACACTCAATGTCCACTAGGTGGTGTGTGTGCTGTATAACAGATGGAGGTACACTCAGTGTCCACTAGGTGGTGTGTGCTGTATAACAGATGGAGGTACACTCAGTGTCCACTAGGTGGTGTGTGTGCTGTATAACAGATGGAGGTACACTCAGTGTCCACTAGGTGGTGTGTGTGCTGTATAACAGATGGAGGTACACTCAGTGTCCACTAGGTGGTGTGTGCTGTGTAACAGATGTAGGTACACTCAGTGTCCACTAGGTGGTGTGTGTGCTGTATAACAGATGGAGGTACACTCAGTGTCCACTAGGTGGTGTGTGCTGTGTAACAGATGTAGGTACACTCAATGTCCACTAGGTGGTGTGTGTGCTGTATAACAGATGGAGGTACACTCAGTGTCCACTAGGTGGTGTGTGTGCTGTGTAACAGATGGAGGTACACTCAGTGTCCACTAGGTGGTGTGTGTGCTGTATAACAGATGGAGGTACACTCAGTGTCCACTAGGTGGTGTGTGTGCTGTATAACAGATGGAGGTACACTCAGTGTCCACTAGGTGGTGTGTGTGCTGTATAACAGATGTAGGTACACTCAGTGTCCACTAGGTGGTGTGTGTGATGTATAACAGATGGAGGTACACTCAGTGTCCACTAGGTGGTGTGTGTGCTGTATAACAGATGGAGGTACACTCAATGTCCACTAGGTGGTGTGTGCTGTATAACAGATGGAGGTACACTCAGTGTCCACTAGGTGGTGTGTGTGCTGTATAACAGATGGAAGTACACTCAGTGTCCACTAGGTGGTGTGTGTGCTGTATAACAGATGGAGGTACACTCAGTGTCCACTAGGTGGTGTGTGTGCTGTATAACAGATGGAAGTACACTCAGTGTCCACTAGGTGGTGTGTGTGCTGTATAACAGATGGAGGTACACTCAGTGTCCACTAGGTGGTGTGTGTGCTGTATAACAGATGGAGGTACACTCAGTGTCCACTAGGTGGTGTGTGCTGTATAACAGATGGAGGTACACTCAGTGTCCACTAGGTGGTGTGTGCTGTATAACTGATGGAGGTACACTCAGTGTCCACTAGGTGGTGTGTGTGCTGTATAACAGATGGAGGTACACTCAATGTCCACTAGGTGGTGTGTGTGCTGTATAACAGATGGAGGTACACTCAATGTCCACTAGGTGGTGTGTGTGCTGTATAACAGATGGAGGTACACTCAGTGTCCACTAGGTGGTGTGTGTGCTGTATAACAGATGGAGGTACACTCAGTGTCCACTAGGTGGTGTGTGTGCTGTATAACAGATGGAAGTACACTCAGTGTCCACTAGGTGGTGTGTGTGATGTATAACAGATGGAGGTACACTCAGTGTCCACTAGGTGGTGTGTGTGTGCTGTGTAACAGATGGAGGTACACTCAGTGTCCACTAGGTGGTGTGTGTGCTGTATAACAGATGGAGGTACACTCAGTGTCCACTAGGTGGTGTGTGTGCTGTATAACAGATGGAGGTACACTCAGTGTCCACTAGGTGGTGTGTGTGCTGTATAACAGATGGAGGTACACTCAGTGTCCACTAGCTGGTGTGTGTGATGTATAACAGATGGAGGTACACTCAGTGTCCACTAGGTGGTGTGTGCTGTGTAACAGATGTAGGTACACTCAGTGTCCACTAGGTGGTGTGTGTGCTGTATAACAGATAGAGGTACACTCAATGTCCACTAGGTGGTGTGTGTGCTGTATAACAGATGGAGGTACACTCAGTGTCCACTAGGTGGTGTGTGTGCTGTATAACAGATGGAGGTACACTCAGTGTCCACTAGGTGGTGTGTGTGCTGTGAAACAGATGGAAGTACACTCAGTGTCCACTAGGTGGTGTGTGTGCTGTATAACAGATGGAGGTACACTCAGTGTCCACTAGGTGGTGTGTGTGCTGTGTAACAGATGGAGGTACACTCAGTGTCCACTAGGTGGTGTGTGTGCTGTATAACAGATGGAGGTACACTCAGTGTCCACTAGGTGGTGTGTGTGCTGTATAACAGATGGAGGTACACTCAGTGTCCACTAGGTGGTGTGTGTGCTGTATAACAGATGGAGGTACACTCAGTGTCCACTAGGTGGTGTGTGTGCTGTATAACAGATGGAGGTACACTCAGTGTCCACTAGGTGGTGTGTGCTGTATAACAGATGGAGGTACACTCAGTGTCCACTAGGTGGTGTGTGTGCTGTATAACTGATGGAGGTACACTCAGTGTCCACTAGGTGGTGTGTGTGCTGTATAACAGATGGAAGTACACTCAGTGTCCACTAGGTGGTGTGTGTGCTGTATAACAGATGGAGGTACACTCAGTGTCCACTAGGTGGTGTGTGTGCTGTATAACAGATGGAGGTACACTCCATGTCCACTAGGTGGTGTGTGTGCTGTATAACAGATGGAGGTACACTCAGTGTCCACTAGGTGGTGTGTGTGCTGTATAACAGATGGAAGTACACTCAGTGTCCACTAGGTGGTGTGTGTGCTGTATAACAGATGGAGGTACACTCAGTGTCCACTAGGTGGTGTGTGTGCTGTATAACAGATGGAGGTACACTCAGTGTCCACTAGGTGGTGTGTGTGCTGTATAACAGATAGAGGTACACTCAATGTCCACTAGGTGGTGTGTGTGCTGTATAACAGATGGAGGTACACTCAGTGTCCACTAGGTGGTGTGTGTGATGTATAACAGATGGAGGTACACTCAGTGTCCACTAGGTGGTGTGTGTGTGCTGTGTAACAGATGGAGGTACACTCAGTGTCCACTAGGTGGTGTGTGTGCTGTATAACAGATGGAGGTACACTCAGTGTCCACTAGGTGGTGTGTGTGCTGTATAACAGATGGAGGTACACTCAGTGTCCACTAGGTGGTGTGTGTGCTGTATAACAGATGGAGGTACACTCAGTGTCCACTAGCTGGTGTGTGTGATGTATAACAGATGGAGGTACACTCAGTGTCCACTAGGTGGTGTGTGCTGTGTAACAGATGTAGGTACACTCAGTGTCCACTAGGTGGTGTGTGTGCTGTATAACAGATAGAGGTACACTCAATGTCCACTAGGTGGTGTGTGTGCTGTATAACAGATGGAGGTACACTCAGTGTCCACTAGGTGGTGTGTGCTGTATAACAGATGGAGGTACACTCAATGTCCACTAGGTGGTGTGTGTGCTGTATAACAGATAGAGGTACACTCAGTGTCCACTAGGTGGTGTGTGCTGTATAACAGATGGAGGTACACTCAGTGTCCACTAGGTGGTGTGTGTGCTGTATAACAGATGGAGGTACACTCAGTGTCCACTAGGTGGTGTGTGTGCTGTGAAACAGATGGAAGTACACTCAGTGTCCACTAGGTGGTGTGTGTGCTGTGTAACAGATGGAGGTACACTCAGTGTCCACTAGGTGGTGTGTGTGCTGTAACAGATGGAGGCACACTCAGTGTCCACTAGGTGGTGTGTGTGCTGTATAACAGATGGAGGTACACTCAGTGTCCACTAGGTGGTGTGTGTGATGTATAACAGATGGAGGTACACTCAGTGTCCACTAGGTGGTGTGTGTGATGTATAACAGATGGAGGTACACTCAGTGTCCACTAGGTGGTGTGTGCTGTATAACAGATGGAGGTACACTCAATGTCCACTAGGTGGTGTGTGTGATGTATAACAGATGGAGGTACACTCAGTGTCCACTAGGTGGTGTGTGTGCTGTATAACAGATGTAGGTACACTCAGTGTCCACTAGGTGGTGTGTGTGCTGTATAACAGATGGAGGTACACTCAGTGTCCACTAGGTGGTGTGTGTGCTGTATAACTGATGGAGGTACACTCAGTGTCCACTAGGTGGTGTGTGTGCTGTATAACAGATGGAGGTACACTCAGTGTCCACTAGGTGGTGTGTGCTGTATAACAGATGGAGGTACACTCAGTGTCCACTAGGTGGTGTGTGTGCTGTATAACAGATGGAGGTACACTCAGTGTCCACTAGTTGGTGTGTGCTGTATAACAGATGGAGGTACACTCGGTGTCCACTAAGTGGTGTGTGTGCTGTGTAACAGATGGAGGTACACTCAGTGTCCACTAGGTGGTGTGTGTGCTGTATAACAGATGGAGGTACACTCAGTGTCCACTGGTTGGTGTGTGCTGTATAACAGATGGAGGTACACTCAGTGTCCACTAGGTGGTGTGTGCTGTATAACAGATGGAGGTACACTCAGTGTCCACTAGGTGGTGTGTGTGCTGTATAACAGATGGAAGTACACTCAGTGTCCACTAGGTGGTGTGTGTGCTGTATAACAGATGGAGGTACACTCAGTGTCCACTGGGTGGTGTGTGTGCTGTATAACAGATGGAGGTACACTCAGTGTCCACTAGGTGGTGTGTGTGCTGTATAACAGATGGAAGTACACTCAGTGTCCACTAGGTGGTGTGTGTGATGTATAACAGATGGAGGTACACTCAGTGTCCACTAGGTGGTGTGTGTGTGCTGTGTAACAGATGGAGGTACACTCAGTGTCCACTAGGTGGTGTGTGTGCTGTATAACAGATGTAGGTACACTCAGTGTCCACTAGGTGGTGTGTGTGCTGTATAACAGATGGAGGTACACTCAGTGTCCACTAGGTGGTGTGTGTGCTGTATAACAGATGTAGGTACACTCAGTGTCCACTAGGTGGTGTGTGCTGTATAACAGATGGAAGTACACTCAGTGTCCACTAGGTGGTGTGTGTGCTGTATAACAGATGGAGGTACACTCAGTGTCCACTAGGTGGTGTGTGCTGTATAACAGATGGAGGTACACTCAGTGTCCACTAGGTGGTGTGTGCTGTATAACAGATGGAGGTACACTCAATGTCCACTAGGTGGTGTGTGTGCTGTATAACAGATGGAGGTACACTCAGTGTACACTAGGTGGTGTGTGTGCTGTATAACTGATGGAGGTACACTCAGTGTCCACTAGGTGGTGTGTGTGCTGTATAACAGATGGAGGTACACTCAGTGTCCACTAGTTGGTGTGTGCTGTATAACAGATGGAGGTACACTCAGTGTCCACTAGGTGGTGTGTGTGCTGTATAACAGATGGAGGTACACTCAGTGTCCACTAGTTGGTGTGTGCTGTATAACAGATGGAGGTACACTCAGTGTCCACTAGGTGGTGTGTGTGCTGTATAACAGATGGAGGTACACTCAGTGTCCACTAGGTGGTGTGTGTGATGTATAACAGATGGAGGTACACTCAGTGTCCACTAGGTGGTGTGTGTGTGCTGTGTAACAGATGGAGGTACACTCAGTGTCCACTAGGTGGTGTGTGTGCTGTATAACAGATGTAGGTACACTCAGTGTCCACTAGGTGGTGTGTGTGCTATATAACAGATGGAGGTACACTCAGTGTCCACTAGGTGGTGTGTGTGCTGTATAACAGATGGAAGTACACTCAGTGTCCACTAGGTGGTGTGTGTGCTGTATAACAGATGGAGGTACACTCAGTGTCCACTAGGTGGTGTGTGCTGTATAACAGATGGAGGTACACTCAGTGTCCACTAGGTGGTGTGTGTGCTGTATAACAGATGGAGGTACACTCAGTGTCCACTAGGTGGTGTGTGTGCTGTATAACAGATGGAGGTACACTCAGTGTCCACTAGGTGGTGTGTGTGCTGTATAACAGATGGAGGTACACTCAGTGTCCACTAGGTGGTGTGTGCTGTATAACAGATGGAGGTACACTCAGTGTCCACTAGGTGGTGTGTGTGCTGTATAACAGATGGAAGTACACTCAGTGTCCACTAGTTGGTGTGTGTGCTGTATAACAGATGGAGGTACACTCAATGTCCACTAGGTGGTGTGTGTGCTGTATAACTGATGGAGGTACACTCAGTGTCCACTAGGTGGTGTGTGTGCTGTATAACAGATGGAGGTACACTCAGTGTCCACTAGGTGGTGTGTGGTGTATAACAGATGGAGGTACACTCAGTGTCCACTAGGTGGTGTGTGTGCTGTGAAACAGATGGAAGTACACTCAGTGTCCACTAGGTGGTGTGTGTGCTGTATAACAGATGGAGGTACGCTCAGTGTCCACTAGGTGGTGTGTGTGCTGTGTAACAGATGGAGGTACACTCAGTGTCCACTAGGTGGTGTGTGTGCTGTATAACAGATGGAGGTACACTCAGTGTCCACTAGGTGGTGTGTGTGCTGTATAACAGATGGAGGTACACTCAGTGTCCACTAGGTGGTGTGTGTGCTGTATAACAGATGGAGGTACACTCAGTGTCCACTAGTTGGTGTGTGTGCTGTATAACAGATGGAAGTACACTCAGTGTCCACTAGGTGGTGTGTGTGCTGTATAACAGATGGAGGTACACTCAGTGTCCACTAGGTGGTGTGTGTGCGCTGTATAACAGATGGAAGTACACTCAGTGTCCACTAGGTGGTGTGTGTGCTGTATAACAGATGGAGGTACACTCAGTGTCCACTAGGTGGTGTGTGTGCTGTGTAACAGATGGAGGTACACTCAGTGTCCACTAGGTGGTGTGTGCTGTATAACAGATGGAAGTACACTCAGTGTCCACTAGGTGGTGTGTGTGCTGTATAACAGATGGAGGTACACTCAGTGTCCACTAGGTGGTGTGTGTGCTGTATAACAGATGGAGGTACACTCAGTGTCCACTAGGTGGTGTGTGTGATGTATAACAGATGGAGGTACACTCAGTGTCCACTAGGTGGTGTGTGTGCTGTGTAACAGATGGAGGTACACTCAGTGTCCACTAGGTGGTGTGTGTGCTGTGTAACAGATGGAGGTACACTCAATGTCCACTAGGTGGTGTGTGTGCTGTATAACAGATGGAGGTACACTCAGTGTCCACTAGGTGGTGTGTGCTGTATAACAGATGGAGGTACACTCAGTGTCCACTAGGTGGTGTGTGTGCTGTATAACAGATGTAGGTACACTCAGTGTCCACTAGGTGGTGTGTGTGCTGTATAACAGATGGAGGTACACTCAGTGTCCACTAGGTGGTGTGTGTGATGTATAACAGATGGAGGTACACTCAGTGTCCACTAGGTGGTGTGTGCTGTATAACAGATGGAGGTACACTCAGTGTCCACTAGGTGGTGTGTGCTGTATAACAGATGGAAGTACACTCAGTGTCCACTAGGTGGTGTGTGTGCTGTATAACAGATGGAGGTACACTCAGTGTCCACTAGGTGGTGTGTGCTGTATAACAGATGGAGGTACACTCAGTGTCCACTAGGTGGTGTGTGTGCTGTATAACAGATGGAGGTACACTCAGTGTCCACTAGGTGGTGTGTGTGCTGTAACAGATGGAGGTACACTCAGTGTCCACTAGGTGGTGTGTGTGCTGTATAACAGATGGAAGTACACTCAGTGTCCACTAGGTGGTGTGTGTGCTGTATAACAGATGGAGGTACACTCAGTGTCCACTAGGTGGTGTGTGTGTGCTGTGTAACAGATGGAGGTACACTCAGTGTCCACTAGGTGGTGTGTGTGCCCTACAGACTGCTGACTGCGCCCTACAGACTGCTGACTGCGCCCTACAGACTGCTGACTGCGCCCTACAGACTGCTGACTGCGCCCTACAGACTGCTGACTGCGCCCTACAGACTGCTGACTGCGCCCTACAGACTGCTGACTACACCCTACAGACTGCGCCCTACAGACTGCTGACTGCGCCCCTACAGACTGCTGACTGCGCCCTACAGACTGCTGACTACACCCTACAGACTGCTGACTGCGCCTCTACAGACTGCTGACTGCGCCCCTACAGACTACTGACTGCGCCCCTACAGACTGCTGACTGCGCCCCTACAGACTGCTGACTGCGCCCTTACAGACTGCTGACTGCGCCCCTACAGACTGCTGACTGCGCCCCTACAGACTGCTGACTGCACCCCTACAGACTGCTGACTGCGCCCCTACAGACTGCTGACTGCGCCCTACAGACTGCTGACTGCGCCCCTACAGACTGCTGACTGCGCCCCTACAGACTGCTGACTGCGCCCCTACAGACTGCTGACTGCGCCCCTACAGACTGCTGACTGCGCCCCTACAGACTGCTGACTGCGCCCCTACAGACTGCTGACTGCGCCCTACAGACTGCTGACTGCGCCCCTACAGACTGCTGACTGCGCCCCTACAGACTGCTGACTGCGCCCCTACAGACTGCTGACTGCGCCCCTACAGACTGCTGACTGCGCCCCTACAGACTGCTGACTGCGCCCCTACAGACTGCTGACTGCGCCCCTACAGACTGCTGACTGCGCCCTACAGACTGCTGACTGCGCCCTCCAGACTGCACCCTACACAAGACTGTGCTGACGGCAGATACTGAGCAGCACCCGCTTGCTCCACCATTTCCCCGTCACAGCTATTGGTCTGATCCAGTGACTCGCGTCTGTTCTAATATCAGGATATACGTCTGTAGGGGGCGCCCTCGCTGCTGTCTGTGTACTCAGTTATGTGTCTGGCTGATGTCCGTCTGTCTGTCGCTGACTAACCATGCAGTTTTTTTCTGTCTTCCAGGACTGTCATATAAAAAAAAAACGCTTCTTAAAGGTAGCCCCGCTCCTGTCCCCCACCATCCCCCCCACAGAGTGTTTCTTGTACTTGTAGTTCGTCACAGCCATCAAAGGGTCATTACCGTAGAATTAAGTTCGCACCATGTCCTGACCGAGGCAAAGCGCAGGCAATCTGTAGGCAGGCATGTTTATATGGTTATTACAAGATCAGCACACACCTCTCCTGAAATCCTCTGTGCTGCTGTGGACTGCTCCTTCTTCTATGTAAGGGCTCATTCAGATGGTTTTTTTGTGGTCCGTAAAAATACGGATCTGTTTTCTGCAGACAGTTCAGTCTGTCCGCAAAAAACGGAATGCATATGGAATGTGTTCCGTATGCAATCAGTTTTTTGCGGATTCATAGACTTGAATGGAGCCGAGTTTTACTGACAAACATAGGACATGCTCTATCTTTTTTGTGGCGCAACAGAACGGAACGGTGCAAAAATGCAGAATAGGTGCGGAACAAATCATACGGCCGTCTGAATGAGCCCTAACTCTCATCCTGTGACCTCCACAAGATCAGCACACTGCTCTCCTGAAATCCTCTGTGCTGCTGGGAGGACCCTGCTCCTTCCACTATGTAACAGTCAGTGACCTCCACAAGATCAGCACACTCCTCTCCTGAAATCCTCTGTGCTGCTGGGAGGACCCTGCTCCTTCCACTATGTAACACTCATCCTGTGATCTCCACAAGATCAGCACACTGCTCTCCTGAAATCCTCTGTGCTGCTGGGAGGACCCTGCTCCTTCTTCTATGTAACAGTCTGTGACCTCCACAAGATCAGCACACTCCTCTCCTGAAATCCTCTGTGCTGCTGGGAGGACCCTGCTCCTTCCACTATGTAACTCTCACCCTGTGACCTCCACAAGATCAGCACACTCCTCTCCTGAAATCCTCTGTGCTGCTGGGAGGACCCTGCTCCTTCCACTATGTAACTCTCACCCTGTGATCTCCACAAGATCAGCACACTCCTCTCCTGAAATCCTCTGTGCTGCTGGGAGGACCCTGCTCCTTCCACTATGTAACTCTCAGCCTGTGATCTCCACAAGATCAGCGCACTCCTCTCCTGAAATCCTCTGTGCTGCTGGGAGGACCCTGCTCCTTCCACAATGTAACTCTCATCCTGTGACCTCCACAAGATCAGCACACTCCTCTCCTGAAATCCTCTGTGCTGCTGGGAGGACTCTGCTCCTTCCACTATGTAACTCTCAGCCTGTGACCTCCACAAGATCAGCACACTCCTCTCCTTAAATCCTCTGTGCTGCTGGGAGGACCCTGCTCCTTCCACTATGTAACTCTCAGTCTGTAACCTCCACAAGATCAGCACACTGCTCTCCTGAAACCCTCTGTGCTGCTGGAAGGACCCTGCTCCTTCTTCTATGTATCAGCCTGTGACCTCCACAAGATCAGCACACTCCTCTCCTGAAATCCTCTGTGCTGCTGGGAGGACCCTGCTCCTTCCACTATGTAACTCTCAGCCTGTGACCTCCACAAGATCAGCACACTCCTGTCCTGAAATCCTCTGTGCTGCTGGGAGGACCCTGCTCCTTCCACTATGTAACAGTCTGTGACCTCCACCAGATCAGCACACTCCTCTCCTGAAATCCTCTGTGCTGCTGGGAGGACCCTGCTCCTTCCACTATGTAACTCTCAGCCTGTGACCTCCACAAGATCAGCACACTCCTCTCCTGAAATCCTCTGTGCTGCTGGGAGGACCCTGCTCCTTCCACTATGTAACTCTCACCCTGTGACCTCCACAAGATCAGCACACTCCTCTCCTGAAATCCTCTGTGCTGCTGGGAGGACCCTGCTCCTTCCACTATGTAACTCTCATCCTGTGATCTCCACAAGATCAGCACACTCCTCTCCTGAAATCCTCTGTGCTGCTTTCATTGTCCTGTGAACCTGCCTGCCTACAGATTGTACTTAGTGTGATTCTCTGTTATCAGCCACTGTCATGGCTGCCAGGTGGCTAGTCCCCGGGATAGAGGAGGTTAATACGTGGTGCCTTCTTAAATCTCATCTTGTTATTAGGCTGGGTAGTACCTTCACCTTTTTTCCGCCTCTGATATTGACTCCGCCCACGTTATGTATCCGCCCTGATACCTGATACATACACCCGGCATATATACGGCGCGGTATATATGGCCTCTGGTAACCGCATGCCGCATGGATCTCCTCCATGATGATCCGGTCCTGGGGCTGTGATGTAGACGGTCACTGGGCGTGTGTATGCTGCATGCCTCGTGCCTCACTGTGTGGATGAGCATGACGATGTCCAGTGTGGAGTGGAGGATGGGTGTTGTAGTGTGTCCTCCTGAATATGACATCTGTGTTACTGCAGGTGGCCCCTTAAAGATGACTGCGCTCTGGGTATATACTGTTATGCATCCTGATAGCTGAGATGTTGTGTCGTACACCCGCTCATATACAGTGTGACATCATACACCCGCTCATATACAGTGTGACATCATACACCCGCTCATATACAGTGTGACATCATACACACGCTCATATACAGTGTGACATCATACACCCGCTCATATACAGTGTGACATCATACACACGCTCATATACAGTGTGACATCATACACCCGCTCATATACAGTGTGACATCATACACCCGCTCATATACAGTGTGACATCATACACCCGCTCATATACAGTGTGACATCATACACACGCTCATATACAGTGTGACATCATACACCCGCTCATATACAGTGTGACATCATACACCCGCCCATATACAGTGTGACATCATACACCCGCTCATATACAGTGTGACATCATACACCCGCCCATATACAGTGTGACATCATACACCCGCTCATATACAGTGTGACATCATACACCCGCTCATATACAGTGTGACATCATACACCCGCTCATATACAGTGTGACATCATACACACGCTCATATACAGTGTGACATCATACACCCGCTCATATACAGTGTGACATCATACACTCGCTCATATACAGTGTGACATCATACACCCGCTCATATACAGTGTGACATCATACACCCGCCCATATACAGTGTGACATCATACACCCGCTCATATACAGTGTGACATCATACACCCGCTCATATACAGTGTGACATCATACACCTGCTCATATACAGTGTGACATCATACACTGCTCACGTATACAGTGTGACATCATACACTGCTCACGTATACAGTGTGACATCATACACCCGCTCACGTATACAGTGTGACATCATACACCCGCTCACGTATACAGTGTGACATCATACACCCGCTCACGTATAGAGTGACACATCATACACCCGCTCACGTATACAGTGTGACATCATACACTGCTCACGTATACAGTGTGACATCATACACTGCTCACGTATACAGTGTGACATCATACACTGCTCACGTATACAGTGTGACATCATACACTGCTCACGTATAGAGTGACACATCATACACCCGCTCACGTATACAGTGACACATCATACACTGCTCACTTATACAGTGTGACATCATACACCCGCTCACGTATACAGTGTGACATTATACACCCGCTCACGTATACAGTGTGACATCATACACTGCTCACGTATACAGTGTGACATCATACACTGCTCACGTATACAGTGACACATCATACACTGCTCACTTATACAGTGTGACATTATACACCCGCTCACTTATACAGTGTGACATTATACACCCGCTCACGTATACAGTGACACATTATACACCCGCTCACCTATACAGTGTGACATCATACACTGCTCACGTATAGAGTGACACATCATACACGCGCTCACGTATACAGTGGGACATCATACACCCGCTCACGTATACAGTGTGACATCATACACTGCTCACGTATACAGTGTGACATCATACACCCGCTCACGTATACAGTGTGACATCATACACCCGCTCACGTATACAGTGTGACATCATACACCCGCTCACGTATACAGTGTGACATCATACACCAGCTCACGTATACAGTGTGACATCATACACCAGCTCACGTATACAGTGTGACATCATACACCCGCTCACGTATACAGTGTGACATCATACACCAGCTCACGTATACAGTGTGACATCATACACTGCTCACGTATACAGTGTGACATCATACACTGCTCACGTATACAGTGTGACATCATACACCCGCTCACGTATACAGTGTGACATCATACACCCGCTCACGTATACAGTGTGACATCATACACTGCTCACGTATACAGTGTGACATCATACACCCGCTCACGTATACAGTATGACATCATAAATCCAGGGCATTGCATTGCAGGTGAGTTTCCTTGCCATGCTGCAGTTTTCAGTATTTACCACTAGAGGGCGGCAGACTCCAGGATTTCCAGCGATTATTCCGCTGCCGCCTTCATCATTATATTATTATCCAGCAACAATTGAAGACATTTTCCACCTTGAGACGTCCGACTTGCTCCTGCAGTTTCATTGATTCCTAGGACTGTCACACCGAACTTCCCTTAAGGTTAATACATGCAGGTTACAGAATACAAAAGCGAGTAAAACCCCCCAAAAAGTAGTGGGCAGCATTTCATCGCCTCAGAAAAGGAGCCCACTCAACACGAAACCAGCAGACCTATGCAAAAAACAACCCAGTCTCAAATGGCTCCAAAGGTAACAATACTCTTTATTGATCACATATATACACAACATGATAAAAATCCAGATGAAATACACCAAAGTAAAAGTGCGGTATTCGCCTGAGGGGTAATAGAACTCAGGGGGGCGCCAGGAAATATGCAATGCTTCACTGCCCGGTAAATAGTAATCGGACATTGATCGGTTAGTATAAGGGTGCAAAGACTTGTGTCTGTTGCATCTAATGCACAAATAACGGCTAAACCTAATCCCCATAAGTAGAGTATCCCCTCAGAAGAACCGCGCACCCCGGCGCGCGGCAACACCTTCATCTGAGGGCGCCCCCCTGTGTTCTATTACCGCACTTTTACTTTGGTGTATTTCATCATGTTGTGTAGATATGTGATCAATAAAGAGTATTGTTGCTTTTTGAGCCATTTGAGAGTTGTTTTTGTATAGGTTTGCCTTAAGGTGGCAGAGTCCCCCTTTATGTCTTCACTTTCTATATTCTGTCTTATGGCGGGGACTATGGGCACGCTTCGGCGGTCTCACTTTAGAAGTAGGGTAAAGGGGGGCAATTCATTATAAGATTGGGGGAGGGGTTGCACTCATTCACAAGTAAGGTTTGCTGTGTGTTGCAGAGGTAGAGTTCTCCTTTAAGACGTGCCTGGAAGGCTAAAATCCAGATTCTCTCCCTATGGTTACAGGGCAAAAGGTCCGGCCAGGATCAGGTGCGTCCGTAGCGATGGAAGTAAGATGGTTTGCATGCCTTACCAGTAACACGTCTGCTGTGAGGGGGGCAGTTTGCTGTGACACCCCGACCCCCTCTCTGCCGCCCCATAGAGACTGATTGGCCCTCCAGTTTAGGGGCCCTTCCTGAGGACAGGTTCCCCCGTCGGCCTCCAGGATTCCTCAATAGTTGTGTATCAGTCAGTGGGTGCTCAGGTGGTCAGGCCTGGTGTCGGGGGCACTTTTCATGGGGGTGTCCTCAGGCACTCGGCACCCACCGCCGCCGCCGCGCTCTGAATCGCCTGCCGTTCACGCGGTCGCCATAATTCCGCTTCCAGCGTATGAAATAATGCCCACTGACAACAACTAACTGCCGGCTGCTGCCAGATATTAACCAGTTGTCAGCCAGTGTGTCATTAAAGGGCCACAAGTGTAGAATAAATGCGATGCAGTTCAGCACCTTGTTCAAGATCTCTGCTTGCTGTAATGTAGTGTATCAGTCTGGAGTCCACAGAGGATTACAATTGTAACACATCCTCAGCAGTGTGAGCAGGACTAGATCAGGATGATTAGCATTCACTGACAGGTGGCAGAGGTTTTTCTTCTTGTTATTTGATTCTGTATTTGACAGCCCTGCCTCGGGTGGCAGATAACAGAGAGCGATGAACTGCGCCCTCTCCATTGTATTGTGTTACTGACTTATTCCACTAGGGGGCAGCAGAGAAAGAAGACTCTGACATTTCCTTCTGCCTCCAGGTGGCTGCAGATGCTGCGGCCAGCAGGGGGTGCTGCAGGGTCTTGGGGCATCGTGCCTGACAATACATTCATGTTACCCCCTGCACTGCATATACAGTCACCTATAGCATCCGTACAGAGATTTCGGGGTTAACTGGCAGCAATTATTTATCTTGCGGCAGTGTTAATTAGCGTGTCCTCTAATGCGGGAGACGCTTGTGATTAACCATTCCTCAGTTATTACTCCTGTCTCCCGGGGCAGGATCCAGCAGTAAGTAGCCGTCAGTGCCGCCGCCACCGCGCTCTCGCTCTGCCCTACTTTCTGGATTTAATAAGGGATTTCCTTTGAGAGGTTTACTTCATCACCCTTAACCCCATCACTGCTGGTCCGCTGGACACTTCCCAGCACTAGGGGGCGCCGCTGCTCACAGGAAGTAGGCCGCAGTCTCTCGCACCTCTCAGGCCGCAAAAGGGTTAAATGCAAGATGGCCTGGAAGGTCAGCGTTAACCGAGTACTAAACTGCATGGGGGGCATAGTGCATGGGGGGGGGGGCACTTTGTGGTGGTGTTACCCCCACAAGTACGGCACTAGACGCCGCTATGACCAGCACAGGAGCTGACGCTTCAATGTTTGGGTGTTTTTTTTTTTTTTTTTTACAGAAAGCCAAACTAGGACCAGCGGGTAACAAGGTGATCAGTCCGGCGGAGGAGCGCAGACCGTACGTCCCGTCCAACAACATCGACAGCGTGCGGCTCACCGACTTCAACTTCCTCATGGTTCTCGGCAAAGGCAGCTTCGGAAAGGTGCGAGGAGAGGGGTCAGGGACTGAAACTAGGGGGTGAGGTCCTCATCGGGGATGGTGGAGGTCAGGTGCTTATTAATGGTGTAGGGGTGAGGTCCTCATCGGGGATGGTGGAGGTCAGGTGCTTATTAATGGGGTGGGGGTGAGGTCCTCATCGGGGATGGTGGAGGTCAGGTGCTTATTAATGGTGTAGGGGTGAGGTCCTCATCGGGGATGGTGGAGGTCAGGTGCTTATTAATGGGGTGGGGGTGAGGTCCTCATGGAGTGCAGTGGGGGTCAGGTGCATATTAATGGGGTGGGGGTGAGGTCCTGATGGAGGATGGTGGAGGTCAGGTGCATATTAATGGGGTGGGGGTGGGGTCCTGATGGAGGTCAGGTGCTTATTAATGGGGTGGGGGTGAGGTCCTGGTGGAGGTCAGGTGCTTATTAATGGGGTGGGGGTGAGGTCCTGGTGGAGGTCAGGTGCTTATTAATGGGGTGGGGGGTGAGGTCCTGGTGGAGGTCAGGTGCTTATTAAGGGGGTGGGGGTGAGGTCCTCATTGAAGGCAGTGGAGGTCAGGTGCATATTAATGGGGTGGGGGGTGAGATCCTGGTGAAGGTCAGGTGCTTATTAATGTAGTGGGGGTGAGGTCCTCATGGAGGGCGGTGGAGGTCAAGTGCATATTAATGGGGTGGGGGTGAGGTCCTGATGGAGGGCGGTGGAGGTCATGTGCTTATTAATGAAGTGGGGGTGAGGTCCTGGTGGAGGTCAGGTGCTTATTAAGGGGGTGGGGGTGAGGTCCTCATGGAGGGTGGTGGAGGTCAGGTGCATATTAATGGTGTGGGGGTGAGGTCCTGATGGAGGGCAGTGGAGGTCTGGTGCTTATTAATGGGGTGGGAGTGAGGTTCTCATCGGGGATGGTGGAGGTCAGGTGCTTATTGATGGAGCGGGGGTGAGGTCCTGGTGGAGGTCAGGTGCTTATTAATAGGGTGGGGGTGAGGTCCTCATGGAGGGCAGTGGAGGTCAGGTGCATATTAATGGGGTGGGGGTGAGGTCCTCATGGAGGGCAGTGGAGGTCATGTGCATATTAATGGGGTGGGGGTGAGGTTCTCATTGGGGATGGTGGAGGTCATGTGCTTATTAATGGGATGGGGGAGGGGCAGGTTGTCAGTTGAATATGGGTTGTCAGTCAGGTGACGACCCCTGCTCCTCTCCAGGTGATGTTGGCGGAGAGGAAGGGATCGGACGAACTCTACGCCGTCAAGATCCTGAAGAAGGACGTGGTGATCCAGGATGATGACGTGGAGTGCACCATGGTGGAGAAGCGGGTGCTGGCGCTCTCTGAGAAGCCTCCCTTCCTAACTCAGTTGCACTCCTGCTTCCAGACTGTGGTAAGGGGCGGGGCATGTGAGCGGCATGTGGGAGGGGCCGAGGGCCACCAGTGACATTGTCCCCTCCTTGTCCTCCTAGGACCGGCTCTACTTTGTCATGGAGTACGTGAACGGAGGAGACCTGATGTATCACATCCAGCAAGTGGGCAAATTCAAGGAGCCGCAGGCCGTGTAAGTCCGCCAGAAGGGGGCATGAGGCACACGCTACCTCACTCACATCATGTAAACGCCAGCTCTGAAGAGGGTAGGCCGGCACTGCAGAGGTTAATCAGAGGTGTGATTTTAGAGCATTTCAGTGAATTTAGAGGGAAGCGCAGAACGCTCGGCGGGAGACTGCGCGACGCAGAACAGAAGGATGAGCAGTAATCTACCCCGAGACGAGACTGTCACGTCTCATCTGCCGTCGTCTCGCCCACACTCGCTGGAACGCTCACTCATTTTATTAGATGTGACATGCAGTACAGCCGCTCTGTGTCATGTGACCCCCGCTGAGCGACAACCCATCCCGCCATCAGTGGACGTGTACCGCTAATGCGCATCACCAAGTAGAATTGTACCGAGCTGACCGCTGTGGTGGCGCAAGTGATGACACCGGTGTACCGGGGCGGGGTGCAAATACTTTAATCAATTGATCATGTGACCTCTGTCCATCAGGTTCTACGCGGCTGAGATCTCAGTTGGCCTGTTCTTCCTACACAAGAAAGGAATTGTGTACAGGTGAGAGCGCCCCCTGCTGACGCTGCCCCATAGAGTGAGAGCGCCCCCTGCTGACGCTGCCCCATAGAGTGAGAGCGCCCCCTGCTGACGCTGCCCCATACAGTGAGAGCGCCCCCTGCTGACGCTGCCCCATAGAGTGAGAGTGCCCCCTGCTGACGCTGCCCCATAGAGTGATAGCGCCCCCTGCTGAATCTGCCCCATAGAGTGAGCGCGCCACCTGCTGACGCTGCCCCATAGAGTGAGAGCCCCCCCAGCTGACGCTGCCCCATAGAGTGAGAGCGCCCCCTGCTGACGCTGCCCCATAGAGTGAGAGCGCCCCCTGCTGACGCTGCCCCATAGAGTGAGAGCGCCCCCTGCTGACGCTGCCCCATAGAGTGAGAGCGCCCCCTGCTGACGCTGCCCCATAGAGTGAGAGCGCCCCCTGCTGACGCTGCCCCATACAGTGAGAGCGCCCCCTGCTGACGCTGCCCCATAGAGTGAGAGTGCCCCCTGCTGACGCTGCCCCATAGAGTGATAGCGCCCCCTGCTGAATCTGCCCCATAGAGTGAGCGCGCCACCTGCTGACGCTGCCCCATAGAGTGAGAGCCCCCCCAGCTGACGCTGCCCCATAGAGTGAGAGCGCCCCCTGCTGACGCTGCCCCATAGAGTGAGAGCGCCCCCTGCTGACGCTGCCCCATAGAGTGAGAGCGCCCCCTGCTGACGCTGCCCCATAGAGTGAGAGCGCCCCCTGCTGACGCTGCCCCATAGAGTGAGAGCGCCCCCTGCTGACGCTGCCCCATAGAGTGAGAGCGCCCCCTGCTGACGCTGCCCCATAGAGTGAGAGCGCCCCCTGCTGACGCTGCCCCATAGAGTGAGAGCGCCCCCTGCTGACTCTGCCCCATAGAGTGAGCGCGCCCCCTGCTGACGCTGCCCCATAGAGTGAGAGCGCCCCCTGCTGACTCTGCCCCATAGAGTGAGAGCGCCCCCTGCTGACTCTGCCCCATAGAGTGAGAGCGCCCCCTATTGACTCTGCCCCATAGAGTGAGCGCGCCACCTGCTGAATCTGCCCCATAGAGTGAGAGCGCCCCCTGCTGAATCTGCCCCATAGAGTGAGCGCGCCACCTGCTGAATCTGCCCCATAGAGTGAGAGCGCCCCCTGCTGACGCTGCCCCATAGAGTGAGAGCGCCCCCTGCTGACGATGCCCCATAGAGTGAGAGCGCCCCCTGCTGACTCTGCCCCATAGAGTGAGAGCGCCCCCTGCTGACTTTGCCCCATAGAGTCAGCGCACCACCTGCTGAATATGCCCCATAGAGTGAGAGCGCCCCCTGCTGACGCTGCCCCATAGAGTGAGAGCGCCCCCTGCTGACGCTGCCCCATAGAGTGAGAGCGCCCCCTGCTGACGCTGCCCCATAGAGTGAGAGCGCCCCCTGCTGACGCTGCCCCATAGAGTGACCGCGCCACCTGCTGAAGCTGCCCCATAGAGTGAGAGCGCCCCCTGCTGACGCTGCCCCATAGAGTGAGAGCGCCCCCTGCTGACGCTGCCCCATAGAGTGAGAGCGCCCCCCTGCTGACTCTGCCCCATAGAGTGAGAGCGCCCCCCTGCTGAATCTGCCCCATAGAGTGAGCGCGCCACCTGCTGAATCTGCCCCATAGAGTGAGCGCGCCACCTGCTGACGCTGCCCCATAGAGTGAGCGCGCCACCTGCTGACGCTGCCCCATAGAGTGAGAGCGCCCCCTGCTGACGCTGCCCCATAGAGTGAGAGCGCCCCCTGCTGACGCTGCCCCATAGAGTGAGAGCGCCCCCTGCTGACGCTGCCCCATAGAGTGAGAGCGCCCCCTGCTGACACTGCTCCATAGAGTGAGAGCGCCCCCTGCTGACACTGCCCCATAGAGTGAGAGCGCCCCCTGCTGACACTGCTCCATAGAGTGAGAGCGCCCCCTGCTGACACTGCCCCATAGAGTGAGAGCGCCCCCTGCTGACGCTGCCCCATAGAGTGAGAGCGCCCCCTGCTGACGCTGCCCCATAGAGTGAGAGCGCCCCCTGCTGACGCTGCCCCATAGAGTGATAGCGCCCCCTGCTGACGCTGCCCCATAGAGTGATAGCGCCCCCTGCTGACGCTGCCCCATAGAGTGAGAGCGCCCCCTGCTGACGCTGCCCCATAGAGTGAGAGCGCCCCCTGCTGACGCTGCCCCATAGAGTGAGAGCGCCCCCTGCTGACGCTGCCCCATAGAGTGAGAGCGCCCCCTGCTGACGCTGCCCCATAGAGTGAGAGCGCCCCCTGCTGACGCTGCCCCATAGAGTGAGAGCGCCCCCTGCTGACGCTGCCCCATAGAGTGAGAGCGCCCCCTGCTGACGCTGCCTCTGATTCTTCGCAGAGACCTGAAGCTGGACAATGTGATGCTGGACTCGGAGGGGCACATAAAGATCGCAGATTTTGGGATGTGTAAAGAGCACATGGTGGACGGGGTCACAACACGGACGTTCTGCGGGACCCCCGACTACATTGCCCCAGAGGTAACCCCCTTCTTCGGCCATTTTACAGTCACCTGACCTTAGGCCACACCCACAACCGTTTATTTTACCTTCACGACTGTTCCAGCAGATTAAACGACCTGTAACCACAACCGCACAGAGTAAGGCCTCATGCACACGACCGTATGTATTTTGCGGTCCGCAAAAAACGGATCCGCAAAAAATCGTGTGACATCCGCGTGCATTCCGTATTTTGCGCAACGGAACAGCTGGCCCCTAATAGAACAGTCCTGACCTTGTCCGTAATGCGGACAATAATAGGACATGTTCTATTTTTTGCTGAACGGACATACAGGAACACGTTTTTTTCCTGGCGATTCCCTGACGGCACTGACAGGAGGGTGTCCCCGCCCCCTAGACAGAAAACAACACGGAAGCTGAAGTTTAAATGGCCTCCTCTCCTCACCTAAATCAGTGTTGTTTCCTGTCGCGCAGAAGCTCCTCCTGTGTGCTCCGGGATTCTAGATGCACGGCCTAGCCTTTTCCCCAGTCTCTAGGAGGGCCGTGCAGAGGATCGGGGGGCCTCGGGGACGCACTGCCTCCCTTCCCCATCCTTTGGCCTAAGTCCTTCGTCAGAAGGTAGCCCCGGGCTCCAGTCGCTTGCTCCTGGTTCCGAAATATCTTTACCTGGCGTACTGTGGGCGGAGACTCACCGGGCTATCGGGAAGGGAGTCTCGTTACTGGCTGCTCGTGTGCCATGACATCAGCGTCACGCCAAAGCCGGCGTTAATAGCTGGGAATGCTGTTTTCTGCGGTGTCTCATTTGCTCCTATGAAACTGGAAGCTGCCCGCAAGCCTATGAATTCTGCCTCAGTCGCCCTCAGCCCGGTAAGCCTCCTCTCCAAAATGTCGGTGGATTATATTGGTGGGGTTGTGGTTCCCTTCATTCACCCTGGGTGCTTGGTGCTGGTAGGAATTTTTTTGTATGGACTTGGATCCTACTAAAATTCTTAAATTTGATTACTTATAGGGTAGAGAAACCTCTACCGACAAAGGCACCTGGGGCCGATTCGGGCCGCAAGAAATGCGCTATTTGCCGAAAATAGTTTTGCTCTAAGGCCAAGAAAGCTCTATGCCCTAAGTGTACAGAGAAGATTGTGTCCCTCTCTTTTGGACTCCATGCGGAGCATTATTAAGGAAGAAGTCAATGCAGCAGTGGAGTCCAGGCTGCAGCCTTCATCCCCGCAGGCCTCTACATCCCACAGATCCCATAGCTCTCAGTTATAGCGGCTGGATTTAGACGAGGCAGAGATTGCCTCTAGTGACGACTCAGACTCCTCAGAAGATGGGTCTGGCAGACCGTTATTTCTTCCGGAAGACACCCAGGATCTCTTAAAAACTATAAGAGACACCATGAACCTGGAAGATACCAAAGAGAGTGTATCCAGTCAGGACCAGATGTCCCAGGGTCTGGGGGAAAGGTAGAAACGTGTTTTCCCGATTCACAATAATTTATAATCGCTTATATCTAAAGAATGGAAAGATTCTGAAAAACGTGCTCCTATTTCAAGTTCCTTTAAAAGGAAATATCCGTTTTCAGATGCGGATACTAGCCTCTGGGATAAATCACCAAAAATTGATGCACCTGTGGCTCGGATTTCAAATAAGTCGTCACTCCTGTTTGAGGACAAAAAGAGTGAGAGCCTACTCAAGAGAGCTTGGGAGACGAATGCGGCCTATTATTTCTGCTACCTGTGCTGCCAGATCCTTGTCCGTATGGTTGTCCCAGCTAGAGGATAGTTTGGCAGCAGGTACTCCCAGACAAGAGATCCTAGCATCTCTGCCAATGCTCAAACAAGCATCCAACTTCTTAGCGGACGCCTCAGCAGACTTGGTGAAGTTTTCTGCAAGGTCAGCTGCCTTATCTAACGCCACCCGCAGAGCCATATGGCTCCGGGCCTGGTCGGCGGATACAGGATCCAAAAACCGTCTTTGTTCTATCCCTTGCGAAGGCGATTGACTTTTTGGGTCAGTTTTGAACTACATATTAGAGGCGTCGGACAGGAAAAAAGGATTTCCTACTGAACCCAAATATTTCCACCAAAGACGTTCCTTTTGCTCCCAAAACAAACCTAGAGTGGACCAGAAAAAAAGGGAGTTCTCAGTAAGATGGCAGCCTTCAAGAGGAGGAGGTAAAGGATTCCTCTTCAATCCGGATAAGGCATCAAAGTCCACCCAATGACGCTAGAGGTCGGGTGGGAGCAAGATAAAAAAATTTTGCTCCAAGCTGGGAAAGGATGGGAACCTCCCCTTGGATTCTTGCCGCCATTCAAGAGGGGTTCAAACTGGAATTCAACTCTTACCCACCAAACCACTTTGTCGTAAACAAACCACTGGCCAAAAGAAAAGAGCAACTGTCTCTGGAATCCGAGCTAACCAGCCTGATTCAGAAAGAAGTCCTGCTTCCTGTTCCAAAAGACCAACATCAGCAAGGATTCTATTCCCCAATGTTTTTTATTCAAAAACCAGGAGGCTCCTTCAGGCTGATCATAAACCTGAAAAGTCTAAACAAGTGCCTAACCTACAAGAAGTTCAAAATGGAAACTATCAGGTCGATTGTAAACCTACTGCCTCCGTTTTGTTATATGGTGACAATGGACTTACAAGTAGTGTTGAGCGAACTTGTGTTCTAAGTTCTGGTTCGGGTTATCGAACAATCCCGTTATGGTCTGTGGTAGCGGAATCCATAACGGGATTCTTCGATAACCCAAACTTTGGACGCAGAACTTAAAACACAAGTTCGCTCAACACTACTTACAAGATGCATACTATCATGTGCCCATATTCAAGGACCACCAGAGATTCCTGAGAATTGCAGTCTTCATGCAACGCCGCCTCTGTCACTTCCAGTTTCAGGCTCTCCCCTTTGGCCTATCATTGGCTCCAAGGATTTTTACGAAAATAGTCGCAGAGGTAACAGCTCATCTTTATATGCAAGGTATCCTCATAGTCCTGTACTTGGACGATTTTTTAATTGAAGCCGACACGGAAGACCGTCTCCTGTCCCATCTAAGCATCGTTCAAGCTACCTTTTCAGAGCTAGGATGGATAGGAAATTTTAAAAAATCCGACCTTGCTCCTTCCCAGCAAAAGATCTTTTTAGGAGTCCTCCTCAACTCCCGCTTACTAATGTCTTTTCTACCCGAAGAGAAGCAGATCAAACTGTATCAGAACGTAAATCAATTCTGCGAACTAAGATCCACGACTATCAGAAATGTGATGACTATGTTGGGATTTCTAACAGCTACAATCCCTGCGGTCAGGTGGGCGCAAAGCCACACCAGAATTCTACAGGCTTTTCTATTGGATTCCTTGGACGGCAACAAAAGTTCCCTAGACAGGAAGGTCACTCTTCCACTACGGGTAAAGCACTCCCTAGCCTGGTGGAAGGTAAGAAAAAAATCTCCAGACAGGAGTCTTTTGGTGCCAGGAAAATCAACTGGTGGTTACTACGGATGCCAGCAGTCGTGGTTGGGGAGACTTAGTGGTTTAGGGCATCTGGGGACATTCCATGTCAAACGCCTCTTCAAATCTAAGAGCGCTCTCCACAAAGTCCTTCTGGCGCTTCATGCAAACAGTCCTCTCGGTCACATAAAAGTTCTCTCGGACAATACCACCACCGTGGCCTATTTGAACAGGCACGGAGGTACCCGATGCAAATCTCTAGTAGCGGTAACAAGAGGAATATTTCTTTGGGCAGAAAAACACCTACTATCTCTAAAAGCAATTCACCTGAAGGGGATCAACAATCTAGTAGAAGATTTTCTCAGCAGTCAAACCCTGAAAGAGGGCGAGTGGGCGCTAGACACCAACATATTTCAAAAGATGGGGCATTCCAGTCATGGATTTGTTTGCAAATCGAACCAACAGGAAGGTGAAAAAATTTTGCTCCCTATCTCCTCAAGATCATCCGGACCTCTTGGGCGCTCTGTCCTGCCCTTGCCCAGAAGGACTCCTATAAGCAATTTCCCACCTTCAGCCTGATTCCGAGGACCCTGATGAAGGTGGCAGAGGATAAAGCGCATATAATTATGATAACTCCTTACTGGCCTAGAAGGGCCTGGTTTCCTCTTCTTCTCAGCCTGTCGTCCGGAATATCTTGGATTCTTCCTATGTTTCCAGGTCTCTTGCAACAAGGTCCAGTCCCTCATCCATCTAAGGTTGATGGCCTGGAAATTGAGAGGCTAAGTCTTAAGGGGAAGGGTCTCTCGGACGCGGTGATCTCCACCTTATTGAAGATAACCTCAAAAATCTACCTCAGAACTTGGAAGGCCTTCCTCCTGTTTGCTGGATGCGAAATACATCAGGAAGCCCTGGAAAATATCCCTAAGATCTTGGATTTTCTACAAGCAGGTGTGGACAGGGGTCTCAAGCCTTCCACCCTTAAAGTCCAGATCTCAGCCCTAGGGGTCTTCATGGATACCAAACTGTCGGAGCATCCCCTAATCAGGCGGTTTATTAAAGGAGCAATCAGAGATTCCCCTTCCATCCGTTCTTCCGTCCCTCCCTGGGACTTAAATTTAGTCCTTACGGTTTTGATGGATCTTCCGCTTAAGCCCATTGAGGATATCTCTCTAAAGCTCCTAACTCTGAAGACCACCTTCCTTCTTGCCATTGCTACGGCCAGAAGGATTGGCGAAATCCAAGCTTTCTCCTGCCATCCTCCTTATCTTAAAATTTTGGATGACCGCATTGTACTGAGGCATTGCCCGTCTTTTCTCCCGAAGGTAGTATCGAGATTTCATTGTAATCTAGAAGTCGCCTTACCATTTTTTTGCCCCTCTCCTACATCTGATCAGGAGAGAAAATTCCATAACTTGGATGTAAGGCGGTGTGTGCTGGCCTACCTGAAGATTTCGGAACAGTTCAGGAATTCAGACCGTCTTTTTCTCCAATTCCAGGGGCCTAATAAAGGTCGGGCAGCCAGTAAAGCTACGATCGCCAGATGGATTAGAGACACTATTGCCTTATGCCATGTCCAGTAGAATTAAGATCCTCCAAGACGTCTCAAAGCCCACTCGACAAGAGCGGTGTCAGCTCCCTGGGCTGAATCTGCCTCTATCTCTATTGATCAGATCTGGAGAGCAGCAGCTTGGGCGAATCCAATGACTTTCTTTAACCATTATAGATTGGATGTGGTCCATAACCAGGCCCTCTCCTTCGGACGCAGAATTCTTTCTGCAGTAGTCCCTCCCTAGTTTATTTCTCTGTTAATCCTCCTGTCAGTGCCGTCGGGGAGGCTATTGGAAAATCCAATTACCGGTAAGAGTAATTAACCCATTTTGTGGACCCATTGAAGTGAATGGTTCCGCATACGGTCCGCAAACAAAACAGAACGGACACGGAAAGGAAATACGTTTGTGTGCATGAGCCCTAATTCAGGAGAGAAGTGAGAAGCAGGGCCTTTAGCAGCACAGAGTATTTAAGGAGAGGAGAGTAAGGAGCAGGACGCCTCAGCAGCAGAGAGCATTTCAGGGAAGAAGAGTGAGAAGCACGGCCTCTCAGCAGCACAGTTACCAGCGCCCCTTCTGTGTGTATAATGGATCCCTCAGCAGTAAGGTACCGGCGCCTCGTCTGTGTGTATAATGGATGCCTCAGCGGTGAGGTACCGACACCTCATCTGTGTGTATAATGGATGCCTCAGCAGTAAGGTACCGGCGCCTCGTCTGTGTGTATAATGGATCCCTCAGCAGTAAGGTACCGGCGCCTCGTCTGTGTGTATAATGGATGCCTCAGCAGTAAGGTACCGGCGCCTCGTCTGTGTGTATAATGGATGCCTCAGTGGTGAGGTACCAGCACCCCTTCTGTGTGTATAATGGATCCCTCAGCGGTGAGGTACCGACACCTAATCTGTGTGTATAATGGATGCCTCAGTGGTGAGGTACCGGCGCCTCGTCTGTGTGTATAATGGTTGCCTCAGCGGTGAAGTACCGGCGCCTCGTCTGTGTGTATAATGGTTGCCTCAGCGGTGAAGTACCGGCGCCTCGTCTGTGTGTATAATGGATCCCTCAGCGGTGAAGTACCGGCGCTGCAGCCTCGTTTGCTGGATCTGTCACTCTGGACTTCTTCTTTGGCTTTAACCTATAGGTTTAACCCATCACTGCCCTGTCTCTTTTTCCCGATTGTTTGGATCCAGCCTGCAGTGTAAAGAATGGAGGCCTCCCACCTGGTGGTCACAGCAGGGTACATACAGTATTCTGGACACATACATATAGACCAGAGCCCGGAGCAGTGTGGAGTGACCACCATTTTTTACCCTGCAGGCTGCATCCAGGGAGCTGGAGTACTTATTTATGGTGAGGTTTAGAATTGCGCAGTTAATCCTCGTGTTTAGCACTTATGGTAATGAGCGGCTCGGTCACCGCGGGCGCTGAGCTCGTAATAACCTCTCCTGCGTCAGACGGCCGCCGCTAAATTACACTTCTTATATAAGACGGGGGAGGGAAAGCAGAGCGAGCGCGGCCGGCACCAAGAACCATTGTGTTCACCATGGAAATCCAGCGCTGCATCACTCCAGTAATGAGACCAGAGCTCTGAATATCATGCCAGAGCAACGGTGAAGACTGACACACCGGCAGAGCAGAGGACACAGTGCTAAGATGTCTGCCTTCAGTGTGTATATAAAGCTGGGTGACAAATGCTTGGACCTAAGACGTGTCCGGTGACCTCCCCCGCCTTCCGCATCAGTTACTGTATAAATGGCGAGCGGCCGGCACGTGCGGCCTCTAAGCACACCATTATATGATGATGATTTCTTTAAAAAAAATATTTTTGCTGCTTCCTGACTTTTCCATCGTCGGCACGTTCTCTCTCTGTGTCGGGGGCAGCAGGAATCTTCGGAGCGTTCTGTCCATGTGTTATCGGTGCGTTCTCTCCATGTGTCGGGGGCAGCGGAGATCGTGTTGTTGGTGCGATCTCATCATGTGTCGGGGGCACCAAGAATCGTCGGAGCGTTCTGTCCATGTGTTATCGGTGCGTTCTGTCCATGTGCAGAGGGCAGCGGAGATCGTGTTGTTGGTGCGATCTCATCATGTGTCGGGGGCAGCGGGGATCGTGTTGTCTGTGCGTTCTCTCCATGTGCCGAGGGCAGCAGGGATCGTGTTGTCGGTGCGTTCTCTCCAAGTCTCGGGGGCAGCAGGGATCGTGTTGTCGGTGCGTTCTCTCCATGTCTCGGGGGCAGCAGGGATCGTGTTGTCGGTGCGTTCTCTCCATGTGTCGGGGGCAGCAGGGATCGTGTTGTCGGTGCGTTCTCTCCATGTCTCAGGGGCAGCAGGGATCGTGTTGTCGGTGCATTCTCTCCATGTCTCGGGGGCAGCAGGGATCATGTTGTCGGTGCGTTCTCTTCATGTGCCGAGGGCAGCAGGGATCGTGTTGGTGCGTTCTCTCCATGTGCCGAGGGCAGCAGGGATCGTGTTGTCGGTGCGTTCTCTCCATGTGTCGGGGGCAGCATGGATCGTGTTGTCGGTGCATTCTCTCCATGTGCAGAGGGCAGCAGGGATCGTGTTGTCTGTGCGTTCTCTCCATGTGCCGAGGGCAGCGGGGATCGTGTTGTCGGTGCGTTCTCTCCATTTGTCAGGGGCAGCAGGGATCGTGTTGTCGGTGCTTTCTCTCTGTGTCTGGGGCTGCAGGGATCGTGTTGTCGGTGCGTTCTCTCCATTTGTTCGGGGCAGCAGGGATCGTGTTGTCGGTGCGTTCTCTCCATGTGTCGGGGGCAGCAGGGATTGTGTTGTCGGTGCGTTCTCTCCATGTGTCGGAGGCAGCAGGGATCGTGTTGGTGCATTCTCTCCATGTCTCGGGGGCAGCAGGGATCGTGTTGTCGGTGTGTTCTCTCCATGTGCAGAGGGCAGCAGGGATCGTGTTGTCGGTGCGTTCTCTCCATGTGCCGAGGGCAGCAGGGATCGTGTTGGTGCGTTCTCTCCATGTGCCGAGGGCAGCAGGGATCGTGTTGGTGCGTTCTCTCCATGTGTCGGGGGCAGCAGGGATCGTGTTGGTGCATTCTCTCCATGTCTTGGGGGCAGCAGGGATTGTGTTGTCGGTGCGTTCTCTCCATGTGTCGGGGGCAGCAGGGATCGTGTTGTCGGTGCGTTCTCTCCATGTGTCGGGAGCAGCAGGGATCGTGTTGGTGCATTCTCTCCATGTCTCGGGGGCAGCAGGGATCGTGTTGTCGGTGCGTTCTCTCCATGTGCCGAGGGCAGCAGGGATCGTGTTGGTGCGTTCTCTCCATGTCTTGGGGGCAGCAGGGATCGTGTTGTCTGTGCATCTCTCCATGTGCCGAGGGCAGCGGGGATCGTGTTGTCGGTGTGTTCTCTCCATGTGCAGAGGGCAGCAGGGATCGTGTTGTCTGTGCGTTCTCTCCATTTGTTCGGGGGCAGCAGGGATCGTGTTGTCGGTTCTTTCTCTCTGTGTTGGGGGCAGCAGGGATCGTGTTGTCGGTGCGTTCTCTCCATTTGTTCCGGGCAGCAGGGATCGTGTTGTCGGTGCGTTCTCTCCATGTGTCGGGGACAGCAGGTATTGTGTTGTCGGTGCGTTCTCTCCATGTGTCGGGGGCAGCAGGGATCGTGTTGGTGCATTCTCTCCATGTCTCGGGGGCAGCAGGGATCGTGTTGTCGGTCCGTTCTCTCCATGTGTCGGGGGCAGCAGGGATCATGTTGTCGGTGCTTTCTCTCTGTGTCGGGGGCAGCAGGGATCGTGTTGTCGGTGCGTTCTCTCCATTTGTCCGGGGCAGCAGGGATCGTGTTGTCGGTGCGTTCTCTCCATGTGTCGGGGGCAGCAGGGATTGTGTTGTCGGTGCGTTCTCTCCATGTGCCGAGGGCAGCAGTGATCGTGTTGGTGCGTTCTCTCCATGTGCCGAGGGCAGCAGGGATCGTGTTGGTGCGTTCTCTCCATGTGCCGAGGGCAGCAGGGATCGTGTTGGTGCGTTCTCTCCATGTGTCGGGGGCAGCAGGGATCGTGTTGGTGCGTTCTCTCCATGTGTCGGGGGCAGCAGGGATCGTGTTGTCTGTGCATCTCTCCATGTGCCGAGGGCAGCGGGGATCGTGTTGTCGGTGTGTTCTCTCCATGTGCAGAGGGCAGCAGGGATCGTGTTGTCTGTGCGTTCTCTCCATTTGTTCGGGGGCAGCAGGGATCGTGTTGTCGGTGCTTTCTCTCTGTGTCGGAGGCAGCAGGGATCGTGTTGTCGGTGCGTTCTCTCCATTTGTTCGGGGCAGCAGGGATCGTGTTGTCGGTGCGTTCTCTCCATGTGTCGGGGACAGCAGGGATCGTGTTGTCGGTGCGTTCTCTCCTTGTGTCGGGGACAGCAGGGATCGTGTTGTCGGTGCGTTCTCTCCTTGTGTCGGGGGCAGCAGGGATCGTGTTGGTGCATTCTCTCCATGTCTCGGGGGCAGCAGGGATCGTGTTGTCTGTGCATCTCTCCATGTGCCGAGGGCAGCGGGGATCGTGTTGTCGGTGTGTTCTCTCCATGTGCAGAGGGCAGCAGGGATCGTGTTGTCTGTGCGTTCTCTCCATTTGTTCGGGGGCAGCAGGGATCGTGTTGTCGGTGCTTTCTCTCTGTGTCGGAGGCAGCAGGGATCGTGTTGTCGGTGCGTTCTCTCCATTTGTTCGGGGCAGCAGGGATCGTGTTGTCAGTGCGTTCTCTCCATGTGTCGGGGACAGCAGGGATCGTGTTGTCGGTGCGTTCTCTCCTTGTGTCGGGGGCAGCAGGGATCGTGTTGGTGCATTCTCTCCATGTCTCGGGGGCAGCAGGGATCGTGTTGTCGGTGTGTTCTATCCATGTGCAGAGGGCAGCAGGGATCGTGTTGTCGGTGCATTCTCTCCATGTGCCGAGGGCAGCAGGGATCGTGTTGGTGCGTTCTCTCCATGTCTCGGAGGCAGCAGGGATCGTGTTGTCGGTGCGTTCTCTCCATGGGCCGAGGGCAGCAGGGATCGTGTTGTCAGTGCGTTCTCTCCATGTGCAGAGGGCAGCAGGGATCGTGTTGTCGGTGCATTCTCTCCATGTGCCGAGGGCAGCAGGGATCGTGTTGGTGCGTTCTCTCCATGTCTCGGGGGCAGCAGGGATCGTGTTGTCGGTGCGTTCTCTCCATGTGCCGAGGGCAGCAGGGATCGTGTTGTCAGTGTGTTCTCTCCATGTGTCGGGGGCAGCAGGGATCGTGTTGTCTGTGCTTTCTCTCTGTGTCGGGGGCAGCAGGGATTGTGTTGTCGGTGCGTTCTCTCCATGTGTCGGGGGCAGCAGGGATTGTGTTGTCGGTGCGTTCTCTCCATGTGCCGAGGGCAGCAGGGATCGTGTTGTCATTGCGTTCTCTCCATGTGCCGAGGGCAGCAGTGATCGTGTTGGTGCGTTCTCTCCATGTGCCGAGGGCAGCAGGGATCGTGTTGGTGCGTTCTCTCCATGTGTCGGGGGCAGCAGGGATCGTGTTGTCGGTGCTTTCTCTCTGTGTCGGGGGCAGCAGGGATCGTGTTGTCGGTGCGTTCTCTCCATTTGTCCGGGGCAGCAGGGATCGTGTTGTCGGTGCATTCTCTCCATGTGTCGGGGGCAGCAGGGATTGTGTTGTCGGTGCATTCTCTCCATGGGTCGGGGGCAGCAGGGATCGTGTTGGTGCATTCTCTCCATGTCTCGGGGGCAGCAGGGATCGTGTTGTCGGTGCGTTCTCTCCATGTGCCGAGGGCAGCAGGGATCGTGTTGTCAGTGCGTTCTCTCCATGTGTCGGGGGCAGCAGGGATCGTGTTGTCGGTGCGTTCTCTCCATGTGCAGAGGGCAGCAGGGATCGTGTTGTCGGTGCGTTCTCTCCATGTGTCGGGGGCAGCAGGTATCATGTTGTCGGTGCGTTCTCTCCATGTGCCGGGGGCAGCAGGGATCGTGTTGTCGGTGCGTTCTCTCCATGTGTCGGGGGCAGCAGGGATCATGTTGTCGGTGCGTTCTCTCTGTGTGTCGGGGGCAGCAGGGATCGTGTTGTCGGTGCGTTGTCTCTATGTGTTGTCAATGCGGATCATGTTGTCGATGTGTTCTCTCCCAGTTTCCGGTGGGGATCGTGTTGTCGGTGCGTTCTTTCCATGTGCCGGGAGTGATGGGAATGCGGGGCTCATGACTTCCTCCTGCTTCTATATCGAGTAGTAATTATCGTCCTCGCACTTCGCTCTCACCTGACGCTTCCTCTGCGTATGGTGCAGGATGAAAGGGCAGAGAGCTGCGTGTCACCATGTGGCGGCTGCACGGGGAGGGGCTGGTGGCGGATCCTCAGATGTCTGCAGAACAGAGTCCTGACAATGGCAGCACATAAATCTCCATGGCCCCTGTTTTCTGTCAGGGTTCAGCAATGCTTACTGTGAGATAGAGGGGGTAGTAATGGTAGTAGGGTGTGCTCAGGTAGTCATTGAAAGTTTGGAACTGAAGAACGAGGTCCCAGGATGTGAGGATGTGGAGAAGCTATTGCCCCCTGTTATCAGCCATTTCAGGGGAGAGGATGAGTGTAGAACAGGAGAATACAGTCTATTGCCCCCTGTTATCAGCCATTTCAGAGGAGAGGATGACTGTAGGACAGGAGAATACAGTCTATTGCCCCCTGTTATCAGCCATTTCAGGGGAGAGGATGACTGTAGGACAGGAGAATACAGTCTATTGCCCCCTGTTATCAGCCATTTCAGAGGAGAGGATGACTGTAGGACAGGAGAATACAGTCTATTGCCCCCTGTTATCAGCCATTTCAGGGGAGAGGATGACTGTAGGACAGGAGAATACAATCTATTGCCCCCTGTTATCAGCCATTTCAGCGGAGATGATGACTGTAGGACAGGAGAATGCAGTCTATTGCCCCCTGTTATCAGCCATTTCAGGGGAGAGGATGACTGTAGGACAGGAGAATACAGTCTATTGCCCCCTGTTATCAGCCATTTCAGGGGGGGAGAGGATGACTGTAGGACAGGAGAATACAGTCTATTGCCCCCTGTTATCAGCAATTTCAGGGGAGAGGATGACTGTAGGACAGGAGAATACAGTCTATTGCCCCCTGTTATCAGCCATTTCAGGAGAGAGGATGACTGTAGGACAGGAGAATACAGTCTATTGCCCCCTGTTATCAGCCATTTCAGGGGAGAGGATGACTGTAGGACAGGAGAATACAGTCTATTGCTCCCTGTTATCAGACATTTCAGGGGAGAGGATGACTGTAGGACAGGAGAATACAGTCTATTGCTCCCTGTTATCAGCCATTTCAGGGGAGAGGATGACTGTAGGACAGGAGAATACAGTCTATTGCCCCCTGTTATCAGCCATTTCAGGGGAGAGGATGACTGTAGGACAGGAGAATACAGTCTATTGCTCCCTGTTATCAGACATTTCAGGGGAGAGGATGACTGTAGGACAGGAGAATACAGTCTATTGCTCCCTGTTATCAGCCATTTCAGGGGAGAGGATGACTGTAGGACAGGAGAATACAGTCTATTGCTCCCTGTTATCAGCCATTTCAGGGGAGAGGATGACTGTAGGACAGGAGAATACAGTCTATTGCCCCCCTGTTATCAGACATTTCAGGAGAGAGGATGACTGTAGGACAGGAGAATACAGTCTATTGCCCCCTGTTATCAGCCATTTCAGGGGAGAGGATAACTGTAGGACAGATGAATACAGTCTATTGCCCCCCTGTTATCAGCCATTTCAGGGGAGAGGATGACTGTAGGACAGGAGAATACAGTCTATTGCCCCCTGTTATCAGCCATTTCAGGGGAGAGGATGACTGTAGGACAGGAGAATACAGTCTATTGCTCCCTGTTATCAGCCATTTCAGTGGAGAGGATGACTGTAGGACAGGAGAATACAATCTATTGCCTCCTGTTATCAGCCATTTCAGGGGAGAGGATGACTGTAGGACAGGAGAATACAGTCTATTGCTTTCTGTTATCAGACATTTCAGGGGAGAGGATGACTGTAGGACAGGAGAATACAGTCTATTGCCTCCTGTTATCAGCCATTTCAGGGGAGAGGATGACTGTAGGACAGGAGAATACAGTCTATTGTTCCCTGTTTTCAGCCATTTCAGGGGAGAGGATGACTGTAGGACAGGAGAATACAGTCTATTGCTCCCTGTTATCAGCCATTTCAGGGGGGAGGATGACTGTAGGACAGGAGAATACAGTCTATTGCTCCCTGTTATCAGCCATTTCAGTGGAGAGGATGACTGTAGGACAGGAGAATACAATCTATTGCCTCCTTTTATCAGCCATTTCAGGGGAGAGGATGACTGTAGGACAGGAGAATACAGTCTATTGCTCCCTGTTATCAGCCATTTCAGGGGAGAGGATGACTGTAGGACAGGAGAATACAGTCTATTGCCCCCTGTTATCAGCCATTTCAGGGGAGAGGATGACTGTAGGACAGGAGAATACAGTCTATTGCTCCCTGTTATCAGCCATTTCAGTGGAGAGGATGACTGTAGGACAGGAGAATACAATCTATTGCCTCCTGTTATCAGCCATTTCAGGGGAGAGGATGACTGTAGGACAGGAGAATACAGTCTATTGCTTTCTGTTATCAGACATTTCAGGGGAGAGGATGACTGTAGGACAGGAGAATACAGTCTATTGCCTCCTGTTATCAGCCATTTCAGGGGAGAGGATGACTGTAGGACAGGAGAATACAATCTATTGCCCCCTGTTATCAGCCATTTCAGGGGAGAGGATGACTGTAGGACAGGAGAATACAGTCTATTGCCCCCTGTTATCAGCCATTTCAGGGGAGAGGATGACTGTAGGACAGGAGAATACAGTCTATTGCTTCCTGTTATCAGCCATTTCAGGGGAGAGGATGACTGTAGGACAGGAGAATACAGTCTATTGCCCCCTGTTATCAGACATTTCAGGGGAGAGGATGACTGTAGGACAGGAGAATACAGTCTATTGCTCCCTGTTATCAGCCATTTCAGGGGAGAGGATGACTGTAGGACAGGAGAATACAGTCTATTGCCCCCTGTTATCAGCCATTTCAGGGGAGAGGATGACTGTAGGACAGGAGAATACAGTCTATTGCCCCCTGTTATCAGCCATTTCAGAGGAGAGGATGACTGTAGGACAGGAGAATACAGTCTATTGCCCCCTGTTATCAGCCATTTCAGGGGAGAGGATGACTGTAGGACAGGAGAATACAATCTATTGCCGCCTGTTATCAGCCATTTCAGGGGAGAGGATGACTGTAGGACAGGAGAATACAGTCTATTGCTCCCTGTTATCAGCCATTTCAGGGGAGAGGATGACTGTAGGACAGGAGAATACAGTCTATTGCCCCCTGTTATCAGCCATTTCAGGGGAGAGGATGACTGTAGGACAGGAGAATACAGTCTATTGCTCCCTGTTATCAGCCATTTCAGGGGAGAGGATGACTGTAGGACAGGAGAATACAGTCTATTGCCCCCTGTTATCAGCCATTTCAGGGGAGAGGATGACTGTAGGACAGGAGAATACAGTCTATTGCCCCCTGTTATCAGCCATTTCAGCGGAGATGATGACTGTAGGACAGGAGAATGCAGTCTATTGCCCCCTGTTATCAGCCATTTCAGGGGAGAGGATGACTGTAGGACAGGAGAATACAGTCTATTGCCCCCTGTTATCAGCCATTTCAGGGGAGAGGATGACTGTAGGACAGGAGAATACAGTCTATTGCCCCCTGTTATCAGCCATTTCAGGGGAGAGGATGACTGTAGGACAGGAGAATACAATCTATTGCCCCCTGTTATCAGCCATTTCAGGGGAGAGGATGACTGTAGGACAGGAGAATACAGTCTATTGCCCCCTGTTATCAGACATTTCAGGGGAGAGGATGACTGTAGGACAGGAGAATACAATCTATTGCCCCCTGTTATCAGCCATTTCAGGGGAGAGGATGACTGTAGGACAGGAGAATACAGTCTATTGCCCCCTGTTATCAGACATTTCAGGGGAGAGGATGACTGTAGGACAGGAGAATACAATCTATTGCCCCCTGTTATCAGCCATTTCAGGGGAGAGAATGACTGTAGGACAGGAGAATACAGTCTATTGCCGCCTGTTATCAGCCATTTCAGGGGAGAGGATGACTGTAGGACAGGAGAATACAGTCTATTGCCCCCCTGTTATCAGCCATTTCAGGGGAGAGGATGACTGTAGGACAGGAGAATACAGTCTATTGCCGCCTGTTATCAGCCATTTCAGGGGAGAGGATGACTGTAGGACAGGAGAATACAGTCTATTGCTCCCTGTTATCAGCCATTTCAGGGGAGAGGATGACTGTTGGACAGGAGAATACAGTCTATTGCCCCCTGTTATCAGCCATTTCAGGGGAGAGGATGACTGTAGGACAGGAGAATACAGTCTATTGCCCCCTGTTATCAGCCATTTCAGGGGAGAGGATGACTGTAGGACAGGAGAATACAGTCTATTGCTCCCTGTTATCAGCCCTTTCAGAGGAGAGGATGACTGTAGGACAGGAGAATACAGTCTATTGCTCCCTGTTATCAGCCATTTCAGGGGAGAGGATGACTGTAGGACAGGAGAATACAGTCTATTGCTCCCTGTTATCAGCCATTTCAGGGGAGAGGATGACTGTAGGACAGGAGAATACAGTCTATTGCTCCCTGTTATCAGCCATTTCAGGGGAGAGGATGACTGTAGGACAGGAGAATACAGTCTATTGCTCCCTGTTATCAGCCATTTCAGGGGAGAGGATGACTGTAGGACAGGAGAATACAGTCTATTGCCCCCTGTTATCAGCCATTTCAGGGGAGAGGATGACTGTAGGACAGGAGAATACAGTCTATTGCCCCCTGTTATCAGCCATTTCAGGGGAGGGGATGACTGTAGGACAGGAGAATACAGTCTATTGCCCCCTGTTATCAGCCATTTCAGGGGGAGGATGACTGTAGGACAGGAGAATACAGTCTATTGCCCCCTGTTATCAGCCATTTCAGGGGAGAGGATGACTGTAGGACAGGAGAATACAGTCTATTGCCCCCTGTTATCAGCCATTTCAGAGGAGAGGATGACTGTAGGACAGGAGAATACAGTCTATTGCCCCCTGTTATCAGCCATTTCAGGGGAGAGGATGACTGTAGGACAGGAGAATACAATCTATTGCTCCCTGTTATCAACCATTTCAGGGGAGAGGATGACTGTAGGACAGGAGAATACAATCTATTGCCCCCTGTTATCAGCCATTTCAGGGGAGAGGATGACTGTAGGACAGGAGAATACAGTCTATTGCCCCCTGTTATCAGCCATTTCAGGGGAGAGGATGACTGTAGGACAGGAGAATACAGTCTATTGCCCCCTGTTATCAGCCATTTCAGGGGAGAGGATGACTGTAGGACAGGAGAATACAATCTATTGCCCCCTGTTATCAGACATTTCAGGGGAGAGGATGACTGTAGGACAGGAGAATACAGTCTATTGCCCCCTTTTATCAGACATTTCAGGGGAGAGGATGACTGTAGGACAGGAGAATACAATCTATTGCCCCCTGTTATCAGCCATTTCAGGGGAGAGGATGACTGTAGGACAGGAGAATACAGTCTATTGCCCCCTGTTATCAGACATTTCAGGGGAGAGGATGACTGTAGGACAGGAGAATACAATCTATTGCCCCCTGTTATCAGCCATTTCAGGGGAGAGAATGACTGTAGGACAGGAGAATACAGTCTATTGCCGCCTGTTATCAGCCATTTCAGGGGAGAGGATGACTGTAGGACAGGAGAATACAGTCTATTGCCCCCCTGTTATCAGCCATTTCAGGGGAGAGGATGACTGTAGGACAGGAGAATACAGTCTATTGCCGCCTGTTATCAGCCATTTCAGGGGAGAGGATGACTGTAGGACAGGAGAATACAGTCTATTGCTCCCTGTTATCAGCCATTTCAGGGGAGAGGATGACTGTTGGACAGGAGAATACAGTCTATTGCCCCCTGTTATCAGCCATTTCAGGGGAGAGGATGACTGTAGGACAGGAGAATACAGTCTATTGCCCCCTGTTATCAGCCATTTCAGGGGAGAGGATGACTGTAGGACAGGAGAATACAGTCTATTGCTCCCTGTTATCAGCCCTTTCAGAGGAGAGGATGACTGTAGGACAGGAGAATACAGTCTATTGCTCCCTGTTATCAGCCATTTCAGGGGAGAGGATGACTGTAGGACAGGAGAATACAGTCTATTGCTCCCTGTTATCAGCCATTTCAGGGGAGAGGATGACTGTAGGACAGGAGAATACAGTCTATTGCTCCCTGTTATCAGCCATTTCAGGGGAGAGGATGACTGTAGGACAGGAGAATACAGTCTATTGCTCCCTGTTATCAGCCATTTCAGGGGAGAGGATGACTGTAGGACAGGAGAATACAGTCTATTGCCCCCTGTTATCAGCCATTTCAGGGGAGAGGATGACTGTAGGACAGGAGAATACAGTCTATTGCCCCCTGTTATCAGCCATTTCAGGGGAGGGGATGACTGTAGGACAGGAGAATACAGTCTATTGCCCCCTGTTATCAGCCATTTCAGGGGGAGGATGACTGTAGGACAGGAGAATACAGTCTATTGCCCCCTGTTATCAGCCATTTCAGGGGAGAGGATGACTGTAGGACAGGAGAATACAGTCTATTGTCCCCTGTTATCAGCCATTTCAGAGGAGAGGATGACTGTAGGACAGGAGAATACAGTCTATTGCCCCCTGTTATCAGCCATTTCAGGGGAGAGGATGACTGTAGGACAGGAGAATACAATCTATCGCCCCCTGATATCAGCCATTTCAGAGGAGAGGATGACTGTAGGACAGGAGAATACAGTCTATTGCCCCCTGTTATCAGCCATTTCAGGGGAGAGGATGACTGTAGGACAGGAGAATACAATCTATTGCCCCCTGTTATCAGCCATTTCAGGGGAGAGGATGACTGTAGGACAGGAGAATACAATCTATTGCTCCCTGTTATCAGCCATTTCAGGGGAGAGGATGACTGTAGGACAGGAGAATACAGTCTATTGGCCCCCTGTTATCAGCCATTTCAGGGGAGAGGATGACTGTAGGACAGGAGAATACAGTCTATTGCCCCCTGTTATCAGCCATTTCAGAGGAGAGGATGACTGTAGGACAGGAGAATACAGTCTATTGCCCCCTGTTATCAGCCATTTCAGGGGAGAGGATGACTGTAGGACAGGAGAATACAGTCTATTGCCCCCTGTTATCAGCCATTTCAGGGGAGAGGATGACTGTAGGACAGGAGAATACAGTCTATTGCTCCCTGTTATCAGCCATTTCAGGGGAGAGGATGACTGTAGGACAGGAGAATACAGTCTATTGCTTCCTGTTATCAGCCATTTCAGGGGAGAGGATGACTGTAGGACCGGAGAATACAATCTATTGCCTCCTGTTATCAGCTGTTTGTTTGCAGTCAGGGGTGGTGGTGCCTATAACATGTAGTCTCTCGCTGTAGGGTTGTGACAGTGACGCTCTGCATTCTCTCCTGCAGATTATCGCCTATCAGCCGTACGGAAAGTCTGTGGACTGGTGGGCGTACGGGGTTCTGCTCTACGAGATGCTGGCAGGTCAGGTGAGTGGACCATGTTATCTCCGCCAGGTTCAGCCGTTCGTGTCTACACCACAGTTCTCTCACTTTACAGCAATGTTGCAAAATACTTGGAAAATTGTGATTGTGAACCCACTGTGACTCCCCCCCCCCCCCCCCTCTGCTTCTTTTTACAGCCCCCGTTTGATGGCGAGGATGAGGATGAGCTCTTCCAGTCCATCATGGAACATAATGTCTCTTATCCGAAATCCATGTCGAAGGAGGCCGTGTCCATATGTAAAGGGGTAAGGATCTGCCGGCCACCCTGACCTAGTGCTGCTGAGGGTTTGTTACAGTGTATTACTATAGACAATCCTCTGAGACTACCAGAGGTCGCAATAACGCCTGTACAAGCGCCATAGACGTCTGTTCAGGCTGTTTTACTCTCTTAAAAATATCTAAGGCGTACCAATAGGCCTTAGACTTTTCCCCCACATTCATCAGTGCAGTGATCGCTGTGAACGGAGCGATGCTTCCTGTGCCTGAAGTAACCAATAGCAAAGCTTCTTACAGCAAGGAGCTTTGTTATTGGTTGGTATAGGCGCGCGCCGGAGGTCCTGCAGCAGGGGAAGCCGGCGGGAGCTGGAAGAAGGAGGAGGGGCCGGGCTGGCTGTAGTAAGGAGAGTGCGGCGCCCTGCCCGAGGACCTTGGGAAACATGACAGGGCCGCTGGAGGGGTACGGAGCCGTGGACTCAAGTGACTGGTCCCCGGTGACCCTGCTCCCCCTCCTCCTATCACCCCACTAGTGGCCATGCTCCCCCCTCCTCCTGTCACCTTACTAGTGACCCTGCTCCCCCTCCTCCCCTCACCCCACTAGTGACCCTGCTCCCCCTCCTCCTATCACCCCACTAGTGACCCTGCTCCCCCCTCCTCCTATCACCTCACTAGTGACCCTGCTCCCCATTCCTCCTATCACCCCACTAGTGACCCTGCTCCCCCTCCTCCTATCACCCCACTAGTGACCATGCTCTCCCCTCCTCCTGTCACCTTACTAGTGACCCTGCTCTCCCTCCTCCTGTCACCCCACTAGTGACCCTGCTCCCCCTCCTCCTATCACCCCACTAGTGACCCTGCTTCCCCTCCTCCTGTCACCCCACTAGTGACCATGCTCCCCCCTCCTCCTGTCACCTTACTAGTGACCCTGCTCCCCCCTCCTCCCCTCACCCCACTAGTGACCCTGATCCCCCCTCCTCCCCTCACCCCACTAGTGACCCTGATCCCCCCTCCTCCCCTCACCCCACTAGTGACCCTGATCCCCCCTCCTCCCCTCACCCCACTAGTGACCTTGCTCTCCCCTCCTCCTCTCACCCCACTAGTGACCCTGCTCCCCCTCCTCCTGTCAACCCACTAGTGACCCTGCTCCCCCCTCCTCCTGTCACCTTACTAGTGACCCTGCTCCCCCTCCTCCTCTCACCCCACTAGTGACCCTGATCCCCCCTCCTCCCCTCACCCCACTAGTGACCCTGCTCCCCCTCCTCCTGTCAACCCACTAGTGACCCTGCTCCCCCCTCCTCCTGTCAACCCACTAGTGACCCTGCTCCCCCCTTCTATCACCCCACTAGTGACCCTGCTTCCCCCTCCTCCTGTCACCCCACTAGTGACCCTGCTCCCCCCTCCTCCTGTCACCTCGCTAGTGACCCTGCTCCCTGCTCCCCCCTCCTCCTTTCATCCCACTAGTGATCCTGCGACCCCCCTCCTTCCGTCTAGTGACCCTGCTCCCCCTCCTCCTATCACCCCACTAGTGACCCTGCTCCCCCCTCCTCCTATCACCCCACTAGTGATCCTGCTCCTCCCTACTCCTGTGACCCTGCTCCCCCTCCTCCTGTCACCCCACTAGTGATCCTGCTCCTCCCTACTCCTGTGACCCTGCTCCCCCCTCCTCCTGTCACCCACTAGTGACCCTGCTTCCCCTCCTCCTGTCACCCACTAGTGACCCTGCTTCCCCTCCTCCTGTCACCCCACTAGTGACCCTGCTTCCCCTCCTCCTGTCACCCCACTAGTCACCCTGCTCCCCCCTCCTCCTGTCAACCCACTAGTGACCCTGCTCTCCCTCCTCCTGTCACCCCACTAGTGATCCTGCTCCCCATTCCTCCTGTCACCCCACTAGTGACCCTGCTCCCCCTACTCCTGTGACCCCACTAGTGACCCTGCTCCCCCTCCTCCTGTCACCCCACTAGTGACCCTGCTCTCCCTCCTCCTGTCACCCCACTAGTGATCCTGCTCCCCATTCCTCCTGTCACCCCACTAGTGACCCTGCTCCCCCTACTCCTGTGACCCCACTAGTGACCCTGCTCCCCCTCCTCCTGTCACCCCACTAGTGACCCTGCTCTCCCTCCTCCTGTCACCCCACTAGTGATCCTGCTCCCCCTCCTCCTGTCACCCCACTAGTGACCCTGCTCTCCCTCCTCCTGTCACCCCACTAGTGATCCTGCTCCCCATTCCTCCTGTCACCCCACTAGTGACCCTGCTCCCCCTACTCCTGTGACCCCACTAGTGACCCTGATCCCCCCTCCTCCTGTCACCCCACTAGTGACCCTGCTCCCCCTACTCCTGTGACCCCACTAGTGACCCTGCTCCCCCTCCTCCTGTCACCCCACTAGTGACCCTGCTCTCCCTCCTCCTGTCACCCCACTAGTGACCCTGCTCCCCATTCCTCCTGTCACCCCACTAGTGACCCTGCTCCCCCTCCTCCTGTCACCCCACTAGTGACCCTGCTCCTCCCTACTCCTGTGACCCCACTAGTGACCCTGCTCCCCCCTCCTCCTGTCAACCCACTAGTGACCCTGCTTCCCCCTCCTCCTGTCACCTCACTAGTGACCCTGCTCCTCCCTACTCCTGTGACCCCACTAGTGACCCTGCTCCTCCCTACTCCTGTGACCTCACTAGTGACCCTGCTTCCCCCTCCTCCTGTCAACCCACTAGTGACCCTGCTCCCCATTCCTCCTATCACCCCACTAGTGACCCTGCTCCCCCCTCCTCCTATCACCTCACTAGTGACCCTGCTCCCCATTCCTCCTATCACCCCACTAGTGACCCTGCTCCCCCCTCCTCCTGTCACCCCACTAGTGACCCTGCTCCCCATTCCTCCTATCACCCCACTAGTGACCCTGCTCCCCCTCCTCCTGTCACCCCACTAGTGACCCTGCTCCTCCCTACTCCTGTGACCTCACTAGTGACCCTGCTTCCCCCTCCTCCTGTCACCCCACTAGTGACCCTGCTCCCCTTTCCTCCTATCACCCCACTAGTGACCCTGCTCCCCCCTCCTCCTGTCACCCCACTAGTGACCCTGCTCCCCATTCCTCCTATCACCCCACTAGTGACCCTTCTCCCCCTCCTCCTGTCACCCCACTAGTGACCCTGCTCCTCCCTCCTCCTGTCACCCCACTAGTGACCCTGCTCCTCCCTACTCCTGTGACCCTGCTCCTCCCTACTCCTGTGACCCCACTAGTGACCCTGCTTCCCCCTCCTCCTGTCAACCCACTAGTGACCCTGCTTCCCCCTCCTCCTATAACCCCACTAGTGACCCTGCTCCACCCCCTCCTCCTGTCACCCCACTAGTGACCCTGCTCCTCCCTACTCCTGTGACCCCACTAGTGACCCTGCTCTCCCCTCCTCCTGTCACCCCACTAGTGATCCTGCTCCCCATTCCTCCTATCACCCCACTAGTGACCCTGCTTCCCCCTCCTCCTGTCACCCCACTAGTGACCCTGCTCCACCCCCTCCTCCTGTCACCCCACTAGTGACCCTGCTCCCCCTCCTCCTGTCACCCCACTAGTGACCCTGCTCCCCCCTCCTCCTGTCACCCCACTAGTGACCCTGCTCCCCCTTCTATCACCCCACTAGTGATCCTGCTCCCCATTCCTCCTATCACCCCACTAGTGATCCTGCTCCCCCTTCTATCACCCCACTAGTGATCCTGCTCCCCCTTCTATCACCCCACTAGTGACCCTGCTCCTCCCTACTCCTGTGACCCCACTAGTGATCCTGCTCCCCCTTCTATCACCCCACTAGTGATCCTGCTCCCCCTTCTATCACCCCACTAGTGACCCTGCTCTCCCCTCCTCCTGTCACCCCACTAGTGATCCTGCTCCCCATTCCTCCTATCACCCCACTAGTGATCCTGCTCCCCCTTCTATCACCCCACTAGTGACCCTGCTCCACCCCCTCCTCCTGTCACCCCACTAGTGATCCTGCTCCCCCCTCCTCCTGTCACCCCACTAGTGATCCTGCTCCCCATTCCTCCTATCACCCCACTAGTGACCCTGCTCCACCCCCTACTCCTGTGACCCCACTAGTGACCCTGCTCCCCCTCCTCCTGTCACCCCACTAGTGATCCTGCTCCCCCTCCTATCACCCCACTAGTGACCCTGCTCCACCCCCTCCTCCTGTCACCCCACTAGTGATCCTGCTCCCCCTCCTATCACTTCACTAGTGACCCTGCTCCACCCCCTCCTCCTGTCACCCCACAGGGAAGAAGCTGAACAGACTCCACCGACTATGATGGGATCCGTTCAGTTTCCGTTCGGGATCCTGTCTTTTTACCGGACACAAGTTCTGCATATGAGGCTTTTTTGTCTGGTCTTTCGACAGAATCTGCCACAGAAGTGCAGGCTACGTATTATGTATTTGAATTACCGCAACTTTCGTTCACTTCCTCGGGTAAAAATACTCAAAAATGGTCAGAGGAGTAATTTTACTCTTCTGCAAAAATCGTAGTGCGACCTCTGGAGACTACACAAAGGTCACTGAAGTAATACTGAAGAAATGAGTGACTGAGACGTTTCTGATGGTGGCCAAGCGACTAATGACCCCGCACCAAGTCCTGGTTCCCACAACCTTATGAGGCGATTCCTGTGCCTCTCGGAGAGACTTCCGTCCACAGGTATTTGGCCGCTCCTTGTGCCCAACGCTCCAGATGTCTTCTCCAGACTTCAGCCTCAGCGTCTTCCACAGAAGTTCAGTAGGACTTAGATCCGGGCTCCGACACTTCAGACTAGTCCAGTGCTTCGCCCTCAGCCCTTCTTGGATGCTTTTCATTGTGTATTTTGGGTCGTTATCCTGTTGGACGACCCATGACCTGCAGCCGAGACCAAGCTTTCTGACACTGGGCAGCACAGTCGGGGGCCATGGCAAGCTGGGACCCCAGCCCCTTTACATTTAAAGGGGTTGTCTCATCATGGACAATGGGGGCATATCGCTAGGATATGCCCCCATTGTCTTATAGGTGCGGGTCCCTCCGCCGGCCCCATAGAAAATGAATGGAGGGCGGCTGTGCATGAGCAGTGCGCCCTCCTTCAATTGCGGGGCTCCGTTCTCGATATAGGTGCGGGTCCCAGTGGTGGAACCCGCACCTATAAGACAATGGGGGCATATTCTAGCGAAATGCCCCCATTGTCCATGATGAGACAACCCCTTTAATAACATTTACACCTGGAAACAGCCCGCCAGGGGCAAGGACTGCCGTAGATGCGCCTAATTTATGACGAGGTGACGCCTTGTACTAGACGAATCTAACAGCCAAGAGACACACGAGCGCGGTCACGTCGCCGTTATTTTTCCGTTCTTCTGACCCGGAGCATAGGCCATGCACATTTGTCATCTGTTTGAGTCATTTTCATCTGAGATACGTTTTTTTTTTTAGACGGGGAATAAAAGGACTGCATTCCCAGGATCTGTTTTTTTTTTTTTTTTTTTAAGGATCCGTTTTTTTTCTATATTTTAATGATCTTTTGATGAAGAACTGAAAAATAACAGTGATGTGAACTCGCCTGACGCACACCGCGTTTATCGCATTGACCTCGCTCAGGTGTCTCTGGCCCGAGACCGGCGTTCTTTGTAAATCTTTCATTTTTGCATCTGTGACCATACAGCTGATGGGCCAAAAAGCCCTAGTTTTGTCTCATCTTTCCTGAGGACCTTCTCGGTCCTCTGAGGTGCCTTGTCCTTGGAGTTCACCAATAATCTCTTTGGAAATTGTTCTGGGCTCTTCGGTTACCATTTGTATTATCCTTCTCTTCAATTTGTCATCAATTTTCCTCTTGCGGCCATGTCCAGGGAGGTTGGCTACAGTCCTATAGACCTTGAACCTCTGAATAATATGTGTAACTGTAGTAACAGGAACATCCAGCCTTTACCTCTAACCTCCTTCGTTTTCCTCGGCCCATGTTCGGTGCCCGCCATGACCCCATACGGCACAGCGAATACTTTCATCCTCTACTTTGGCAGAAGGACTGATTACAAGCCTGAAGAACCTGTGATGCTAATTCCGGGACACCCCTTAGTTACCATGTCCTTACGGTCGCGTTATTTTCTAGGGGTGCCATATGACAATATAGGAGCAGGACTCTGGAATGTCTCCTTTCACTGACAGCAAGCAGAGGTCTTGAATAGAGTAGATGACCTGCCTTGATATCGGGGTCTGGCGCCTCTCAGTGATCCGAGGTGACCGCGCTTACCGTTAAATTGCGTTCTTTCTCCGTGACTGACGACGGCTCCGCTGGACAGTCGCTGAATTTCATCTCCGCGTTTCCATAGCAACTATTAAATGCTCAGGCGGCAGGTTAACCCTTCCGTGTCTGTGGACGACGCCGGAGCTCAGCTCCTCCACGCAGCCGGAGAGGAAAGGGTTACGCCTCCCTGGACCCCGTCAGCCGCACGAGATGGCGGATTTACAGCCACGGAGAGAACGCACATAATGGCGTCCTCTTATCATCGCTGCTAAAATGCTTGGAAGTCAGACCTGGCGACAAAATATGATTGGAAATAACATATAGAGGAGGAGGAGCCAACGTGTGGTCAGCCAATAGGTGGGAAGGTTCATCCTGAGCCTCCTGTTTCATATGAATACAATCCCAGCCTGACAGTGAAGACTGACACACAGGATTAGGTTTGTGTTTAACCGTTTTTTAATGTCTTCACTCACAGCTGATGACGAAACACCCGGTGAAGCGTCTGGGGTGCGGTCCGGAGGGCGAGAGAGACATTAGAGAGCACGCCTTCTTCAGGAGGATCGACTGGGAGAAGCTGGAAAACAGGGAGATACAGCCACCATTCAAGCCAAAGGTGGTGAGTACATGGGGCCCTAAAGGCGTGATGGGGGCCCCAGCTCCTCTGCTGCGCTCAATCCGACCTGATCTTTAGCTGCATCGTGCCTCATACTCCAGTCCCATCCAGAGCTGCAGTTACATCGCGTCTCATACTCCAGTCCCATCCAGACCTGCAGTTACATCATGCCTCATACTCCAGTCCCATCCAGAGCTGCAGTTACATCACGTCTCATACTCCAGTCCCATCCAGACCTGCAGTTACATCATGCCTCATACTCCAGTCCCATCCAGAGCTGCAGTTACATCATGCCTCATACTCCAGTCCCATCCAGAGCTGCAGTTACATCATTCCTCATACTCCTGTCCCATCATGCTTCATACTCCAGTCCCATCGAGAGCTGCAGTTACATCATTCCTCATACTCCTGTCCCATCATGCTTCATACTCCAGTCCCATCCAGACCTGCAGTTACATCATGCCTCATACTCCTGTCCCATCATGCATCTTACTCCAGTCCCATCCAGAGCTGCAGTTACCTCATGCCTCATACTCCAGTCCCATCCAGAGCTGCAGTTACCTCATGCCTCATACTCCAGTCCCATCCAGAGCTGCAGTTACATCATGCCTTATACTCCAGTCCCATCCAGAGCTGCAGTTACATCATGCCTCATACTCCAGTCCCATCCAGAGCTGCAGTTACATCACGTCTTATACTCCAGTCCCATCCAGACCTGCAGTTACATCATGCCTCATACTCCAGTCCCATCCAGAGCTGCAGTTACATCACGTCTCATACTCCAGTCCCATCCAGACCTGCAGTTACATCATGCCTTATACTCCAGTCCCATCCAGACCTGCAGTTACATCATGCCTCATACTCCTGTCCCATCATGCATCTTACTCCAGTCCCATCCAGAGCTGCAGTTACCTCATGCCTCATACTCCAGTCCCATCCAGAGCTGCAGTTACATCACGTCTCATACTCCAGTCCCATCCAGACCTGCAGTTACATCATGCCTTATACTCCAGTCCCATCCAGACCTGCAGTTACATCATGCCTCATACTCCTGTCCCATCATGCATCTTACTCCAGTCCCATCCAGAGCTGCAGTTACCTCATGCCTCATACTCCAGTCCCATCCAGAGCTGCAGTTACCTCATGCCTCATACTCCAGTCCCATCCAGAGCTGCAGTTACCTCATGCCTCATACTCCAGTCCCATCCAGAGCTGCAGTTACATCATGCCTCATACTCCTGTCCCATCCAGAGCTGCAGTTACAACATGTCTCATACTCCAGTCCCATCCAGACCTGCAGTTACATCATGCCTCATACTCCAGTCCCATCCAGAGCTGCAGTTACAACATGTCTCATACTCCAGTCCCATCAAGAGCTGCAGTTACATCATGCATCTTACTCCAGTCCCATCCAGAGCTGCAATTACCTCATGCCTCATTCTCCAGTCCCATCCAGAGCTGCAGTTACCTCATGCCTCATACTCCAGTCCCATCCAGAGCAGCAGTTACCTCATGCCTTATACTCCAGTCACATCCAGAGCTGCAGTTACCTCATGCCTCATACTCCAGTCCCATCCAGAGCAGCAGTTACCTCATGCCTCATACTCCAGTCACATCCAGAGCTGCAGTTACATCATGCCTCATACTCCAGTCCCATCCAGAGCTGCAGTTACATCATGCATTATTACTTAAAGGGAACCTGTCACCGGGATTTTGGGTATAGAGCTGAGGACATGGGTTGCTAGATGGCCGCTAGCACATCCGCAATACCCAGTCCCCATAGCTCTGTGTGCTTTTATTGTGTAAAAAAAACGATTTGATACATATGCAAATTAACATAAAAGAGTCATATCTTACTTGTGTGACCAGAGAAGAGTCATATTTTGAAGCTCTGACTCATCTCAGGTTAATTTGCATATGTATAAAATCGGTTTTTATACACAATAAAAGCACACAGAGCTATGGGGACTGGATATTGCGGATGTTCTAGCGGCGATCTAGCAACCCATGTCTTCAGCTCTATACACAAAATCCCGGTGACAGGTTCCCTTTAAGTCACATGCGGAGCTGCAATTAATATTCTGCAGTTATATCATCTTTAATACTTTAGTCACTTCCAGAGCTGCGTTAACTGTTCTGCTTTACATCATGTCTTATTTTCCAGTCACATCCCGAGCTGCAGTTACTATTCTGCAGTTAAAACTCCAATCACATCCAGGGCTGCCGTCTCTATTCTGCTGTTATATCTTGTCTCATACTCCAGTCACTTCTAGAGCAGCATCCACATTTCAGCTCTTTTTCTTGTCACTCTCCGGCTTGAAGACATCACATCTCCCAGGTGCCCCTATCGAGGTGGTATCCAGCAGAATTGTGACCGCAGCTCTGCGTGTGACTGGAGCACAAGATATGATGTCATGTCGATCCATGACTTCCGCTCGGCAGCTGCAGCTCTTGGTCTAACTGGAGTAAAGGACATGTTATAATAGAAGCACAACGGCCTCAGCCCCGGATGTGACTAGAGTATGAGACATGATGTGACGCTGGATACGGAGATTCCATCTGTATATAACCCTCTGCTCACAGCCGGATCTGCACCTATGAAGTGCGTGGCGCCCCGAGCGGGCGGCGGCTGCGATCTTCATACCTCTATATAAAGCTGAGGTGTGATCACAGCCCCGTCACTCCCGCGTGATCCGCCACCACTGATGTCAGCAGCAAAGTGCAGACAGCGGGGGAGGCGCCCCTTTAAGTCATAATTAAAGGAACACTCCGGATAGAGCATGAAACCAAAGAGTCAGGCTCCTCCCCAGACATTTCACAGCGGAGTGCCCCTTTAAGGATTGGAGCCACCCGGCTGATAATTGCCTCACGCTGAGACTCTTCTACGCCGGCGGTTTTCTCCTTGAAGACTGCTGTGCGCCTGCCCTTCAATTAGCGAGGCGGCGGGAAGGAGACGTTGTTTACAGGGAGCGTCCGCGCAGTGAACACCGGGGGGCGTCCCCCAAATACTGTGTCGTGTGACGCTCCCAGCTGTAACCACTTCTTGTTTTCCTCCCCCCCGCAGTGCGGCAAAGGAGCCGAAAACTTCGACAAGTTCTTCACGAGAGGGCAGCCCGTCCTGACGCCCCCCGACCAGCTGGTCATCGCCAACATCGACCAGGCCGACTTCGAGGGCTTCTCCTACATCAACCCGCTCTTTGTACACCCCAGCCTCCAGAGCGTGGCGTGAACCCACCGACTGCCAGACGCTCCGGAGGAAACGCGCTAACCCTGCAATTAAGGAGGTTGCCATGTACAAAAAAATTGAAACAAAAAAATAATAATTTCTGAAAATTTTAGGGGTAAAAAACTATAAAAACGCTGAATGTCATATTCTAGAGAACGCTGCGCGTCCGACCGGCGCGGGGAGCGCAGAGAAGCACTGGACTTGTCCGTCATCAGGAAGGAACAGGCTAAGCGTTGCGCTCACGACCTCTTCCTGTTATCCCCGCGGCGCGGCAGAGACGGTACAAACGGTGCGATCAGTACGATACTTTACTACAGGCCAAATGATCTGCCGCCATTCGCCCCCCAAAATCATGTCAAATAATAATCCAGGGTCTCGGGGCGCGCTGCTGTCAAACATGGCGGCCGGCGCCACTGATTTACTACATGAAGGTACTGTGCGGCAAAGTCGTATTAATTAAAATTGAAATAGAGATGTTTTTGCAATTTTTGGGGTAATTTTTCGTAATTTTTTTTTGCGGGGGGGTAGATTTTTTTCCGCATGTTTTTAGCAGGTTTTCTCTCTCCTGATCTTCGTGACCCCAAAATTTTTATATATTTGAAAAAAAAAAATCTCTGTTTCCTTCCGATCTTCCTGTGATTTAGTTTACGTTTTTTTTTTGCTTATTTTTATGTTTGTGTAGTTTTTTATGTGTTTTTCAGAATAATTTTTTCAGAACTTTTTGACTCCTTGTTTCTACGGCAACGTCTTCTTGACATCGCGCTCGGAACGTTCTAGAAGGTTCTTCTATATTTCTATACCGGTCATTTCACTTTCTCCCGCCATTTTTTTTTCTTTTTTCTGCTGTTTTGCGCGGTTGCATGTTGGCGAGGGCGGAGCATGCGGAGCGGCGGTGCATGCAGGAGCGGCGGCTTTGCATGAAGGAATCTGCCATAATCATAAGATTTTCTGCTCAAATTTATTTTTTTGAACTTGCAGTAAAAAAAAAAGAAGAGATTTTGAGAAAATTCTGAGATTTGTGCCAAAATGAGATTTCACCCAGTTTTTTGGCTCCACCCAACGGATTTGTTGCATCACATAATGCCAAATAATAAAACATGATGATGTCATCACTCTGTCCTAGATCAGAGACGGTTCGGCTGCTGTGGAACTACAACTCTCAGCATGGCCTTCTCTGGGGAAACTTACAGTTCAGCCATGAGCAAATTCCACAGATTTCTAATGGTTTAAGGCAGGGATGACTTTACTGCGCTGCTGGGGAACTACATACCCCAGCAATGCCGTCAGCTGAGTGACCCCGCACCCCTCCTCCCCCTGTATAGGTGGTGTTCTAGGCCTGCACCACACTTTTCTCCCCCATTGGGTTCGTAGCTGTAAGAGTTCCCCTTTAGGAGCGCACACTGACGAGCTCTGCTATACTGTACACTGCCCCTCCAGGCCGCACAGGAAATCATGTGGAGGAGGGGCAGGGATTATGATGATGTAGTATATGGGGGAGGGGGGGCTGCAGAGTAACTGCCCCCATCATCCACTCTCATACGCCCTGCATCAATACTAGCCTTAGAGCTTGTAGTAATCATGTCACCGAATGTAAACGCCGGCATCCATGTCATTTCACTGTGTGGAGACTGTCAGTACGCTGCTCTTGACGGATCTTATCCAGCTTATTGATTGTGTGCCTGCTTATCACATGGGCATCCGAATCGCACAATTACTGCAGTGGGTATCGACGGGTTAATTAGCAGGGCCACAGGGGAGTATTAGAATGTAAATGGTGCCACGGGGGAGTATTCTAGTATAAATGGTGCCATGAGGGAGTATTATAGAGTAGGTGGTGCCTGGGGGAGTATTATAGTGTATATGGTGCCACGGGGGAGTATTCTAGTGTAAATGGTGCCACGAGGGAGTATTATAGTGTAAATTGTGCCACAGGGGAGTATTCTAGTGTAAATATTGCCACGAGGGAGTATTCTAGTGTAAATGGTGACACGGGGGGGTATTTTAGTGTAAATGGTGCCACGGGGGTATTTTAGTGTAAATGGTGCCACGGGGGAGTATTCTAGTGTAAATGGTGACACGGGGGAATATTCTAGTGTAAATGGTGACACGGGGGAATATTCTAGTGTAAATGGTGCCACGGGGGAGTATTCTAGTGTAAATGGTGACACGGGGGAATATTCTAGTGTAAATGGTGACACGGGGGAGTATTCCAGTGTAAATGGTGACACGGGGGAATATTCTAGTGTAAATGGTGACACGGGGGAGTATTCCAGTGTAAATGGTGACACGGGGGAGTATTCTAGTGTAAATGGTGACACGGGGGAGTATTCCAGTGTAAATGGTGACACGGGGGAATATTCCAGTGTAAATGGTGACACGGGGGAATATTCTAGTGTAAATGGTGACACGGGGGAATATTCTAGTGTAAATGGTGACACGGGGGAATATTCTAGTGTAAATGGTGACATGGGGGAGTATTCTAGTGTAAATGGTGACACGGGGGAGTATTCCAGTGTAAATGGTGACACAGGGGAATATTCTAGTGTAAATGGTGACACGGGGGAATATTCTAGTGTAAATGGTGACATGGGGGAGTATTCTAGTGTAAATGGTGACACAGGGGAATATTCTAGTGTAAATGGTGACACGGGGGAGTATTCCAGTGTAAATGGTGACACGGGGGAGTATTCTAGTGTAAATGGTGACACGGGGGAATATTCTAGTGTAAATGGTGACACAGGGGAATATTCTAGTGTAAATAGTGACACGGGGGAGTATTCTAGTTTAAATGGTGACACGGGGGAATATTCTAGTGTAAATGGTGACACGGGGGAGTATTCTAGTGTAAATGGTGACACGGGGGAATATTCTAGTGTAAATGGTGACACAGGGGAATATTCTAGTGTAAATGGTGACACGGGGGAATATTCTAGTGTAAATGGTGACACGGGGGAATATTCTAGTGTAAAAGGTGTCACGGGGGAATATTCTAGTGTAAATGGTGACACAGGGGAATATTCTAGTGTAAATGGTGACACGGGGGAATATTCTAGTGTAAATGGTGACACGGGGGAATATTCTAGTGTAAAAGGTGTCACGGGGGAATATTCTAGTTTAAATGGTGCCACGAGCGAGTATTAGTGTGTAAATGGTTCCACGGGGGAGTATTCTTATGTAAATGGTGCCACGAGCGAGTATTAGAGTGTAAATAGTGCGACAAGGGAGTATAATAATACGATTGGATCCGCAGTGGGAGTATTAGTGTGTAACTGGGCTGCAGGTAGTATTATAGTGTTACACCATTATACACTATAGAGGCCTAAGAGAAGACGAGATCTGTCAACAGCAGCTGGTTTGTGGTTTCCAGCACCAGTAACTGAGATGCTGGAGTTTACATTGGAGGGGTTTTTTACTAATTTTTTTACTTTACACCCCCAATTATGACAGTGACCCCCCTCCAGCATAGAGATTGGGTGCAGGGGGTCTGTCAGCACCCGCAGGGGCCACACACCCCCCACCCCACCCCCATCCTGCTCATCTTAATCTGAATGATGCTTTACTGTGAATTTCTGGCTCAGATTGTGGAGTCGAGGTGTCGCCCCCTGGTGTCCGCTGTGTAGATGAATCCGCTGCTTTCTAGGCACAAGGAACATTTGTGGGGACCTGGGTGTAACCAGTGACATCACACAAGCCTCAGTGATGTCAGCTCTATTAGCATACATGGGGGCGGTGCCTGTATCATGTGGACAGTGAGGCGGACTGTTGCCCGGTGGGGGGGTTATAGTTATTAATCACGCCCCCATTACGTTAGCTTCCAATACATGTAACCCAAGCAATGTCTTTTCAATAAACTCCTCTTGTTGGTATCCGTGTGACGTGTTTGTGGTGGTGTCCGGCGGATGATGGGAGTCTCCAGAAATATTGGGCGCATATCATCTATTAAACTCCAATCACATCCACAGCTGCAGGCACTATTCTGCTGTCACATCATGTCTTCTACTCCAGTCACACCCAGAGCTGCAGTCACAATTCTTCTGTCACATCACATCTTTTACTCCAGTCACAAGTCTTCTGTCACATCACATCTTCTACTCCAGTCACACCAAGAGCTGCAGTCACAAGTCTTCTGTCACATGATGTCTTCTGCTCCAGTCACACCCAGAGATGCAGTCACAATTCTTCTGTCACATCATATCTTCTACTCCAGTCACATCCAGAGCTGCAGTCAGTATTCTTCTGTCACATCACGTCTTCTACTCCAGTCACATCAAGAGCTGCAGTCACAAGTCTTCTGTCACATCATGTCTTCTACTCCAGTCACACACAGAGCTGCAGTCACAATTCTGTCACATCATGTCTTCTGCTCCATTCACATCCAGAGCTGCAGTCACTATTCTGCTGTAGTCACTATTCTGCTGTCACATCATGTCTTCTGCTCCAGTCACATCCAGAGCTGTATTCACTATTCTGCTGTCACATCATGTCTTCTGCTCCAGTTACATCCAGAGCTGCAGTCACTATTCTGCTGTAGTCACTATTCTGCTGTCACATCATGTCTTCTGCTCCAGTCACATCCAGAGCTGTATTCACTATTCTGCTGTCGCATCATGTCTTCTGCACCAGTTACATCCAGAGCTGCAGTCGCTATTCTGTTGTCACATCATGTCTTCTGCTCCAGTCACATCCAGAGCTGCAGTCGCTATTCTGTTGTCACATCATGTCTTCTGCTCCAGGTGATCAGTCACTGCTTGTAGATTCCTGATGTGCTGCCCGAGACAGGATGAAGAGAAGGAATCTTTGCCAGGAGGAACTACTGAGAGGGGACAGTACAGCTGCCAATCTAAATCCCCCTAGCTTTCTGGATCTCTATCGCAGGGTCTTTCTTTATCTTTGGATCCTGTGTTGTCCTGGCCGTGTGCTTAGGGCCACTGTCTTAGGCCTCATGCACACGGACGTTTTTTTTTGCGGTCCGCAAAACGGATTTCCGTTGTTTTGTGACCGTTTTTTCGTCCTTGGGTCTTACTTGATTTTTGGAGGATCCACGGACATGAAAAAAAAGTCATTTTGGTGTCCGCCTGGCCGTGCGGAGCCAAATGGATCCGTCCTGACTTACAATGCAAGTCAATGGGGACGGATCCGTTTGACGTTGACACAATATGGTGCAATTTCAAACGGATCCGTCCCCCATTCACTTTCAATGTAAAGTCAGGAGTCCCTATTATACCATCGGATCTGAGTTTTCTCCAATCCGATGGTATATTTTAACTTGAAGCGTCCCCATGGGAACGCCTCTATGTTAGAATATACCATCGGATTTGAGTTAGATCGTGAAACTCAGATCCGACAGTATATTCTAACACAGAGGCGTTCCCATAGTGATGGGGACGCTTCAGGTTAGAATATACTAAAAGAACTGTGTACATGACTGCCCCCTGCTGCCTGGCAGGTGCTGCCAGGCAGCAGGGGGCAGACCCCCCCCCCCCCCCTGTATTTAACCCCCCCCCCTAATTAAAATGACCGACCCCCCCCCCCCCCCCTAATTAAAATGACCGACCCCCCCATCATTTGCAGCCGCATCCGTGATCCGTGTTTCCTGTCCGTCAAAAAAATATGACCTGTCCTATTTTTTTGACGGACAACGGTTCACAGACCCATTCAAGTCAATGGGTCGGTGAAAAAACACGGATGCACACAAGATTGCCATCCGCGTCCGTAGGCTACTTTCACACAGACGGATCCGCTGATCCGTCTGCAAAACAGTGCATTTTCCGATTTCCACGGACCCATTGAAAGTCAACAACGTCCGCGGATGCACACAACGGACGTGTGCATGAGGCCTTATAGGAAGGCGAACCTTCAGCCCAGTCTGAGCTCCGGATCAGAACCTTCAGCCCAGTCTGAGCTCTGGATCAAAACCTTCAGCCCAGTCTGAGCTCTGGATCAAAACCTTCAGCCCAGTCTGAGCTGCGGAGCTCTGGATCAGGTTCTCATTAAGAATATCTCTGGTGATGAGCGGCGCCTGGTTTCTTCTAGACATGATGCTGCACTGTAGGGATGGTATTGGGCAGGTGATGAGCGGCGTCTGGTTTCCTCCAGACATTACTGGCCCCTCTGCCATAAAGCCCCGGATTGTGTAGGCTACAGTGATGGTCGACCTTCTGGAAGTTTCTCCCACACAGGATCTCTGGAGCTCAGCCAAAGTGACCATTGGGTTTTTGGTCACCTCTCTTACCAAGTTTGGGCGGCGGCAGCTCTAGGAAGAGTCCTGCTATTTCTTCTTCCATGTAAGACTTCTGGAGGCCGCTGAGCTCCTGGGAACTGTCAGTGCAGCAGAAATGTCTCTGTCCCTTTCTCCAGATCTCTGCCTCCACACAATCCTGTCTCTGAGCTCTACAGGCAGTTCTCTCCTCCTCATGGCTTGGTCTGTGCTCTGATGCATTGTCAGCTGTGAGGTCCTATATAGACAGGGTTGTGTCCTTCCACATCATGTCCAATCACCTGAATTTACCACAGGTGACTCCAATCAATGGATCCCCCATCTATCAGGCTCATCCTGTCTGCCTGGATTTCTCACTTTTTTGAATCTCTATTTCTGGATCCCTTTCCATCTTTGGATGCTCACTCAGTGGAGGAGACACATTTACATGCAGCGATCTCTTCCACAGTATGAGCGGTCATTATTGTGATCCCTCATCCTCGTACTGAATCATTGTTTCTGGGCAGAAGATCACTGTTTGGACCTCTGTCTCTGTCCGTCTCTGGATCCTCTTTATCTCTGAATCCCTCTTTATGTCTGAATCTCTATATACACTGGCCCAGATTCAAGAAGCACTTGCGCGGGAACAAGTGTGATTTGCGCCGCGCAAGTACTGATTTGCTCCTATGCAAATTTGCGGCTGATTCTGTAAACCAGTTAAGCCTGAAATGCGGCCATTTTCCCGCGCACGCAGCCTAGCTGTTCCTGCGCAATTTTCGTGCAATTTTGCGCGGGGTGTAAGTTGCGCCTTCATGGAATTCCCTCAGCAAATATGCAAATTAGGTACTGCCGATGATTCAGAAACATGCGCGTGTGATGCGCATCTTGCGCTGGAAGCGTGCAAGCTTTTTTCCCTGGGCAAACTTGCTCCTGTTAAAAGCAGGGGCAAGTTAGCAAAAGATGGCCAAATGTCATCTGAAGGAGCGCGCAACTTCAGCAGCACCTAGACAGACGATCTGAACAAGCAGAGCACCCACATTTTCGGGACCTCACATCTGTGCACCAACATGCCAGGGGCAGCTATGGTTCTTGATATTCTATTGACTGAGCCGACTCGTAGGAGGGCACGGGAGAGGATTTACAGAGGGCGCTACAACCTTTTTCAGATGACTGATACTGAGGTGTATCGCATGTTTCGCTTTAGCCCTGAAGTCATCCTTGAGTTGGTAACAATCCTGCAGGATGACATCAGCCCCCCCCATTCACACACCAGTCACACTGTAGTATACACTCCTCACCGTGTGTAGGGACTACAAATAAATATAAAAACTCATATCCTGAGCATATAAAAAAAAAATAATCTCATACCCTGAGCATATAGAAAAATAATAAAAAAATCATATTGTGTTGAGCAAAAAAATGTAGACATAAAATTATTTTTTTGTTTTTTTCTTTGGGCCAAGGGTGCCCCGGCTCTGGCTCCTCAATCTCCGTGGTGCGGAGGAGGCATGGGGTGGGGATGGAGGGGTGGGGGGAGGAGGGGGGGGAGGAGCATCAACCCCTACTTCCACACTCCTTGCAGGTGGTGGCTGCATGCCCTCCATGGCGTTGGCCAGGCGGGCAAGGATGGTGTTGGTCTGGGCCAACATCCGCATTTGGCGGGTGGTGGTATCCCGCTGATGCCGGCGGGTAACTCTCGCCTCCTCCTGCACTGCAGCGGTGTTGGCCTGCACCGCAGCTGTCATCCTGCTTAACAAAGCTGGTGTGGTCTCCAGAGCCACCAAGCAGGTGACTATGGCCTTAGAGTTGCCACTAATTTCCCCCAGGCTCTGTGCCACATGTTTGTCCCGGTCCTCATGCAGGGTGAGGGCATGCTGCATAGAGGTGGAGGTGGATGCCATGCTGTCCGCCAGACGACGCACCTCTCCCACCATGGCCCCTATATGGCGGGTCTGCAGGGCCTGCTCCTCCAGCAGACCGTCACGGAGGCTGGAGGATATATGCCTCGTTTTGGACAGAGCCTTCCTGGGAGGAGAGGCTCGGCCACGGACAGAGGGAGAAGGGGAGGGGTCCACAAGGGAGGGGCTTGCCCTGGAGGGGCTTGCCCTGGAGGGGGATGACGTGCTGGGCGGGGGGGTGGTGGGTTGCACAGGGATGGTGGTATCCTCCTGGAGGGAGCCAGAGTCCTCCTGGATGAGGAAAAAGGAATCCTCCTCCAATACCACTTGCTCCTCCATACTTGGCCCCGGTATGATCTCCTCCTGGACCAGCATAGCCAGAATGTCCATGGGGCCTGACTGGACCCCTGGCTCTGGTCTGGATGGGCTGGGTCGAGCCGCAGCCGAAGACGGCCCAGCTTCTTCTTCCTCATCACCACCTGTGGATGACACCAAAACGACATATTTTGCTGGTGCAACACACTTCTCATATGTTCACTTGTACCCCCTCCCATGATGCACAGCAGATATGAAAGAAAAATAACTTACCAGTCCCCAAGTTCCCAACAGTGGAGTCGTACCCTTCAAGTCCCTCCACCTGCTCCTGCACGAACGTTTGTGCAATAAGCTGCTCCTCCTGATTGAGCCGGATCATACATCGCGGACCACCTCCCGTGCCACCGGTATGCTTCCTGATAAGAGCCAGTTTTTCACGGACCCTGCGCCTCATATCATTTAATTTCTTCTGGATGTCATCCCAGGTACGCACTTCATTACCCAGGGCATTGATATCCAGGGCAATGGCTTCATATATAGCCCTCCTTTGGGCAATGGTGGTGTTTGCCCGCTGGGCACCATATAGGACTTCCTTATGCTGCTGGAGTGCAGCAATCAGGATGTCCATCTCTGCAGCCACAAAGTTGGGCTTCCTTTTTTTGGTCCCTTTGGGAGGTGCCATGTCTTGCAAAAGGGCTGAATTTCCTTGCTCAGGGGGGGTGGGAAAAAGCAGGATGAAATTCAGCAAAGAACCTGCGCAAGTCTGCTCCTATTTATTTGCTCAGTGCAAGCAGCTGAGCAGGATTTGCCCTGAAATTATGCTAGCAAACCTCTGCTGAGCCGAAAATTCCTCATTTACATAGGGGCACACCCACTTTGACTTGCACGGCCTTGCGCCCTCAGCTTTGCCTTAAACAGGAGCAAATTAAATGAACAAACGATTCCTGAATCAGGTGGCAATTTGGCAAAATTGCTCCAGCGCAGAGAAATTCAGCTGAGCGGCTCAGGTGTAAGTAATGGGCAAATCTACCTGAATCTGGGCCACTGTGTGAGGCACAACTGGTGTAATCTGTAGAAAGTTGACTTCCAATGTGTGAGGGAGGCGGCAGTATTTGGTGCAGAAAACTTTTTTGGCCGCCATATTGAATCCAGCTCAGGTTTTTCCAGTGGGAAGGGGGGGTCATGTGATATATCAGTCTTGGCTATAATTTTCTCAAAAACACCCTGGAAGTTTTGACCTACCTTTTACCTGAAGTCAGAGTTTCTTAATGTGCCTTAAATAACGTGTTCTCTGTGTCCACCATGCTGAAGAACCTCAGGTGATACTTCCCAGCACTGGGGGTTCACCATGTCAGGTCAGCCTTACTACAAACTGCACAGAGAGAGAGAGATAATGGATTTAAGCAGATATTTAGCGGCATCACCATTGTTTCTGAGAACCGCCTGACTATTGTGCTGCTCGGAGCCGACCGACTTCGGGCCCCTCTGAACAGGTCTCCAGTCAAGGACCATGGCTTTACATTCCACACTTCTGCCTTTTATGATGTCACCCCACAAGTTCTCTATGGGGTTGAGCAGCCGCCCCATCACCTCCATCCTGCTTGTCTGTTACCGCTGTGTTCTGGGTCATTGTCGTGTTCAATCACCCACTTCAAGGGCTTTTCTACTTCAGCATAGGGCAACATGATCTCCTCCAGTATTCTCATCTATTCACACTGATCCATGGTCTGAGACACATCCCCATATCAGGATGTCTTCACGACCATGCTTTACTGTCTTCACCGTGGACTGTGGCTTCAGTGCTCGGGGGCGTCTGACAAACTGCAGCCTCTAGACCCAAGAAAAACAATTCTGCTTTCAGAATGTTGATCCATCTCTCTTTGGGCCAGTCAATGTGGTCCTTGGCAGATTTTAACTTCTTCAGGACGTCTTTTTTTTCAGGGATGGGACTTTGCGGGGAGTTTTTGCAGGTAACTTGGCTTCACTTTATTGTCTTCTGATTGTAGCAGGGCATCTGCAGATCTTCCTTCACATTTCTTGAGATGAACATCGTCTTCTGATTGTATCAGGGCTCACTGGTAACTTCAGATCTTGCTCCATCTTTCTGGAGGTGATCGACTTCACTTCATGGTCTTCTGATTGTAGCAGGTCTTTCTTTAATCATAATGAGGTCGTTATTATGGGGGACTTCAACTACCCAGATATAGACTGAAACCTGTAAATCTCATAAAGAAAACAGGTTCTTGGCAAAAAACCAAAGACAATTACCCTTCCCAACTGGTTCAGGACCCGACTACAGGGATGGCCATAGTGGACTTAGTACTAACCAATAGACCTGACAGAACAACAGATATGCAGGTCGGGGGACACCTGGGAAATAGTGACCAATCCTCAACTCTAATTGTGAGAGGTACACACCTTACAGGAATAAAAGGTTAAGGAACAAGAAAAAAACAATGGATAAATAAAAATGTAAAGAAAGCAATAAATGACAAAAAGAAAGCATTTAAATAACTAAAACAGGAGGATAGCGAGGAAGCACTGAAAAACTACTGTATAAGGAAAAAAATTGAATATGTAAAAGACAAATAAAATCAGCCAAACCAGAGACAGAGAGATTAATTGCCAAAGAGAGGAAAACTAACCCTAAAATGTTCATCAATTATATAAATGGTAAAAAGTATAAATCTGAAGGTGTCGGCCTTTTACAGAGTGATGAGGGGGGAGTTGCAGAGAGTGATGAGGAGAAAGCAAAGCTATAAAATATTTTTTCTCCACTGTATTCACTGAGGAAAATAAACTGTCAGATGAAATGCAGAATGTAAAAGTTAAATCCTCATTAAAAGTGTCCTGTCTGACCCAGGAAGAAGTACAGCGGCATCTTAAAAAGATTAAAATAGACAAATCTCCGGGACCAGATGGCATACACCCCCGTACTCTAAGAGAATTAAGTAATGTCATAGCCAGACCCTTATTTCTGATATTAAAGGACTCTATACTGACAGGGAGTGTTCCACAGGATTGGCGCATAGCAAATGTGGTGCCAATATTCAAAAAGGGTCCAAAAACAGAGCTTGGAAACTATAGGCCGGTAAGTGTAACATCTGTCGTGGGTAAACTGTTTGAAGGTTTTCTAAGAGATGCTATCTTGGAGGACCTCCATGAAAATAAGCAAATAACGCCATATCAGCATGGCTTCGTGAGGGATCGGTCATGTCAAACTAATTTAATCAGTTTCTATGAGGAGGTAAGTTCTAGACTTGACAGCGGCGAATCAATGGATGTCGTATATCTGGACTTCTCCAAAGCATTGGACACTGTACCACATAAAAGGTTAGTATATAAAATGAGAATGCTCGGACTGGGAGAAAATGTCTGTATGTGGGTAAGTAACTGGCTGAGTGATAGAAAACAGAGGGTGGTTATTAGTGGTACACACTCAGATTGGGTCACTGTCACTAGTGGGGTACCTCAGGGGTCAGTACTAGAGGGGTCACTGTCACTAGTGGGGTACCTCAGGGGTCAGTACTGGAGGGGTCACTGTCACTAGTGGGGTACCTCAGGGGTCAGTACTGGAGGGGTCACTGTCACTAGTGGGGTACCTCAGGGGTCAGTACTGGAGGGGTCACTGTCACTAGTTGGTACCTCAGGGGTCAGTACTGGAGGGGTCACTGTCACTAGTGGGGTACCTCAGGGGTCAGTATTGGGCCATATTCTCCAATATATTTATTAATGATCTTGTAGAAGGCTTGCATAGTAAAATATCAATTTTTGCAGATGACACTAAACTGTGTAAAGTAATTGACACGGAAGAGGACAGTATACTGTATATATACTACAGAGGACAGTATACTGTATATGTACTACAGAGGACAGTATACTGTATATATATACTACAGAGGACAGTATACTGTATATATACTACAGAGGACAGTATACTGTATATATACTACAGAGGACAGTATACTGTATATATACTACAGAGGACAGTATACTGTATATATATACTACAGAGGACAGTATACTGTATATGTACTACAGAGGACAGTATACCGATTGGAAATTAGCAAATGTTGTGCCCATTCACAAGAAGGGTAGTAGGGAGGAATCGGGCAACTATAGGCCAGTAAGCCTGACATCAATAGTGGGGAAATTAATGGAAACCATACTTAAGGAGAGGATTGTGGAACATCTAAAATCCCATGGATTGAAAGATGAAAAACATCATGGGTTTACTTCAGGGAGATCATGTCAAATTAATCTTATTGATTTTTTTGATGGGGTGACTAAAACAATAGATGGCGGAGGTGCAGTAGACATCGCTTATCTAGACTTTAGTAAGGCTTTCGATACTGTCCCACATAGAAGGCTTATCAATAAAGTGCAGTCTTTGGGCTTGGACTCCCATATTGTTGAATGGATTAGGCAGTGGCTGAGGGACAGACAACAGAGGGTTGTAGTCAATGGAGTATATTCAGACCAAGGTCTTGTTACCAGTGGGGTACCTCAGGGGTCTGTTCTGGGACCCATATTGTTTAATATCTTTATCAGCGAAATTGCAGAAGGCCTCGATGGTAAGGTGTGTCTTTTTGCTGATGACACAAAGATTTGTAACAGGGTTGATGTTCCTGGAGGGATACACCAAATGGAAAAGGACTTAGGAAAACTAGAGGAATGGTCAAAAATCTGGCAACTAAACTTTAATGTTTATAAGTGCAAGATAATGCACCTGGGACGTAAAAACCCAAGAGCAGAATATAAAATCAGTGATACAGTCCTAACCTCAGTATCTGAGGAAAGGGATTTAGGGGTCATTATTTCAGAAGACTTAAAGGTAGGCAGACCATGTCATAGAGCAGCAGGAGATGCTAGCAGAATGCTGGGGTGTATAGGGAGAGGCATTACTAGTAGACAGAGGGAGGCGCTCATGCCGCTCTACAGAGCACTAGTGATACCTCATCTGGAGTATTGTGCTCAGTACTGGAGACCATATCTCCAGAAGGATATTGATACTTTGGAGAGAGTTCAGAGAAGAGCTACTAAACTGGTCCATGGATTGCAGGATAAAACTTACCAGGAAAGATTAAAGGACCTTAACATGTATAGCTTGGAAGAAAGAAGAGACAGAGGGGAGATGATAGAAACTGCTAAATACATAAAGGGAATCAACAAGGTAAAAGAGGAGAGAATATTTACAAGAAGACAAACTGCTACAAGAGGACAAAGTTTTAAATTAGAGGGGCAAAGGTTTAAAAGTAATATCAGGAAGTATTACTGAGAGAGTAGTGGATGCATGGAATAGCCTTCCTGCAGAAGTGGTAGCTGCAAATACAGTGGAGGAGTTTAAGCATGCATGGGATAGGCATAAGGCCATCCTTCATATAAGATAGGGCCAAGGGCTATCCATAGTACTCAGTATATTGGGCAGACTAGATGGGCCAAATGGTTCTTATCTGCCGACACATTCTATGTTTCTGTGTTTACAGAGGACAGTATACTGTATATATATAGACTACAGAGGACAGTATACTATATACTACAGAGGGCAGTATGCTGTAGATATATATAGACTACAGAGGGCAGTATACTATATACTACAGAGGGCAGTATACTGTATATATATATAGACTACAGAGGACAGTATACTATATACTACAGAGGGCAGTATGCTGTAGATATATATAGACTACAGAGGGCAGTATACTATATACTACAGAGGGCAGTATACTGTATATATATATAGACTACAGAGGACAGTATACTATATACTACAGAGGGCAGTATGCTGTAGATACACTACACAGGACAGTATACTGTATATATATATATATATATATATATATATATATACACTACAGAGGACAGTATACTATATACTACAGAGGGCAGTATACTGTATATATATATATAGACTACAGAGGACAGTATACTATATACTACAGAGGGCAGTATGCTGTAGATATATATATAGACTACAGAGGACAGTATACTATATACTACAGAGGGCAGTATACTGTATATATATATATATATAGACTACAGAGGACAGTATACTATATACTACAGAGGGCAGTATACTGTATATATATATATAGACTACAGAGGACAGTATACTATATACTACAGAGGGCAGTATGCTGTAGATACACTACAGAGGACAGTATACTGTATATATATATATAGACTACAGAGGATAGTATACTATATACTACAGAGGGCAGTATGCTGTAGATATATATATAGACTACAGAGGACAGTATACTATATACTACAGAGGACAGTATACTATATACTACAGAGGGCAGTATGCTGTAGATACACTACAGAGGACAGTATACTGTATATATATATATAGACTACAGAGGATAGTATACTATATACTACAGAGGGCAGTATGCTGTAGATATATATATAGACTACAGAGGACAGTATACTATATACTACAGAGGACAGTATACTATATACTACAGAGGACAGTATACTGTATATATATATATATATAGACTACAGAGGACAGTATACTATATACTACAGAGGGCAGTATACTGTATATATATATATATATATATAGACTACAGAGGACAGTATACTATATACTACAGAGGGCAGTATACTATATATATATATATAGACTACAGAGGACAGTATACTATATACTACAGAGGGCAGTATACTATATACTACAGAGGGCAGTATGCTGTAGATATACTACAGAGGGCAGTATACTGTATATATACACTACAGAGGACAGTATACTGTATATATAGTACAGAGGGCAGTATACTGTATATATATACTACAGAGGACATTATACTGTATATATATACTGCAGAGGACAGTATACTGTATATACACTACAGAGGGCAGTATGCTGTAGATATACTACAGAGGGCAGTATACTGTATATATATATATATATAGACTACAGAGGACAGTATACTATATACTACAGAGGGCAGTATACTGTAGATACACTACAGAGGGCAGTATACTGTATATATATATATATATATATATAGACTACAGAGGACAGTATACTATATACTACAGAGGGCAGTATACTGTATATAGGGGAAATTGGTTACCTGGAATTTTGCTTTCCTTGAGTCCAAAGGCAGCACATGAAGGGGTAATCTTGCCTCATTCTCCCCACTAGGACCACCTACCTAGATTAAACATACAATTAGTATAATGACTTAGTATATAAGCACGCCCCCATCAGCCATACTCAGTGTTTTAAAAATAGATTCAGACAATAGATGTAGTACAAAAAATGTTATTTAGGGGGGGGGGGGGAGGGGTATATATGTCCTGCCTTCGGACTCCAGGAAAGCAAAATTTCAGGTAACCTATTTTCCCTTTTCGTCCTCGGCAGCAGATGAAGGGATTTGGATAGATAGTGAAGGGTGGGTACTTCAACATACAACTGCACTTAATACACCCGTGCCAAAGGCTGAACTCTTAGCATAGATGTCCAGCCGATAATGCTTCACGAAAGTTGATGGCGTAGACCAAATATCCGATACTGAGACGCCCATGATGCTGCTGAGGATCTTGTCGAATGGACTCTAAGCGGAAACTGAGAGGGTACACCCTCTAAGGAATAAGATTCCATAATTATGGCTTTAATCCATCTAGCGAGTGTATCTTTAGATGCTTTCTGCCCTTTTCTTGGTCCAGCAAACAAAAGAAATAGATTTTCAACAGCTCTGAATTCTTCTGTTCTCTGAAGATACATTTCAATAGCTCTCTTAACATCTAAGGTGTGTAGTAGAGCTTGGTCTTTACTGGAAGGTTCTGAAAAGAATACCGGAAGGAAAGATTCTCTGTTCACATTAGAAGAAGATGGTACTTTGGGCAAGAAGGATGGCATGGTCCACAATAGTACTCCATCTGGCCGAAATCTCAGATACGGATATTTAGAAGACAGAGCCTGTAATTCTCCAAGGCTTTTTGCTAATTTAATGCCCACCAGGAATAATACTTTACAGGAGAGCCATTTTAGTTCAGCTTTTGCCAACGGTTCAAAAGGAGGACCTGTCAGGTTTTTTTTAGTACCAGAGATAAGTCCCAGACAGGTATTGGGTCTCTAATTGCCCGTTTTAACCTTTTTACTGCTCTAAAGAATCTGAATATTAACGGATGATGTACAAACTTGTTCTCAATCATCGCGTTGATTGCTGTCACATGGACTCTCAATATATTCGGTCTTGAAGGAATTGGAGAATGGAAAAAACACTGATGTCTGTACAATTAGACTCCGTCAGCCATGATGCTAATTTTTTCCATATCTTTGCATATTTAATATTTCTAGAGTCTTTACGGGCACAAAGTAAAGTATTAATCACTGACTCAGAGAGACCTTTTTCTTCTAATCTGGACCTTTCAGTCTCCAAGCTGTAAGATGAAGTCTGTCCAGGTTTTAATGATATAGTCCGTTCTGTAATAACAGATCTGTAACAAGCGGAAGTTTCCAATATTCTCCCTTCGACAAATGGAGTAGAAGAGGAAACCAAGCCCTGCGAGGCCAAAACGGGGCTATTAGTATATCCCGAGGCTTCTCCACTAGAATCTTCTGTAGAACCCTCAGGAAAAGAGGGACTGGAGAAAATATGTAAACAGACAGGCCTTTCCAGCTGATTGAGAACGCCTCCACTATCGTTGGTCTGTCGAACTTGTTTAGGGAACAAAATTATATATATATACTACAGAGGGCAGTATACTGTATATATACTACAGAGGACAGTATACTGTATATATACTACAGAGGACAGTATACTGTATATATACTACAGAGGACAGTATACTGTATATATATACTACAGAGGACCGTATACTGTATATATACTACAGAGGACAGTATACTGTATATATATACTACAGAGGATAGTATACTGTATATATACTACAGAGGACAGTATACTGTATATATACACTACAGAGGGCAGTATACTGTATATACACTACAGAGAACAGTATACTGTATATATACTACAGAGGACAGTACACTGTATATATACTACAGAGGACAGTATACTGTATATACACTACAGAGGACAGTATACTGTATATATACTACAGAGGACAGTATACTGTATATATATACTACAGAGGACAGTATACTGTATATATATACTACAGAGGACAGTATACTGTATATACACTACAGAGGACAGTATACTGTATATATATACTACAGAGGACAGTATACTGTATATATACACTACAGAGGACAGTATACTGTATATATACTACAGAGGACAGTATACTGTATATATACTACAGAGGACAGTATACTGTATATATATACTACAGAGGACCGTATACTGTATATATACTACAGAGGACAGTATACTGTATATATACTACAGAGGACAGTATACTGTATATATACTACAGAGGACAGTATACTGTATATATACTACAGAGGTCAGTATACTGTATATATACTACAGAGGTCAGTATACTGTATATATACACTACAGAGGACAGTATACTGTATATATACTACAGAGGACAGTGTACTGTATATATATACTACAGAGGACAGTATACTGTATATACACTACAGAGGGCAGTATACTGTATATATACTACAGAGGACAGTATACTGTATATATACTACAGAGGACAGTATACTGTATACGTACTACAGAGGACAGTATACTGTATATGTACTACAGAGGACATTATACTGTATATATACTACAGAGGACAGTATACTGTATATATACTACAGAGGACAGTATACTGTATATATATACTACAGAGGACAGTATACTGTATATATACTACAGAGGACAGTATACTGTATATATACACTACAGAGGACAGTATACTGTATATATACTACAGATGAGAGTGTACTGTATATATACTACAGAGCACAGTATACTGTATATATACTACAGAGGACAGTATACTGTATATATATACTACAGGGGACAGTATACTGTATATATACTACAGAGGACAGTGTACTGTATATGTACTACAGAGGACAGTATACTGTATATATACTACAGAGGACAGTATACTGTATATATATATACTACAGAGGACAGTATACTGTATATATATACACTACAGAGGACAGTATACTGTATATATATACTACAGAGGACAGTATACTGTATATGTACTACAGAGGACAGTATACTGTATATACACTACAGAGGACAGTATACTGTATATATACTACAGAGGACAGTATACTGTGTGTATATACTACAGAGGACAGTATACTGTATATATACTACAGAGGACAGTATACTGTATATATACTACAGAGAACAGTATACTGTATATATACTACAGAGGACAGTATACTGTATATATATACTACAGAGGACAGTATACTGTATATATACTACAGAGGGTAGTATACTGTATATATATACTACAGAGGACAGTATACTGTATATATACTACAGAGGACAGTATACTGTATATATACTACAGAGGACAGTATACTGTATATATACTACAGAGGACAGTATACTGTATATATATACTACAGAGGACAGTATACTGTATATATACTACAGAGGACAGTATACTGTATATATACTACAGAGGACAGTATACTGTATATATATACTACAGAGGACAGTATACTGTATATATACTACAGAGGACAGTATACTGTATATATACTACAGAGGAGAGTGTACTGTATATATACTACAGAGCACAGTATACTGTATATATACTACAGAGGACAGTATACTGTATATATACTACAGAGGACAGTATACTGTATATATACTACAGAGGACAGTATACTGTATATATACTACAGAGGACAGTATACTGTATATATACTACAGAGGATAGTATACTGTATATATACTACAGAGGATAGTATACTGTATATATACTACAGAGGACAGTATACTGTATATATACTACAGAGGACAGTATACTGTATATATACTACAGAGGACAGTATACTGTGTATATACTACAGAGGACAGTATACTGTGTATATACTACAGAGGACAGTATACTGTATATATACTACAGAGGACAGTATACTGTATATATACTACAGAGGACAGTATACTGTATATATATACTACAGAGGACAGTATACTGTATATATATACTACAGAGGACAGTATACTGTATATATACTACAGAGGACAGTATACTGTATATATATACTACAGAGGACAGTATACTGTATATATACACTACAGAGGACAGTATACTGTATATATACTACAGAGGACAGTATACTGTATATATACTACAGAGGACAGTATACTGTATATATACTACAGAGGACAGTATACTGTATATATACTACAGAGGACAGTATACTGTATATATACTACAGAGGACAGTATACTGTATATATATATATATACTACAGAGGACAGTATACTGTATATATATATATATACTACAGAGGACAGTATACTGTATATATACTACAGAGGACAGTATACTGTATATATACTACAGAGGACAGTATACTGTATATATACTACAGAGGACAGTATACTGTATATATATATACTACAGAGGACAGTATACTGTATATATATACTACAGAGGACAGTATACTGTATATATATACTACAGAGGACAGTATACTGTATATATACTACAGAGGACAGTATACTGTATATATACTACAGAGGACAGTATACTGTATATATACTACAGAGGACAGTATACTGTATATATACTACAGAGGACAGTATACTGTATATATATACTACAGAGGATAGTATACGGTATATATATATATACTACAGAGGACAGTATACTGTATATATACTACAGAGGACAGTATACTGTATATACTACAGAGGACAGTATACTGTGTATATACTACAGAGGACAGTATACTGTATATATATACTACAGAGGACAGTATACTGTATATATACTACAGAGGACAGTATACTGTATATATACTACAGAGGACAGTATACTGTATATATACTATAGAGGACAGTATACGGTATATGTACTACAAAGGACAGTATACTGTATATATATATACTACAGAGGACAGTATACTGTATATATATATACTACAGAGGACAGTATACTGTATATATACACTACAGAGGACAGTATACTGTGTATACACTACAGAGGACAGTATACTGTATACAGTATACACTACAGAGGACAGTATACTGTATATATACTACAGAGGACAGTATACTGTATATATACTACAGAGGACAGTATACTGTATATATACTACAGAGGACAGTATACTGTATATATACTACAGAGGACAGTATACTGTATATATACTACAGAGGACAGTATACTGTATATATATATACTACAGTGGACAGTATACTGTATATATACTACAGAGGACAGTATACTGTATATATACTACAGAGGACAGTATACTGTATATATACTACAGAGGACAGTATACTGTATATATATATATACTACAGTGGACAGTATACTGTATATATACTACAGAGGACACTATACTGTATATATACTACAGAGGACAGTATACTGTATATATACTACAGAGGACAGTATACTGTATATATACTACAGAGGACAGTATACTGTATATATACTACAGAGGACAGTATACGGTATATATACTACAGAGGACAGTATACTGTATATATACTACAGAGGACAGTATACTGTGTATATATATACTACAGAGGACAGTATACTGTATATACACTACAGAGGACGGTATACTGTATATATACTACAGAGGACAGTATACTGTATATATACTACAGAGGACAGTATACTGTATATATACTACAGAGGACAGTATACTGTATATATATATATATACTACAGAGGACAGTATACTGTATATATACTACAGAGGACTGTATATATATATATATACTACAGAGGACAGGATACTGTATATATACTACAGAGGACAGTATACTGTATATATACTACAGAGGACAGTATACTGTATATATACTACAGAGAACAGTATACTGTATATATACTACAGAGGACAGTATACTGTATATATACTACAGAGGACAGTATACTGTATATATACTACAGAGGACAGTATACTGTATATATACTACAGAGGACAGTATACTGTATATATATATACTACAGAGGACAATATACTGTATATATACTACAGAGGACAGTATACTGTATATATACTACAGAGGACAGTATACTGTATATATACTACAGAGGACAGTATACTGTATATATACTACAGAGAACAGTATACTGTATATACACTACAGAGGACAGTATACTGTATATATACACTACAGAGGACAGTATACTGTATATATACTACAGAGGACAGTATACTGTATATATACTACAGAGGACAGTATACTGTATATATACTACAGAGGACAGTATACTGTATATACACTACAGAGAACAGTATACTGTATATATACTATAGAGGACAGTATACTGTACATATACTATAGAGGACAGTATACTGTATATATATACTACAGAGGACAGTATACTGTATATATACTACAGAGGACAGTATACTGTATATATATACTACAGAGGACAGTATACTATATATACACTACAGAGGACAGTATACTGTATATATACTATAGAGGACAGTATACTGTACATATACTATAGAGGACAGTATACTGTATATATATACTACAGAGGACAGTATACTGTATATATACTACAGAGGACAGTATACTGTATATATACTACAGAGGACAGTATACTGTATATATACTACAGAGGACAGTATACTGTATATACACTACAGAGGACAGTATACTGTATATATACTACAGAGGACAGTATACTGTATATATACTACAGAGGACAGTATACTGTATATACACTCACCTAAAGAATTATTAGGAACACCTGTTCTATTTCTCATTAATGCTATTCTCTAGTCAACCAATCACATGGCAGTTGCTTCAATGCATTTAGGGGGGTGCTCCTGGTCAAGACAATCTCCTGAACTCCAAACTGAATGTCAGAATGGGAAAGAAAGGTGATTTAAGCAATTTTGAGCGTGGCTTGGTTGTTGGTGCCAGACGGGCCGGTCTGAGTATTTCACAATCTGCTCAGTTACTGGGATTTTCACGCACAACCATTTCTAGGGTTTACAAAGAATGGTGTGAAAAGGGAAAAACATCCAGTATGCGGCAGTCCTGTGGGCAAAAATGCCTTGTGGATGCTGGAGGTCAGAGGAGAATGGGCCGACTGATTCAAGCTGATAGAAGAGCAACGTTGGCTGAAATAACCACTCGTTACAACCGAGGTATGCAGCAAAGCATTTGTGAAGCCACAACACGCACAACCTTGAGGCGGATGGGCTACAACAGCAAAAGACCCCACCGGGTACCACTCATCTCCACTACAAATAGGAAAAAGAGGCTACAATTTGCACAAGCTCACCAAAATTGGACTGTTGAAGACTGGAAAAATGTTGCCTTGTCTGATGAGTCTCGATTTCTGTTGAGACATTCAAATGGTAAAGTCCGAATTTGGCGTAAACAGAATGAGAACATGTACCCATCCTCTGATGGCTACTTCCAGCAGGATAATGCACCATGTCACAAAGCTCGAATCATTTCACATTGGTTTCTTGAACATGACAATGAGTTCCCTGTACTAAAATGGCCCCACAGTCACCAGATCTCAACCCAATAGAGCATCTTTGGGATGTGGTGGAACGGGAGCTTCGTGCCCTGGATGTGCATCCCTCAAATCTCCATCAACTGCAAGATGCTATCCTATCAATATGGGCCAACATTTCTAAAGAATGCTATCATCACCTTGTGGAATCAATGCCACGTAGAACTAAGGCAGTTCTGAAGGCAAAAGGGGGTCCAACACCGTATTAGTATGGGGGCACTAATAATTCTTTAGGTGAGTGTATATATATATATATATATATATATATATACTACAGAGGACAGTATACTGTGTATATACACTGCTCAAAAAAATAAAGGGAACACAAAAATAACACATCCTAGATCTGAATTAATGAAATATTCTTCTGAACTACTTTGTTCTTTACATAGTTGAATGTGCTGGCAACAAAATCACACAAAAAAAAAAAATGGAAATCAAATTTTTTAACCCATGGAGGTCTGGATTTGGAGTCACCCTCAAAATTAAAGTGGAAAAACACGCTACAGGCTGATCCAACTTTGATGTAATGTCCTTAAAACAAGTCAAAATGAGGCTCAGTAGTGTGTGTGGCCTCCACGTGCCTGTATGACCTCCCTACAACGCCTGTGCATGCTCCTGATGAGGTGGCGGACGGTCTCCTGAGGGATCTCCTCCCAGACCTGGACTAAAGCATCTGCCAACTCCTGGACAGTCTGTGGTGCAACGTGACGTTGGTGGATAGAGCGAGACATGATGTCCCAGATGTGCTCAATTGGATTCAGGTCGGGGGAACGGGCGGGCCAGTCCATAGCATCAATGCCTTCGTCTTGCAGGAACTGCTGACACACTCCAGCCACATGAGGTCTATCATTGTCTTGCATTAGGAGGAACCCAGGGCCAACCGCACCAGCATATGGTCTCACAAGGGGTCTGAGGATCTCATCTCGGTACCTAATGGCAGTCAGGCTACCTCTGGCGAGCACATGGAGGGCTGTGCGGCCCTCCAAAGAAATGCCACCCCACACCATTACTGACCCAATGCCAAACCGGTCACGCTGGAGGATGTTGCAGGCAGCAGAACGTTCTCCACGGCGTCTCCAGGCTCTGTCACGTCTGTCACATGTGCTCAGTGTGAACCTGCTTTCATCTGTGAAGAGCACAGGGCGCCAGTGGCGAATTTGCCAATCTTGGTGTTTTCTGGCAAATGACAAACGTCCTGCACGGTGTTGGGCTGTAAGCACAACCCCCACCTGTGGACGTCGGGCCCTCATATCACCCTCATGGAGTCTGTTTCTGACCGTTTGAGCAGACACATGCACATTTGTGGCCTGCTGGAGGTCATTTTGCAGGGCTCTGGCAGTGCTCCTCCTGTTCCTCCTTGCACAAAGGTGGAGGTAGCGGTCCTGCTGCTGGGTTGTTGCCCTCCTACGGCCTCCTCCACGTCTCCTGATGTACTGGCCTGTCTCCTGGTAGCGCCTCCATGCTCTGGACACTACGCTGACAGACACAGCAAACCTTCTTGCCACAGCTCGCATTGATGTGCCATCCTGGATAAGCTGCACTACCTGAGCCACTTGTGTGGGTTGTAGACTCCGTCTCATGCTACCACTAGAGTGAAAGCACCGCCAGCATTCAAAAGTGACCAAAACATCAGCCAGGACGCATAGGAACTGAGAAGTGGTCTGTGGTCAGCACCTGCAGAACCACTCCTTTATTGGGGGTGTCTTGCTAATTGCCTATAATTTCCACCTGTTGTCTATCCTATTTGCACAACAGCATGTGAAATTGATTGTCACTCAGTGTTGCTTCCTAAGTGGACAGTTTGATTTCACAGAAGTGCGATTGACTTGGAGTTACATTGTGTTGTGTAAGTGTTCCCTTTATTTTTTTGAGCAGTGTATATATATATATATTACAGTACAGACCAAAAGTTTGGACACACCTTCTCATTCAAAGAGTTTTCTTTATTTTCATGACTATGAAGGCATCAAAACTATGAATTAACACATGTGGAATTATATACATAACAAACAAGTGTGAAACAACTGAAAATATGTCATATTCTAGGTTCTTCAAAGTAGCCACCTTTTGCTTTGATTACTGCTTTGCACACTCTTGGCATTCTCTTGATGAGCTCCAAGAGGTAGTCCCCTGAAATGGTCTTCCAACAGTCTTGAAGGAGTTCCCAGAGATGCTTAGCACTTGCTGGTCCTTTTACCTTCACTCTGCGGTCCAGCTCACCCCAAACCATCTCGATTGGGTTCAGGTCCGGTGACTGTGGAGGCCAGGTCATCTGGCGCAGCACCCCATCACTCTCCTTCATGGTCAAATAGCCCTTACTTTCAAAGTTTTCTCAATTTTTCGGCTGACTGACTGACCTTCATTTCTTACAGTAATGATGGCCACTCGTTTTTCTTTACTTAGCTGCTTTTTTCTTGCCATAATACAAATTCTAACAGTCTATTCAGTAGGACTATCAGCTGTGTATCCACCTGACTTCTCCTCAACGCAACTGATGGCGCCAACCCCATTTATAAGGCAAGAAATCCCACTTATTAAACCTGACAGGGCACACCTGTGAAGTGAAAACCATTTCAGGGGACGACCTCTTGAAGCTCATCAAGAGAATGCCAAGAGTGTGCAAAGCAGTAATCAAAGCAAAAGGTGGCTACTTTGAAGAACCTAGAATATGACATATTTTCAGTTGTTTCACACTTGTTTGTTATGTATATAATTCCACATGTGTTAATTCATAGTTTTGATGCCTTCATAGTCATGAAAATAAAGAAAACTCTTTGAATGAGAAGGTGTGTCCAAACTTTTGGTCTGTACTGTATAAATATATATCAGAAAAAAACACTGGCAGAACCACCCAAAAAGAGTACAAGGGAAAAAAGCGGGTTCAATGTCCAAGTATGGTAACAGGTGCTTACCCACTTGTATAGAGCAAAAATCGGACTGCACTCCAGACGGTTCTTCAGTAAAACAGTGTGTTTTTATTCACCCATATGGTGGCAAAGAGCGACGTTTCGGGGCATACATGAGCCTTTCTCAAGCATTGGTGAAAAGTGAACAACATACATATAAAGGTGTGCCAATCTGGACAATTAATACATCGACATAATTGATACTTTGAAAAATATATGTGTAAAGAATATCCAAATATTTGCAAAAAGATCATAATCATCAGTTGATAAAGTGCTACAAGTGAATAGGATGCACAATATAAAGAATTACATACAATATCACATTGAATATATAATTGGTTACAGCTGTACCACATCCATACATAATTAGTGCATAAACTATAATTATAAACATATGCGGGAGGAGGAAACAACTGAATTGATACCTGGAAGAGTGATAGTGCCCACGTACGTCCCTGGGATACCATTGCGCATGTCCCGATCGTTCCACGTCATCCATAGGAGACTGCGCAGAGATGCACTTGCGTCGCAGTGTCACCTGTTGATGACCCAAGTGGCGCACACTGCAGTCACTCGCAGCGTCCTCCCACCGGTGACCACAGGAGGCGGCACATGCGCATCAGCGTCACCACACTCGCAACCGCCATATTGAAAGAGGGAGCACTGCCAGATCATCATTATCCTTGTAGCCAACAACCGTCGCCGTTCTACAAAAAGCAGTCACTGTGGATAAAACCACTACCAAGCAGGTTAGATGAGCCACCATCTTTTCCAAGACGGATAACTCTAATCCAGTCGTTACCCCAATGTTGCAAGCACGTCAGTGCCGACCACATTGCGGGTCCCTATCCTGCTTCAATACGTGACTGAGAGGGTTCTCCTCAATTTAATGCAACAGAACGGTACCAAACAATAGGACAACAGTCGGCAACATAGGCTAAAGCATTATTTCAATAAAAAGGGGGGGGGGGAGGGAGGCCTCCTCCATTATGTACAAGCGGGACATACGCATGGAACCCAAAGAAGAAACATAGCATTGTCACAGTAAAAAATGGTTCTTTGTAGGCTCCTCATCCACCGTCCTTCCCCGATTGTGCAAGTGTTTCTGAAATAATAGAAAAGGTGTCAGTGATACATATGACCCAAGTTCCTTAATAACCTTATAATATAAACTGTGTACTGTTCCTTGTTTTACTTTTTACATTTTTCCTTTTTTTTGGTTTTCACCAATGAATCTGTCAACTGCAAGAAGGAATATTTCACCTACAACCTGGGCAATAAAGGGCAAACCAGCCTCTTCACATCCCTCCACCATATCTATAATCTATATTTAATCCATTAGGATGCAGACTATTTAAAGTCTGGATCCAGTACATTTCTCTTTTTTTGAGTAGAGATATGCGATCTCCACCCCTCCGTGGCATAGGGATCTGATCTATGATCCAACATCTGAGATCTTTTTCATTGTGCTTTTGTAACCCAAAATGTCTGGGAAGCGGCAGATCTGTGCGCCCCTTTCTAATGGTGTAACGATGATTGTTGAGCCTGGTCTTCAAATCTGTGGAGGTTTCGCCTACATATAGCAATTGGCAAGGGCAGGATAGGATATACACTACAAAGGCAGAATCGCATGTCAGATGGAACTTAATGGGATATATATGGCCCGTATTAGGATGTAGGAATGTCCTAGATCTACAGACAAGACGACAGTTGACACAATGAAGGCACGGAAAACAACCAGTACCAGATGGTGCCAACGTTGTCTGTCTGGTAATTGATTTAGGTCCCAGATCCGCTCTCACTAGCTGATCTCTGATGTTTTTTCAAAGTATGTTGGATATGTCATCAATGACACCTGAGGCTGGCTCCTTCATCATTACGCTTCTCACGATTGTACTGGAACACAACTATTTCCCTTTTCAGGACACGTATTATGTCCAGAAACGTGGCGTGGCAATGGGGTCCAATGTGGCCCCAACGTACGCCAATATCTACATGAGCCGATTTGAGGAGGATGTCGTTTATGGCTCCCACCATGCCCAATATATTTTGGGGTGGTGGAGATACATAGACGACATCTTCCTCATCTGGACTGGGACGGAGCAGCAGTTACAAGACTTCCACCGGTATCTCAATGGTGTAGACGGTGAGCTACAGTCCAATTCTCGATACCAATGTTATGGTTTCCAATGGGGTTCTTTTTACACAACTCTACACAAAACCAACTGATAAGAATATGATGTTGAGGTACGAGAGTTGTCACCCCCGTAGTATGGTGAAGCACTCGCCATACTCGCAATTTATAAGAGCTAGGAGGATTGTAACAGACAGTAATACCCTGGAGAAGACAGTAGGTGACATGATCATCAAATTTAAACAACGGGGTTACCCGAATAAATTGCTCACGGAGCAAAAACAAAAAGCGCTGGCTGTAGATAGGGATTCCCTACTTCAGGGTAGTAACAATAGGAAGATGCAAAATAGAATTACTTTTGTATCTACCTATTCTGAATACAGTGGCGCAATTAACAAAATCTTGAAGAGACATTGGTCGATATTGAGCTGTTGCCTAAAAGCGGTACCTGAATTCAGGACATTTCTTAATTAACCTACTATTGTCCTATTGTTTGGTAC